>NW_028079344.1:3476014-4186620 GCF_014824575.4 Sturnira hondurensis | reverse complement strand
CCCTTTGCAACATCATGGATGGAACTGGAAAGCATTATGCTGAGCGAAATAAGCCAGGCGGTGAAAGACAAATATCATATGATCTCACCATTAACAGGAATCTAAACAAACCAAACAAGCAAGCAAAATACAACCAATGACACTCAAATATGGAACAGGCTGTCAGGGCCCAGAGGGGAGAGGGGAGAGAATCATAGGGGAAAAGGGAATGGACTCACATGAACAAGTATAAAAGACACATGGACAATAACTAAGGGTGGGGGGTGGAAAGGGGAGGGAGGCGGGGAGCATGGGGTGGGGGGCGGGCAGGGTTGGGATTATAAGACAGAAACCTGTACTTGAACAAGAATTAAATAAAAATTATATTTAAAAAAAAAAGAAATATTCTTTTAAAAATTAGTGTACATTTCTAGTGATCAAATACTATCAACTACTACATTAATTACACGTTCTTTGTCTAAGTAACCCTGTTGTTAATTTTCTTCTTGTTCTCTAGCTTCTGTGACCACATCCTTAGTTTCTGTTTTACTCTATACCCACCAAATGCAGAAATCAGCACCTTTTCGGTGCACCAGAAAGAATTTGCTTATAGGAGTTGTTTTCTTTCATCCATCAGTATAGTTCTAGTTTTCTTTCCCTGTCTTCCCACCCCACCCACAAGTATTTCTTTTCCTAATAACAGAATTTCAGGACCATCTCAAGTTTATTTCAAAATCTCATTTCAGTGTTTACACTACACAATAAGGGATCTCAGTTAATCGGCTGTATGTCTCAGACAGCTTTCCAGGTACCACCTTAAGTTACTTAATTACACTTTCAGGTCTCATCCATCTCAGTGGCTTTTCCAACTAACCTTAGCATTCATTCTGGGAGTAGTTCTAGTAAATTCAAAATTTTTTCTATCTCTAGACTCCTAGAAATTTGTGAGTTTTTTTCTTTTAGGGGGAGGGGTGGCATTTCCTATTTATAATCCAATTTAAAAGGCCTTAAATTCTTCTCAATTCTATACTTATCTTTAAAATAATAGATAATAATCCTTTCAAAGCTTAGAGACATCTATATAAAGATAATTTCCTTTTCTGTCACTTAATCATGTAAGCATTCTTGTCACAGATCCCATGAGAAAGTTTGGGTTTAAATTAATTTTAAAAGTATCATACTAAATGAAGTAAACTACCAAACTAAGCTAGGTTGTCAATGACAGTGGTCAGAAGGCCAGAGACTTAAGTCCTACTGTGTTACTCAAAGTGTTAGGGACTTTTATCTGTTGAATTGAAAGTTATGCTTCATATTTTGAATTGAATATAAAGAACTTCAAATGAGAAGAGGACTTCCTTAAAAAATAGAGGTTTTAGAAGCATATTTATTTTCTGTCATCTTCAAAATAAGATGAAATAACCTAACTGCAGAACTACTGTAAGAGCAGCTTTTCATTTTGTCTTATACTTGTTCTCTGGAGAGAGCCTTCATGTTAGGGCAGACACTGGGGTCAGTGTTGGACAGTCTGTGACCCTTGTACTTGTCATTAGAACTGGGAAGCGCTTTTGTGCTAAGATCGAGTCAGTGATGGGCTCCTTCCACTACTTGTGTAAGTGTGGACTCACTGAAAAGGACAATTTCTGAAATTCAGGGAGTTTATCCAGAACAAGTTGAGCTGATAAGCCCCAATAACACTCCCAAACATCAAAGCAAGGGGCAGAGATGAGCAAGATCTCTTCTCTGAGGCACCATCTAAATACTGGAGCAGGAAAAATAAATTCTGTAATTGACAAACCTCCTCTGGGTTCTTAATAATGCATTACTACAATGCAACTGAAAGGAAGAGCTACTACAAAGGATAAATCCCTGTTTTTCACCACAAATTTTGACATTATGTGTAGACTTGTTTCAGTGTACTGGGTGTGTATATAGTAAGTCTTGTGTGTGTATGTGATGTACATATACACACCCCTCCCTCTCACACAGATGTACGTGTATATAGGCATGTGTATCCATATTTTTCTTATTTATTCTTAATGTACACCTATGCACAACTTTCCAGATAAAACATAGTTTCCCTTGTATTTAGATCTATTTTGTGCATTATTCTTTTTTTAAGAAGAGAATTTTTTAAATTATTTATTTATTTATCTTTAGAAAGGAAGGAGAAAGAGAGAGAGAAATATCAATGTATGGTTGCCTCTCGTGTGTCCCCTGCTGGGAACTGGCCTGCAACCCAGGCATGTGCCCTGACTGGGAATCAAACCGCGATCGTGTGGTTCGCAGGCCCGCACTCAATCCACTGAGCTACACCAGCCAGGGCATATTTTGTGCATTATTCTTTAGTTTAATATAGTTTTACATTTAATTTAGCAGTAAACAACTGAAGAATAATGTACTCATAAAGGCGATTACCCTAACAATTCTAATTATACTGTAATGCTTGTTCTTTGTTCTTTAAGTGTGTGGATACACAAGTGTTTGCTTTCTTTAAGAAAGCAAAAACACACAAAAAATGTTCTTTTTAACAATTCACTAATCCAGGAGAATGTCATCTCTTCAGAGAAAAGTTTTTGCTATGACAAAATACGAAACATTAAATTTCTAGTCAAAAGTTTGCTTAATTACCATAAATACTGAATTCCTGGACTTTTACATATTTTTTAAAAGCTTATCTAAATTCCTGGTGACAGGTAAGTTCTTTTTATTCAAAAAATTGGCCCAATACTAATTTCTTATATTCTAACAGGTAAAAAGGTACCTAATTTCTTCAAAATCTAATTAAATCATCTACACCAAAATAAAATCTCATTCTTACACTGCCTGTGTTAAAGAAGAAAAACTGGAAGTGATACTGAAAACCTTAAGTTTTTTTCCATTTTAACTTGAATTCGTTTATGATGAAATCTTCAATTTCAGCATGACATGTTTAGATATAATTTTCACTAATGGATATAAAAGAACTCTGGGCCTAAAACATATATTTTTACTCTTTTCTAGAAAGGCCTAAATTTTTAAAGCTAAGAAGTATAATATCCATAAGTGGAGTGATATAACTCCTACAGTTTTGTATCTTTGAAATTGTAGAAAAATGATTAGAAGCCCAAATGCATTTTCTCCTTCAAATGAACATGTACCCATTTCATCTAATCCGTCATTCCTAAACTAACATCCCTCGTCTGTCAGGGGGGCTGACAAAGAGGTGCCACAGAGGACAGTGTTTTCTAACTTAGAAGGGACTGAAATCTAGGATTCTGGTTGCTACAAACCAAAGCATTCTATTATTTAATACCACTTTAACACTGCTTTCTAAAGGTGCTCGTGCTGTTGAAAGCTGAACCAGTCCTGATAAACACAAACACAGTGAGAATGGCAGAGACACCTTCACCCTCCCCAGCCTAAGGGGCAGCTGGAAGACTCCCCATCCAGCCTTGAGCAGTCCAGCTCCTTCACGTGTTTCGCACTCACCCACACTCTGGGCAAAACAGAAAAAAACATACTTTATTTGAGAGACACAACATTCAGTGAATCATGATTCCCTCTGTTAACTGAGAGCATTTCCAAATATGACAGAGGTGCTCTTGCAAAGAACAAAGATGTAACCGGAAGGCCGTGGAATGCCAGGGGGACAACTGGTGGGGGCACAGTAACCATTCTAGACACCAGTCAATCTATCACAGAAATGGATGTTCTTTAGTTTCAGGAAACAAACCAAAAAACGTACTTCTAAAATAACTCCTAAGTTTGAAATAAAAGCAGATATATTATTTCCCAGAGTTGTATGGAATCAATAAAGAAAACTATGTGTCTAAACAACTTAACTACCAAAGGTCTAATCACTGTTTTGAAGGAGGTGAGAATTCACTATAGTGCTGTAAAGTGCACAGATTACTGTTACCTCACAGTCTCGTCTCCTCACCCAGGGCAACCATGATCTTACTAGACTGATCCGCTAGAGAGTAGCACAGATACAGAAAAGGAAACCAGAGCAACAATAAATCCTGATTTTCTTTGCCACGGAAGGGAGGACTGAAATATGAGAAAGAAAAATGTACCAGAAACACTACATTTTATGCCAATTCTTATAATTCGGTCATTTTACTACAAAAGCCTTTAAGTGCTAATAAATGTATATTCTCCCTTTTAAAAGTGCAGGAGGTATCCCTTTGAAAACCAACAGTTAATGTTAATTCTTAGTTGTGTTACAATGTGGTACTTTAAATTTGTAACTAATATTCCAGTTGAATCATTAGCCACCAAAAATCCTGTCCATCACCTGTAATACTTTTTCTGATAGCTCAGGTCTGCCTTCGCATTTGAAAGTTAAGATGGAAGAACCACCTGCCTTCCAACCTGAGCACCCATGATCCAATCCATGATCTACTCCCTTCTGTCTCTCCTTGAACAATTTCAGCACAAATCAAGCCTGGTCTTGCTCTACAGGCTCCAACACCCCCCTCGTCTTTTCTGGATAGCCAGTTCTGTTGGGAGCAGATACTCCTTTTATTTCCATCTAGATATTCCTAAATCAAAAATACATTTTCCTTCTTCTAATATTCTGAAATATTGAAAAGGAGCTCTGGTTGGGCTCTCCAAAGCCTCTTATGGAGGGTTTTTTTTTAAAACACCGTTTAATTTGAGGTACTGTGGCCAAATTACCTCCATGGCTTCCAAACATCTTCCCACAGCCTCACCTTTAGCTCACAGCTTTCTCTTGTCCTTTATCTCCTAGAGTCTGTAACATATGTACTTGTGTCTCTGTGAGCCGCATTAGGAGGCAATCTGGCTCTAAGAATCCCAATCCCCTTTCCATCCCGTCTTTTTGACCTTCCATTTCAGGGATGATTCCAGCCTCAAAGTATGTTGCCACAAACATCTTCAATTAGATCATACCCTCTGTAGTCTCAGGCTCTCTCTGTCTTCGATGAATCTTTAAGTTCTCTGAGGCCCTGTGTTTGTTTGCCCGGTTCACATGTTGCCACCAACCTAGCGAGGCTCACAATACAAACATGTTAGTATGTCTCCTCAGTTCCTGCTCTTACCATGGTGAGTCTACTTTCCTGAGCTGAGTTTTTTTGTAAAAGAGAGAGCTTCGCTAGGCCTTGAGATGGCTGACAATAAAACTAGAATGGTATGAAAAAATGGGATATATTTGAGGTATGTGAGTCAATTACACTAGTAGGAACAGAAACTCTACAAAGGAAAATAGCAAAAGATAACACTGAAAATAAAAGATGAATCCAGACAAGAAAGACTAATACTTTTTTATCTAGCCTGGACAAAAGTTACTAAAGGGTTTTGGGCAGGAAATAACTTTACCAAAGAAAATTAATTTGGCAATAGGAAAGAGAACAAGAAAAACAATAGGAATCATGAATGAAATAATGAAGTGACACTAAAAAGTCACTTAGTATGGAATGTCTTCCTGTCTCTGCATCACCTGTTATTGCAGATGTGACATCTGTCATAAAAGTAGACACTCTCTGATTTCCTACTTTCTTTGTTTCAGGATGGGACAGATACTTACATATAAGAAACACCCAGCCAACTCTAATCTACTTGTTCTTAAAATTTAACTCTCAAATAATTTAGTATTTTACTATTAGTAGGAAGGTAAAGTCGTTTGTATTCAAATGAAAATTACAGTTTAGGGGGTGGGATGGGATGGGAGTAATAGAAAACTGTACTTGAAAAATAATTAAATAAAAATATTGGAAAAAAATTACAGTTTAAATGAAAAAATGTAAATCGAAAAAAGAATTGACAAAATAGTTTAATTCTATTATCTCCTGTACCAGTTTCCTTCACTTATTATAGCAAAGTAAATTTGCTGTATCTTGACGTGAGAGTCACAGTGTATATCATTTAGTTCAACTGACATACTTTACACAGAAGAAAAAGTGCTGCTTCAAGCATTACTTAAACCACTCTGCAATAGAATCAGGATTCTAACTAGAGTAAGAACTGACTCAGACTCCAGGATTTAAAAATAAAAAAGGTAATGCAATTGCTTTATTCAATATCTCCTATCTCATCTTTAAACCCCTATTCTTCAAAGCAACAGTTAATATTTATTGCACACATTTCAGCATGAAGTCTCATCTAGTGCACAAGACAGGTTTATGAATAAGGAAGGCTACAGTAGACATTTCTTGTTTGAAAGACCCTTGCTTTCTCCCCTCCATTTACCTTGCCCATACCTCTCTAAGCATTGCCTGCCTTTCACAATTCAGCCTAAGTTCCAAATCCTCTGGGGAGCCTTCTCCTGCAGCCATTGCCGACCTAAGCATGTCCAGTGAAGGGCTGGTGCCCAAACCTGTGTGTGGAACACCACCGTTCATCCATTTGATGTGAACCCTCCTTCCATTCTTATTAAGCATTTAATTTTTACTCTGCTTTTCCTCTAGACTCGAAAGTCTGAGTGGGTAGGACTTAGTTCTTATATCTTCTCATATTCCCAGTGCCTGCTGCATGATATAAGCATAGAAACCACGGCAGGGAAGGGAGTGATGTCAGTGCAGATGTCCAGGCATTTGCTCCTTTCTATGGAGTTGAGCACCAAGAAGTGGCTTCTAAGAACAGCACTTCTTTGTGGAGCCTCCAAAACTTCAGAGGAAAGAAAAAACAACATTCACATCCAAAGCTTTGTGGAGTCAAACAGAAAAACCCATTAGTTTTTTCTCTGCCAGCCAACCACATTATTAAACCCTAAAACAGCCAAAATGCAAAGAAGTAACATTACTTGTTATTTAAGTTTTGTATTCAAGTGCTAGGAAAGAAAAGACTTTCTTCTCTGACTCTTTAATGGTCTATTTCTAAAAACAATAAGTAAAGGTGTTTTATTTAAAAATGCAAAACAAAAAGAGGGGTTTTATTTTAAGATTTTTAAGCTGGAAGATCTAATCTTTCACCAACCTTCTTTGTCAGCCTTTAATTTTCCCATAGTTAGTCTTGTCAGCTTCTATGTATTGATTTTCAGAAATTTATTCTGTGTAGTACAGGCCTGAACTGCCGACCTCCCACTGTACACATCGGATACACTGCAATTTCACCGGGCAGGGTGCTGAGACTGGCTGGTAGCAGGGTAGCTGCATTAGCATGTGATCAGGCAGGCACTGTGTCTACCACAGTGCCACTTCAGTTGATATTCCACTCTTCAAACAGTCCAACCGCAAATACTTCATGTGTAGTGCAGGGATAATTTCCACCAAAATGTTTCTTAGGTATTAAATGGGCCTTAAAGAATAGTAAAAAATGTGCTGTCACCTTAAAAGTGAGGACAGCCACACAAGAGGCAGGCACCTGGCATCCCAGGCATCGAAGGCAGTTAGTTACCTAGAGGAATTTAAATGAATAAAAAGGATCAGGACCAATTATTCTTCTGACACCTTTAATTATTAGATAAGAATCTACTACCAGAAACAATCACAATATATAAAGTAATTTAATAAATAGTTTTCCACTCAATGTTAACATTTCAATTTTTAGAACTAAGACTTGGTGGCCAAGGCAGATTTACTACTGAATCTCAGATACTAGGTCCATACCATTCTTTTATCCTGTTAGGTTGTTTCACCCTCCACAATAGCAGGCCTCAACCACAGGGTCTCAAATATTTGACCAGTTGCAGTTTTGTTCCTACTTGTTAAATCAGGATGAACACTGGAAATTGTTCCCACCTGATGGCTTTCTGAGAGCACCCATAGGCAAGTTACTCCAATTTGCTGTGTTTTGTGGAATTTTTGTGCAGCCATTTTATTTTTTAATATATTTCATTAATTATGCTATTACAGTGGTCCCATTTTCCCCTTTATTCCCCTCTGCCCTGTACCCACCTCCCACCAGCATTCCCCCTCCTTAGTTCATGTCCATAGGTCATACACAGTTCTTCAGCTTCTACATTTCCTATACCATTCTTAACCTCCCCCTGTCTATTTTCTACCTACAATTTATGCTTCTTATTCCTTGTAGCTTCCCACTTCATTCTCCCCTCCCCACTCCCCACTGATAACCATCCATGTGATCCCCATTCCTGTGATTCTGTTCCTGTTCTAGTTGTTTGTTTAGTTAGTTTTTGGTTTTGTTTTTTTAGGTTCAGTTGTTGATAGTAGTGAGTTTGTTGTCATATTACTGTTCATATTTTTAATCTTTTTCTTAGATAAGTCCCTTTAACATTTCATATAATAAGGACTTGGTGATAATGAACTCCTTTAACTTGACCTTATCTGGGAAGCACTTTATCTGCCCTTCCATTCTAAATGATAACTTTGCTGAATAGAATAATATCGGATGTAGGTCCTTGCCTTTTATGACTTGCAATACTTCTTTCCAGCCCCTTCTTGCCCACAAGTTTTCTTTTGAGAAATCAGCTGATAGTCTAATGGGAACTCCTTTGTAGGTAACCGTCTTCTTTTTCTCTTGCTGCTTTTAAGATTCTCTCCTTCTTTTTAATCTTGGGTAATGTTCTTTGGGACTCTCAGCTTCCTGGACTTCCTGGAAGTCTATTTCCCTTGCTAGATTGGAGAAATTCTCCTTCATTATTTGTTCAAATGAGTTTTCAATTTCTTGCTGGTCTGGATGAATATTTCTTTAACTCCTTGGTTGTTGGACTTCCATACAGTTTGATTTTCTGGCAGTTCTGATTATTTTTTGCTTTTAAATTTGTTGCTGTCCTTCTTTTGGTTTGTGCAAGGAGGCAAAGTATATCAGGCCAGAAGTCCGAATTGGCTGTTTTTTAATATCCCTTGAAAAAGGGGTTGAATACTGTATTTTGGCATGTATAATGTACATTCATGTTTTGGCCCAAACTTTCAGGAAGAAAGTCTTTCATTTAGATTTTTCAATTCAATTATTTATTTATTTTTATTTAGATACTTGTTTTTTGTATTATAAATGAATTTTAGTATTTAGTTTTGAACATATTATGGTGTAAGAAATTTTATATAGCAAATAATTACAAAACACAAGAACAGATACAAGGTATTTCAGGTGCTACTCATGTATAATGCGTATCCTTATTTTTCTCTAAAAAATTTGGGCAATAATTGCACATTATAAGTGGCAAAACATGGTAATTATCTGATTTATTGAAGAATGTTCCAGTATTAGAGACAAGTGCTATGAGCGGCACAGGCAGTAGGTAAAATTCCAGATATTATTTAGGTAACAAATGTTTGTTCAAGAAACAAGTTCCGTCATCCAAAGCTGCCTCATCATAAAGTTCACTCCCACTCGTGATCACGCGGAGTCACGGATCCAACCCCTGAGACTCAGAACATGCAAGTCAGAATCTTACTAGAGTAACTGTAAAGGAGATAGACGGGCAAATACATTTTTGTTCAGTTCATTGCATCAGGTCTTACAGAATTTAATACACAGTCATTCATTTGGAGTGATATTGTTTAATTTGGGGATGGAGAGATTAGGATCCAGTTCGCGTAAAGTTGAAAAGTACCTGATAGAGAAGTGAAGTGAAAAAAATTGTGTACACACAAACATTATATATATATACACACATATATAATATATATAATACTACTACTAGTATATAATATATGTAATAGATATTATATATATATTTGTTATCTGAGGTGAGTTCCCCTCAATAGGACTTCAAACAACCTCAAATAGGGTTGGATGACTTTTCAGAGAATTTCTACATTAAAGCCCACACTAAGAAGCAAGAACTGACACAAAAACCACTTTTTCCCAGGTACTATTTCTGCCCATCTCTTGAGGACGCAATTGGGTGTTCTGGATGATAATAACAAAGATCAGGAACCAGAACTGGGACACTGTTTGGTGTGATTCAGGAGGCTAGGTACTTCCCAGCCAAGGACTCAGAAAACCAGAGTGGTCCTAAAGAGCGGACTTTGTCCAGGGCTGCCATGATTTGAGGGGAAAAAAGATCCTTCTAGATTTAGCTCTCATCTTCTGGAAACAGGGCCAGAAAGATACCAGATTCCATCCTCAGGAAGGATAAGAGATGAGAGAGGGAAGTAGGAAGGGAATTGTCTTTGGACCTATATTTACAATGATGTTTTTGATGCAAGGACTTTCCAAAATACTTCGTAATCAATCAAGTTTAGGAAGGCCAGACAGGAAAACTCATAATATAATATGCAAATGTTTCCTGCTAAATATTTATTATGCCAACAGGACCATGGCAACTCATGTGCCTCTCACTCATACAATCACTGATCCTGGCTATGAGTTTCTTTTTCTTTTTTTGCATGACTTGTACAACTAGTACTTTTAAGATAAAGTTTTGTGAGTAAGTTTAAACTTCCCCAATATCTCTTCAAAATATTTATGAATGTTTGCTTGAGACAAAGGACATGAGCTAGTAATTCACACAGCAGTAGCTGTTAGCCACATAAAACTAGATTCTTCTAATTGGCAACCGAAATACACATACACCTATGCTGGTTGGCAGCAGGCCTAGCAGGAGCTAGTCCAGGTGATCTCCAGTTCATCTGCTCCCACAAACCATCCGCTGGGCCTTTAGCAGCCACAGGCAACCATTGGAAGGAGACCACAAATCCTTTGACCTCACATTCCTCTCAGTCACCCCAACACCAAATAAATTAGGTCAAGCTCCTCAGATCCAGAGTGATTCTGGGGACTCTCTGAAGAATATCCCCATCTCCAATACAGGCTGATGCACTGTCACTCATAAAATAACTTTTAATAAGGAAAAAAAGCCACTTATTCCATAACTAGAATTTAAAAGGCTTAAAATACAAGAGACTGATTGAGGTAGTGTTTAAGTATAAATGAGTTTCAGCTGTAAAATAGCAATAACAATAACGTAATAATAACAAAGTTACTGGGAACTGTAATTGGAGGGGAGGAAGGAAGAGAACACCATGGGAAGTACTAGTCTCCTGAAATGGGAAAGGCAACCCCTGAGGTGACAAAACAGCATTTGCCTACAAAGACAAATGCTGGTGGAGGAGGGGGCAGGAATCTTGGATGCAAACACATGTCTTGCTGTCCACTTGCTATAAAATTCCAGTTTTATCTTAAGTTTGCTGAACCGAGGTTTCCCCGTCTGTAAAATGGAAATGATGTGACTTCAACCATTGCACTGGCATTAGATTGGATTACTTATGCAAAAACATTTTAATGTATTATAGCCACGTATCAAAGTAAAGTCATATTTGTGCATCAGAAGCCTAAGGCCAGGAAAGAAAAACCTCCCAGAGACTCGACTTTGTCCAAAGTAAAACTGTTTCTTTTTATAACGGAATAAAAACAAAGAGACACAGTCCATGAAGCTGTTCTGGTGATGCAGCTATGAAATCAGGTAGTTCTACTGGAGAGAATTTCTGAATCGTCTGGATTGTTTACAACACAACTGACTTGATTATCAATGGGGATTCCTTGGTTGAGGTATACCTTTTCCACAGCTATGTTTCCCTGCCTTTAGGTATTATATTTTCATGCAATAGTTCACCAGCCATGCCCAAAGGACCATTCTTTAAACAAGCCAAGGAATAATTTAACACTCAGCTATACAAGCTACAAAAACACTTTTGGAAAATACACTATAGGGTATGCTTATCATTTACATAACCAGACAGCTGGAGTCTACAGAAATGCAAATTTTGTCATTACTTAAATGCACTGAAAAATATTCTTCACTGAAATGCAGGGATGAGTGGGAACCATTTGAGAGAAAAGAGATATCAACAAATCCAAACCTTAAGTAAATAAAAAACAAATTCAAGTTGTCTATAAAAGTAGAATGGGGACTGATTTTCTTCATACGTTTCTGTTTATTCTGACTTAAGCCCTAAGCCATGAGCTCTCCTTACAGTTCTTTCCAGTTTTGTGAAATCCATGGTAATTAGCTGTCCGAGTATCTTTTCTTTTCCTGGTGCTATAGGCTTTTGCTTGTTAAAACTTTCTTCTGTTGTGCAAGAGGGCAGCCATTTTCTAAACTGAATTGTCAGGGGCTGCAGAGGCTGCTAACTCAGGCCCACACCCATCTATCTTTGCATCACTCAGTTCCAAGCCTGTTAAATTATCTTTTCTTTCTTTAAAGTCCACCAGATAGGCAGGCAAACAGCCAGTCAAAAACATGCTAATGAGTGCCAAACATTATCAATATGAATGTCTAAGCAATTTTCTATGCAATTCCCTACAAGACAGACTACTCAAATGGCAGGCACGCACACACACACACACACACACACACAATTTACATAAAGCAGGAAAGAATCCACAAACTGTAAATTTACAGATTTCTGGATCTCTTTCATTATTTTAAAACAAGGGGCTTATCCAATATGCAACTTCTCAACCCTCATTCTAAATGAGGGTTGCTTTCAATTTAAAGCCCAAGTCACTATCAGACTTCAAATAAACCCTCAGTTCACCCTCAAAGCCAAGAAAGTGATCTGGATTAGAGAAATTCAGTGCATAGCTGCGATTTCCCTTCTGTCACTCTCTCCCCCAAACCACAAGGGTTTATGGAGGCTAATAGGTCAGCCATGAAGAAAGAATTATCATTTCTTTCAAGAAGTCTGCACCTTCTGTCCTGGCAACACCCAACCACCAGGAATTTAAAACAAGTGCTTTTCATGCTGGAAGAATTCACGCAGCTCCCGTTTGCCAGACCATTAATTGAGCACTCTTGAGTACTCTTGGAGCATCTCGCAGGAAATGAGTAACTGGACTTGGTGCTCCTACAGAGAAGAAAAGGAAAGGGAATATTTCTCTCCTGTCTTCTCTAAGTTTCCTTTAATAGACTGGTCACAGGCAGAAGGCCAGAGGCAGCACAGGAGAGCCTAATTAAGAAATGCCATCTCCTACGCAGTATTGAATGAAGCTTATAAACTAACAGTGCAATTATATAAAACAAAGAAATACACAATCTCTTAAAATCTTTAATGAATATAATGTAGTTAATTTCCGGAGATTCAGTTTAGGGCTTTGAGCCAAGGCTATACTGTTTTGCAAAGTGAAAATCTGGCTTTGCCCCTGCGACTTCAAGATGGCATGAGGAAAGGGGCTGACCCCTTCTTCATTCAGCAGATGTAAAAAGGCTTGGAAAACGTCCTCTGCAAACCATGTGCTCTGAGTAGCATCCTTCTCTCTCTGTAATCTGCAGAACGTTCTGTCATGTAAACCTGAAATGGGATACCCACTTTGTCAACTCTGTCTCCCAACCACGGCAAAGTGAGAAGCACTCTGGGTAATATAGCACAAAAACAACAGCAGACTGTTCTGTATATTTCATTTTATTTTTGGTCCTAAGAGAGAATGTTTAGAGGATTCTTTAATATTCCAGTTTTTCATAGAAAAGAAAAATTTGGAATTTTAAAATAACCACTCAAAAGTTTTAGTATCTTGAGTTGCATGTCATGTTGGTGAGGGGAGATGTATCAGCATTTCTAACCCCCTCTCAGCCTGAGGACTGTGACCATGGGGAGACAGAAGAGAAATTCACTTTAAGCCTTTTGGGAGATGATTAGTTATTGGCTCTGAAACTTTAAAACACATCAGAGTCACTATAAGGGCTTGCTAAAACATGACTGTTGGGTCCCACTACCCAGAGTTTCTGATGGAACACATCTGAGCTGGGGCCTGAGAATTTGCATTCCCAGAAAGTTATAACACAGTGCTGATGCTGCTGGTCTAGAGATCAGACTTTGAGAACCCCTGACATACAGCTGGTCCTCACAAGCACTGAGAAACAAGTATGCCTAGCTTCTCCCAGACTCACTGATCTTTCTTACCAGCATTTTTCACCCCATTCCAAGCATCCAATGATGATGTTGTGTATTTTCTACCAGTGGCTCTTTCTCCTCCTCAATCAATAATGGGCGCTGATAGCTGCTAATGAGTTAGCATATGTTTAGGTCAAATCATAACTAGTAAGGAGTTATTCACTGTGCTACCTAAATGTATCACCCTAAGAGCAGGATATTAATTCCTTCCTGCATATCTGCTTTTCAATGTTATCAAGGTTTTTAGAAACTAAGCTCAATTAAGAGGACAGAAACTGTGTGTGCGTGTGTGTATGTATATATATACATACATACACATACACACAGCATCCAGACACCTAACTATCTATTAGCCACCTATTCCAGGGGTGCAGTGTTTCTGCCTTGGGCTAGGGCTTCATAAATCTAAATGCAGTTTGAATGTGAGTAAACAGATTAGCCTGCAATTCTGCTATCTCATCCCATTTGGTTTATTGATGGCCAAATAATCAGTAGCAGTTCCAATATTTAACAACAACTGTTTAAATTCTGAATTTTAATGACATTAGCTGATGCAGAACTGCCCAAGGAAACCAAAGGAAGGCATCAATTACAATGCGCAGGAGGTGTTGACAGTAAACTTTGTGCTAAAGAGACATAAATATGTGTTAATATTAGCAGAATATTATCTGATGAGAAAGGCCAGTCTTAAAGCCTTCTGCCTGTAGGTTCTCCAAGTGCCTGACAGGGCCTTTTGAGAGAAGCCAACTTCATCAGGCCAACCCGCTACAGGAGCTCAGCAAAGAAGGGCAATCGACTGGGACACTGACCACTTTTCTCTGAAAAACATCAGTGCACAGAATGGGTCGTAAGTTTTTTTAAACAACATATAAGCACAATTTATTTAATGTTTTTCAATTATAATTTACATTCAATATTTTCTGGTACTTGTGTCTCATGTACAGCATAGTGGTTAGATAATCTTATACTTTCTGAAGTTTCCCCCCTGGTATTTCCAGCATCTGCCAGGCACCACACACAGTTATTATAGTATTACTGACTATATTTCATATGTTGTGCTTTAAATCCCCACGACTATTTACAAAATAGTAAATTGGAAGTGTAACTTCCAATATGTACTTCTGAATCCATTCATGTTTTTCACTGAGTCCCGCAAACCCCCTCCTCTCTGGCAACCATCAGTCAGTTTTCTATCTATGAGTCTGTTTCTGTTTTATTCATCTACACTATTCTTTAGATTCCACATGTAAATGAGATAATATAAATTTGTCTTTTTCTGACTGACTTATTCCACTTAGCATAATACCCTCCAGGTCCAGAATGGGTCATAAGGTTTATGAGCAAAGAGGACTTGACTACTGGATTCTTGGAATCATTTTATAATTATTCCTAATCTTAGAATATATATCTGAGGATAGCCCTCTGAAGTAAGAAAAACATCAAGTGTATATAAAAGCTGCTAGAGAGGCAAATCAAAACCCACACCTTTTATCCAGACTTCTCACCAGAAAACTGTTAGCCTGAGAGTCCAATGTCTCGGTAGCTTTTGTTCATCTCCAGCAGAACTTCCTGCAAACCTTTCAGGCCACACACACACACACACATGCAGGCACACACACACAATTTCACTATGGTTTTGGTCAATGATGAGGACCACTCAAAACTGAGAAGGTGCTAGAAATTATTCAACAGTTTCAGCAGCAAAGGCACCAGCACCTGGAGGCATAAGCAGGGAATTCTGAGAGGTTCACAACTGTATTCCCTAGTAGAGGACACAGGATGAAAAGTGCCAGCCCTGCTCAGCAGAGAGTTTTGATGATTCATCCACATAGCAGTCCTGTCAAAGGTAGTGAGCAATGGACGTAACTGCCTGGAGGATTATTTCAAGCACGTGCTGGATCAAGTACATTAGTCTGCTCTCTTTCAAAGCTTCGGCTGCTCTCGCTTCTGCCACAGAATGTATTTTCAGTTTGCTCTAAAATGCCATTTTTCACTAAACATTCTAGAAATGCTGTTTTTTTCCTAGATGCCCACAATGTTTTACCAATTTATCCCAACCACCATTTTTCATATGTCATAAAGTCATTTGCTGTGTTCCAACTTGAATAGTTTATTCAAGTGCCTGCCACAACTGGAGAAGGTAAATAAGTCTTTGGAAAAGCACAAAGAAACATTAACAATTGTGAAAGCCACCTCCGTTGACTTCCTGTATATGAACATTTAGCTTATATTGTTATCTCAAACTGATTGTTTTCTTCCCTTTTCTTGTGACTTCATGGTGCATGGATTGCAAAGGATGATACGGCCTGTGTAAGGAACACTTCTGCTTGTTTCTATCAAACTTGGTCTAAGACCCACAGTAGACTAACGTCCATAAACATGAGTGTTCATTCCTAAAGATCCTATTCCCAGCTTAATTATAAAGGGTGATCATGTCTTTGCTTCAAGAGCTTTTGTAAATTTTTGTGTAAAAATGTGAAATGAGGTGAGGATCTCCCAAGAAATGAGATTTCTATTAGTCAAATATACTTGTAAAACTCTAATTGTGTTATTTCTTAATGATACATAGTAAGGCTACATATAATAAACCAAAGACAGTGATATAAACAAATAAACTGGATTAATAACATACATATGTCACTTTAATAAATATATTTGCTAGTAGTTTATCTCATGGACTTTTGTTGAAATACAGCACATTTTCACCTAACTACAAATTAAATTTAAATTTCTGGCATTCACAATTATGATGTTTAATTTTTTAAAATTCTTACCTGAGGATATGTTTCTTCATTTGAGAGAGAATGAGAGAGAGAGAGAAAGAGGGAAACATTGATACGAGAGAGAAACATCGATTGGCTGCCTTCCTTATGTGCCCTGACGGGTGACCAAACCGCAGCCTTCTGGTGTATGGCAGGATGCGCCAACCAACTGAGCCACCTGGCCAGGGCTTGTGATAGTTAATTTTGTTTCAACCTGACTAGGCCATGGGATGACCAGACATTTGGCCAAACATTATACTTGGCCAAATGTGGAAAGAAGATTACTATGCTAAGCAAAATAAGCCAGTCCGAGAAAGACCAATACCATATGATCTCACTTATATGTGGAATTTAATGGACAAGATAAACTGATGAACAAAATAGAGCCAGAAGTGTGGATACATGGAGCAGGCTAATAGAGAGCAAAGCGAAGGGACCACGGGGGGAGATGATAAGAGAAAGTGAAGAGATCAGCCCAAGAACATGCATACATAGCCCATGGACACAAACCACAGTTTGGTGCTAGCCTGGAGGTGGTGCTGCGATGGCAGCTGGGTGGAGGCGGGCTAAGAGGGGGACATGGGGGACATCTGTAATGTCATAAACTGATAGATAGGTAGATAAAAATTGTTGGTCCTGAAAATCTAAAATATCACCCATACATCCATGGTGGGTTTTTTCCTATTAACCCCTACAAGTTATGAATTTCCTACACACATCCCTTAAGTTAGGAGCCTTTTTAACCTTCACCGGTCATGTTTTTCTGGGAATCAGGAACCACAAGGGCTATTAACAGAACTTTAATATCAAAACAGTTAAAAGAAATAAGCTCTCCTAAATCAGGCATCTGATATTTTATCAGTTTAAAAATGAACCAAACTAAAGATGTTTCCCATAAAGTTTAGAGAATGGGTTGCTACTAAAAAATATAGATCTGCCTGGTACAGATGCTTTTTTTCTTTAAGGAAAATTATTTACTTCAAATATGTTAATGAAATTAAGACCCTGGGATTCTATTATGTGCAATTGCCTTGCAAAAACATTTCTGTTTTCCTTTAATAATTACTCATGCGGTTTGCCTTAGATTTGCCGCTGTCCCCTTTCTCCCTCCCTTGCTTCCTTCCATCGTTCCCTTCCTCCCTTCCTCCCAGTCATGAGCCATTTTCCAGTCACAAAGAATAGTCATTCCATTAACATTACTGCCAATGTCACCACAATCCTCAGGTGGGTAAAAGCACTGTGTTACTAACATAAAACCTACATCCTCTATTTCACATAATTCCTCACTTAAGAATGGTGACCACTAAGCATGATGTTTAACTTTAATAGTGGGTAATGTGAGAAGGGTTTTCAAAGAGGATTTTAAAAAAAATTCCCCAATGCTTTCATGACATTCTCCCTAAGGTCAGGGCACAAGTAGAAAAGTAAATTAGGAACCTCATTCATTCATTGTTTTCACTCTCAAGAACATATTGATATGAACTGTAAGAATATAAATTTACTGATTCTGCTGAATTACACTCGATTATACTGGGCTGGTAAGCTCCAAGCAAACCAGAAGCTTAATCTTAATCATTTCCACAAGGCCTCCATTAGCTACAAAAATCATTCATGGAAGAAACCACTAAACATACCCTGTCACCTGTAAAACCTGGCACACTGAGACAAGCTTCCTGCATCCTACCCACCCCCCTGCCCCCAAGGTCCCATCATCATTTATATACATGGGCCTGGGCTGACATGAACACAGAGCATATTCTTGAGGGGATAAACAACTTATAAAGAGGTGGTGTGAAGGGAGAAGGCACTCTTCTGTCTGGGTGACGAGTACGGTCTGTCTGCATGGTCTCCTGTGCTTTTTCTTCAAGGACGGAAGGATATCGTTTCATACCTGTGAGTCAGTGCTAGTCAGCATCGTCTACTGTCTAGAATGACTGAACCCTAAAAATAAATAATGCAACTGAAGCTTTAAACCCTGAAATATTTTAGATGTACGTTTTTATATTAATTTTAATTATTATAATAGTTTATCACAAAAAATACCGTCATTGAAACTATTTACCAGACAGCAATCTATATGTGACATTATTGAAAGAAAATCAATATGTCCCTTCCTTATTAGGAGACTGTAATCTCAATTAAATTGGCTGCTAATAAATAGATCTAAAAAAATCAACAAAACACATGTATCATACATAAAATCACACACATACACAATATTTCACACTGTTAAAATGCAAAGACACTGGTGCATTGGAATGATGGTTAGTGTCAGGATAAATGTGAAAGGCACATATTCAGAAAAGGTAAGATCAGAAGAAAATACAATCTTGAAAGTTAGAGAAGACAGAAGAGCTGCATGGAGGAAGAGAGAGTAGTGAGGCCTGTGGGAGGAAAAGTGAAGATTAAGTACAGAGTGACAAGTATGTAACACAGAAATGTAGCTTACATATTCAAAGCATAAGATATAACCTTATAGAAAGGTGAAAGTGAATGAATTCAACATTACAATTGTGGAATGACACACAAATGGCCGACGGATAGATCAAAAGGTGTTCAACATCACTATCACCAGGGACATGCAAATCAAAACCACAGTAAAATGATCACCTTACATGTGTCAGAATAGCCAGTATCAAAAAGATAAAGGTAAACATTGCATTATAGGTAGAAATGTAAATTGGCGCAGCCACAGTGGAAAACAGTATGGAATTTCCTCAGAAAAGTATAAATAGAATTACCATTTGATCCAGCAATTCCACTTCGGGGTATATATCCAAAGGAAATACAAACTATCAAAGAGATACCTGCACTCTTACGTGTTCTGCAGCATCATTCACAATGGTCAAGATATGGAAACAACCTAAGTGTTCACCAACAAATTTTAGATAAAGAAGATATGGTGTGTACCTACACAACTAAATGTTATCATGCCATTAGAAAGACCTTCTCCCACGCAACAACATAAGTGGGATTTGAGGGGATTATGCTAAGTGAAAAAAGCCAGACAGAAAGACAAATACTGCATGGTATCCCTTACATGAGGATCTTTAAAAAAAAGTCAAACTCATAGAAACAGAGAGTAGAAAAATGGTTTCCATGGGGTGGGGGGCTGGGGAAATCGGGGAGAAGCATAGAAAATTTCAACTCTATGAGGATTCAGATCTGAAGGTCTACTGTAAAACACGGTGGCTATAGTTGATAACACTGCACTGAATAATTGAAATTCGCTAACAGTAAAATTGAAATGTTCTAACTGGGGAGAAAAGGTAAATTCATGAGGTAATGACTGTGTTAAGTAACTAGGTGGGGGGCATCCTTTCACAATATATACACATAGCAAATTATTGCAAGGTACACTTTAAATATCTTACAATGTTTTTATGTCAATCATACCTCAACAAACTGAAGTTTAAAGAAATGTTGACCAAGAAGAACTGAGTGAATATGGTGGAAGGCTGAAGTCAACAAGATGACAGGAGATGACCCAGCAGGGTGCAGTGAAGGGACACACACACACGCACAACGGGTGGAGAGAGAACTGCTCCTTCTCACAGGAGGTAAGAAGATAGAGAAGTGCTTCTTAGGGATTGAAGTCAGGCACAAGGAGAGTGTTTCACTTCTTAAACTTTAAGAAGTGAACATTGATAGGCATTGTAAAAAAAGATGGATCAAGATGGGTTAGTTTAGGGAGAGGAGTAATAAGTAAGCAAGACACGCACAGATTCCCGTTGAGCCCACTGGGCTGTGGCACACTGCCCACGGTCCATCACAATCATGCTCTTTACTTGAGGCATTCATTTCTTTTTTCCTATTACTTTGCTTGCAGTTAGGGTAAGTTAGCTACATTAATCACATTGATCTCTCAGGTTTGTGTTAATAGTCACTGTATTAATAAACTCAAAAACCACAAAACAAAATTCCTCTTAGGGATAGTTGTGTGTCTGCTATGATCCAGACTATGCGCTACATTCTCCATCCTATCAGGCTTTGCAGGATCCCAATGAGGAGGAATTATTCTTAATTCCATTTGATGGATTAGGAAACTAAGGCCTAGTAGACTGGTTTAACAACTTGTTCAAGGTCAGGGCTTGACAAACTTTTTCAGTGAGTAAATATTTTAGGTTTTGCAGGCCAGATCTCCATCAACACAATTTTGCAAATGCAAAAACAGTCAGACAATAAGTAAAGGAATGACTGGGACTATGTTCTACAAAGCTTTGTATATGAGAACTGAAGTTGACTTTATATAATTCCATGTGTCACAAAATATCATTTTCCTTTTGAATTTTTTAACCTTTATATGGTTCTTAGGCCTTATAGAATGAGGAGGCAGCCTGGCTTTGGCCTAAGAATCATCATTTACCGACCTTTGCTCAAGGCTGTTCATGAAGGCGAGGGGCAGAGCCAGAATCCAAAGCAGGTTTCTCAGTCCACAGAAACTGTGCCACCTCCTTCATCTTTAAACATTTACTCCATTTGGTCTATGAGACCAATTACTTTACAAAATTGGCTCACCCAAACATTACCTACTATCAAAATATATAATAATAACTGATAAGCAATGTTAAGTGATCTTTCAACTTCTGTAAATCTAAAAATATTTACTGAATATATTAATATAATAGGTGAGGTATATATAGACATCTAAGAAAAGTAGCCATTTTCTCTAACCTTTAGGTGTTAGTGATAGTTATTTACTCTGTGATTTTCCCCATGCTTCCACTGAACTTCACCTTCCACCTAAGATGTGGTGGGGCCCAAATCCAACTTGTATTGAAATCCCTTTGAATTTTAATGGATATTATTATATGAATGTTCATAGCAGCTTTGAAAATAGCTCAGACGTCTGTCAACAGGCGAATGAATAACAAAATATGATCTATATATACAATGAAATATTTAGCCATAAAAATGAATGAAATTTTGACATATACTACAACATGGATGAATTTTTAAACATTATGCTTAGTGAAATAAGTCAAATACAAAATAGCAAATATTATATGGTTCCACTTATATGAAGTACCTAGAAGAGGCAAGTTCAAAGAGATAGGAAATATAAGGTCTAGTACAAATAATGACCCATTTTTATTACCAATTCTTTTATTGCAAAATCATAAGCAAGTAATTCTGTAACATAACAATATCACACTCAAGAATGCCAGGACATTTTAGATAAAAAGTTCAAATTAAAAGTATAAATTATTACACCCATATTATGACCCTACCAACCACACTCAAGGAGGCATTACTCCTGCCCGACCCTGGAGAATAGAGGTTACCAGGAGTTGGGGTGGATGGGAGTTATTGTTTAATAGGTACAGAGTTTTATTTGGGAGGTGATGAAAATGTTTTCAGCATAGATAGTGGTGATGCTTACACAACATTGTGAGTATATATGACGACTGTTAATTGTGTACTTACAAATGGTTCAGATAACTATTGTTATTCATCCTTAACACAATAAAAAATTTAAGAGCTCACTAGGGACTCCTATGGCTTTTCTTTTAATCAAAAATAAAAAGGTTCTATTCATTCTTTTCAAGTAATAAACTAATGAAATGATTACATTTATTTTACCAAAAATTTCAGATTGTTGTAAATCATTTTTATTTTATTTTCAAGTATTGATACATACTTGCTTTTTAAGGACATCAAGGAAAACTGAAAAGTTTTTGTTTACTTAAAATTACAAAATAAATCAATAAGCACTATGAACAAAAACAAATGAATCATAACAATGCTGACTCTGAAAATTTTGTTCGCAATATTTAACATGTTTCACAGTTAGATAGCATGATATTAATGAGAGCTTTAAATGTACTCACTTTTCATAGATTTTTATAAGCCATGTAAAACAGAAAGCAAAACTTCACCCTCCATCTGAGCATCAGCCCTCACCGTGTCCTGGAGCCCTGGTCCTCACCGCTCCTCACCCTTTGCTCCCCAGAGAGTCGCTGGCAGCTTCTGGCTGTTGGTCTGCCCTCCACTTACTGCAGATCAGTTGTTACACAGTGGATGGCTTGGGAACCAAACCCTGACTCTGACATCTATTATACAGTAAGTACTTTGGTGAGAGATAGTATGCTATTAATAGTTTAACAACAATTAGTAAAGATTTCTCTACTTGTTCCTTTGCCAATGGCTAAGCCAGCTTCAACTTATGTAAACTCAACTGAGTCTGCTTCTAATAATGTAAAAATAATCCCTATAAAATGATATTTGCACACAACCTAACAAGTGTTAATATATTTTAACATGTTTCTTAAGAACTGCACTGTGGGGAGTAGAGGAATATAGATAGATTTGGGGTACAGTCATAGCTTGAAGGCTTGGTTAGCTGTCAGCTGTATGTTGGCGTTAACAATGGCGGGATTAGTTTTCTAGGGCTGCTGGAGCAAAGCGCCACAGCCTGGGGGCCCTAAACAGCAGAAATTTACCTTACCACCATCCGGGGGGCGGTAAAGTCTAAGATCATGGTAAAGGCAGGGTTCGTTCCTCTTGAGGCCTCTCTCCTTGGCTTGGAGATGGCTGTCTTCCCTTGTTTCCTCACACTGTCTTCTCTCTGTGTCCTCATTTCCAATTTTTACAAGGACACGAGTCATATTGGATCAGGTCTCAAGCTACTGGACTCATTTTACCTTAGTTACTTCTTTTAAGACCCCATCTCCCAATACAGTCATTCTTGAGGACTGGTGTTTAGAATTTCAATATATGAATTCTGGGAGAATACAATTTTGCCCAAAACACTAATTCAGAACACCACTATAAATTACTGTGTTTAAAGATATTTTCCAAGGTTAAAATGTTTGCTCAATTTGGACTATTCCAGTATCCACTTACCTTACTGATGCTGAGTTAATTCCAGTGCCTGCCCATTCTCAATCTCTAACACATCACAGAACCTTCATGCAGGGACTTTGGTTGGGGATGTGTGTCCACTGTTCCCAGTGTTGGGCCTGAACGTCCTACCTCCCCGGAACAGTGCTCACTCTTTCTGGCACATGGAGGTGACGTAAAACACCACCCAGGGGACAGCTGGCCGATTGCAGATTTGGATAAGTGCTACTGTGCTGCTCTGTGTTCTAAGAATGGATCTGAACCGCAGACTAGAAAATACTCCTCTGCAGTCAGGTACACATAAAAGTAAGAAATCTGTTTTTATCTTCCCTGAGAAAATGAAAACACATTTCAAAACCCCCGCAAAAGTCTTTGATTTGTGTGTTTATACCCTGTTAGGCAGAACTGAAGACTTGAACTATAGGGGACCTGTTACCACATTCATTTCAAATTCTGTTAAGCTCTCTGGAATTTTTAGAAAATGTTCTTAGTTCATCTATTTGAGCACTAAGTCTTAGATAGCTTTCCTTTTATCTTTCAAGTTCAAAATATAATTTTGAAATAAAGGTTTTCTTTCTTGTGAATCTGAAAGGTTTATACTGTCAGGAACAATGGGTCTAAGGCTTTGGACCTGCATCCCCCACACTGAAGGAACTTTCATTTGCCTTCTGCATCTTTCCCCTTAGATGGTGGTTGGAACTACAACTATTCTGAGTCCCCTCAGCGCCTGAACACATAGCAGATTTGCTCTTTGACTAGTAATTATGATGGTAGATTTTCTAAATATATTCTACATTTGTATCAATTTGCAGTAGTCCAAAAGCTGTACCACTTTTAGTTGCCTAGCAATGAAGTAACATGCCACAACAGAAGGAACAGGATTTGGAACCAGACCCAAGTGGAACTGTACCTCAGTTCGGTCTGACCTTTGAATATCCCTTTAACGTCTCAGAACCTCACCTTCTTGATTTGGAAGATGAGGATCCTGTTATCTTTCTCTCAAACATTTTGGAGATCAGATGAGAAAATGGATATGGCAGCACTTCATAAATTATATGTGCTAATGATGGTGTCACTGGGGGCATCGTTCATTTTTCTTGATTCTTCAGTGACTAACTGCTGGTGAGCAGTCGTCACTGTCCTTTCTTTGTTTAAAAGCACTAGGTGGCCATGTGCTCCAGGGGCTACTTCATATCTGGCCTTTATTTGGGAACCATTCCACGTGGAACACTGAAACACACTGCTTTTGAGACTACATTATACTCTAACAATGTAATTCTTATTCATCAAGTTAATAATATTTCAAGGCAAACTGAATGCCTACCAACTTTGATAATGCCAATCTACTATTATAGATGAAAGTCTGAAATGCCTTTTGCTCTTTAGCATTAAATATTGAGCACAAGTGGAACTTTTATTGACAGTTTAATTACTTTATTTTACTAGCACACGTTTTTATGTGACAGTAAAGCAGCTAAACACATATTAAATAAGTGCTGAGATAACTTGATAATGACCTTCCACATGTTATTTTCTCCAAGAAGGCTGGTGGCAAAGATGTCTGGAAAATGTGTTAAAGGGAGAAAGTAGCCTGACCCAGACAGAACTAGGAGCAATTCTCTAAATGTCAAAAACATATCTAACCCTTAGCATGTGCCTGACACTGGTGCACATGAAATACAGAGTATCTATGTTTTTTCCTTATCTTATAGCCTAATGATGGAGCTAGAGACAGAAACCATCATTAGGGTGTATGAGACAAATGCCATCAAAAAGATCTGTTCGAAATGAATGGATCAAAAAATAGAGAACAGGCTGACAGTGACCAGAGGGGAGAGGGGAGGGAATTTCAGGGGAAATAAGGGAGGGATTTAGAGGAACCTATATAAAGGATACATGGACAACAACTGAGAAGGGTGGAAATGGGAGGGAGGGGGGAGGATGGGGGGTGGGACGGGATGGGAGTAATAGACAGAAAACTGTACTTGAAAAATAATTAAATAAAAAAACTGAAAAAAAAAAAACTATGGTACATTTACACAGTGAAATTCTATGCAGCAGAAAGAAAGAAGGAGCTATTACCCTTTGCAACAGCATGGATGGAACTGGAAAGCATTATGCTAAGCAAAATAAGCTAGGTAGTGAAAGAGAAATACCATGTGATCTCACCTTTAACAGGAACCTAAGCAACAAAACAAACAAGGAAGCAAAATAAAACCAAAGACACTGAAATAGAGAACAGGCTGACAGTGACCAGGGGGGAGAGGGGAGGGAATTTCAGGTGAAAAGGGGAAGGGTTTACAGGAACAAGTATAAAGGACACATGGACAATAACTAAGGGGGGTGGAAATGGGAGGGAGGTGGGGAGCACTGTGGGGGGGGGTGGGCTGGGATGGGAGTAAAAGGCAGAAAACTGTACTTGAACAACAATTAAAAAAATAAAATAAAATAAAGTTTCCTGAAAGCAAGAATTAAAAAAAGATCTGTTCAAAGTGATGGTAGGATAGGAGACGGGGTGTTCATTTTGTGTGGTGAATAAGACAAAGCCTCACAGTTCCTTTACACACTTCCTGAAAAGAGAAGGAAAGAAGATTTTGAGAAAGGGAGCAGCATGTGAAAAGGCATGGAGGTACGGCAGAGAATGCCAGAATAATGTGCTCCGGAAAATGGCAGAGGTCCCACGTGACTAAAATATAAACTGGTGGAGCAGGAACTGGCCAGGAGTATTGAGTCCTGAATAGCATGACCCTAACAGGCCTTCCTAATGCCCCCTGATTCTAACAACTACCAGAGAGCTGCCTGTATACTTGGTACTTGTCTATGCTTTAGTACTGCTCCATGACACTGCTCAGGAGCATGCCTGGAAGGTGGAGGCTTCCAGCTGGCCTATCACGTGGGTGAGTCAAGGATTCTGGGAGGTACATATTAGACTATTCCACAGTGGTTCCTTTGAGGAAAAAAAACAATATTCACTACTTGTTGGATGCTAATACAAATTCTTAGTGACATGGTTTCACTCACCAAATATTTGTCAAGAGCCTATATTGAGCAGATGCTCATGTACATCTATGAATGAGACAAACATTATTCCTGGAAATTTAAGGCTTCCAGTGTAGCAGAGAGATCTGACATTCAAAAGTAACTACAAGGGAACACATGGTTCTCTTGCCTCGTGTTCATGGAACAGCATGTGAAAAGGCATGGAGGTATGACAGAGAATGCCAGAATAACATGCCTGGCATTCATGGCAGTTTAGGGAACCCTGCATGAGGAAGGGATCTTTCAGCAGGGACATAAGGAAGAGGAATGCAGGGCCAAGAATGGGAGTGCAAGGTGGCAGCGAGACACCACCTTCAAGGTGTTTCTTAGGAGGAAGCTGGGGTTGAGGAAAGTAAAAGAAATACAGTACAGTTGAAGCTGAGACAGCAAAGGCTCTGGTGTGGAGAGCTGATGGAGAAGGAGGCCTTCCATGGCCCTGGCACTGCAAACAGACAGACAAAAGCTCTTCCCTCCTGCAACTTACGTTCTACTGGAGGGAGACAGATTGACACACCCAGTCCACAGCTGGTATGTCAGACTGTGAGAACAGTGGTGCTGGGAAGGGAAGCAGGGGAGGGGACAAGAGTCAGGGGCACCTGCATGGGAAGGAGTCCATATTTTGTGGTCTTTGTGCTTCACTTGCATTTTAAAAAGATGTCTCTCTGTAGGACAGAGAAACTCTGGAGGGGAGCAAGAGGAATTTCGGGTGGTGAACTAGAAGGATGTACAGTGAACCATGGTGGGTGGCTGAGGCTAGGGCATGGCATTGCAGATACACTCGTTGAACACTGAGGCATCTGGGAAATGGAATGGGCAGGATTCAGTGACTGATTCAGTAGGGAGTGGAGTAGTGGAAAGAGTCAAAGGTGAGTCATTTGTTTCTGGGTGGAAGGACTGGGAAGTTTGTGGAAATATTCATTTAGCTAAGGGGCACTAGAAGACAAATGCTTTTCTTGGGGGCATGGAGCAGGGAAAGCTATCGGGGGAGATGATAAGTTGCCTTTTAGGGGTGAAGAGTTAGAGATACCCAGGTAATCTAAATAAGATGTCCAGGAGACGGCATGCTTAAGGCAGCAGTAGGACAACACCTGGCGCCCCCTCTGAGCTGGGCTGAGGACAGGAGCATGGAAAAGGAGGAACACATCCTGGGAGTAGTCAGACCCAGGGTGTGGCTGAGCCTGCTGCTGACCCCTCATTCCTCCTCAGTCAGAAGGAGGAAATGGATTCAAAGCTGCTTCCGTTGAAAGGCCAGTGCAGCCCACCACAGCGTCTCCCATGTGCCCTCCACACTGTCAGGAGACTTCAAGGTGACAAGGTGACATTAACCACAACACCAAGACACTGGAGCCTATGGTTTCCCATTCTGATTTCTTAATTTACATTTCAATTCTGCTATTAAATATTCAAAAACACATCAGTTTCTGAGCATAAACTGCTGGATAAAGAAAAGTAATGCAAATCTATTATGTGCTCTATACTCTCTTTAGGAAAAGAAAGTTTAACTTGAATATTTTTAATTTGGACTAATACATACAACACATAACATGTTAACAATGTGTCTCAACTGAAACATCTTAGACACATAGTCTGTCCAAAACAATAGCTCTGGCCCACCTTTAAACCCACTATTAAAATGTTTCCAAAGGCGCTCAACTGAGGAACTGTCAGGAGGAATTGTACAGTGCTAACTTGGAATTTCTGCTTCCTAAACCCTCAGTACTTTCATATACAGACTAAACTACATTGCTGCTTTCTTTAAAAATCATCCTTAGAAATCCAGTATTCTACCCTAGAATGGGATGCTTGTGTGCTTTATTTACTCAGACAGGGTTAGACAAAGGGGGCCAGAAAAGGAACCTACATTGGAAGGTCAATGATTTCCTCTGTTGGCTGGATACAGATCATCTGTAGAAATCATTTCTCTGCCCGCACTTCCTTTTTCACTTTGGCTGCAGTGAGAGCTCCAATAGTTACAATGAAATTAAAGGCCCAACTTACAGACAGGTCACCTAGGTAACATTCAATTTTCTTTGCCATGGACGTATGGCTGAGTGAAAACACAGGTGTCGAGGTAGAACCATGCATGTTCTGTTGGTTTCCATGCCAAAGCACTATTTTTCAAAAGTTGCTACAGGCAATTCCAAGGGTGAAAAGAAGTGTCTTTGTTTTCAAAAAATTATGGAACAGTATTGGAATTGATATGAGAGAATACTCTGTCACCTGCTCACAAACCTTTCATAACAATATCTGAACATTACTATTATGATATAAACCTTTTTAATAATTAAAGCTGACATGTGATTGATAGGCTATATATGGGTCAGATATAATATGGATAAAATACAGAAGAGTTACGATTTCCACATGGTCAAGATGGAGGCGCAGGTAAACATACTTTACCTCCATGCACAACTACAGCAAAAATTACAACTAGACTTCAAAACAAGTATCACCCAGATTCATCAGAATATTGAGCTGTATATGAAAGTTCAACAACCAAGGACTTAAAGAGGCCACATTTATCCAGATGGGTAGGAGGGGCAGAGATTCAGAGAGGCACAGAGAGGCAGGGGGAGGCACAGAGAGGAGGCCAAACAGGTGGTCCCACATTCATGTGTGTTAGATCAAAATCAGGAGGGGTACCTTGGGAGCAAGTGATCCCAGCCCCAAAGCAGACCACCCAGCCAAGGGTTCCAGTGCTAGGAAGATATGACCTTATATCTTCTGGCTATAAAACCCAGGGAGGGGTGGGGTGCTAGAAGAAACTGTGGGATTCTCAGGAGACTTCTCTTAAAGGGCCCACAATCAATTTAGGACTCACACAGACCCACTCTCTCTGGGATTAAGCTCCAGGGCAACAACTGGAAGGCCACAAGTGGTGTATGACAAGAAATGAGGTGACTGGCAACAGGGCAAGTGCAAATAGACAGCTTCCTCCAGGGCAATTTCCAGAGGCCAGGCAGAACTGTCCACTTTCTGAGCCCTCTCCCATACAGAGCCACAAAGCAGTGAAACGGGTTGCCCTGCAGTGCTGATTACAGAGGGCTCTGCCTCACACAATTTGCAGGTGCCTTTTCTACAATAGGCCACACTACTAAGACAGGGATTCAAAGCAGCTCTACCTAATACACAGAAACAAACACAGGGAGGCTGCTAAATTGAGGAGACAGAGAAATAAAGCCCAAATGAAAGAACAAAACAAAACTCCAGGAAAAAAACTGAATGAAACGGAGACAAGCAACCTATTAGATGCAGAGTTCAAAACACTGGGTTTCACAATGCTCAAAGTAATCATTGGTTACTGCAACAAGCATAAAAAAGACCCAGGCAGAAATGAAAGTTGCATTAAGTAAAATAAAGTGTACCGGGAACCCACAAGGAAGAAATAAAGCATTAAAAAAATAAGAATAGAATAAGGAGCCTCTGGGACATCTTCAAATGTATCAACATCCAGATCATAGGGGTGCCAGAAGAAGAAGAGGAAGAGCAAGAAATTGAAAACTTATTTGAAAAAGTAATGAAAGAAAACTTCCCTAATTTGGAAAAGGAAATAGACACACAAGTCCAGGAAGCACAGAGAGTCCCAAACAAGTTGGACTCAAAGAGGACCACACCAAGACACATCATAATTAAAATGCCAAAGGTTAAAAAGATAAAGATTGAATATTAAAAGCAGCAAAAGAAAAAACAGAGAGTTGCCTCCAAAGGAATTCTTGTAAGACTGTCAGCTGATTTCTTCAAAAAAACTTCTCAGGCTAGAAGGGACTGTCAAGAAATATTCAAAGTGATGAAAAGCAAGGACCTATAATTTAGGTTATTCTATCCAGCAAAGTTATTATTTAGAATGGAAGGGCAGATAAAGTGCTTCCCAGACAAGGTAATACTAAAGAAATTCATCATCACCAAGCCCTTACTACATAAAATGTTAAAGGGAACTATATAAGACAAAGAAGATAAAAACTATGAACATTAAAATGGCAACAAACTCACAACTATCAACAACTGAATATGAAAAACAAACTAAGCCAACAAGCAGAACATGCACCTAGATAAGCAGACAAGAAACAGTAAGCATATCTACACTTGTTGTTACCAGAACAAGCATAGATATGGTAACCACAAGCATAGATATGGAGATCATTTGGAGGGTTCTCAACTGGGACAGGGAAGGGGGAAAGTGGGGGGAAAGATGCAGGATTTTAAAAGTATAAATTGCTAGGGATGTGCTTAACATCCCCCAGACAGGGGGATGTGAAGAATGGTATAAGATATGGAGAAGCCAAAGAACTTTTGTGCATGACCCATAGACATGAACTAAGGGAGGGGACTGCTGGAGGAAATGGGGCTACCGGGTAGAGGGAGGCAAAGGGGGAAAAATTGGGACAACTAATAGCATAATCAATAAAATGTATTTTAAAAAATAGTCAATAATGGATTTAAAAAGAGTTACAATTTCACAGTACTAGAAATTATTTTTAAAGAGAAAAAGATATATGCTAGTGTGTCAAAACAAAAAAAATGTTATCAATGTACACCTAGTAAGTGAGCAGGACGGACTTGCTAATGTGAGAGCTCAACCAAAACCAGAGCAGTTAACATGGCACCTTCCTAAGCCTGCGTATCCTTTTAGCTAGAGGCATATTAATATCTGGTGGTCAAGAAGAGTTCCACTTTGTAATTTAAAATAAATTGACACCTAGACTCAGAATTGGAGCAATAAGCAAACACAAATCTAGAAATAATAGAGAAGGTGAACTAATCGCACATTGTACTTAGCAAAGCTACAACTAAATGACTCTGACAGATAATTATCTCTTATTCTTCCAAGTACCTCCTCAGGCTGATACAACCCCATCAGGTTATATCTGTATGCTATATACAACCAACTACCCCCTCAATTTATGTCAATTTTATCTGGTTTTATCTTAAAATGAGAAATTCTTATCCTTAACCACATCCTTAAAGCAACTCTAAATCAAGGCTATACGCTTTACTCAGAGAATTTCTGTAATGAGGCAAAGCACAAAGTGCCCTGAGAAAGTGCTGGCTCTGAGAGCTGCTTCTGCAGCAACAGACTCACCATGCACTTGTATACACGCAGACTTGCTGTGCTTCCACACTCACAGGGTACTTGTGTCAACACTCCATGCACCTATGCACATGGACTGGGTGTGCAATTACGAAAATACCTGCTGTACATTTGTGTAAATAGACTGGCTGTGCACTTGTGCAAATGTACTCCCTGTGCACCTGCTGTGCAAACAGACTATCTGTGTGCTGTGTCAAAGAATGGCAGTGCACTTGTGCAAATAGACTAGTGCTGTAACTCACTCCAGCTATCGAGGTCTCAACTTCTCAGTCAACAAAATGTAGGAGTCAGGTGAAATTATAAAGAACTCAATTTCTTCCTTGTAAGTATATTCTGTCAAGAACTGCAAAGGGTCTGAGATTTTACCCAATTTCAAATTAACAAGTTACCTGCTGTAGCTTCAAGAATATTGGCAGGAGATGTGAGACTCATAGGTCAGACACAAAGGACTTCAATACTAACAACACAGCAAGTAGAATGAGCTTAAGTTGCTGGTGGTTCCCTCTGCCCCTAAAGTTCCGTGGGAGCAACACAGAGGGTCCAAGTCACGTGGCACATGGGAGTAGATTTGTGCCACATATGAAGAACTGTGAGTTTAGGAAATCCAAATCTTTTACTATGGGTGTAAATAAACCTGTCTGCCTTTTGCTCCAGAGAGAGATGTTATCTTATTATATTACACCAAACTCTAAGACAGCTTGTCCTCTGCTCCAGTGGGAGGCACTATTCCTGTTTTCCAAGGCTGTTCACTATACAAACACTCGAAAGGATAGCCCAGAGCCAAGGCCATCAGTGCCTCTGCAGGCAAGATGTACCAAAGTATGAGAGGCCCGTGAAGAACCATATCCCAATGTTCTCTAGCAATTCAGGCATTATATATTTCTCTCACTGTAACTGCATTCAAGGTTAGATCCACGCTGAATACGAAGAATGGATTTCCAATGAATCCCTGTAGTAAATTTTTCTAGTATCTCTACTAAAATCAAGGTTTTTTAAAAATGAAGACTAAAGTTCTTTGCAGATCTCAGTTCTGACTCATCGTATATAACTGCTTAATTGTGAACACATTTACTCAAAATTAGAAAGACTTTATCCAATTTCTCAATAATAATTTGACTACAAGTACTACATTCAATTCATATCAACAATAAAAGAAACTGTTAATTCATATCCAGCATTTATTCTCCTCTCTTCTTTCCCAGTAGCTCCCCAAATCCCTGATTTCATTCAGCTATTTGGTTCCTCAGACCTTGTAGGTCAGAGGCAGCTGATCCCATCTGTAGGCACAAGGGTACACTGTTTTTCAACGAGTAGGTCCAGGTTCACAGCAAAATTGAGCAGAAAAGTACAAAGATTCCCTCAAAAAATCCCCTCCATTATTGACATCCCCCACCAGAGTGGTGCATGTGTTACAACTGAGGAACCTACACGGACACACCATCATCACCCAGAATCCACAGTTCACACTAGGGTTCACTCTAGGTGGTGTACAATCTATGGGTTTGCTTAAATGTCTAATGACAGGTATCCATCATTATATCATATAGAGTATTTTCACTGCCCTAAAAATCCTCTGTGTTCTGCTTATTCATCCTTCCTTCCCTCCCCTGTAGCAACCGCTGATCTTTTTCACTGCCTGTATAGATTTGCCTTTTCCAGAATCTCATACGGTTGGAGTTAAACATATATAGCCTTTTCAGATTGACTTCTTTCACTTCTTAATACGCCAAGCTGCCTTGATATGTGAATGCACTGCTTCACATGCCTGTGGGCAATGAACAAGAGTTCCTGTGCTACACACACTCACCAGCAAGGATGTGAGTGTTCAAGACGTTGGCCATTCTAATAGGTTTGTAGTGCAAGGCTGCATCATCATTACTCCATGTCAGGAATTCTTAACCAGCAGCATCAGCGTCACTTGGAAATTTTTTAGAAATCTAAGTTCCTGAGCCCAACCCCAAACTTATTAAATCATGAACTCTGGGGTGGGACCCAGCAATCTACTGCTTAACAAGCCCCGCAGGTGATGCTGATGTAAACTGACATCACAGCAGCACAGTCAAGTTTGAGAATAAGGGTGCTCAGTCAATCCGTTCACAAACATTTCCCAGTTATTATTACTGGCACTTCATTGGCCTAACAAATCGAAAGAAGGGAGTTACATTTTAGGATTGAGAAAATGTTTCTCTCTCCCTTCTGTCAGGTTTGAGCAAAGCACGTTTTTCCAGTTGCTTCTAAAGGCCACCTTATGACTATGAAGAGGATCAGCCTTGAGGTAAAGTCAATGCAAGTGAGATTTAGAAAGAACTCATGTCTCTCAGAATGTTATGGAGCCACTAAAATGGATCAACAAACTGTAAACTGTGGCTTATCTGTGAATTTCCTGTTACTACAAGTAATTAATTTCCTTATTGTTTATAATCTGTATGAACTGGTTTTATACAGACTTGCAGTCTAAAACATCCTGCTTAAAACAACTTATTTGTAAAGGCTGCCCTAATGTTTATGTTTACTGTTAAAACTTCCTCCCTTACACTCTTTACAAAACTCTTCAAGCTTTGCTTCATGTACGTCTGTACCTACATTGCAAAACAATGGAGACATATAAACTAGAAAACGATGTCCACGAGGCCAGGAAACTCATTAGTTTTACTCACCAGTGTATTCCCAAAGCCTAGGAGAGAAACTTTCAAGTAATAGAGTCTCAATAAATATTTGTTGACTACATTAATAAATGAATAAATAAATGAAGCAAGCCAAGATTAGGTGTGAAGGTATTTTAATTCAGTTATGTCTAATCAGCTCTTATACTGCTGTTGTTTTAAATGGCCTCCTCGAGGGCATGCGAGGCCTTCTGCACTTCCGGACACCACGCCACATACCACCCGTAACAGAGCTGAGAAAAGGCCATTTTTCTTTGTTCATCTTTAAGGAATGAACGAAACCTTCCCCAGAGCGCTCCCCAGCCCTGTAGACCCCCCACAAGACTGTTGACCAAAATTTCACTGACTATAAGAGAAAAAAAATAAACTCTTTAAAAATATTCAAAGAATGTGTTAAAAAATACCTTCAAAAACAAGACTGGAAAATGAGAAGTGACAAGGAAGGACAAAGGTTTAATTAGCAAATGCTACTGCATATCTGGCCATCTACCTAGAATAGATTGATTTAAATTCTGATGAAACTTTTATCATATATTAATATATACAGGTAGCCCTAAGAGATATGATTGATAGATTTAACTATGAAATGTAACCATTTCTTTTTAACCAAGTGTACCATGAATAAAATAAAAAGGCAAATGGTAAAATGAGGGAAAATATTTATAAAACAGACAAATATTTGTGACAGACAAATAATCCAACTAATATAAACCACTCCTACAAATTAAAAAGGAAAAAATTGAAAAGGCATCCTAAAGATAGAAACATATAATCTGATAGTGAAAAAATATGAAAAATAAATAAATACATGGAAAAAAGTAAAATGCAAATTAAAAAAGTAACGTAGCATTTCTAAACCAATAAACTGGCAACAATTTTAAACAAACATCAATATTCAATGCTCAAAAACATGTTTGGAAACTAATGTTCTCATATTTTGGTGATGGAATTTAAGTTGCTAGCCTTCTGGAAAGTAATATATCATCTACTGAAATCTTAAATGTTGCCCTGGCCAGGTAACTAGGTTGGTTAGAGTATAGAGTCCCAATACCCAAGGGTGTGGGTTTGATCTCGGTCACGACATATATATGAATGAACCAATAAATGTACAAATAAGTGAAACAACCAAATGACATTTCTCTGTTTTTCTCTCTCTCTCTGCTCCCCCCTTTCTTTCTTTTTCTCCCTCCCTTCATCCCTCTCTCTAAAATCAATTCATTAAATTTTTTAAAACTTAAAAAAATAACATTACATGCACTTCCCTTTGGGTCACCAATTCTACCTAAAAACTATAACCTATAGAAATAAACTATTTTAATATAGAGATATATTTATAGAGAGAGTAGGAAGATGGCAGCGGAGTAGGACAAAGGATTTTGCTTCCCTTCACGCGCCAGAGAAAAACCAGGCTGCTCTGCAGAGGAGCACGGCGAGCACCCAACAGGGACCCAGCATATGGGACGGCAGGACCCCAGAGAGTACAGTGGACACTGAATGACCAGAGGCTGAGGAGAGGAGACGGACCTCAGATCAGCAAGGTACGAGGGAACAGCACAGAAGCTGCGGGCCCTTCACTGGGCAGCGCCAGGGCCCTGGCAGGGCCACCCTGATCTCTGAGAGCCGAGGGAGGGCAACAACAACAACCCTGGGAGAGAACTAGTCACCGGCACCCTCTCTAACCAGCAGGGTGAAGATTGGAAAACACCAGGAGAGATCGGTTTGCCTGTAGTGGCAGAGAGAGGAGTGGGCATTGGGAAGCAAACCGGAGAACTCTGATAACCCGTGGAGTCAGGCTGTGTTTGCCAGTTTGGGGAACTGAGGGGCCCTGGAATTCCCAGTAGCCTGAGGCGGGGCTCCTTGGGGAGCCTCGGGATACTGTCAGTGCCCCTGGAAGAGCACCAATCACCAGCTCCCTCCCTACCCAGCCGGGCACAGGCTGAGAAGCACCTGAAGGCAGGCTGTAGTTGCCGGCTTGGAGGTCTGGGAGTCCTGTGCATTCCCTGTGGCTCGCATTCCCAGAGGTGCGCATTCCTGATACGGGGGGACTCCAGCTGGTGCTCACACAGCATCAGGGCACTGCAAGTGACTGACAGGGCCCCTGGGGAAGCGCCAATCGCCAGATCCATCCCTACCCAGCTGGGCTCAGACTGAGAAGCACCGGGAGTCAGGCTGTGGTTGCCAGCTTGGAAGAATTGTGAGTTGCCCAGTGTGTGCAGCCACAGCACTGGGAAAGGTCCAAGCCCAAGCCTGCGAGACCAGGAAAGCCTGGCTGGGAGTGCGTGCCCTCACGCCAGGCCAGAGCTGGGAAGCCTGGGGAAAAACCTGATCTCAGCGGGGCACGGGAGAGCGGTGCCATTCTGGATCTTGGGAGGGCACTGGCGAGACCAGCTAAGTTCACTGAGAGGAGAGAAAGGCCACACTAATAGCCCCTCAGGCTGCTGCAGCTAGTGAGACGAGAAGAAAAGGTTTGACCAGATGGAAACCAACAAGAGGAGTAGGTGGAAGTGGAGAACACCAAGATACCTGCAGGAGACAGCACCACTGAATCTCACAGGCATCTTACCACAGAAGTTCACACCATAAACCCAGGAACCCAGAACAGATCACTTTAAAAGGCTGAAGCCAACAAGAAGAGCAACACAAACAATGGGAGGACAAAGAAACAACACCCAAATGAAAGAAAGGAGGAAGTCTCAGAAAGAACGTTAGATGAAACAGAGGCAAGCCAACTATCAGATATTGAATTCAAAGCACTGGTTATCAGGAAATTCAAAGAGCTTACAACGAGCTACCAGAAACTACCGGGGAGCTACAGTGAGCTCTCTGCAAACTACACCAACATGAAAAAGGAAATGGAAACCCTTAGTAAAGGCCAAGAGGAAATGAAGAATACAATTTCTGAACTGAAGAACACAGTAGAAGGTATGAAGAATAGAATCGATATGGCGGAAGATCGCACAAGTGAGATAGAACACAGGATAGAAAGAACCTCCCAGACAGACCAAATAATGGAAAAGAGAAGCAGAAAAAATGAGGAGAATTTAAGAGAAATGCAAGACAACATGAAATGTAATAATATCTGAATAACAGGAATACCAGAAGGAGAGGAAGAAGAACAAGGGATAGAAAACCTCCTTGAAAGAGTAATTATGGAAAATTTTCCTAAGTTGAGGAGAGAGAAAGTCACACGAATTCAGGAATCACAGAGAGTCCCAATCAGGTGGAACCCAAAGAGGCCTACTGCAAGACACATCATCATTAAAATGGCAAACCTCCAAGACAAAGAGAAAATCCTAAAGGCAGCAAGGGAGAAAAAGGAAGTAACATACAAGGGGGTCCCAATAAGGTTGGCTACTGACTTCTCAACGGAAACATTCCAAGCAAGAAGAGAATGGCAGGAAATATTCCAAGTAATGAGAAACAGAGGCCTACAACCAAGGCTATTGTACCCAGCAAGGCTCTCGATCAAGATAGAAGGCCAAATAAAGAGCTTCCAGGACAAAAGAGGTCTAAAAGAATATGCCTCCACCAAACCAGCTCTACAAGAATTACTAAAAGGACTGCTTTAGGAAAGGAAGAAAAAGAGAGAGATAGAGAGGAACACAGGTGCACAAATGGCAATGAATAAGTACCTTTCAATAATAACCTTAAACCTAAATGGATTAAATGCACCAATTAAAAGACATAGAATAGCTGAATGGATAAGAAAGCACAACCCACACATATGCTGCCTACAAGAGACCCACCTCAGGTCAAAAGACCACCACAGACTAAAAGTGAAAGGATGGAACCAAATTTTCCAAGCAAATGGACAAGAAAAAAAAAGCCGGGGTAGCAATTCTCATATCAGACAAAATAGACTTCAAAAGAAGGGCCATAAAGAGAGTCCCAGAAGGCCACTTCATAATAGTCAAGGGGAGAATCCACCAAGAAGACATTAACATCATAAATATATATACACCCAACATAGGAGCACCCAAATATATAAAGAAAATTCTGGAGGACCTCAAAAAAGAAATTGACAGCAACAGAATTATAGTAGGGGATTTTAACACCCCACTGTCTAAAATGGACAAATCTTCAAAACAAAATATCAACAAAGATATTGCAGCATTAAATGACACCCTAAATGAAATGGAGCTAATTGATATATATATAGAGCCCTCCATCCCAAAGAAGCTAAATACACTTTCTTTTGAAATGCACATGGAACATTTTCAAAGATAGATCACATGATAGGACACAAAACGAGTCTCAACAAATTCAAGAAAATAGAAATCATACCAAGCATTTTCTCTGATCACAAGGGACTCAAATTGGAAACCGACCCCAATGAAAAAAACCCAAAACACCCAAAATCATGGAGACTGAATGGTAGGCTATTAAACAATGAATGGGTCAAGATTGAAATTAGGGAAGAAATCAGAAAGCTTCTGGAAACAAATGAAAATGAACTCACAACAACCCAAAACCTATGGGACACAGTGAAGGCAGTCCTGAGAGGGAAGTTCATAGCAATACAGGCTCACCTAAAGAAGATAGAAACATTTCAAACAAACAACCTAACCCGACGCCTCCAGGAACTCAAGGAACAACAACAAAGACAGCCCAGAGCAAGTAGAAGGAAGGAAATAACCAAGATCAGAGCAGAATTAAATGGCATAGAGACTAAAAGCACAATTCTAAGGATCAGTGAATCCAAGAGTTGGTTTTTTGAAAAGATAAACAAAATAGACAAACCTTTAAGTAGGCTCATCAAGAAGAGAGAAGACCCAAATAAACACAATCAGAAATGAAAGAGGAGAGATTACAACTGATACTGTAGAAATAGAAAGGATTGTAAGAAATTAGTACGAAGAACTGTATGCCAAGAAATTTGAAAACCTAGGTGAAATGGACAAATTTCTAGAAAAATATAATCTTTCAAAACTCAATTAAAAAGAAACAGAAAACCTGAAGAGGCCAATAAGAGCAGATGAAATTGGAGAAGTAATCATAAAATTCCCATCACACAAAAGCCCTGGACCAGATGGTTTCACAGGAGAATTCTACAAAGCTTTTAAGGAAGAGCTAACCCCTATTCTTCACAGACTATTCCAAAAAATCCAAAAGGAGGGAAAACTCCCCAACTCTTTCTATGAAGCCAGCATCACCCTAATCCCAAAGCCAGATAGAGACACAACAAAGAAAGAAAATTACAGACCAATATCACTGATGAACATAGATGCTAAAATCCTCAACAAAATATTGGCAAATCGCATCCAACAATATATCAAAAAGATCATACACCACGACCAAGTGGGATTCATCCCGGGGATGCAAGGATGGTTCAATATACGCAAATCAATAAATGTAATACACGAAATAAACAAAAGCAAAGACAAAAACCACATGGTCATATCAATAGATGCGGAAAAAGCTTTTGATAAGGTACAACACCCATTTATGATAAAGGTACTCAGCAAGGTGGGAATAGAGGGAACATTCCTCAATATAATAAAGGCCATATATGAAAGACCTACAGCCAACATCATACTCAATGGGCAAAAACTAAAAGCTTTTCCACTAAGATCAGGTACAAGACAAGGTTGCCCACTTTCACCACTTCTATTCAATATAGTATTAGAAGTTCTAGCTGCAGCGATCAGACAAGAAAAGGAAATAAAAGGCATCCAAATCGGAAAGGAGGAAACAAAACTGGCATTGTTTGCAGATGACATGATAGTGTACATGGAAAACCCTATAGCCTCTACCAAAAAACTGCTGGAACTAATAAATGAATTTGGCATAACAGCGGGATACAAGGTTAATATCCAGAAATCAAAGGCATTTTTGTATACCAACAATGAAGCAGCAGAAGCAGAAATCAGGAAAAAAATCCCATTCGATATAGCAAAAAGAAAAATAAAATATCTGGGAATAAACCTAACCAAGGAGGTAAAAGACCTGTATGCAGAAAACTACACAACACTGAAGAAAGAAATCAAGGAAGACACAAATAAATGGAAACATATACCGTGTTCATGGATTGGAAGAATTAACATCATCAAAATGTCCATACTACCCAAAGCAATTTACAGATTCAATGCAATACCTATTAAAGTACCAATGGCGTATTTCACAGACATAGAACAAACACTTCAAAAATTTATATGGAACCAGAAAAGACCCCGAATAGCTGCTGCAATTTTGAGAAAGAAGAACAAAGTAGGAGGGATCACAATACCTGATATCAAACTGTATTACAAGGCCACTGTAATCAAAACAGCCTGGTACTGGCACAAAAACAGGCACATAGACCAATGGAATAGAACAGAGAGCCCAGAAATAAACCCAACTCTCTACAGTCAATTAATATTCGACAAAGGGGGCAATAACATAAAATGGAGTAAAGACAGCCTTTTCAACAAATGGTGTTGGGAGAACTGGACAGCTACATGCAAAAAAATGAAACTTGAGCACCAACTTACACCATACACCAAAATAAATTCAAGGTGGATAAAAGACTTAAATATAAGCCGTGAAACCATTAAAGCCCTAGAGGAGAGCATTGGCAAGAAAATCTCAGATATTCCACGCAGCAATATTTTTACTGATACGTCCCCTAGAGCAAGGGATATAAAGGAAAGAATAAACAAATGGGATCTCATCAAAATTAAAAGCTTCTGCATGGCTAAGGAAAACAGTATCAAGATAAAAAGAGAAGCAACTGTTTGGGAAAACATATTTGCCAATGATACCTCAGACAAAGGTTTAATCTCCAAAATATACAAAGAACTCACTCGACTCCACTCAAAGAAGACAAGCAACCCGATTAAAAAATGGGCAGAGGACTTGAACAGACATTTCTCCAAGGAGGACATACAGAGGATCCAGAGACACATGAAAAGATGCTCGATATCGCTAGCTATCAGAGAGATGCAAATTAAAACCACAATGAGATACCACTTAACACCAGTCAGAATGGCTATCATAAACAAAGAAACAAACAACAAGTGCTGGAGAGGTTGTGGGGAAAAGGGGACCCTAGTTCACTGTTGGTGGGATTGCAGACTGGTACAACCACTATGGAAAACAGTATGGAATTTTCTAAGAAAACTAAAAATGGTCGTGCCTTTTGACCCAGCAATTCCACTCTTGGGAGTATATCCTAAGAACCCTGAAACACCAATCCAAAAGAACCTATGCACCCCAATGTTCATAGCAGCACAATTCACGATAGCCAAGATTTGGAAGCAACCTAGATGCCCATTGGTCAATGACTCGATCAAAAAACCATGGTACATTTACACGATGGAATTCTATGCCGCAGAAAGGAAGAAGGAACTACTACCCTTTGCAACATCATGGATGGAACTGGAAAGCATTATGCTGAATGAAATAAGCCAGGCGGTGAAAGACAAATACCATATGATATCACCATTAACAGGGATCTAAACAAAACAAACAAGCAAGCAAAATATGACCAAAGACTCTGAAATAGGGAACAGGCTGACGGGGTCCAGAGGGGAGAGGGGAGAGAATCATAGGGGAAAAGGGAATGGACTCACATGAACAAGTATAAAGGCCACATGGACAATAACTAAGGGTGGGGGTGGAAATGGGAGGGAGGTGGGGAGCATGGGGCGGGGAGCGGGCAGGGTTGGGAATATAAGACAGAAAGCTGTAATTGAACAAGAATTAGATAAAAAATATTTTTTAAAAAGTAGAGATATATTTATAGATATTTATTGATATATTACTTTGTATAGAAAATAACAAGAACCTATCCATCAAAAAAAGGAAGGCTGAATAATTAGGGTATAGATACTCCAGAATAATAAACAGCTACTACTAAAAATGAGTTAAATCTGTGTATTTTTTCTCTACATTGTAGCAACTAGAGAGATGTTCAGAGAATATCAACAGATGTAAAATAAATTTACAGAATAGTATATATGATGTGATCTCATTGTTACAATTAGTTAGGCAGAGATCTGGGACACATTGACAGTTACCTATCTAAATGGGCATAGAGAGAGAGACAGAAGGATAAATGCCTATGTATTATCTCCAGGAAAGAAACTGAAAGGAAGATAAGGGAATCTTCTAATAAGTACTACATCATATATTTCTGTATTTTTGCCTCATATAGCATCTATGATTTCAGTAATTAAAATGGATCATTAACAAGAAATAAACATTAACAAATCAAATGTTACAATAAACTCAAGGTTCAAATTAAGAGCCATACACCCTATCTAAAGAACAATGAAGTAACAATATACAATATTCAATGGAAATATATTTTAACACCTGTATGTTCTCTGCTGGTTATTCATACTAGAAAGGGTTTTCAATGCCAATTACAGTGTACACACGGTTTACTGTCTTTTGTCTAGATCCATATGATAGAAATACTGCTATTGGTCAATAGAAATATTTTACCTGAACAGTTACATCTTTATACTACTCACTCTACAAAGGTAATAACATGGATGAAAGATCAGTAATTTTTACATCAGTGTTATTATCTTTCTTATTTTAATAATAGGAATAACCATACTTCAAAATAAAATTTCTTGTATTCATAGTTTTAATTTCATTTATATGCATGATTCATTTTCAAAGCTTCCTATTCATTGTAATTTTTCTAATAGATACTATAGTTACCAGTTCTTTATATTTTTAAAATTATTTTATAAAAAGTGTTATGCAAACCAAGGAACATGGTTAACCTTTATAAACTAAAATTTTGACATATCAAGCTTTTATAATCTGTTGTTACTACTCTGGGGGCTTTAGCTCTCGTCTGTCTTACTTCTTATAAATTTAGTTTTAAGAACATTAACAGCATTATCCTCACATATGAAGTAGGCAAGTTCTACTTGGAGGCCACACGCCACTTCATGTGTTCAGATGAGTTCTCTGTCCATGTAACAGGACAAGTAAGCTGAGAGAAGGTTTGATAACAGAATAAATCTGAGTATGCGTATGGAGCAATGGATGGAAGCTCACAGGATGTGTGAGGTCAATGATAAAAATTCATCTACTTCCCAGTTCATACAATTGGTTTTGGACATGCTGTATCTGAGATTCCAGGGACAAAGAGGACACCTTGCTGGTTAAAAGTGAGGGAATTTTTCCTAATATGTTCTGAAGACGAAGGCCATTCAGAAACTAGGTCTTTTGCTTGTGGATCAGGGGCACAGAATACAAGCCTGCCTCAGAAGCAGCCCTCACAGTGGAAGATTTTACCTGTGTATTTAAATTCTTAGGTGTACAGCCTCACCATCTCATTATCCACCTCATGCAGTCAGAGCCCTCTGCCTTCTTGAGGTCTGTAGGTAAATGAGCAAAAGGAAAGATGTGCCCCCAAAACATGCTGGTCTTATCCTATAGGCTGCCTTGCTGCTCAAATCAAACTGTGGTTGTCGAGCTTTGTATGTTCTGGACAGACTTAGGGGTGTTAGGGTCCGGGGCAGTATTCTTCACTCTTCAAAGCATTAAACTGTCAAAAATATTCACCACGTTGCTAATAATTGTAACATGTCCTCTGTCACAGAATAACAAGGTCTCACAGGTAAAGAACACATTCACATTCGGTTTTCTTTGCCACCTACTTCTCCCACATTCTAAACTTACAATCATTTTCTTGACATTTGCTGTATAAGATACATCTTTTTAAACAATTTTATGATTTAGGACAAACTGCAACTTGATGTGTGTGTGTCAAACGAAACACAATTACTCAGCTTAACAGTTCTACTGGGAGACTATGCCATAGTAGTATCCTCAGTGGGAACAGGCTTATCAAATTTAGAAATGAATCAGAATTTGCGAGCGAGCCTGCTTAAACTTCAGTGTCCATCAGGTAAACAAAGTAGTCTGCTAACCGCTTTTCATGGCTGAGCACATTTAATTCTCCCAGCAGTGCTACAAAGAAGGTGCTAGGACTGGTAGAAAACTGATTAGAATTATTAGAAAATTTAGATTCAGGACATTTAAGTAATTTGGTGAGGTATTTTCTAAGTATTAATGTCAGAACCAGCACTCGACCCAAGATAATCAGACTTTAAAGTGAAGGAAGTTAGCCATTTGTCTTTTCTAAATATGTCTAAAATATTCACAAAGGCTTTGATAAACTTACAAACTTTTATGATAATTTAGGATGGTCCATCATACTGCAAGTTTCCTCAAAAAACACAAGTATGCAGCGCATACTGGTCATACAGGGCACCCCAGGGTATTATTATAAATGCTTACACAGAGACCATAAAATACAACTTTACTGCCTCATACACTTGATAAGGAATGAGGGGATCTGACCTAATAAAATTTAATAATTTCATTCATAATACTTTTTTTGCTCAATATATGAGATTTGGGGGAAAATTTAGATGACTTTGGATCTCTTTAAAAACTGCAAAGATGTACTGGGTGCTGTCCTTCTCCTAGAACACACTGCCATGGGAGGCGTGGGCACCCCAAGCATGCCAGTGGCCTTAGGACTGCACTGAACAGCCTGTGCTTGGTACTCAGTGAGGGACTAATACTGATAATGGTGATGCCTCACCGTGATAGAAAAACCCTTTGACAGAGATCGACGGAGTCACAGCACTAGAACGAGGGATTTGCTCAAGCTCCAAATTGATAGACGTACAGGGAGGGGAAAAAGTAGGTTTACAGTTGTGAGTATGTGAAACACAGAGTTTATTTTTGTATTATTTGTTAATTACTGTATTATTTTCCATATGAGCAACTGTAAACCTACTTTTGCCTCATACTGTATAAAATGTGGCCCAGAGCAGTTTTGTGATTTTTTTTCCAGCATTAAATGACCCATCAGAGGCCACTGATAATCTCTAGATCCTGCTCTTGATTTTCTCAAACTCCTCGGCTTATTCATGGTTACACAGAAAGCTGCCTATGAGGCTTCAAGATCAGGCCTAGAAGGACTATTAGTATGCCTATTCTTCAAAGCCAAGGACCCTGCTTGACACCTTTCTGAGAACTACCTTGGCACTCTAAGAGTCAATGGGCAACTCTAAAAGCAACCATGTCCGTTTGTCTGGTCTTTTCTATTTTAGGTTCTTTACCTTTTATTGAATTTATTGGGGTGACACTGGTTCAGGCACTTCTAAGCCTCTCATGCAAGATTTCCCCATGTGACCTCAGGGTTTGGACAGGGGAAGGTGCTGACTGACCCAGTGTTTAAAGGCAGCGGGATTTGAGGTTCAGGCATGACAAAGCCTCTGGGGCATGAGGAACGTGTATTACAATGAAAAAGTGCCGTGCTGCTACTATGTTCTTGTCCTCTGCCCAAATGCAATGCTACCAGTGGGACGTCTTTACCTCTATAGTATAGTAGGGAAGGTACTTTGCATGCCCTTCTAATACTTATAGTTTTAGAAGGTTCTTAATGGTGTGATGTGTTGGGAATGCATTGAAAACATACTTCACTTTGGCAGAGCTATTTTAGAACTAGGACACTTTAATTTTTTTCCCCGGTAAACAAAGTTGTATCAAAAATAAATTACCCTGTATATAATGCATGCATTTTTGCTCAAATCTTTCAGGAAAAAATAAGGATGCATATTATACACGGGTAGTACCTGGAATAACTTGTATCTGTTCTTGTGTTTTGTAATTATTCATTACATAAAATTTCTTATACCATAATATGTTTAAAAAATAAATGCTAAAATTCCTTTATAATACAAAAGACAAGTATCCAAATACAAATATTAAAAAATTGAATTCAAAATTAAAACAAAAGTTTTTTTCCTGAAAGTTGAAGCCAAAAATGTGGGTATGCATGATACACAGCAAAACAGTACATTCCATTCAATGAGGTCCTTCATTCTGAATAATAGCCATTGTTAGTTCTTAGACCAGTTCCCAACTGCCCAAATGCATATGGGCCAGCTGTGTAAGTCCAAATACATATTGTATTGCTGGTAGCAGATTTGCCCAGAAAAGATACATCTGACCACCTTTGATTTAGGAAGAAAACAAATCTGGTTTTGGTAGTGAATAATTTCAGATCAGCCCCATTCCAACCAGACTGTTTCCTTTTCTTCCACAAGAGGGACTAAAAATAATCAATTAACAGACACAGGTCAGCTTTCAGTGGAATGCAGGCATCATGCAGTTTGGACTCCATGTAAGGCCACCTTGCCAAGAAACCTATTCACTGCTATTTCCCATATGTGACTCACAGTCAGGCGTATTTAAAATGAGTCACTCCAGTGTCACATTTCAAAAACAGGGTGAGTTAAAATTTAAAAATCGATATTAAAATAAATCTCATGAGATTTAGACTGGACCTGGTAGGAAAGAGTATGCTGCTGTATAAACTGTACTAAGAGGCATTATTAGCAGGGTATATGGTAAGACAACACAGAACTTTAAGCTTGTAGTTAGTAGGACCTTTCCATAGAAAAGGATGCTGGGCCTCTGCCCTGAAGGACTGCTGATCTGCTGCTATATATGTATGTATATATATGTATGTGTTCAACAAAGTGCATGGCAAGGATATAAGAGGGCTACACAGATATATTTGTTCTAGCTAAACAGTACAACTACCACGTTGGGTTGGATGCAAGAACTGATGATACATGAAAATATACATAACGGCTTGGCACAGACTCAGTCTCTCTCAGACCACGGAGAATTGAAGGGTGGACTGATTGGAAGTAGATGAAAAATACTTCCCATCTCTCGCGTCACTGAAAGTGCCACAGATAAAATGTCTATAACTGCATGTTATCAAAGCAACCGGGAACAAAAGTGAATTTTAATGTAACACACATTTGAAGTTTTTATTTCAGTTATGTAAAGGGTTCTAATTAGGCATATATAAAAAATACATAGCTCTGCAAATAGGTATTAAATTCTCTCACCCTTATTAGTTTGAAAGAATGGTATATTATTTACAAACTCCTCTAATTTCTTACATCACTCTTTATTCTTGATGACCAGAGGCCGACCAGGGGTGGGATGGCTCTACACTCTGACACACCACTTCTAGGCTCACATCCTCACTCCGGCTCTCTGGCAACACGTCGTACTGCCTGCCTTCATAGGTGAGATTTCCTTAAGTCATAAAGGCAAAAAATTTTTAAACATTGAGAATTATTAATTTAATTGAGAGCTAAAGTTGGTGCTTAAAGTCTCAATATAGTTTACAAAGAATCCCATAGACTAAGTATATGTAACACAATTTTAAAAGTAATTTAAAAGGTGCAATCACACATGCTATTATATGAATGAACCTTGGGGACATAATGCTAATTAGAATATGCCAGACACAAAAGGACACCTTCTGTATGATCCGACTTATATGTGGCACCTGGAGCAGTTACACTTACAAAGACAGAAAACAGAGTGGTGGTCGACAGAGTCCGGGGAAGGGGACATGGGGAGTTAGTATGGGTGCAGAGTTTCAGTTCTGCAAGATAAAAAAAATGCTAGAGATTGGTTGAATGTACTTAACATTATTGAACTTAACACTTAGAAATAGCTAAGACAGTATATTTACTTTACTACAATTAAAATTTTTAAAATAACCTTGAAAAAGTCTCCTCCACTCACTTTCCATCTCTCTATTTTTCCTCATGGCATTGATTGTATTATATACCCATGTGTACAGCCTTGTTTATTGCCTGTATATTTCCTCCCTCCAATACTCCCAAATTTATCAGTTTTGAATGCAGGATCTTGTCTTCTTGTTGTACCCTGAGGACCTGGAAATGTTTCTTGCAAATATGGGTATTCAATAAATATTTTATGAATAAATTTTTAAAAGGTACAATCAAGCTTTTTGGTTATAGTATTCTAAAAAACACATTTCGGTTTAGCTTTTTTTCACTCTCACCAGTCTTAATCGTTAAGTCATTAGTTTATCATCACCCTTCTTTAACTCCTGGGGCCAGTTATTAGCCAGCCACTTAACCACAGTTAAACAATAACTAGGATACATAAAAAGCAATATCCCAAAATAAAACACATAAAAAGTCCACTGTGAAAATTAATCTAACTGCACCTCCCGTTTCTCTTTTTCAAGTAGCTACCACTTAATGGCTTGTGATACACAGGCTGCACATAATTATATAAGAATATAAGATATAATAGAAAACATGAACTAAATTGCATTTTGCTTAACTGAATACTGAAGTAATTCCAACTCTCTGAGGTTACTCAACTACAGCTGAACTACAACGTTGGGAAATAACTGGATATGTGTTTAATTCCTGAAACTAGATCCTGACTATAAATCATTGAAAAAATACCCCATATAGGTGGAACATTTTTATAATTTGTAAAATAGCTTTACAGATAATATCTAATCTAATCTCCAGAAATACTCTGATAGGGCCATTGTCACTACCCTTGTTTAAAGATTAGGAGATGGAACAAGAAAAGCTAAGCGATTTGATCAAGGTTGAATGGGGGAGCTTGTGCATATATTTGAAAATAATTTTCAGATGCATAAGAAGCAAGAACTCTGGAGGTATACTACAATACAATTCTTGAATGAAATCAGAGCAGGTAATGAGACTGCGTCTACTAACTACACATGAAAATCAACTCCACTGCACAGAGAACAATAAATAATGATTTTGCCATTTTAATGCAAAAAGTGAAATACATTTTCATAGGTGTCACTAAAAACATTATAGGACAGATCTCATTGGTTCAGCACAGAAATGAAAAGAAATCTTGTCATAAAAAATTTTAAAAAACAGATTTGATTTTAAAAGACCCACAAGAGAATAACGTCTCTCATGAATGGAATACTTAACTGCTAGAAATTCTGCTAGCACATATTATAAAACAGTGGTGCTCAGATTTGCAGACAGGTAATATTTATAAAACATCTAGGGCAATGAAATCAGGTTGCCAACACATAACTCTTTTGACTGAAAATGTTAAAGAATTTTTAAAAATTTAAATGACAGTTAACTTCTATTGACCACTTGCTATATGTAAGGTTCTCTTCAAGGCACCTTATTTCCATCAGCTTATTAAGGTGTCATGGCCACACTACAAAACACACACTATTATTGTTACCACCCCTGTTTTATAGATAAGGCAACAGAAGCCCAGGGAAGGCGTGCAGTTTTCCCAGGCCACATGCACAGCCCCAGCCAGGCTAGAACTCAGTCTCCGAGGCCAGGTCCCAGAGCCGCTGTTCTTACCTGGACTCTGGTTCTAGTACTCGGACATCATCATTTCACATAAGCATATTTTCACACAAATCCCAGACAGGATACCTCAGAATAAAAGTCATTTCTTAAAATTTAATCTATTTAGGAGTATTAAATACTCACTACTTTTCCCCATTTGCTCAGCTGCTTGTAAACCTCCCCTGGCCTGCAAAGCAGGAATTGACAAGCATGATTCTGAAGTACTCAGACAAAAATAACATAAAGTGAAACTCAAGAGTATCAGGGAAGAAACGTATGATGGATCATCACATTAGAAAGAGAATGACACATTAATCATAGAATCTTCATGCTGAGATTCTCCAGGTTCAACCAGCTCAATCCTCTGCTGAGTAAAGAAATCCCCTTCTACACTATCAGGCTCTACTGGAATGAATAAGCCATGGGAAACGCACAATTCACTATTCAGCCTTGGCAAATTTGCATAGACAATGCTCTTCTCTATTACCTTTCTCATTCCTTTCCATCGATGCTCACCAGTTGAGCAAGGTTCCAGAACCTCTGTTCTTCTGGGTCCTATGCCCTGAGCACCACCTATTTTGTACTTTCTTAAAATGCAGGAATAGAAATAAATGCAACTAGCACTCGTAGAATAAAACTATCACCTCCTTCAAGATGAGCATTTTGCTTTTTTTAATGCAACCTAAGGTTATATTAGATTTTTTCTGGGGGGTGGTGAGGCAATAGCATTATGGAATAATTAATACAATATGAATAATATTATAGATTCATATGTATTTAAGCAAGCCCTCAATCAGTTTTTTTAATATATGTTGTTGCTAGATTTTATTATTCTAATTCCATACTAGTATTCTTGGCTTTTTAAACCATACCAGATGGATGTAGAATTATTCCTCCTACATATCACCCTAATAGATTCATCCATTGGTTCAAACTGGCCAAGGACATTTTCCATCAATCTTGCAAGAATGCTTAGAGTACCTCTCAGCTTATGAAACCCAGGACTTGCTCTTTATGAACCCTTAGGGCTCACAAACCATCTGAGACCACTTCCCAATTTTTCAGTCTCTACTTTGCAGCAGCTGTCTTCTTCCTTGTAACTGAGTCTGCTCTCCATGGTGTCCCACTGCTCACCAACAGCAGTCGCCTGTCTCAGCTTCACAATTTCTCAAAAGCCTCAGGTCAAGAGAGGGTGAAACTATATTTCTCCTGACAGTGAAAAGTCTTCTTTGACTTCACTTCCCTCACCCACATACAATGACTCCTCCTCTTATTTCTTGCTTTGATTCACTTACCTAACATTCCCTAAGACTGACCTGCTCAACTACAGTGATTTCAAAAACATTTAATGCCAGTGCGTGACACACTGTCAAAGGCAGGTCGAAAATGGTAAGGGGAAGAGAGTGCCTTACCCCAGGGCTCCTTGCTTAAGTGAGGCTTAATCCTTCAAGGCACAATGCTGACATGCAAATATCAGTTCAGAATTGGTTTCGATGTTTAAAAAAAGACTATCAAGCTACTATAAAGCTTCACTGTCTCTTTGAGATTTATATATTTATACATGGTGCAACAATAACAGAGGATTCTGGAAAACAAGAAATATATGCACTGTATTCAGGGAAAATGTATAGAGTAATTGCATCATCAGCTGAAATGTACAGACAACAAACCAAGAGAAAAGACAACATATATAAAAAGAACAGAACTAGAAACATAAAAGTATCTCTTGCTATCAGAGAGATGCAAATTAAAACCACAATGAGATACCACTTTACACCGGTGAGAATGGCTATCATAAACAAAGCAATAAACAACAAATGTTGGAGAGGGTGTGGGGAAAAGGGGACTCTGGTCCACTGTTGGTGGGATTGCAGACTGGTACAACCATTATGGAAAACAGTATGGAATTTTCTCAGAAAACTAAAATTGGACTTGCCTTTTGACCCAGCAATTCCACTGCTAGGACTGTATCCTAAGAACCCTAAAACACCAATCCCAAAGAACATATGCACCCCAGTGTTCATAGCAGCACAATTTACAATAGCCAAGAGCTGGAAGCATCCTAGGTGCCTGTCAATAAATGAATGGATCAAAAAACTATGGTACATATACACAATGGAAATTTATGCTGCAGAAAGAAAGAAGGAGCTCCTACCTTTTGCAACATCATGGATGGAACTGGAAAGCATTATGCTGAGTGAAATAAGCCAGGTGTTGAAGGACAAATACCATATGATCTCACCTTTAACAGGAAGCTAAACAACAAAACAAACAAGCAAGCAAAATATAACCAGAGACACTGAAATAGGGAACAGGCTGACAGTGACCAGAGGGGAGAGGGGAGGGAATTTCAGGGGAAATAGGGGAGGGATTTAGAGGAACATATATAAAGGATACATGGACAACAACTGAGAAGGGTGGAAATGGGAGGCAGTGGGGGAGCACAGGGGGTGGGATGGGATGGGAGTAATAGACAGAAAATTGTACTTGAAAAATAATTAAATAAAAAAATTGGAAAAAAAGAAATGCAGTAAGAAAACACAGAATTGCTGCAGGCCTACTAAGTAAACAAGTAAGATACTATCTCTACAAAGGGGATAAACATGGTAAATCTACTCCCTTGTTTTGTTGAATAAATACAGAAAAGGCTAGCCACTTTCTAGTGGTTACATAGTATATATGTAGGTTGACATATTTCACATTTTAGGACCAAACTGTCCTACATCCTTGTTTTGGCTATGCTAAGTTTAAATAAAAGTAAGATATTGAATTAAAAAAAAAGTATGTGGGGTTGTTAGTGACTAGAAAGAAACATTATATGCTCTCTCCAGTTTACGAAATGGAATTCTAACCTTCTTTTGAGGGGAGAGAAAGAGAGAGAAAGAGCGTGTCCACTTGTGTGCCTGCAAATTGGCAGGCCCCAGACAGGATTCCTCAAAGTAACACTGGAGTAAAACAATACTAAATGTGTTGCTTAGAGAGTATGCTCAGAGAAGGATAGAGATCATACAGGCTTCATCCCACCACAATGAGGGGATCACAGTATCTGCCCTGGTGCCTCCATAAGGCAGTTATGAAATAAGTCACAGATTTGAAAGCAATCCCTAGATTGTAAAATGATATGTGCAGTGTTCTCCTTACCTATTGTGCACATTGCAACAGATGATAACATAAATTATTTCACAAAAAGGAAGAGAAATTTATTCAACTAAAGAGAACGAGGGAATGACATGGCTTACAGAAGTGAGGAGGAGAACGGGTTGTCAAAAACCTTCCTCCTAGGAACCACCAATCAGGACTGTGGGGACCAGCAGTCCAAACAACAGTCCACATTCCAGAGACCCTGCCTGGACAGTGACCTGTGCACACAGGTGTGGACATGGGCAAGGCGTGCTGGCCAGCTAAAACAGGCCCGCCATGTGTCCCCAGAAGAAAATGCTACTTGTTCCCGTAAAAAAAACTTAAAAACAAACTAAACAGATTTTTCCACCATGAGTTTCAAACTTGTGAAAACAGTACACTCCCAATTATGAAGAAAAAAATGAAACATCTCCAACTGTTGATGTTTAATCATTTTTTTCTACCTAACAGGGTCAGGCTGCACTCAGTACTTTTAAAACTTAAAAAAGAAATGAAACATATTGACATGTATCTTCTTAAATAATGCTTTCTGGAAAATCAATTAACTCCATAAAAAGTTATAGAATCTCTTCACCTGAACCCACAATTCGATAAAGCAGTCTTTATTTAAATGATCAAAGAATACTTCGGTATCCCAATATACTATTCTTCTCTACTTCTGGCCAGAAAGTAGCTATGTAGAAACAACACTATACTCTCCAGTGGCAGCTAAGGTCAGGTTTTAATTTTTATGAGACTCACCATTTCTCTCCCGACTTTTATTTAAGCTGCAGAGTGAGTTCAGCACAGTTAATTAGAACTATATAATCTAAACTTAAAGACTGCATGCAGTCCACAAATCACCCTTGCTTATTTTACAAATGGGCTCCATGTCATTGGCAAGCAGCCCTCCATTAAATATCCATCAATAGAAATACAGCTTTAAAGCTATCTCTTAGATGAAATCCATTATTCCAAAGCTCCTCCAGGCTATGAGCACATCGACTGTGAACATAAAAGAAAGGGACCAGGATGAAAGGATCTGACCTGTGAACAGACATCATTAAAGCAGATCATTCTGTCACATTTTGGGGTAATTCCCACTTGAACTCTGTGAGACTCACAGGAAGGTGTAAATAAAGAATAGGAGAAAAAGGGATGGGAGCTGGCTGAGAGACACCAAGCCTGGAGGTACCAAAGTACACAGGCTGTTGGGCTACCGTTCACAGGAGAAGGGAATTAATTGCTCCCGTATACGATGCGGCCAGAGCTGGGGGAGTGTGTTAGCCACCCGATGAACACCAATGCTGCAGGTCAATGCCCAGAAAGACAATGACAAGTAGTCCCGGGTTTCCCATACTCACCGGCACACTTCGTTCTTGTTCTGAGTGCTGGCCCAGGAGATCCAGTGCCCCCCTCCCCTGGCCTGGTGAGGAGCACACTGATCTCATACTCTGTATCGGGGTCGAGGTGCCCAATCTTGTAACTCGTGGAATCCACTGGCTGCCGGTCATTCCAGCTCCCACTTGCTGTGCAGTATTCCACCTCTCGGGCGACAATGGGTCCATCCCCATTGATGGAGTTGGCATTGAGTTGTATCCACAGATAGGTTGCCCCCACTGAGGCCAGCTGAGGTGGGGCGATTGGTACAGGTGGTTCTGAAAAGCAAACCCAAGAACCATCTGTTAGACACTCTGGTCTTCAGTTTTGAAAGAGCTAAGTGCAAATCAATTATTCAAATATAGAATACATTAACATTTCTGGGATAAATTGATGAGAATGGTTTTGTTTAGGTTATTAATAAAAACATACTGAGATACAGGCATTGACAACATTCAAATGTGTGAAATAAACCATTAAAAACCTAAGCTTACTAAAGTAGGTATGCCTCCAATTTGTTTTAGAACACAACTCCTTTTTCTCAGATAGCAACACAGACTTCAAAGGACTCTTTTTCACTAAATGTAACTTTTAAAAACTCTCTCGCATGGTAGTGTTTAAGCTCTAGGAAGCATTCTATTGTCAATCTATTTATTGAAAAAATGTCTTTGAAATCAACAAAGGTGCTAGTTATCTGTATCATTAAATTTAGTTTCCTTATATTTGTATCCCAAAGACATCATCACTTTAAAGATGTGGCCAAAATTATAGTTTATCTAATTATAAGTGCATATCCTGGAAGACTCATTTCCGCAAAAACTATCATAATGGACTCATTTAGCTGCAGGAGAAGCGAGCAGTCTGGATAATCAAGTCCACCACGCTGCTGTTCAGGGCACTTCCATTAACGAGTCATATTAAGTTAGTGAATAGAAAGAAAGCAAAGCACAGGCTATGTCCAGCTTGATAAAACTCTAAGTAATCAATAGCAAACACTCTTTACAACCCAAGAAAGTCTCTCATTGTTTAAAACCTGAGACCAATTCTTTTTCCAGATCATTCAGAAGAGAAGAGAGAGATAGATGATCTTGTTTTAAATAGTATTCCCAATATACTTTTGAGGAGTTGGTTGAATGGCTCTTCAGGCAGGAAATGAAGCATTTCATATGCCAATGTCACTGTGAGAAGTACCACACATTATATCAGGAAAGGAGATAAGTGTACAAAATAACTTGTGTCTATCTTAATGGATCTCCATCTGAAAATAAAAGTAAGATCCAATGAATTTTTTTCAAGAATATTTCTGCAGTGGTTTGTGCCTATTTGTTGTTTGTTTTTTAAACTCCTCATTTAGCTCATGTGAATGCATGGAAAATAGAGCCTGCTATGTTCCACTATGCTTACACTGGCTTACACAATATAGTTTCTGTCAGTGACACATGCAACTAATTGGTGATGGTCATGTTCCTTGCTGAACAGGACCTCAGGGCAGCCAGTACCATCTGCCCCTGGCCCTGACACCCAGACTGGCTAAAATGCCAGCAACATCCCTTTGTTGGGGTGGGGGTAGTCTCTGATCCTTTCAGGGTAAGATAAGCCATTCTGACTTCCTAAAGTAGCTTGGGAATCAAAATAAAACACTAAAGGATTAATTTTATTTAAGGGAATACAAATTTAGTGTAATTTACTAAAATATGATTCCTATTGTTTGTAAAGTACAATTTTGTGCTGACTGTTCATTTTTTAAATAGTTCTGACTCAACTCATAATGATTCAACATTAATTTATTTCATTAGGGTGATCCCTTGAACCAAGACATGAAATGGGCCTTTTATGGTGCATCCTAAGGCATTCATGCAGCTAGACCGAAAGAGCAGTTAATTACACAGAAGCTGCAAAATGCTAGTAAGGATTGCTAAACTGCCATTCAAAATACAACTCAGGGGCAAGGGCACAAAGGTTAGTGAGTACACCAGTTCATTCAGGATATCATTATCCATATCCTAAAATAGATATATCTTCAGTGCTTGTTTGTCCTGAGAATTGATTTCCTATTAAGAAAAGTACCATCTATGTTAAGTCAAGTCAGAGATTCAACTAAAAACTGGAAATAATTGAGACAGATATTCAAACGAAATTGTGGGCTGCTAGAAGCACCAGCACAAAAATAAGTCAATATTTAAATTTAGATACATTTTCCTGAAAGAAAAGAAGGAAGGGAGAAAAACCTATACTAAGTGATAAAAAGCAATTTAAAATATTTAATTCAAGTGAAAGTAAAAGGACATTGGGGAGGTTAAAGAAGGTATGGGAGGGTAAATGGTGATGGAAGGAGATGACATGGGGTGTTGAACACACAATACAATATACAGATGATTTATTATAGAATTACATACCTGAAACATACATAATTTTATTAACCAATGTCACTCCAATACATGGAATAAAAAAGAAGGGAAAGAAAGCTAAGGTAGACATCAATAAGATCAGAGTAAGAGCTAAAAAAATGACCTGGGTTTCACTTGGAAAGCTAGCACCAAATCAGTGTGTAGCTGTATGAAAGCTATAAACTTTATGGAGTTTAGTTTTTCCCACTGAAAAAAACTAGAACTGTAAATAATACATGCAGATAACAAACTGTTAAATATATACAGGTGGCCTAAAAATGTCATTGTATATTTTAAAGTAATCATCTCACGGTAATTCTTTATTGAATGAGTAGAATCCATTTAAAATGTTATCTTGTTTTAAAATGAAATGTATTCAAAATATGGCTATAAAATTCTAAATGAAGGAAAAGTCAAGATTCATTTTTGGGCCGTGACTTCAAGCCAATTGTCACTGGCTTTGGTGGTGTGCAGTGACGGAAAGAAGAGCCCAGATACTTTCATCACAATGAGCAGTGGTATCACTACGCCGTCATAAGAAAGTAAAACATGTTGCATATGGGTGAATAGGAAACCACCTATTCTTGTGTTTATGCTTGTTCTGTTAGACAAGACATTTGTAATTCACTTATAACTCCCAACAAATTAACTTTTCCACAGTGGCAATTTTTAGAGAAATGACTTGATTTGCATCATAGTGATCATGAAGCATGATGCCCAAGAACCTACGCACTGGCTGGTTACAGCAAAGCTAATATGGCAAATGTAAGTCAGAAAAACCACAAGGAACTACACCAAGATGAAGATTATATAATAATGATGATAATAAGGAATTCAGCTGTGGAAACAGAGGCTGCTCTCCTGGATTTGTTGGTAAACGGGGTCCACTCTCTACACCGATACTCCTCTCTTCTCAGAGAGCTTTGGCAGGGTCTGCTGAGCATACCGATGAAAAGTTTCAGGTTCCTTATAGATATCAAACCTAAACTCAAACGCTAGCTAGACAAGCTAAAGATTCACTAGAAAAATACATATGGATCTGATATGGCAAATGGATTTTCAAGCAGATAGTTGGATGTGCACTTTCTGACACAGAACACCCTTGCTGCAAATTAACACTGCTTGAGGAAGGCTTACCAATAAACATTTTCTTTCAAAAGCCAGATGTGACTGGTATTGGCAGCAGTGATTCCATCATGGAAGCACATGCCTGGATTACCTATAGATTTGATAACAGACTATGTCCCTCAAGCTTCTGATTCAATGTGGGTGTGGTGAGGAAGGGGAGAATAGGTGGACAGGCATCTACATTTTTCAAAATTTGGAGAGGTTGTACTGACATGCATTCCCAAATAATGATCACTAATGTACTGGAGCAAAGAGTAGGAATCACCATGTCTGCCCTCTTCTTCCCATCACAGCACAAAGAGGTGCTGGCTGCTTACTAGGTATACGGTTCAATGTGCTATTCATACACTTTTTGCATTTGATCTTCCTCATAGACCTATGGGATAGGTAATACTATTATTTCTACCTTGTACATGGGGAAACAGAAGCACAGATAGGGTACTGGCCCACACCCACATAGCTAGTGCTGGGGTTTGAACCCTGCAGTATTTAAAACTGTCTACATGAAAATTTGCTGACAAAAGAAATAGCTCATCTAAAAGAGATCACTTTAATGTCCCATATTTAGCAAATGCAGGGGAAAGAGTTGAAAAACTGGCATCATTCTGTTCTGCCGAGACAAAAGAGCAGTGGCCTGCCACAAGCTGTCTAAAAGCATCCTCAGTACATCTAAAGGTCCAGATTATTCTGTCTGGGATCGACACCTACTTTGGCAGTTTAATACGATAAACTACTCCGCTCACACACATAACCCCCCCACAAAAAACACACAGGAAAACTTACCTCCCCCTCTTTTTTTCCCTATCCACAACCTTCCTTAATATAATGGCTCAATTTTTCAGTCATGCAAAATCTAGTAATGGAACCTTAATCACAACATTATAAATATTAACTCAGAATTACTGATATGGCTTGTGTGATACGACTGAGCACTTTTATACTGACAGTGCCTCATTTTATTACCCTCCCTGCTATCATAAACACACTGGCTGGTGAATATTTGCATTTTAAGTGATTTTCTATCAGTAAAAAATTTTCATTCCTTAAAAAAATTTATAGGTTGTAATCTCTGTATATACAGTTGGAAGAAGAACTTGCCAAGAGCACATTTGTTGCTTTGTATGCAACTAAACCAGCATAAACAAAATACATTTTTCAAAAATATTGCTCATGTACAAAATTTGTACTTAAAATGTAATCCATCAATACAGACTGCCACTAAACTACTGTTCAGAAACAGACAAGGATAAGTTTGAGCTTTAAGCAAATAATAAACTCATAATTGTGTAACGTATCTATTTTAATAGACTAGTTTGGGGTATAAAAATACATTAAATACCTTTAACTACCAACTCTGCATAGTTTGATATCCCAACACCTCCTTCCGTGCGAATCATGCAGCGGTACTTCCCAGCATCTCGTTTTGTCGTATTCACGACATTAAATGAAGCTATGAATCGCCGGGGACTAGTCACCTTTATTTCCTTTAGAGGAGCATCTCGTACATCAATACCCTGTATAAATGGGGGTAGGGAAGACAAAAAAAAAACCAATATCAGCTGTCACAGTGAAACAGTAAGACACCTGACAACATTTCGTCAATGTTATTTCCATACAGATCTTGGTTCAGTTGTTTATTACACATGGGTAGTTGTTCCAGGAGAACAGCTGTCCAGGAAACTGAAATTCTGCTGTAATCAACAATTTCAAGGTTGAGGGATGCAAAATTAAGTGTGTAGAAATGTCTTGTTTTTTTCCCCTTCAAGATATTAATTATGTTACATTAGCTTAACAGAAGAGAAAAACCATATGGAAAAATTCTTTATTTTGCTCCCAAACTATCAACATTTGATCTTTTCATAACACCTTATCCTTGTTTTCATTCTTGACTAGGAAATAAAATTAACTCATACACTACCCTACGACTGACCTTATTTTATATATGAACAAATAAACAACTTGCCGAGAATTACATTAAAAATGTAAGTAGGCATTAACATATTCCCTACTAAGTAGGTGTGAAAGACAAATCCAAGCATTATGATATTCCTCCTGCATGTACAAGTTACAAAATCCAAGCGGAATGATACTGAAATGCAACAAGGGCCGTCCCCCTCACCACAGCCCTAGTGCAGGAGCACACAGAGCAGGTGCCACAACTGGGGCAGCTTTGTCTTATTTGTCCCTGATACATGAAGTAAGTCTTTAGTTTGCACACCTGGAAATCATTGGTTCTTTGCTTTCTATCGTTTAAAGCCCCAAAAGACACTTACAGATTTGAGTTCTATATATTTTTTACAAATATCAGAAAAGAGGCTATCTTTAAAATGTTATTTGCAAGTATTAAGTAGAAAACAATGAGCAAAGACCTTAAGGCCAATGCATGATGCCAAACAGAATATCCATTTACTCACCTATCAACCAGTTTGGGGTGCCAACCCCAAGCTGTCAGTGTGTTAGGACAAAAGGCTCAGAACAGTGAACAAAAGAAATGTGGCTGATGTGCTCATGGAGCTTCACTTAGTGAGACATATAGGCCACAAATGTTGGCTAGAGTGGTGGATGGACAGATCAGGTGGCTGGCAGAAATCACAATGTGGACCAACTTTAATCATGGTGGCAATGTGAGGTCAGTTAGAGGAACTGACATTGGGAGTGAGATCTGAAGACTAAAAGCTAACCAGGTAAAGGGGAAGGTTGGGAAAGGAGCATTCTCATGGGAAGAAATAGGATAGGAAGCCCAAGTGTTAGAAAGAGACGAAGGCCTTGGATGCTTAAGGCAGCTGGCAGAACTGAGGAGGGAGGCAAGTACCTGTGCATTCATGGACTTGCAGGCTATATTACAATGCTTGTATTCATAGTTCCTAAAATACTAGTCTACAAAACAATAAATCTCACCTGCATTACTTGGTGATTTATATAATGCAAAACCCATAAAAGCTTTTATCTGTGATATTTTCTTTGACAGTGTGTCCTAATGGACACAAGTTTAGGAGTAAGAATGATCAGGTGTCAAACCTAACTTCAAAGTCATTTACCTTCCTACAACCTCCCTTTGCTCATCTGCAGTGAGAAAATGACCCCACTTACTTTCATGGCTGTTGTGAGAACTTAAAGATGTATGCAAGGACACTGACATAATGACTGGCACCACACACAAGTTCGAGGAGAAAGGCAGACAGACTGTCAAAATACCACCTTTTTCACTGATGCTGCAGAATATGGCTGATGTGTAGTAACAATGTTTTGGCTAATACTGAAGCACAGAATTAAAAAGACTCACCTACACAGTCACAGGCTGCACTAGAAAATCACAAGGCCTTCTGTATGTTGGGAGCTGCTGTAAAACTCACAGGATGGAGGAACAGGTTTAAATAGGGAGTTAACTCCCAAAGAAGGGGTTGGGCTGTGCATGCTCAGAGCTTCCTTCCCAGGCAGCTCTTGCTTGGCAGAGAAAAGGCATCAGGAGTGCTGCACTAGTAAAGTTCCTGCCACAGGGAAGGAAACATCAGGAGTAGGGAAGAAGAGTTCCACTAACATCATCTTTAGTGTTTTAACATCATCTGTCAAAACAGCTTTGTTAATAGCTTAAAAAGTCATAAATCAGAATCTGAAGTTATATATATGCCTTATATATCTGATGTCTGTCCCCTGAAATTGGGCTGAAGAGGGCATGGTGAAGTTAGAAAAACAAAACAAAACAGTATCTAGCATTATTAATTACATTATTCCTCTCTGTATTCTATACATTCAGTCTCCTACCCTCTCTCCCAGATACATAAATAATCTAATTCTCCTAGTAGTGTAACAGAGAGGTGTGGCCAAAACACTGAGCACAGGGGAGGGACACTGGAGAGGGGCCAGGAAGTGCCTAAGGTAGCAAATGAAACCATAACCTACACCACGTGACAGGCTTCCAAACCCCAGGGAAGGGTAAGCTCGAGACACAGCTTGCACATAGCCTGCATGGGCTGAAAAGGTCATGGCACACGTGTATTGTAAAGATGAGCATGGCAATGCTGTCCCCTGGGCAGAGACACTGTGCCCATACCAGCTTCTGGATCATGGTAGCAAGAGGAGGGGCAAAGACGCTGAGCAGGCTGATGTCTGCGGTGGACACCAACTGAGACTTGCTGGGAATTTGGACACTTCTCTCATGTAGGATTTGGGGGTGAAAGATTTAAAATGTAAGGCACACAGAAACTTGACCCTTTTTGCATTCCCTTCATTCCACCCAGTTAGAGGCGGGTGATTGGGCCCTCATAGGACCCAGTAGATGCAGGCCATGCTCACGACTCTTGCCTTGCCCTTCTAGTATGGTCAGGGGCAGATCTATGGGGGACACGCACCTTGCCGGTGGCAGCCCACAGAAAATTAGCACCTCGCCAGTGAGACCCCACGCTGTACCGTGCATGGATCCTGGACTGCTTCCATTCTCTCACTGTGAGAGCAGCACACAGACATGTGGACCAGGAAAGTTTGCCAGCCTCAGGGACACAGTCAGCTTGGACACTGGAGCCCAATGAACAGGGCCCCTACCATGACCCGCTGCAGTCATCTGGCAGTGTGCTCTGGCCCCAGAAGAGGCAGGAAGCTGCAGCAGGGCAATGGAGATGCTGGGACCACAAGTGCGCACTCCAGAGGTAGAAAGAGCCTGGAGCTGGAGAGATGGATACTACTCTGTGTAACAGCCTCAGGCTCCACAAGGCAGGTAACAGTGGAGGGAGTGTCTCTAGGCATGGGTTTGAATTTCAGTCTTTTTGGGAACATGGGGATTTCTGTGTTTTGCAGAAGAGAATGGCTTAGAGCTGGATAGTCCTTACCTCCCCCAAATTGAGCACTCTGTTAATGAAAACCTTTTTCCTCCCCCACCAATTATGGTGTTGTGCTTGTGTTTGGCAGCAAGCAGCTGAATCCCACTTTGTTTGGTAACAGTAGGAGTAATATTAGATCTACCACTAAAAAAAATTAAATTGGTCTCTTATCAAATTGGAAAAAAACTAATCTCCAGTTCTGAGGAAAAAAATTATGCCCTAAAGAAAGGCAGATTTCATATCTGTATTTTTTATTATTAATGACAACAATAACAAAAAAGGCTATCTACTTATTGACTTACTTACTGGTGGCATGAATCTTGTAAGAATATACTTCTGTAGTAATCCTGTAATATTTTTATAATAGAATAAGCCTATCTAAAAATGCTCATTCAAAAGAATTTTAAATTATATACTTATTAATCACTTACAAATATTCCAGGCTCTACTGAGGGCACTCAAGTTTATGAAAATCTCCATTTTGAATTTATGCGTATGTTGAAAGGAGTATTACTTCATAGTTTTTATCTTTATGCCACAGGTTTCTCCTTTAAAATAAAAAAAACACTTCAAACTAAAAACTCTACACTATTCTAATAAGTCACATGAACTCTGAGGAATAAATGTCTTTTTAAATCTCATGTATTTAATCACAGAGAAAGTTAGATTCAGCTTCTTAAAGAGAAATTAGTATATATAGGAAGGAGCAACCAAGTGCCAATTAGCAATCATTTTAATTTAGGATCCATGCCAACTCCTAAATCTTGCTCAAATCTGCAGGTCATTTTCTATCAACTCATTCAGATATACATGATCCAAGCACTCATTCAAGCAACATTTAGTAAAAAAAAATTTAAGAGGCACACAGTCAGTTACTATACAGGGAGCATGGAGTGAAAGAACAATCCCTTAACTGAGTTGAGTCTTGTTAGAAAAGCAGTTGAGTAAGGCAATCGTTAGAGCACATAGCAATGAACTGACTAACACAGTAAACCCTAAAAAGGGGGCCTTGCAGAAGGGGTATAAGAACTGGTTTTGCAGAAAAGCTACTTAGGTCAGGCTTGAAGATTAATGGGAGATTCTCGGCACTGACAGAGGAGAAATGAAGCCCAGTGACAGAGGAGAACTCTGCAATAGTCAAAAGCCAAGACAGCAAGGAACTATGGGTAAAGGAAAATTTATTCCTAGAGCAAAACCATTTCTAGGAATGGCAGATGATAAGGCTAGAAATATAAACACAATATAGACCACACCAGTAATATGACATGTTGATCATTATCATTATCATTAAATGATAATGATGCCAGGAAAGGAAGAACTTTAGGCAAAAGGGTGACATGAACACATCTATGGGTATGGTAATGGACTGAAGGAAAGAGTGTGGCAGCCCAACTGATATCAAGGGACACTTGTTATATATTTTTCAGAAATCATAGTAACAAATGACCAAAAGAGAGACAAGATAGGAGAAGAAAAGAATTCTAAAGATATTAGCAAAATGAAATCAACAAAAAAGAAGTATCTTTCTCTTCTAGCACACTATAACGTTCACAAGTCAAGAAACATAGCTTGCTCATTACATGGGTGCACAAGAAATAGAACCCAGTAATTATTTGCTGAATCTAGGAATAACAGCCTCAGTGTGAAAAATGTTCCATAGGTAGACTAGAAATACAAGGTTGTTAAATTAACAGATTTATACCCAAGACCCTAAAACTGGACCACTAATCTTTATTTACAAGGTGACCAATAGGGAAAAAGGTATTTTATTTTTTAATCATATTTTATTGGTTATGCTATTACAGTTATCCTGATTTCCCCCCCCCCTTTGCCCCCCTCCTCCCTCAGGCAATCCTCCCACCACTGTTTATGTCCATGGGTCATGCCTATAAGGTTTTTGGCTACTCCATTTCCTACACTATACCTTACATCCCCACGGCTATTCTGTGCCTACCTATTTGTACTTCTTAATCCCCTCACCTCTTCACCTATTCTCTCCCTGAGCCCTCCCGTCTGGCAACCTTCCAGTAATTAACTTCTTTGCTCTTGCTTTTAAGAGTCTCTTTTTATCTTAACCTTTGGCATCATTATCTTAATAATGATGTGTCTTGGAGCGGGCCTCTTTTCATTCATCAGAATTGGGACTTTATGTGCTTCCTGGACTTGGAGGTCTATTTCCTTCACCAAATCAGGAAAGTTTTCTTTCACTATTTTTTAAGATAGATTTCCAATTTCTTATTCTTTCTCTTATCCTTCTGGCACCCCTACGAGGCTGTTAATGTTGCCCCAGAATCTGTTTATAGTATCCTCATTGTTTTGGATTCTTTTTACTTCTTGCTCTATGTGGTTGCTTTTTGGTTCCTTATGTTCTAAATTATTGATTTGATTCTTGGCTTCATCCATTCTCCTGTTGTTTTCCTATAAATTGTTCTTTTTCATCAGTTTAAAAAATTACTTTTGTTCAATTACAGTTGTCCCCATTTCCCCTTCATAACTCTCCCCTGCCCTATCCAATGTAAATTGTTCTTTATTTCAATTAGTGTATTCTTCATTTCTGACTGGGTCTTTTTTATACTGCTGAGGTCCTCACTAAGTTTCTTGAGCATCCTATAACCAGTGTTTTGACCTCTGCATCTGATAGATTGCTTATTTCAATTTCATTTAGCTCTTTTTCTGGAGTTTTGATCTGTTCTTTCACTTGGGTCTAGTTTTTTAGTCTCCTTGCTTTGGCAGCCTCCCTGTGTTTGTTTCTGTGTATTAGGTAGAACTGCTTTGACTCTGTGTCTTGGTAGTGTGTTCTGTAGTTTCCAGTGGCACAGCCTTCCCTATTACCCAAGCTGGGTATTTGAGGTATGCCCTTTGTGTGGGCTGAGTACACCCTCCTCTTGTAGTTGAGCCTTGGTTGCTATTCGGAGATCAATAGGAGGGATTTAGCCAGGCCAGTCAGCTGCAAGGACTGGCTGTGACCACTGACCACCTACCTCCACCCTCTGTGGAGGATCTGCTGTGCAGGGGCAGGGTGGTGGTTCTCTGACATGGTCTATAGCTGTCCACTGGGCACACTGGCCCTGGAGTTTCCCAGGTGGTGCAGGCCAAGGTCTGCCCTAAAAGGATATTCTAGAAGTTCTGTTGCGTCCCTCAGTCAACAACATTGCCCACTCACAGTGGTTGCGGTATACAGAATAATGGCCCCCAAAGGTGTCTGTTCCTTAGTTCCTGTAACCTGTGAATGTGTTCCCTTACACAGCAAAAGGGAGCTTGTAGAGATCATTAAAATAAGGATCTGGAGATGGGAAGACTAAGCTATGTTAACTGGGGGCAGGGGTCCAACATCATAATAATGTAAGAGGAAGGTAGGAGGGTCAGGTACAGAAGAAGATGTGACCACAGAAACAAAGGTTGGAGCGATCAGTTTGAAGACAGAGAAACAGACCCTTAGCAAAGTTACGAAGAAGGAGTCTAGAAACTGTAAAAGTCATGGAACAGATTCTCCTCTATAGCTTCCAGAAGAAACCAGCCCTACCATCACCGTTTTTAGTACTTCTCACTTCTAGATCTGTAAGATAACGAAGTTACTAAATTTGTGGTAATTTGTCATAGCAGCAATAGCACACTAATACAATGACCGTCAGGTTAATGAAAATGTGTGGGAGTTTACAAAGATGTAAAATTAAGTGCATTGAGTGCATTAATAGCAGGGATACATTCTGAGAAATGCCTCACTAGGCAATTTCATCTTTGTGAAAACATCATACCAGGGAAGGACCCCCCAAAAAACCGAAATTATCTTCTGGAGGGTAGGCCCCTTGTAGTATAGGTTTCCCCCATTAGGTGAGTGTTCTAAGAGTCCAGTTGTATCCTGTATCAGCTAGTGTTGTTGTGAGAGGCTGCATTTGGCTTCAGTGAAATTTTTTTGAAGACTTTCAATGCATTTGCCCATTACATGTTGGGTGATTTACAAATGCACCTGCCCACACCACACTGAGCATTCAGCAGTTTTTGACAAAAATGGCATGACTCCTATGCCCCACCCTCCCTATTCACTGATCTCTTCCCTGAGTGACTCTTTTGTTTCTTTGTTTCCCCAGCTGAAAAAAGTATTCAAAGATAAACATTTTGCAGATGTGGAACTGGTGAAACAAAAAAAACGGCAGAAGCACTGAAAGGCATCAAAATCGACACATTCAAAAAATGTTTTGAGCAGTAGAAAAAATGTCTCAATAGGTGTATTGCATCAAATGGAGAGTACTTTGAGGGTTGCTGAAATTTTTAAATGTTAGAATAAAGAAACAATTTTTTATAAATAAATTCCATTTTTGGGTCCCCCCTCATAGAATGCACTTACAGAAACCTGGATGGTATAGCCTACTACATACCTAGGCTACACTGTACAGCCTATTGCTCCTACATACAACCCTGCACAGCATGTTACGGTACTGAATACTGTATGCCATTGTAACACAATGGTAATACTTGTATATCTAAATATAGAAAAAGCACAGTAAAAACACAGTGTAAAAGATAAAATAATAATGCACCTATATAGGGCACTTTTGCTGAATGGAGTTTGCAGGACTAGAAGTTGCCTTTGGTGAGTCAGTGAGTAATGAGTGAATGTGAAGACCCGGGACACTACTGTACACTACTGAAGACTTTATAAACACTTTACACTTAGGCTACTCTAAATTTATAAAACAACACAGGATTAAATTGGGCATAAAAAAGAACAATGCAACCAAGAGACACTGGGAACTCATGCTGTACGGGGCAGCTGTTGGTGTAACACCACATACCATTACACTGCAAACTTTTTTTTAAGAGTAGAAAGAATAGATGCTAAAATGATGAAAACATAGAAAAGTAAATACATAAACCAGTAATATAGTCATTTATTGTCATTATCAAATGTATACTGTACATAATTGTATGTGCTATGCTTTTAAAGACTGGCAGAACAGAAGGTCTGTTTATAACAGCCTCACCACAAATACGTGAGCAATGTATTAGGCTACAACATTATGATGGCTGTGACATCACTAAGTGATAGGAATTTTCAGCTCCATGAAAACTTCATGGAATTACTGTGTTACATGTAGTCTGTTTTTGACTGAAATGTTTTTTTGCAGTGCCGTAGTCATGTGTGCTGATTTGTCAGACCTACAGTGCAAATATTTAAGGCCAGTTTAGGTCTTATTGGCTAGCAAGAGTTCTATTCCAAAGCCATCACTGTGGCCAAAACAACAGTTAGGAGACTCACTTCTCAACTTCAAAACTTACTAGGAAGCTACAGTAGACAACAGTATAGTGTGCTACTGACATAAGGACAGATGGAGACTAATGTAACAAAATAAAACCCCCCAAACAAACCCCCAGATGTGTGGTCAGTGGATTTCCAACAAGGGTGCCAAGGCCATTCAGTGAGGAAACAGTAGGCTTTTCACAAGTGGTGGTGGGAAAACAATACATTCACATGCAAAACGATGAAGCTGGGTCCTTATCTTTTACCACATATAAAATGTAACTCAAAATTGGTCAAAAGAATAAAATTAAAGTCTAAAACTAAAAATTTCTTAGAAGAAAATGTAGGGGAGAAATCTTCATGACCTTGAATTTGTAGTTGATTTCTTAAATGTAATACCAAAATCATTGGCAACAAAAGAAAAAAGATATAAACTAGAATCATCAAAAAAACCCTACACCAACTATTGTGCATCAAAGGACACTATTTGGAGAGTGAAAAGACAAAAGTAGGATACTTACAAATTATGCATTCGACAAAGGATTAATATCCTGAATACATAAACAAATCCTACAACTCAATAATAATAAAAACAAACAAACAAAAATCCCAAACATTCCAATTTTAAAATGGGCAAATGACTTAAATAGACACTTGCCCTAAAAAAGTAACAAATGACCAATAAGCACATGAAAAGATACTCAAAATCATTAATGAACAGAGAAGTGCAAATGAAAATCACAGTAAGATACCACTTCATATCCAGTAGGATGGCTATTATTAAAAAATGAAAGAAAGAAAAAAAGAAAAACAACAAATGTTGGCAAGGATGTACAGCAATTGGAACCCTGTGTGTTCCTGGTGGAGATATAAAATGATGCAGTTACTGGCGGAAAAAGTTTAGCAATTCCTCAAAAAGTTAAACATAGAATTATTATATTAGTCAGTAATTTTACTCCTAGATATGAGCTAAAAGAATTAAGAACAGAGATTCAACCAGAATGTCAATGCTCACAGCAGCATTACTCACAAGAGCCAAAACGTGGTCAACAACCCACATGCCCATGGAGGAATCAATGGGTAAACAAAATGAGGTTTATACGTACAATGGAATATCACTTAGCCTTAAAAAGGAAGGATATCATGACATAGGCTACAACACAAATGAAACCTTGACAATGTTAAGTGAAATAAACCAGTCATAAAAAGACACATATGGTATGATTCTCCTTATATGAGGTATCCAGAATTGGTAACTTCATAGAGACAGGGAGTAGAATGGTGGTTATCATGCCCAGGGAAGAGGAGGAAGGGAAGTTATTTCTTAATGGTTTTTGTTTCATGTGATGAAAAGTTTCATAAATAATAGTGAAACAGTTATACAACTTTGTGAATGTACTTGATGCCACTGAGTTCGACACTTAAAAAGATCAAAATGGTAAATTTCATGTTATGTATATTAAAACAGTTCAACAGCATAAATCCAGCTTTTGTACCTACATTTGAAGACTACCTTAAAATAAACTAGAGTGCAGGGGAAAAATTTTTGAAAGAAGTGGTAAAATATACTTGGTGAGCTGAATAGAAAATACTATGAGAGACGCAAAGCAAATGTGGTATGTCCAAGCAGGCTCAAAAGCCAAATACAAGGGAGAAAAGCTCTATAGTCAACCAGGTGGAGTGGAACAAATACAGAATCCAAATGGCACAGTGGTACAGGCATCTACGAGATAACAGGTGCACCCCACACAGTGAAAACATGCACAGAGTATGTGCTTCAGGAAAATAAAAAGAGTGACTTTCAAATTCAAATATTTATTATAAAAACTTGTTTTTTAAATACAGAAAATACAAATATGGATATGTAGAAAAACTACATAACCTCATCATATAGAAATAAAAACTTTAAGGTATTTTAGCTTCCTTTTTCTGTTACACATTATTTTTAAAAATATTTTATTTATTTATTTTCAGACAGAGGGGAGGGAGGGAGAGAGGGAGAGAAACATCAATGCGTGGTTGCCTCTCACAAACCCCTTATTGGGGACCTGTCCTACAACCCAGGCAAGTGCCCTGATTCTGAATTGAACTGGCAACCCTTCGGTTTACAGGACAGCGCTCAATCGGAACTGAGCTACACCAGCCAAGGTTACATTATTCTACTTTAAATAAAACTTGAAATAGTGGTCCAAAGTGTACATGAAGTTTTATCTGCTTAAGTTTCTTGTGACATTTGTAGAATTTTCAATAGCATGGGAAATGTTTTTAAAAACATGCTTTTTAATGTTTCCTACTTTAGGGCTATAGCCATTTTTATGTAACTATTTCCCTATTGCTATACATTTAAATTATTTATATTTTCACTATTATAAATGATTTTAGGACAATCCCTATTCCCTAGAATTATTTAGTGAAAGAGAATAAATATGTTTAAAGTTTTTGATGAATAATATAAAAGGCTCTATAGTGAGTTAGTAGTTATTTACAAGAATTACATCTTTTTAGGCTTTTAATTTTATTTTGAAAGTATATTTTATTGATTATGCTATTACTTCTCCCATTTATCTCCCTACTCCCTGCACCATCCTCTTACCCTCCAGCATCCCCCTCCTTAGTTCACGTCCATGGTTGTACATATAAGTTCTTTGGCTTCATTTCCTATAGTATTCTTAACCACCCCGTGTCTATTTTGTGCCCACCTATTATGTTTCTTATTCCCTGTACCTTTTCCTCCCATTCTATCCCCCTGTCACTGATAACCCTCCATGTGATATACAGTTCTGTGATTATGCTCCTGTTCTAGTTGTTTGCTTAGTTTTTGTTTTTATGTTTTAGGTTCAGTTGTTGATAGTCGTGAGTTTGTTGTCATTTCACTGTTCATAGTTTTTGATCTTCTATTTCTTAGATAAGTTCTTTTAACATCCCATATAATAAGAGCTTGGTAACGATGAACTCCTTTAACCTGACCTTATCTGGGAAGCACTTTATCTGCCTTTCTATTCTAAATGATAACTTTGCTAGACAGACTAATCTTGGATGCAGGTCCTTGTGTTTCATGACTTCAAATACTTCTTTCCAGTCCCTTATTAACTGAAAGGTTTCTTCTGATAAATCAGCTGAAAGACTAATAGTAACTCTGTTGTAGGTAACTGTCTCCTTTTCCCTTTCTGCTTTTAAAATTCTCTCCTTATCTTTAATCTTGGGTAGTGTGATTATGAGGTGCCTTGGTGTGGTCCTTCTTGGGTCCAATTTCTTTGGGACTCTCTGAGCCTCCTGGATTTTCTGGAAGTCTATTTCCTTTGTCAGATTAGGGACGTTTTCCTTCATCATTTGTTCAAATAAGTTTTCAATTTCTTGCTCTTCCTCTTCTCCTTCCCACATCCCTGTGATTTGGATATGGAATGCTTAAAATTGTCCCAGAGGTTCCCAAGCCGCTCATTTTTTTGAATTCTTGTTTCTTCATTCTGTTCTGGTTGGATGCTTATTTCTTCCTTTTGTTCCAAATCATTGATTTGAGTACTGGTTTCCTTCCCTTCACAGTTGGTTTCCTGTATATTTTTGTTTATTTCACGTTGTGTAGCCTTCATTTCTTCCTTTATTTTGTGACCAGGCTCAATCAATTCTGTGAGCATCCTAATTACCAGTGTTTTGAACTCTGCATCAGATAGATTTCCTATCACCTCATTGCTTAGCTCTTTTTCTGGAGTTTTGGTCTGTTCTTTCATTTGGGCCATATTTTTTGTCTCTCCATACCTGTTATGTGTTAAGGGTGGAGCCATAGCTATTCACCAAGGCAGGGCAACCCTCTTTGCTGTGTTATGGCACTGTCTTTTGGAGGGTCAGAGAGGGAACAATGCCTCTTGCTCCACCCTCATCCCACTTTCTATCACTTGTTTTACTTCTGACAAGTGGATTGGGTGGCAGGTGGGTGGGTTTGAGTTTGTTTTAGGACCCTGTGGACCTCTCCAAAAAACTCTCCTCTGAGGCCTGGAGTTTCTCCTGTTGCCACAACTCCCACAGATGTTTTATAGCCAGGGTTTTGAGTCTTTAGTTTCCCACGCTGGAACCCTGGGTTTTGCCGTCGTCTGTCTCACTCCCCCATTGTTTCTTCCTGCTTATCTGTGTCCAAATGTGGGATGTCCCCATGTTGTCTACTGCCTTGCCTTGTCTCACGTCTTCTCTGCCCTGGCTGCCCATCTCTGCCTCTCCTACCAGTCTGGATGAATGTTTCTTCAACTCTTTGGTTGTTGAACATCCATGCAATAATTTTCTGACAGTTCTGCTTGTTCCTTGTTTCTAATTAGTTGTTACCCTTCTTTTGGTTGTGTGAGGAGGTGAAGCATTTCTGGCTAAACATCCATCTTGGCTGGAACCAAATTGTGTTTTTTAATGAGAGATCAAATAGTTCCTAAAATCAATTTATTTTGCAAGTCTTTTAAAATATTACAAACAGATCAAACAAGACAAAAAATTGGTCTAAATAACTGACCTTTTCTTACTAATATTTCCCAAACACTATATAATAGGAAGAAAAGACACAATACCTTGGGCAAAACATCAAATATTCAGAAGAAATGTTCTTTTTTGGTGGTACTGCATTGTTTATACACTATAAAGGGGTCAGTTATTCTCTTATTATATCACATATTAAAATTAAATAAGCTCATTTTTAACATTTTCAAGAATGATAAATTCCTATAATTTTCCTAGTTGCAGTCTACACTGGCCTCTTTCCACAAGACAAGGATATTCTTTGAAATTCACATCTTCAATATCCATAAGTGAATATTTCTAAAAATAGAATATATAAACCAAACTAAGTAAGATTAAGTGTGCTGAGATAATTAACTGAAAAGCATATAGCACTAATAAATGTATACTTAGAATTAGGGATGCATGACAATATTTAAATATCTGTAAGATTAATCAATCTGACCTATATCACTTAAATTTGTATCATTACCAGCAATTTCAGACAAGTAGAGACCCCCACTTTGAAAATGAGATCTAGCATAGCTGCCAAAAGACTGGCAATCACTGAGGCCTCATGTAAGATGAATGAAATGAGCAGAGGACAAACCACAAAAGTACAAAAAAGCAGGGGAGCAGCGGGAGAGTGGTTGGGAGAATGAAAGAGTAAGAGGAAAAAGGAGGAGAAAGTGAAACATGCAACGTAGAAAAGAGAGGGAAACAGTAGAGAAACAAAGGCACAAAGGAACGGAGATGTATTGGACAAGCCATAGGAGAAGGGGGAGCAGGGCAGAGCAAAGGCTGGAAGACAGAAGAGACACAGGTGGGGAGAGGCCCAGGACTGGGAGCAGACCAACAGCCTAAACACTGGACTAAACTCCTTGAGACCTAAATCACACAAGGAGAGCTGGTCCATGAACAATATTAATTACTTTCCTTTGAAATCCTGACATTCATACTTTCAAAATAGTCCCCTTATATCTCGATGCTGAAAAATGTGTTAGGTCCAAAAGTAGCTTTGTATTCTGTATCAGTTCAAAAGTCATTATCAGATAACATGCATAATGAAGTAATCCGTAGGTGGGTTAATGGAAGAGAAATAAGAGAATGTCCTTAGAGCACTGAGTGGAGAGAGAGATCTCACCCTTCACTTGTTCAGTGTCAAATTCTGTTTCTTGAGCATTTAGGAAAGGAGGAAGACATTGCATTTAGGACTGTTGGCAAGGCATCAGGCATCAGATTGCTATGATATCATTGTGGATAAGAGGAGAGCAATAGGGGACAAATGCCAGGCAAGTCAGATGCACCAGAAAAAACCTGTGAGCCACCTGATCACATGGCTGCTTGTCACCATCGGGGTGAGAGTGTTTCTGGAGCTTAGGCACAGGTTATTTCCTTGATTTCTCCAACATACCTATAAGTGCCTTGGACAAGGTCTTCGATGCGTTTGTGAAATGTACGGATGACAATGAACCAGCCCATCCATGAATAAAATAGAATAAAAGAAAAAGACTTCAACAAAGCCTAACGATGAATTGAAATTAACAAGGTAAAACATCATTCTAAGTAAATGTAAATCAATCCTGTAGTTTCTTTCTCCTTATAAAATCAGATTTTACAACTAGGTAACTGGAGAAGCGACTTAGGAGTACCTTCATCATGTAAAGATATATGAAGATTGGAAAGTGGATATTTTTAAAACTAATTCAATTTTCCGTTTTATTAATAGAAATAAATTAACTAGAGAGATGGAGACACCCCCAGAAGAGAGCAGTATGTTCCTGGCACCCTACTTTCCAAGGAGCATATGAGAAGAAGCCTTGCTCAGAGGAACCGGGACAGGACACTGGAGCACACATCTTCTCCACAGGTGAAGAGATGCTAAGTGCCCAGAAACAGCAACTCAAGGGGGAGAGGTCAGCTGTCTTCCAGGAGTGGAAAGGAGTGGAAAACGGGAACTGCACTTGAATGGCATGGCCATGGGGCCCCATCACTTATCTGAAATTCTTGAGGTAAAACGTGGCTCAGAATTCAGATATGTTTTTAATTTTTAAAAGTTATGTATATTATTTATTGTGTGATTCCCTTAGAAGAGACCGAGTCAGCACCCTATTACCAGACATATTGATATTTCTGCATCAAAGATAGGAATATTGAGTACAAGGAGGAAAAACCAAAGGTCATCAATAGCTTCACATCAGTTCAGCCCATGATTTGTCAATAAATAAATTATAAAAATAGACAGACTTTGCTATAAATTATATGTGAAAATTTTTCAGTTTTTAGCTTTGGGAATAAAAGAGTGATCTCCAAGAATGTATACAACCAGTCTTACCCAGCGGCACACACCACCACCGTTTCCCTGGTACACACACTCTGACACACCATCTGCCATGAGCTCCCCCAGCTCTTCTCCGTATTGCAGCTCCAGCCATACCCCACTCCTCTCTTTACCACCCAAGTACACTCCTCCTTAGGGTCCTCTTTCTTCCTCCCTCCCCTCCTCCTTCTCCGTGAATGTTCTCCCTAACTTATCCCCACAGTTATCTCCCCTTCATCTCCTTCCAGTCAGTGAAGCCTACCCAGACCCCAGATTTAAAACTGAAACCCACTCCTTCATGCCACTGCTTATCCCCTATCTCCTGAATAGCTTCTCCTAAATGCAACTGATCACTTGCTAACATCGAATTCTATGTGCTTCCTTGTCATGGCCATTGTTTACTTCCCCTTACTAGAACAAGTCCCACAAAGGCAGGGATCATTGCCAGGTTTTTTATTGCTGTTTCTCTAGCATGAAAACCATGCCTGGTACATCTTAGGAAGGGTTGGTCATAATATTAAAACAGATTTAGGCACTGAATGGATGACTGAACAAGATAATTTTTAAGATGCCTTTTGGTCCCCAGATACACTCCCTCAGGTCAGAATTAAACAGGGAAGTATGGGGAACAGTGGCCAGCCAGTTTCCTTTGATGCAAGGAGGTATGAAAGACACATGGGTCTCTTTCCCTGTGTGCCCTTCCACATGACAGAGGTGACCAGAGAGGGCAATGTGTTCAGAACCTCCAGTTCTGAATACTCAAGAGTATTCTTGAGCAACTAGGAACCTACAGGGAAATGTTTTGTTATTCTTGCAGAACAAAATGAGGAAGATGTACACTTAGGTAGAGAAAGCAAATTTGTCTACCAGTTTTCTCTTACTTTTTACAGAATTAGAACAGTCCTGCCAAGAACTGAAGCTCTATGTTCTTTTTTAAAAAATATTTTTTTAAATTTACTTTTAGACAGAGGGGAAGGGAAGGGGAAAGAAAAAGGAAGAAACACAATGTGTGGTTGCCTCTCGCATGACCCCTACTGGGGACCTGGCCTACAACCCAGGCCTGTGCCCTACTGGGAATCGAACCAGCAACCCTTTGGTTCATGGGCTGGCGTTCAATCCACTGAACCACACAGCCAGGGCAAAGAGTTCTATGTTCTTAGTACCATTACAGCAGGGCAATGAAAAATCGGCAAGGAGGGGCATTCCTATTGTTCTTTACAGGATTAGTTCCCTGGGAGAGAGAGAGCCTAAGACCACCCAATTGTCAAGGAAAAAGAAACCCATGCTCAATGAAGAGCATGGCACTTAAATGGCTATAGTTATTACAAAAAATTGCTGACCCATCTTTTGTTAGCTTAATGAAACCACCATAATGGCTGTATCTGAGAGAAAATTACCTTGGTGGGTTAAATACAGCTTTTTATAAACAACAGTATCTTTAAACATGCATGTATTTCAATTTGAGCAAGCTAGAAAAAATAACTTGAAGTTATTTAACTCAGACTTGGAACCTTCTTTATGCAGTGGACTAATGCTAGGACTTCTAAATGAACAGTAATTTACTAGCAAAAAGATGCATATTAAGTCTTTCAGAAATAGTTTCAAAATAATTATAGCAATGATTGAAAAAAATTGAGGTCTAGGTAGTTAGCAGCAATTGGAGCAAACTAATCAATTCCAGGCATTTTGTAGCCCTTCTGAGAGCACAGGCTTAGAGCAGGTATGGGCCAGCCACCCTTCCTTAGCCATACAGATGGGGATTAACTGAGCCCTCATTTAGTCAATAGGGAAAATAGCCTCTATATCTCACTTTCAAATATGCTCATTTGTAAGATACTGCTGGAAACTCTTAACACTAGGGTCATTAATAATATCAGCAGGGCCTGAAATAATTTTGTTCAAAACATTGTATACAATCTAAATGTAATAATTATTGAATACCTCAACAAATCTCCTTTCTGGAACCCATATATATTTATCTTAATAAAAAAATAAGATAGTGCCAACTTTAGATTTCTAAGGCTATAGCCAAGCTAACACAAATATTTATCAATTTGGAATACGAGAACCAGGAGTTTGTACTATTATTATTATTATTATTATTATTATTATTATTATTAAATAATGTTACACATTGGCCGAAACTGTTTTTGTTTGTTTGTTTTAAGATTTTATTATTTATTTATTTATCTTTAGAGGAGAAGGAGAGAGGGAGAGAAACATCAATGTACAGTTGCCTTTCGTGTGTCCCCTGCTGGGAACTGGCCTGCAGGGAACCTGCCTGCAACCCAGGCATGTGCCCTGACTGGGAATCGAACCACAATCCTCTGGTTCACAGGCTTGTGCTCAATCCACTGAGCTACACCAGCCAGGGCCTAATATTATTATATATTATAAATATACAGGGTTTGGCACAAATAAATCCCCTATTTTATTACACAATCTTTTATTAGAAAATCATAAGCATATAATTCTTTAACATAACAATATCACACTCAAGTACACTATATGGCATTTTAGGTGAAATGTTCAAATTAAAAACTGTAAGTTATACACCCATATTATTACCCTACCGACCACACTCAAGCTGCTGTTACTTCTGCCAGACCCTGAATATTGACAAGTGTACTTCAGTTAGCTAATGGATATACAGCTTGCCAAGTAATATGCACCTATTCAAAATGATAAATTATTTGAACATATACTAGTCTTATAGGAATGTCTGAGTAAAAAATTTTGATTATAGAAATTTAGAACCTCATTCTGATATTTAGACACAGTTCATTTAATTATATATTTGTAATACTTGAATATTATTTAAGCAACTTATGTTTCAATTTTATTTAGCAGTTCATCCAAAAATTTAGTATATACATAATAAATGTAGTCATTATAAATACTAATAAAATTAGAAGTTCTTTAGTCTTAAAATCAAATATCCAACTGTTGGCTGAATTAACCCAGGCACATCACACTGATAATACCCATATAATACCCATATGCCTAATACCCATATTTCCTTTTGGGCTGAAGGTTTAGATGTGGAAGGCAAGGACTTGACCCTACTTATTTCAAAACTATAATCACGGCACTCCTACACGAGGAAGATGGTAGTGCCTGTGTTAATTCATGATCTTTTAATAGATAAATAAATAAATAAATAAATATTATCTAACATTCAATAAATAAATAATATTAATAAATAAATAATATCAATATCAATAATATAACTTTATTTATTAATAAATGATAAATAAATAAACAATAAATAAAGTTATAAGACAGTCAAGTAAATGTGAGCACTGACTGTATTTTAGGGTTTACATAGTGACTACTATTATTATTTTAAGGGCTCTTATTTTTCAGAGTAGGGCCTGAGGCTAAATCGACCTCCCACCCTTGTTTTGTACATCTTGCAGGCTAAGAACAATTTTTATGTTTTTAATTAGTAGAAAAAAATCAAAAGAATAATAGTATTTTGTGACAATCAAACTTATATGAAATTTGGACTTCAGTATCCATAGATAAAGCTATACTGAACACAGTCACACTCTCTTTATAGGCTGTCTGGGGCTTCTTTCCTGCTACATGGAAGGACTGAATAGCTGAGACAAAGCCAACTGGCCTGCAAAATTCGCTGTCTGGTCCTTTACAGAAAGTTTGCCAACCTGTGCTTCACAGAAACATTTACAAGTTAAATGATAAGATGAATGAGACTGTTCCAAACTAATCAGAGGGGAAGCAGGTGGAAATATAGATGAAGCAACTGGCCAACTATTGTTAGTTGTTGAAGTTGGATGTTTAATATGTTAAGTTCATTGTATAATTCTTCTACCTCTGAATGAATGTACAGTTTCAACAATAAAAGTAAAAGGAGACTTTTCTTCAAAGAAGCAATTAGAAAGTAACTATCCACTTTTGTATTTTTGAAAGATTATTTTAACCATGGTGATTTCTCAAGGAAAAGAGATGGTTTTGCTGCTGGCTTACACATGGTCCAGTGCTACATGAATCAAAGAACCATTCTAAGAATCAAGCCATTTATATGGTAAAGGTACCACCTGAGTAGAAGAGAAAACACAGTTTGGCAAAGCAACCATATCCCAGGGGTAGCAGCCTTATTCTGTAGCAACATTTTTAATAATAAGTAACAGTTACATACCCAGTATATGGAATGTGTATAATATACATTTCTTGAATGAAAGTAATAATCAGCTTTCAGATGTTAAGAATAAACAGAAACAATATCAATTTGTCACTTTTCCTTTGTGCTTAGTGGCCATCACTTTGTATAACAGAGACAAGCCACTGTGGACACGTCCAGGCCGTCGCTGTGTGTCACACAGAGATTTCTACGATACTGTCGCAAACTGGGTCACACTGGGAGTAAAAGAGGCATGGTTTGTTTTCATTCTACTTGTCCAGTCCTGAAGAAACTTTTGGAATTAAAACCGACCAAAAGTTGTCAAACTTTCTTTCCATATCAAGGAAGGACCTAGGTAAATATTCTTCACTCTATTCTTGGCACATAATTCCAGATTAGCAGCAGAATGAAAATCTTTTAGGACTTTTCAACCACACCTAAGAAAGATACATAAACCTCCTGTCTAAAACATTTTCCATTTTCCCCTCCTGTTCCAGAAAGAAGAGACAGAGAGGAAAAACCTGCAGATCCTAACAGTGTCCAAATTCTCCAGGACCCTTTCTGCAAGGTCTGGGGAACTAAAAGGAGACAGAACAGGCAGTGTTAGCAGCACCCTCAGCCTCAATACGGAACTCTGAAGCATAGATTCCGTCCTCTTTCTTAGGATAGAGTTGTGGATGCTTGGAAGCAAGAAAAACAAATGAATCTTTTGATAAAACAAGAACAGAAACAGAATAAGTGCTTTGGTTGTTCTTGGGTCCAAAAATAGCAGCCCTTAAAATTAGTTGATACTTTTTTCTTCTGCTCTCCAAACTGAACCATCCTGACCTGCGATTTTCCTAGAGAAATTCAGATTCCCATGGAGGAGAAATCCTACTGCTGCTCCAGCTTTACCTAGTGCATCCTACTCAAAACACCAGCTGCTTACCTCTTCTGACTAACTTAGGTAATATCACAAAGTAAAATATATTCATTTCTCCAAGAATCTCCCTAGGCATGCCATACTGTTTCATCAATGTACAATAAGTCTGTACCTTTAAATTTAGGTGACTCAAAATCATACCAAATTAAAATACATAATAGGCTTCAAGGCTTTTGATGGCATTAGTATGAATGTTCAATATTGTTTTGCACATATATAACACATATGTATATATTTAATAGACCAAACCAATAATGGATGTGGTTTCAACAACTCAATTTTAAGGAGCAAATGGTTCCTATAGCAACCGTAGACAGTACTTTTTATGCATTCCTGGCATTTTCTGTGATGGTAAGTGATGTTAAATTTATGCTTTAGTATATATGGTGTAAAATACCCAAGTTAAGCTTGCCCAGGGAACCATAATTTTACTCCTTTCTAAATCATTTTGTAGCTTTTATATATAATAGCAAAATTATTCTCATATACAGTTGTGATTTTTTCCTCTCATTATCTATAAATGAAACTAAAAGTCACCAAGAAAGGTTGACTAAATGTACATATTCCTTAAAACAAAGCCAAGGAAAAATTCCACACATGTGAATATAACTTTAATTTTAAATTCTGACAAAAATTATCACTTAAATCAATGCATTAGGTTTATGAATCCATAAGGAAATACCTGTGTCTTTGTACTATGCAAGAGGTGGTGTGGTTAAGAATGTAGATTCTGGACTTAATGGCCTGGTTCAAATCTCAGTTCCTGTTACTAGCAACGAGCTACTAGAAAAAAATCACTGAAACCACTTGAGCCTTAGTTTCTTGTCTAAATGGGCATATAAGAAAGAGAGTTCTCCTAAGGATCAGTTCAGGAAAAAAAAAATGCTCCCTGGCTGGTGTGGTTCAGTGGACTGAGTGCTGGCCTGAGAACCCAAGAGTTGCTGGTTTGATTCCCAGTCTAGGGCGCATGGGTTGCAGGTCAGGTCCCCAGTAGGGGGTGCACAAAAGGGAACCACACATTGATGCTTCTCTCCTTCTCTTCCTCCATTCCCCTCTCTCTAAAGATAAATAAAATCTTTTTTATTTAAAAAATGCCTGTCTTATAACATAGCCTAGTAGAGTACCTAGCACACAGCAGTGTTCAGAAAGTGCAGTTGTAATTATTTTATTTCAAACACATCTGTTGAAGTCAGTAATGTAAATGATGTTACAAAAGTTTATAATTTAATCATTTATATGCAATATTCTATAGGTCAGAAGACCTATTCTTATGAAAATCATTTTACATTACAAAAATATCAAGATTTTTCCTTTGCTCTCCAAAAACAGCTCTAAAATTATCTGAGGTCAGAAAAATAGGAGAAATTTATTAGGCTGGTAAAAAATACTTTTTTTTACAATTGGGTAACTTAATACCATTAAGTAGAATTATAGATAAAATTCTCAAAAGAAAAAATCTCTGAACCAACAACTAAAAACTTTTGATCCCAAGTGAATATTTTTTTAAAAAATGAAGCTTCCCAAATTAAGAGCTCATACTGAATTACATGTCATACAAACAAAGTGAGTGGGGTGGGTTTTATTCATCAATTACTGTGATGTAGGCCTGTTGTCACCGTGAGAATTCAAATGGACTTTGCTTCATAGAGGTGTATTAACTGATAAAAGAGGACATTAAAGAACAAAATTTTACAATAGAGAATGAAAGTGCCGAGGAAAGGGGGACATGAAATGAAGGCCTTGGAAAGATAGTATGTTGATTGCATTTCCTTCTAAAATTCCTCCGACTATGAGGGAAATTTGCTATGTATTCTGACACAGTATGAGGTGTCACTAGGTTCTATATGTCCCTCTTCTCATCAAAGACCATCCCTCTGAAAATGAACCTAAAACAATCATCCCAGAAAGATAGAGTTTGTGCCTGTTTTCCTGGTCTACCATGGGCCTTTGAGAGTCACCTGAAGGAGACACATGATTTTTTTCAGTCAGTCAGCAGGCCGAGTGCCATGAACAAGCATTTACTGAGGGTTCGTTGTGTGGCAGGCAGTATTCTAGACACCGTGTTGCGACCACCGTTTTCGATGGTACTTCACAATAACGTCATCTGATTCCCTTTTCTCTTTCTACAAATTGATGCACGTTATGAAATCGCATCTGTGCCTTACTTCTAATAAACACCAAGTTGTCTTCTAAAAGAGTATAACTCAAGTATATTTTATTATGATGATTCTAAAGTTATCACATACTTTCACAGTAAATCTGAGAATATGTGGCCCAAAGGCCAATTTTACTTGAAACACAAGATTAACCAATAGAAAAAAGGTTACTCAGAAGAAAACTGTGCAAGTGACAAAATTTACTAATTTGTAAATAAGCAAAGATATTTATATTATAATTTATGTTCATCAGCGAATTAGTATCATGATAAATACATAATATATGACTGTGTTAAAGTTCCCTATTTTTTCTGGGCTTCTGTCTTCTCATTAATAAAATGAGGAATTTAGTTTAAAGACTGTTCCAAACTCAGGTGTTACATAATTTTGTGATTCTAAGAGGTAAGCCATTTAATAATAATAGGGCTTCATAATCAAGAAAAAATGATTATTTTCCAGGTTTCCTTCACCAGCTGCTATTCACCCAAAATGCACATGTAAACCCCCAGCTTGAACAAAGATGTCATTCACCTACTGTTGAAAAGGCATTTCCCCCTCCATTTCTTCCTTGTTTCTGCCATTTGTCCTGGAGGTTGAACCACTTTAATTTCTCACCCAATTCTGAGTTTGATGTTATAGCTGAGGGCCACAGACCAAATATTTGTATTGCCCCCAAATTCAAATTCATGTAATGATGAACCCTAATGCCCAATATGATGGCATTGGAGGTCAGGCATTGGGAGATAATTAGGTTTGGATTAGAGTGGAGCTTTCCCATGAAGGGATTAGTGTTCTTACACGGCATGACAAGTCCAGATCTCTCTCTCTCTCTCTCTCTCCACCTCCCCTTCCTCCTTTCCCTCCCCCTCCCTCTTTCCCTAAGAATACAGCAAGAAACAAGGCTGCCTGCAAACCAGGGAGTGGCCCTCCCCAAGAATCCCATCATTCATGCTGGCACCTTGATCTTGCACTTCCAGTCTCCAAAAGTGTGAGAAGTAAATGTCTGTTGTTTAAGTCGCTCAGTCTATCTATGGTAGTTTGTTATAGCAGCCCAAGATGACTAAGACACTATGAGTAATGAATGGAGGAGCCTCTGCAATGTATCAAAAGTGAATTAAGTGGTAGAAGTTAAAAAAATGCCCCAAAGGTGCCTATGATCCCTGGAAAAGAATGTGCACAAGCCATCTTCAGATTTACAAACATCAACACTTCCTTTGGAGATCATCTTTACTTATTGAAAGACTGAAGGAGGTATTATAAATATTAATTCTCAAGGAAAAAAAGTCTGGGGAGGCCTGTCCAGTAAGTATCCAGCCACATATTATGAAACAGAGACATTTGTTCAAGATACAAGATACAAGAAATGTTGTATGCAGAAAAATGACCCCTCAGTCCCCTTCACAGTAGGCACCTTAGAACCTCACACAGTTCTCCCAGTTGCCATTAGCTGCCCTGTCATATTTTTCTGAATCGCATCAATGGTCTAAAATCTCTTCCCTTTCAAAGGTGATTTTAATTTTTGGAAAAGTCAAGAGTCACAGGGTGCCAAATCTGGGCTGTATAGGGGCTGAGTCAGCTGGGTGGTTTGATGTTTCACCAAAAATCTCTGCATGAGACATGATTCATGAGCTGGTGTGTTGTGATGAAGCTTCTAATTACCAGTTGCTCGTAACTATGGCCATTTTCATCTTATTGCATCTCTCAACCAAGGAAGAACATTGAGGTAGTACTCCATATTAATTGTTTGGCCTGGAGGGGCATACTCTTGATGGACAATACGCTCCCAATCAAAAAACACAGTTAATATGGTGAACATGGTCTAGGTCTTGCTGAGACTTTGCTGGGCCTTCTTCAGGCATGGAGAATCAGGTGACTTCCACTGGGATGACTTGGCCTTTGTTTCTGGACCATGGCTGTAGACCCACCATTCATCTCTGGTTATGAACTTCTTTAATCTCATTCATTAGCAGAGGTTTGAATCAAGTCATTAGAGACTGCAGCACAATGTTCCTTCTGCTCTGGTAGCACAAGGCACAGAATGAATTTTGCCATGACGTATTTCATGCCAAGGTCCTGTGTCAAAATCCCAGACACAGTTTTTGGAATCCCCATATCAGCTTCTAGTTCTTGCATTCTCAGACGCCTTTCTCTGTTGATTGCAGCCCGTACACGTTCAACATTCTCAGGAGTTCCGCTTGTTGCAGGCTTTCCAGGACATGGATTACTTTCAAAAGATTCTCAATCATCTTTGAAGCTTTGTGCTACACTTTTATTTGTGCTGCACTCATTGATTCATCTGTGAAAGCCTTCTGAATCATCCACATTGTTTCTGCAGAGGATTATTCAAGCTTAATGCAAAATTTTATGCAGATTAATTGCTGTACTCACTCAGTCATTTTGAATGTGATGACCACACAGTGCACGTGCTCACTCTCACTGTCTAATGTCTGCCGCCCTCACTGACTAGCACAGTGAAGTCATCATCGTTCACACACGCACATTCCAGTCCACTCTCCTCATCTGTCAAGTTACACTGATGTCACGCAAACCATTCTGGTTATATTACCAATAGCCAGACTTTTTCTAGACAGATCTCATATGTAGAAAAATAAAATTTAAATACTCTGTGAGACCATCACCTGCTGCAAATCTTCATTACTAGTGGAATTCCTGTCTCACATACAGGTTAACAGAAACCATTATTGCAACTGAAGGATGTTAGTCTTATTTCATCTTCAATTCCATTTTCTCTTCTCAGTAATATATATATACATACATGCAAATATACTCTAAAATATTTTCAAAATATAAGCTCTACAAATGATAGAAAGTTGATATAACAAAATATGGTCATGTTTTGAGTGCTCGAATGCATTTACAAATACATCTCATCTGACTATCTTCCTGGTTACGTCAGTGCTGTATGCAGAGACTGTGGTATCTGACAGCATACAGCAAGGATCTTCAACAAATCCGTTTCACATCTGTTCTGTACAATAAAAAGTTTTGTAGATGCTGTTTTCTACTGCACATTGTCTGCAAGATGTTTGAAGTATTTTGCAGCTATAATAATAGATGTCCATGAACTATGTTTTATTTTGTTGTCTGAAAAAACTGATTCTGCATTAGCAATAACCTGTGTGGCCATAGATGCAATGAAGAAAATGTAAGCAGATGGGACACATCTGTTAATCATAAACATTTCTTCATTAGTGTCATCATCAGATTTATTTGTGTTATATTTCTGTGAAAGACTCTGACAGTGCTGACAGTGATCATATTTAATCTATATTTTAAAACAATCAAACCAGGCCCTGGACAGTTAGCACAGGTGGTTAGAATGCTGTTCCGACATGCCAAGGTTGTAGCACATACAAGAATCAACATATGAATGCATAAATAAGTAGAATAACAAATTAATATTTCTCTCTCTAATCAATAAATAAAAATTTAAAAAAATCTAAGCATTGGCCATTTTTCTTAGGTGTGGCTCAATATGTCCATGAAATACATTTGGACTTTTAAAATCTTGTTCAGGACAGCTCCTTGCTGTTAATCATGTAATATCAGTCACATCCAAGTTTTTGTAACTAAGTGGCAAGTGCATATTGTCTACTCACTCAGCACTGGGGGCTGAGAAGATGGCAAGGTAGAGTGCAATTAATCAGCAGTGGAGAAAAAGTGAAGACACAGAGGCGTACTATTACCAGCTATGCTATTCACCTTTGTGACAATGCTGCCCCTCAACCTCCTCATCTATGGAAGAATTATGAGACCATGCAATAGACATATGAAACCCTATGCAAAACGCATATGGTAGATAGAATTCAAAAGATGGAAACACAAGTAACACAATTTATTGCAAATGGTGGTGCTCCAGATCATTGTTGTTCCTCAAATGAAGATGTATTAGTAATTTCTAAATATTGACTTACTATTGGGAAGATTCATATTATACAAAAATCTAAAAAGATTTTTAAATTCTTTTTTTTGCCTGGATTTCAGAATTATTTTCAGGATCCAAATGAGTTTATATGCAAGAAAGAATTTTTGAAACTGTTTTAGCATTAGCATAATAAGGAATAAATGTCCATAGTTATACCTCTAGACTAGACAGAACTGCTCTTTGCTTCTCTCTACAACATATACAGAAGAGCCTGAGCCAAAGGACTGGGCCACAGCACAGGAGGGGAGGAGGGCTCTGCGAAACCATCACCTGCTGCAAATCTTAGTTACTACTGGAAGTCGCTCCTCACATACAGGTTAATGGAAATAATTATTGCAAGTAAAGGATGCTAGTCTTATTTCATCAGCTACTAAAAAATATCTCTCCACAAAATGACTATCCAACCACAGGAAATACAATATTTAACAGTAAACTTATTTTAACCTCACAAAAATTCACAAACCAAACAGTAAGTACACTAAGTCCAGGACAAACCAAGCTTCACTCAGAATTTCAAAGTCACAACAGTTCTGTCTTTATCATCCCATTCTGGGTACAGCCATGTGGAAATCTGCAGGGCACTATGCAGTTCATGATGGTAACAAGGGGAAAAATGGACTGGGCAACAGATGAAGAACCACATTAATGAATGGATTGTAAAAACAATTTACCAGCCCTGGCTGGTATGGCTCAGTTGGTCCTTCATCCCATACACTAAAAGGACACAGGTTCCATTCCCAGTCAGGGCACACACCTGGGTTGTAGGTTTGGTACCGGATGGGGGCATGCACAGGAGGCAACCAATCAATGTTTCTCTTTCACAATGATGTCTCTCTCTCTCTTTCTCTCTCTCCCTTCCTCCCCCCCCTCTAAAATCAATACCATGTCCTTGTGTGAGGATAAAAAAATTACCAATGCAATAAGCAAATTTGACAGAACAAAAGCAAGAGAGACCCCATACATGAGAAATTCAGAAGGAGGCTACTGAATACAGGTACCAGTTATTACCTTATGTCTGCCTTTTACTTTCCTAACTTGGAACATGTGTTGCACTTTGCTTCATACTAATAATTGTCAACCCTTGGACACACATTAGAGTCACCTGGGAATAATTTTACAAAGTACTGAAGGCAGGGCCCTAACTCAGACCAATTAAATCAGAATCCTGGTACAGACCAGACATTAAAAAAATGAACAAAACTCTCCATGTGGAGGAGTGGAGTCGGGGTGGAGAGCTCTGCACTTAGACCCCGTTTTTCCCCAAAGTAGCAGCTTTCTCCCTACAATGTGAGAAATTTTCTTTAAAATAGTCTCCCACTTCGTAAGAGGAAATAAAAATCTACAATGCCCAAGGAAATGCTCAAGTTTAAGTTTAAGCATGAGCATCCTAAGTCCAAGATATTTGTAAAAACATAAAGAACAAATTGAAACCTCAACTTGCCTATAAATTCTTGGGAATATCTAAGACTGTTGAGGAGACAGTTTGGACTTAATATTGTATTTTTTCAAGTAACCTTAATACAAATATCAGGAACAAAAATTTTTTCCATGAAAAATGAACATTTCTAGAGATAAATCAAAGATGACAAGGACAGTTTAATTGTTAAAAGGTCATTAGTGGATTGTGAAAATGCCAATTAAAATGTCTCATCAATTATCATAGATAGATAATCTTGATAAAATTTAACACCAAATAACAACAAAGAAAATAATTCTTAATCACTAACATAAAAAATCTGAAATAATTGGAAAGTGGGATAAAAGAAAAAGTCAAATACTGAAGAATAAAGTCACACACAGTTTTCACACACTGCAAGAGCTTTTAAAGTAGCAATTATACAATTTTTAGAAAAAAGGGAACAGTAAAGATGAATTTGGTAGATACTATTTCAGTTCTCTGCATACATACATTCCTCCTTCCTGGCAAGGGGACATGCACAGGGACAGCAGGACATGAGAAAAGAGAGTGACATCAAAGGAGAAGGTGAGGAATTGTGCGGAGGCCCAATTCTGTCTAAGAACCCTCCTCCAGAGTGTGTTCCCCATTTGCCAACACCTCACTGACTAATCTTGTACAGCACATTTGGCCACCTTCCTTTTTTTGGAAATGGAGGATGAAAAATGGCCATTTATTTCAGTTGCAATGATGAAAAGAGAGAAGGGATTTGAAAATTGTAGAGTGTCATGCCAATGTGACACCTCCTAATCATTACTATTACACAGCAGAAGAAGAGGCACGGTAGAGGGTTGGAAAGGTGATGCATACAGAGGAAAAGTGAGCATGCAGGAAGCGGAAATGAAGGTGAAGTGGAAAAGATTCACAGATGGGTTAAACCATGGAGCAGTTCAGTAGCAAACGAGGTAAGTAAATAATTAGCCAAACCAAAATAAAACCAACTATAGGATCTATAAGGAAAGAGGGAGAAAATCAACAATACTCAGGGTGAAGAATGAGCAGGCTGCAGATCAATGCTTGAAATGAAGAAACAAAAACAAAATTGGAGAATTCTGTGGGAGAGGAAATGAAACCTACAGGCTAAAGAAGTGGGTAGCACTTTGGTTAGAGGGCGTAGGTCACTCATTCTGTCAGAATTATTCAGGCCATGGATCTAACTTTGAAATTATTTGCCATGCAAAATACATATGAAGATATTTGAAAGATTGTAAAACATGCAAATTATGATCGCCCTAAGAACATCTACTTAAAATTCTCAAAGGTATAAGATGTGTTATTAATTTTCTAAGTTTAGGCTAATTGCTGTGTAATTTCAAAATACAAAAAGGCCTATAAGCATGTGTGTGTGACAGAGAGAAAGAGAATCTTTGGATTTTTCTCTAAAAGAAGAGTAGGGGAAGGGTACTATTTTGTGCTTTAATATATTGCTCTCAAAGTAATTTGACAATCAGCTCTTCAAAGCAAAATGCCTAAGCAGAAGTAAAGGGGAAAAAAACCAAATTCAAACCAAGGTCCGTAACAAACAATAACAAAGTTATCTAAAAGCTCTTAGTAATCTGGCCACTCAGTAAACAAGGAACCAGAAAACTACCCACAGCATCCACTGGGCCCCTTCCTGAGGGCGTGTATTCTTCCCACTAGACTTTCAATAAACTGATGAAAACGAGTCACTGTACCTGCAGCCAGAGCCTGTCCCCTGCCATGGTATTGCCGATGGCACCGCACTGGAAGGTGGCAAACTGGCCGGCATTCACTTCCACGTTCTGAATTCGCAGGAAGTGGGGGGTCCTGGCTACATGGAGAAAAACAAAGAAAGATATTAAAAATGGAGACCTCTACCGAATTTGTATCTTTTTGACTCTATCTGTAATTTTGGGCCTTTCCATTTTGTTTACCTTTGAAGAAAATAATGCTTTTGCTTATCAGAGCTTTAAAGATTTCATTATGATTGTAAAAGAGATCATGGAAGGCTTTGGTGTTCTCTATAAAAGAATAAAAAAACCCCAGTGTTCTGGGATGGAACCAAACAGAAAGAAGATATTTTATTGTTCCTGCTGTGCAAATTATCACAGCTCGGCAGTCTTCTTGTAATAACAGATCTGTATTAATAAAGATTATACTGAAGCCTAATTGATGTTTTGAACAAAAACATATTAGATATTTATACTAGCAACATGAAAAGAACAGTAAGAAGTTAAATGATGTTGTCAAGGAAACTTTTTAAGCCAAGTACCGAGCTGTGCAAAATATATATTTCAATACAACTAATTGGTATGCAGCACTACTGGTATAATATTTCCCAGCCACCAAAAACACTATCCCTATAGACAGGCCCTGAAATTGTGCTGGGACTGCCATAGCATGGTGGTTTTGCTGATAGTATTTCCAATTCAAGAAGAAAGAATGATTCCAAATGCTGGAGAGCATTAAGTCTCCTACATACATTGCCCACAGGGACAGCTGTTTAAATAAAAGTTAATTCTGAGAATCACAGGCCAGTTTCTGAAGCACACTGAAAACATGTGTCAAGGAACTGGAATAATAGGTTGGGAATTAAATTTGGGGGAAACTTCTACTTTCAAGAAAAAAATTCTCAATCGCAGTGATGATAGTGTGAAAGAGTAATAAGGGGCGGGGACAGAAAAGGTGAGGGAGTATAAAATGGAGATAACAGGATGATAGTATTTTCTGGGAATTACGGATAAAGCTGGACAACCACTACAATATTTTTACGGCATGCCGGCTTTCCCTCACGGTTAACACTTTCAAAGAATGGTGCCCAATTACTAGGTACTCAAAGATGATAAATGAGCATTAATATCAGCCTGTGAAGAACATAATTAGGAATGGAAGTGGGTTACTAACCAAGAACAAAGAAAAAATGAATTTTAATATGAACAAAACACAGGAAACCCCCATTACTAATTTGGAGATCACTAATAATTCAGACAATGTATTCTTTTTTTCCCCAATTTTTTTATTTAATTATTTTTCAAGTACAGTTTTCTTTCTATTACTCCCATCCCATCCCACCTCCATACTCCCCCCACCCTTCTCAGTTGTTGTCCATGTATCCTTTATATATGTTCCTCTAAATCCCTCCCCTATTTCCCCTGAAATTCCCTCCCCTCTCCCCTCTGGTCACTGTCAGCCTGTTTTCTATTTTAGTGTCTTTGGTTATATTTTGCTTGCTTGTTTGTTTTGTTGTTTAGCTTTCTGTTAAAGGTGAGATCATATGGTATTTGTCCTTCAACACCTGACTTACTTCACTCAGCATAATGCTTTCCAGTTCCATCCATGATGTTGCAAAAGGTAGGAGCTCCAGACAATGTATTCTTGATGCTCAGCATGCAAAGTACCCCAAAGAACTTCTTAAAAAGCAGTGTAACTACGGGTCACTGTTTGTAATACTACTAATTTAAAACCTTATGAACTATTTTTCACTAACGTAATCAAATTACCCTTGGGCAAGAATAACATGATTCTAAGGTTTTCAGAGATCTTTGTAAAAAGTCCCTAAATCAAATTTCTTTTCTATTTTTTGTTCTCAAAAAGCTAAAAGACCAAATGTTTTTAGCAAATGAGCATCTTTTAAAAAATATTTTATTGTATACACCATTGAAGTTATCCCATTTTTCTTCCTTTATCACCCTCCACCCAGCCCAACCTCCAAATTCCAAAATCAGTCCCTTCACCATTATCCTTGCCCATGGGTCCTTCATACATGTTCTCTGACTGGTCCCCTCACCTTCTTTCAGTCAGTCCCCACCTCCCCCTCCTTTCTGGCAGCTGTCAGTCTGTTCTATGGTTCTGTGGCTTTGGTTCTGTTTTGCTTATTACTTTATTTTGTTCACTAAATTCTTCTTAGAAGTGAGATCATATGGTATTTGTCTTTCACCAACTAGCTTATTTCACTTAGCATAATAGTGTCCAGTTCCAACCACTCTGTCACAAAAGGTAGAATTTCCTTCCTTTTTCTGCGTAATATTCCATTGTGGGAATGTGCAGTGTTTTTCACCCACTCATCTACTAATGGGCACTTAGGCTATTTTCAAATCTTGGCTATTGTAAACAGTACCGCTATGAACATGGGGTGTACAAAATCTTTCGAATTGGTGTTTCAGGATTCTTAGGGTATATTCCCAGCAGTGGAACCACTGGATCAAAAGGCAGAATAGGTATTTCTCCAAGGAGGACATACAGAGGGCCCATAGTCACACAAAAAGATGCTCAGCATCACTAGCCATCAGAGAGATACAAACTAAAACCACAATGAGATACTACTTCACACTGGTCAGAATGCCCATCATAACCAAATCAACAAACAAGTGTTGGAGAGGATGTGGAGGAAAGGGAACCCTAGTCCACTGTTGGTGGGAATGCAGACTGGTGTAGCCACTGTGGAAAACAGTATGGAATTTCCTCAAAAACTAAAACTGGGACACTTTTGAACATTTCTGTGCCATACACTTTTCCACTGAACAGTCACAGGTGTCCTATGAGGTAGGTATTTTTTCCATTTTACATATGGGGACAGGGAACTTGGAGGTACTTGGCTAGTAAGTATCAGAAACAGAGTGCAGACTCTGGTTCACCCAGTTCCACAGCCCACCCTGCCTCAGCAAGGCCCACAGGGCCACCCATCCATGGCCCCCTGAGCCATACTATCTCAGCAAGGCTCACTACCCTGGGTCAGTCATTCCCATGCCCTTCAGCCCACTGCCAGGTGCTTCCTGTCTGATGGTCGGGGTTTTAATTTCTTTCAAGGCCCTTTGCAAATGCTATTTCTTCATGAAGCCTCCATGGATTCTCTTATCTTGTTGTTAGACCTTTCCAGTATTACATATCCTCTGTCTCATACACAGTAGTTTGCCCTCATCAGTCGGGGGGTACATTCCTAGACACTCTGGATTCCTGATACCAAAGATAGTACTGAATCATATGTACTCTATGTTTTTATTATACATACATACCTAGGATAAAGTTCAATTTATAAGTTAGGCACAGTAAGAGATTAACAACAACTATAATAATATAGGATAATTATAACAACATATTGTAATAAATACAAGTTTTGTGAATGTGGTCTGTCTTTCTCTCAAAATATCCAGTAACTGATCTGATGACACGGCTGCTAAGTGACTAAAAAGTAATAGGATGTAAAGTATGGTTACAACAAATACCCCAGGTGGGCCTGGGTGGGACTGTGAGGGACTCTGTCGTGCCACTCAGAATGGCGCACAATTTAAAACTTATGGCTCTGGCTGGTGTGGCTCAGTGGATTGATTACGGGCTGTGAACCAAAGGGTTGCCAGTTCAATTCCCAGTCAGGGCACATGCCTGGGTTGTGGGCCAGGTCCCCATTGGGGGCCACGTGAGAAGCAACCACACATTGATGTTTCTCTCTCTCTCTTTCTCCCTCTCTTCCCCTCTCTCTAAAAATAAATAAAATAAAATATTTTTAAAAAGAGAACCTATTTTAAAAAAGAATTTGAGATTTGATTAAGTTAATAGGACTGCATTGGAAGCCGAAGTTCTTTTACTGTCCAGGAAATTTATACAAAACTGAATATTCTTATTCTTCTAATTCAATACAATATGTTCATTATAGTACAAATGTCATCGATTGGAAACTTCTTCAAATGTTTTTCCCCTATAATTCTAAGCACATTACCCCTAGCCACATGGACACTGAACTACAATATATATACACCATTAGAAAAAAGAAAAAGAGAAACGATGGAAGTGGAAACCCCTGTGTTCACCAGTGCACTTGTACGAAGGAAGGTTTTATCTAGGTAGGTGAATTCTAAGGAGCTGACTGGAGTGGCGTATGATCTGCAGTCTTTCAGGACACACACACTAGCTTTCACTGGGACTCCGTAAGGAGCTGCCAGGGCCACCAGTGGTCTGCTTCCTAAGGGATATCCCACTTACTCTCACAGCTTCCACCCCTCTATGAAAACTCCTCTCCTCATTTCTCATTTCCCAATGATGAGGCATGCTTTCAACCACTCTGATCATTTTTCAAAACTTCCCCAAAAGACTTCTAAAATTTTCCTTTCCAAATCATTTTCCTGTAGCTTTTTCCTTTGTCCATTCTTCTTTGTGCTCCTCCTGTAAACGTGGATTTGTCCCAGAACTAGAACTTGGATCATTTCCCTTTGTAGAATGTGTGCTCTCCCTGGTAGATGCCTTCTGTCTCCACAGAGTCAACAATTCAGGAAAGAGTAAGAACTCCCCAAGTCATATCCTCAGTGCTCTACCAAAACCATAATGAATCAGAAAACATGTTTGAGGTTCCCAGAAACAAGGAACCTGTGAAAGTCTCAGTGGGCCACACTCCTGCCAGCAACAAGGTAAATCTTTGATTATTAGGACTCTTGGAGCCACTGAAGGCAATTGTGTGGCTCTGCAAGGGCAGACAGGCCCCTCCAAAGTCAAACCTTACCTCATGCTGCACTCCAGGCAAAGGGCAGCCAGACCAAGGAAAACAATAGCCACTATAGCCCACATGGTCAGCTGTGTCCTAGAGCCACAGTCCATTGTTAGAGTCACCAAGGTGAAAGCTGACAAGCCAGTTGTGGTCAGAGAGTGATAAACACTACAGGGTACTCTTGTCCTGTGAGGAGCAGGTTTTTTAAAAGTAGACCTTTCAGTCTAATGAAGGAAAAACTGGGACATAGAGCAAGGGTAAGGGCGATTTGTAGGGTAGGGGAGTATGGGAGCTGACTTCCAATTAATGAGATGCATATAGCACGCAGGAACTATGGAGAGGCATGTTCCCCTAGAGGTAAAGAAGGGTCTCCTAACACTTAGACTGGCAGACATGGTATGAGCTGGCTAGTGAGGGAGCCTGCTCATGCCTGTGGCTTAGATTATCTGGAATCCTCAGCACAACATCTCACCCATCTTGCCCTCTCCTGTCCATCTCACAGTCTCCTAATTCTTCTTGCCTCTGGCCGCAGGTGAAGTTGCATCCCTAAAACAGGTGTCTGGGTGTGTAGCCATTTTCATTATAACATGGGTTAAAGAGACATCTGAGGCTGCTCTTCTGCAGTCTCACCCCCATTTGGCTAAGCCCAGGTTAAGCCTGTGCTGAAAAGTTGTTGAATATTTTCAGCATCGACTCTAGTATATCCCTCACAGTTAAGTCACTGAAAATTAAAAATTAAAAGTCTCTCCTAAAAATCTATTGCAAAATCTCTATGTGCTCTTCGTGTATGTCTTATGCCTTGACTTCTTACCCTACACTGCATCTATGATTCCCTCTTCTTCCTCCTTACCCCCAACTCTTAGGCTGCCATAATTCTCAGAATCCCTCTTGCTTTTCTTATGCATTACAAATGAGTTCTTTGAACTTTTCTCCACCAGAAGGATCACCAAGATGCCACGGAAACAAGTGAACTCTGCACCTACCTCTTTTCCTATAAATGTAGACATGCAAGGAAGGTTTTCTTTCCTATAGTTACCTTTCCTTTCCTGCTAATTCAGATTTCCACCCCTTGAAAACCTTCCACACTTTCTGAGGGGCACATGGGAAAAGATAAAATACACTTAGTTTGTAACATCAAGAGTGAGTTTCCCATGGACTAAAATCATTAAAAGAAAATGAATTCATTTCTTGAAAATTTTAAGTTCATTGCTTATCAAGTATGTCAGGAGACTTATTTTGGAAGAACAAAAGTGGACTACCCATGTAGTTTTTTTTTCCTTTAAAAATACTACATAGAATGTTTCTGATCTATCTGAGAAATAATTTACTTTCCCCCCAAATCTGAATGACTTCCTGAAACAACTTACCTAGACTATCTTCATTTACATATTCCTCCTACTGATGGGACTAATAAAAGCTGTCCAAGATATTTCAAATCAATTTAATTCTTTTTCCTAAAATTTGTGATTTAAATAATTTTTCTTTTAAAATATTTTCAATAATAAACATTACAAATAGACAAGTACTTAATTTTTTTAAATCTTCACTGAGGATATGTTCATTGATTTGAAGGAGGGAGAGAAAGAAAGACAGAAAGCGTTGATCGGTTGTCTCCCATGTGTGCCCTGATCAGGTACTGAACCTGCAACCTAGGTATGCTCCTGCTGACCAGGAGTCAAACCCACAACTTTTTGCTGTACAGGACAACACTCCAATGGACTGAGTCACCAGGTCAGGGTAACAAGTACTTAATTTTTTAATCATATATAAATTTACTTCGAAGAAGCAACTTTTAAAATATGCATGTATTCCTGTACAACGAATTTTTTTTAATGGAAAGCATCCTATACCTGTTAACCAGCTGAGAAGACACATGTCATGTTGACCTAAAGCTTGGGCCTCTTGAGGGAGGTTGGGAAATTAAAATTTAATGTGTCTAGGCTCAGAGTGAATTCAGAAATAGATATTATAATAAAATAATATGTATTATTTATTTAACCTGATGAGGAGGCAGATAAAAAGCCAAATTCTGAAAACAGCTGAAAGTGGGACAGGAATGGTGGGGCGGGGGAGTAAACATAAAAATAATTGGAACCAAAAAGGAAAGCTTCCCACACCTGGTAGAATCCTCTCATGTGGGCTATGGGTGGCTGTGTTATTCAGGATGGTTTTGAGAGATCCGATGGGAGTGTCTGGCTTTGCAGAGAACCATCAGAGCAATCCTCTGCCATTAAAGAAAACTTTATATGCTCTAAATTGGTCTATTGATATCTTTTTCATATTTTTGTAGCAACTATGCACCCTTTTAAAAGATTTAACAATATATTCAGTCTTTCCCCTTGTTAAATATTCATTTAAAACTGTTTTGAAAATCTGCCTGATGTACATCATTGGTTCTCAATCAGAGGCAATGTCACCCCCTAGGGAACATTTGGCCACATCTTGGAGGCATTTTTGGTTGTCACAACAAGGGTGGGGAAGGTCCGGGTTCCACTGGTATCTAGTGCTCAGAGGCCAGGAAAGGTGTTAAACATCCTGCAAAGCACAGGGCAGCACTGACAAAACAAAACAAAACAAAAACAAAAACAAACAAAAAAAACAACTACCAGACTCCAAATGTCAACAGTGTCAAGGCTGAGAAATCCTGGTCTATACTACATGGACATAGAGGAGTTTGATGAGACATTCTTCCACTACTGAACACTAAGTTTCTTACACGTAATACCAAGATGAGGTTTTCATAATTAAATTGTCATGTAAACTTTTTGGTTTTTCCTTTGGATAAAATTTAGAAAGGAAATTTATCAATGTAATCTCCTAATACTTACTGTCTTCAGGGGGGTTGTGTTAAGATGTAACTAGAATCATTAACTTGGAGGCCAAAGATATGATTGTGTTATAGTCTTTCTGCATTCATCTCATTCTTAATAAAGGCATTGCACAGAATGAAAGTTATCACTTTTCCTTTCGATCTTCAATACCGCTTTCTCAAAAAATGCAAAAGCATATTCCTTGTACAATGAGGGTCACGGCCTGAGGAACTTATATCTATGTCCAAACTGTGTTTGGGGGAGGGCCCTTTTGTGCAAATGACCAACTGTTTTGCTTTGGGAAATAGTGTTGCTTGGGTGAGAAAAAACTGGTGGAAAAAAATTATCTGGCTAAGATAAAAAAGCTCCACCTCAAATGGAAACCAGATGAAGACATACAAACATATTAAGCATAAACACTTATATAATCAAATTAACCTTTTCAAATGAAAGAGTATTATTTGACCTGAATGGAAGCTGGTAACTCATCCACCAGGATGAATAAGACAAAGGAGCTGCAGGATTCTATTTCCAGATCAATTTCCTTCGAGAATATGAAAGCCAGAATTCCTACTAATGGAATTTTAAGTTTTTTAAAAATAAATATTAAAAGCCTATATAATCTTTCCAGTTTTAGAATGCCTGGACCCTCCCTGGCTAGTGCAGTAAATCCCACAATTGTTTTCAGTTGGGAAGTAGATTAAGACTGACAATATTTTAAATTTGGATTTTTAAGCACATGGGTGTTCAAGATTCAATACTTCATCCCCTTACCACCTCTGAATAAAAGTAAAAGTTCCTAAACCCACACACTAGTGATTTTCTAAAATTTGTAAAATAGCAATTCAAAAAGTACCTATTCAGAGTTGGGATAAAGATTACATAAGATGATGTAGGGAAGGCATATGCTATGCCTGGTACTTACCCTAAAAAATATTCATTACTATTTAAAAGACTTGATTTATCACTGGAAACTGGAAAAAATCCCAAGAAAAAAAGCTTTACAGCCAGAAAAGTTTCAATCCCATGCTGAGCTGTATGCTCTGTACCTTGCCAAACTACCTTAATTGTAACACCAGGTAGGGTACTGTTAAGAGTAGAAAATTTCAATCTATCCCATATTCAAAAAGAAAAATGCTCTTTCCAAATTTATAGGCCCATTTGTCTCCTGGATATCCTTTTAAAATGCTATGACAGCTTTCTTCTAAAACCTGCAGGAATTCTAATAACTATCTTCCATGAATTTAAAATAGTTTTTTAGTATACCGCTCCTACTTTCTCTTTTCTAACATATTTTGTTGCTTGTTACTATGAAAACAATTTTTCAAACAATGGATGTTTTGAGGTATTAAGTTATCTCAGATCAGCTTTTGATCCCAAAGTCTGGAATTATCATTGAACAAAATGCAAATCTTTTGCTAAATGTCTCATATTATTGATTCTTCAAAGCCTACAACAAAAATCTGAGCCCTGACCCAGTTGCTCAGCTGGTTAGAGAGTTGTCTGGATACACCAACATTGCGGTTTCCATCCCCGGTTAGGGCACATCTGAGAAACAACCAATGAATGCACAAATAAGTGGAACAACAAATCTCTCTCAATCAATCTCTCTCACTTCCCTCCCCTACTTCCTCTCTCTCTTCAAAATCAATTACAAAAATCAGAGAACAGTAATTTGTGAGATCAAAGTGCAAACTGAAGTGAAACAAAAGAGGATTGTGTGCTAACTACTTTTTATTTTTATTTATATTTTGCTGTGATGGCATAGGTTGAAATGAACTGGAGACATGCCCAAATGCCAGAATAAACAGCCAATGTTTCTATTTGTGTAGCATATCATCACGAATAAGAAAAACAACGGCTGCCCAAAACCATTGTTTTAAATTTAAAAATGGACACTGATAAGCTACTCCATTTAATAAATCAATCCATTTAGCCACTTAGGGTTACAATCTACAGCTGACTCATTCTAGTGGGCCTGTCCACATGTAGTGCCTAATAATAATAATAACAATAATAATAAGTAATGAGCTCTTAGAATGTATTAAGCAGTGCTCTAAATTCTTTCTTATGCATTAATTCATTTAATCCCTATATTTACCCTGTGAGGAAAGTGTTATTATTACTATCTCATTATGTGAATAAGGTTTCGGAGCCAAAGAAATACAGAAGATTTAAGCTTTGCTCTTAACATGTTTCAGGACAAAAAAGTATTATTTTTTGTTTGAAATTTAAAATGGATCTTAATGGAACAATTTTTCAAGAGGAAAAATAGATTCAACATTTGTATCATAAAAAAATAAGTAGCCACTGTATACAAACAAGTTTTATAAGTCACCTGTATATTAAACAAGAATGACATTTCTTTGGAGAAAAATCCAAGTTTCTACATGTTTAAAAAGACTTTATTTATTTATCTTTAGAGGGGAAGGGAAGGAGAGAGGGAGAGAAATATCAATGTGTGGTTGCCTCTCGTGGGTTCCCTGCCGGGAACTGGCCTGCAACCCAGGCATGTGCCCTGACTGGGAATCGAACTGTGATCGTCTGGTTCGCAGGCCCATGCTCAATCCACTGAGCTACACCAGCCAGGGCTCAAATTTCTACATTTTTAAATGTAGAAATTTAAATATGAAATGTCAGTTCTGAGTCCTATGCATCTGTCAACCAAAGCACATGGATCTACATTTATTCAACAGAATATAATTCATAAAACACTCCTAATTTTTGATTTATCACTGTTATTCTTATTTTAGTTACACTGTTTAATGCCTGTAACACAATCTAAATTTGGGAGTAGGCAAGCAATGTTTGGGCATTCAAATAAATCAATAAATAAAAAATTAATTTTGTTTTATAAAATAAAAATTATTTTGAACCACATTTTAATGCAACATTTCTTAAATTTGAAAGAAACTGCTGACATTTTATATTGCAAACTAGCAATACAGAATAGTTTTGTAATTTGTACTCACTTTATACAATATGGCACAAAGGTTTTTTAATCCTTTTTAATATATTGTGTTTTTTATTTTTTATTAAATTTATTATGGTAACATTGGTTAATAAAATTATATAGGTTTCAGGTGTACATTTTATAAAACATCATCTGTATATTGCATTGTGTGTTCAGCACCTCAAGTCAAGTCTTCTTTCACCATCATTTTATATTATTATGTTTTTAAATTGGCAGAAAAATAGTAAAGCTTGATTCTGTGTAATCTTTAGATTTTAGAATTCAAGGCATCATATTTGCAAATAATTTTTTATATACTGTGTTATATTACAACATATACAAAGATTATACACCATAACTAAGTGAGATTCATCCAAAGAATACTGAGTTGATTGATTAAAATCCAAAAATCAATCAATATAATATACCTCACCAATACCTCACCTGGGGCAGTGAAAGAAAAAACCACAAGATAATCCCATAGATGATGGTATTCAGGACACACTGCCCCAAAATATGGCACCATGGTATACTGGATATTTTAAGCTGAAGGTGTTAGAGTAAAAGAGTAAAAGCAAGAAGCAAACTCTGACCTTCCTCTACCTTCTCTCCTGAAACAAGCCATAAAACTCTCAGTGGAAAAGGTGTTCTCCCTTATCTCCGAAGACAAAAAGTATACCTTTCCAAGTTTCCTTCTGTTTACTACACTTACCTCATATTTTTTAACCTATCATATTTTTCCTCAACTCTCCACTTTTCATCAAACCTAGCATAAAAATACTCAGGTGTAATTGTCTCTTCAGGTCTTCATCCCATAGTACAGCTCCAGAATCATGAAAATGGTATATTAAATGAATGTGCATGTTTATTCTTCTGTTAACCTGTCTTTGTCAATTTAATTTTCATACCTAGCCAGGGACCCTAAGAGAGTTGAGGAAAAGTTTTTCCTCTCCTACATATGCAGTTTTGAGGGTACAAGCTATGTGCTTTTTTGCTAAAAAAGAAAAAGAAGTTTTCTAAAATCCAACACTTTCTCATGATAAACAAAACAAAATAACAACAAAAAACACTCAACAATAAAAGATAAAAAGAGAATGTCCTTCCTGATAATGAGCATCTACAAATAATCCAAACCCACAGCTAACAACATACATAACAGTAAAAGACTGAAAGATTTCCTCCTAAGATCAAGAACAAGACAAAGATATTTCTTCTTTCCACTTCCACTTAGGATTATACTAGAGATTCTCGCCATAGAAATTATGCAAGAAAAAGAATAAAAGACACTTGGATTAAAAAATAGAATGTAGCTGTCCAGTTCTCCCAACACCATTTGTTGAAAAGGCTATTTTTACTTCATTTTATGTTATTGCCCCCTTTGTCGAATATTAATTGACTGTAGAGAGTTGGGTTTATTTCTCGGCTCTCTGTTCTATTCCATTGGTCTATGTGCCTGTTTTTATACCAGTACCAGGCTGTTTTGATTACAGTGGCCTTGTAATACATTTTGATATCAGGTATTGTGATCCCTCCTACTTTTTTCTTCTTTCTCAGAATTGCAGCTGCTATTCGGGGATTTTTATGGTTCCATATAAATTTTTGAAACATGCAAAAAATGAAACTTGAGCACCAACTTACACCATACACCAAAATTAATTCAAGGTGGATAAAAGACTTAAATATAAGCCGGGAAACTATTAAAGCCCTAGAGGAGAACATTGGCAGGAAAATCTCAGATATTTCATGCAGCAATATTTTTACTGATATGTTCCCTAGAGCAAGGGACATAAAGGAAAGAATAAACAAATGGGATCTCATCAAAATTAAAAGCTTCTGCATGGCTAAGGAAAACAGTATCAAGATTAAAAGAGAAGCAACTGTTTCAGAAAACATATTTGCCAATGATACCTCAGACAAAGGTTTAATCTCCAAAATATACAAAGAACTCACACAACCCCACTCAAAGAAGACGAGCAACCCAATTAAAAAATGGGCAAAGGACTTGAACAGACATTTCTCCAAGGAGGACATACAGAGGATCCAGAGACGCATGAAAAGATGCTTGATATCACTAGCTATCAGAGAGATGCAAATTCAAACCACAATGAGATACCATTTAACACCAGTCAGAGTGGCTATCATAAACAAAGAAACAAACAACAAGTGCTGGAGAGGTTGTGGGGCAAAGGGGACCCTGGTTCAGTCTTGGTGGGATTGCAGACTGGTACAACCACTATTAAAAACAGTATGGAATTTTCTAAGAAAACTAAAAGTGAACGTGCCTTTTGACCCAGCAATTCCACTATTAGGAGTATATCCTAAGAACCGTGAAACACCAATCCAAAAGAACCTATGCACCCCAATGTTCATAGCAGCACAATTTATGATAGCCAAGAGTTGGAAGCAACCCAGATGCCCATCGGTAAATGACTGGATCAGAACGCTATGGTACATTTACACAATGGAATTCTATGCTGCAGAAAGGAAGAAGGAGCTCCTACCCTTTGCAACATCATGTATGGAACTGGAAAGCATTATGCTGAGCAAAATAAGCCAGGCAGTGAAAGACAAATACCATATGATATCACCATTAACAGGAATCTAAACAACAAAACAAACAAACAAGCAAAATATGACCAATGACACTCAAAAAGGGAACAGGCTGACAGGGTCCAGAGGGGAGAGGGCAGAGGGGGGAGAATCATAGGGGAAAAGGGGATGGACTCATATGAACATGTATAAAGGACACATGGACAATAACTAAGGTGGGGGGCAGAAATGGGAGGGAGGTGGGGAGCACGGGGGGCAGGGCTGGGAATATAAGACAGAAAACTGTACTTGAACAAGAATTAAATAAAAATTAAAATTAAAAAAATAGTATGTAAAACTATCTCTACTTAAAGATGAGACAGTCTTATACATAGAAATTCCTAAGGATCCAAAAAACAATTAGATTATGTAATAAATAAGTTCAACAAAGTCTCAGGATATATGATCAATATAAAAAATAAACTGTATTTCTATGCATTTGCAATAAACCCAAAAATGAGATTAAGAAAACAGTTCCATTTATAATAGTGTCAAAATAAACTACTTATGAACAAATTTAAGAAAAAAAGTACACAACTTGTACCCTGAAAACTAGATATTTTTTAAAGACCATAATAAAAGGAAAGACAGTCCATGTTCATGGATAAGAACAGCTACTATTTTCAATTCTGGGCTCTCTATTCTGTTCCATTGATCTATGTGTCTGTAATTATGCCAGGCTCAGACTGTTTTGATTATTGTGGACTTGTAATATAGTTTGATGTCAGGTATGGTGATCCCTCCTATTTTGTTCTTCTTTCTCAAAATTGCTTCAGCTATATGGGGTCATTTATAGTTCCATATAAAATTTTGAAATGCTTGTTCTATATCTGTAAAATATGTCATTGGTATTTTAATAGGGATAGTACATTGTTGGTGGGAATGCAGATTGACACAGCCACTGTGGAAAACAATATGGAATTTCCTCAAAAAGTGGAACTGCCTTTTGACCCAGCAATTCCAATACTAGGACTATACCCTAAGAATCCTGAAACACTAATTCAAAAGAACATATACACTCCAATGTTCATAGTAGTACAATTTACAATAGCTAAGTGCTAGAAGCAGCCTAGATGCCCATCAGTAAATGAGTGGATCAAAAAATGGTGGTACATTGCTTCTCAGCCTTTTGGCTAAGGTCAAGCGTAAAAAAACTGTGGTACATTAACACAATAGAATACTATGCCTCAGAAAGAAAGAAGGAGCTCCTACCCTTCACGATAGCATGGATGAACTGGAGAGCATTATGCTAAGTGAAGCCAGGCAGTGAAAGACAAATACCATATGATCTCACCTATGAGTGGAACCTAATCAACAAAACAAACAAGCAAGCAAAGTATAAGCAGAGACATTGAAATTAAGAACAAACTGACAGTAACCAGAGGGGTAGGGGAGGGAAATAACAGGGGAAGAAGGGAAAGGGTCATCAAAGAACATGTATAAAGGATGCATGGACAAAGCCAAAGGGGGGAAGGACTGAGGGTGGAAGGTGGAGGTAGGTGGGGTGGAGGAAAGCAGTAGTGGGAAAATGGAGACAACTGTATTTGAACAATAAAAAATGATAAAAAAAAAGAGAAAAAACCCAGATGACATAGCTCCCAGCCCTTGCCAGGTAGCTCAAGTGGATAGAACATTGTCCTGTCACACTAAGGTTGCAAGTTAGGCCCCAGGTTAGTGCACATAAAGAAACAACCAATGAATGCATAAATACATGGAAAAACAAACTGATGCTTATTTATCTCTTTCTTAAAAATCAATAAATAAAGACGACATAGGCTCTGACTCAAAGTGAACAAGAGATTCAAGGCAGTCACTGTCAGTGTATCATCTTGATTTTCCTGCTGAAGTTGTTCATCCTAAGAAATGTAAGAAAATGCTAGGGATCTAGAACAGACAAAGCAGCATTGAATTAAAAAAACAAAGTAGGATTCACAGATCCCAATATAAAATTTATGATAAAGCTAAAAGAATTAAGACAGTGTGGTGCTAAGAGAACAAATAGATCAATGGAATAAAATGGGTGTCTAGAAACAAACCTTTATAATTTCATTAAGTTGATTTTCAACAAAAAAAGCCATAGCAATTCAATAAGGAAAGAATAATTTTCAACAAATGATTCTTGAATAATTGGATATTCACATGCAAAAAGAATAAAGTTACACTATATCCTTCTATCATACACAAATATTAACCCAAAATAGATTAGAGACCTATATGTAAGAGTTGAAACTATAAAACTCTTAGCATAAATTATAGTAGTAAATCTTTATGATCTTTAATTAGACAAAACATTCTTATTTATAACAACAAATGACAGAAGTGGCCCAAGTGACAGAAGAAAAATATAGAAAATGGGACTTTATCAAACTTAAAAACTCTGTGCTGCAAAGGCTGTCATCAAAAAAATTAAAGAAAATAAACCACAGATTGGAGAAAATATCTTCAAATCATATATATCTGATAAGGAACTTGTAACCAGATATATTATAAAAACTCTTAAAGCTCAATAATAATGCCTGGCTGGTGTGGCTCAGTGGATTGAGCGCTAGACTGTGAACCAAAAGATCACTGGTTTGATTCCCAGTCAGGACACACCTCAGGACACACAGCCAGTTTCAGGTCAGGGCCCTAGTTGGGAGTGTGGGAGAGGCAACTGATAAGATGTTTCTCTCTCACCCTCCCCCCTCTCTAAAAATAAATAAATAAAATCTTTTTAAAAACCGTCAATAATAAAAAGATGAATAACTCAATTAAAAATAGAAAAAGATCGTAATAGTCATAAAAGGTATACAGGTGGCCAAAAAGCACATATAAAAAGATACTGAACATAGTTAGCAATTAGGGACTCAAAACTACAAAGGGCTACCACTTCAAATCCACTAGGATGGCTATGATAAAGTTGACAGATAATAACAAATATTGGCAAGAAGATGAAGAAACTGGAATCCTCATACTCTGCTCTTCAGAATGTAAAGGGTACAGGTGATTTGAAAAGCAATATACATTTCCTTAAAGTGCTAAACGTGAAAGGTACCAGGTGATCTCTTCATCACTCCCAACCCCTCCCTTCGGAGATCTGTCAGTCTGTTCCATGCATTCAGGTCTCTGGTTTTACTTTGCTCATGAGTTTATTTTGGTAATTAGATTCCACATGAGTCAGATCATATGGTATTTATCTTTTTTTGACTGGCTTTTTTTGCTTAGCACAATAATCTGCAAGTATGCATGTATGCACAGCCCATGGACAAAGACAATAATGTGGTAAAAGCTTGGGGGGGGCAGGGGCAAAGTGGGAGGAAATGGGGATCATCTGTAATAGAGTCTACAGTAAAAAATAAATAAATAAAGGGACTTCAAAGTATTTTTTAAAAGTTACCAGGTAACCCAGTAATTCTATTCCTAAGTATACAAAAAAGAACTAAAAACAAATGTCACACAAAAGCCAGCACATAAATGTCCATAGCAGCATTATTTATAATAGCAAAAAGCTGGAAACAACTGGAATGATAATCAATTCATAAATTAATAAATAAAAGGTGGTATATCATACAACAGAATATTGCCCTGCTTTGAGAAAGAATGATGCACTGACACACTCCATAGCATGAATGAAACAGGAAATGTTATGTAAACAAAAGAAGACACACAAAGGGGCTGCAAATTATCTGACTGCACTTACATGAAATATGAAGACAGAAGTAGATTGGTGGTTGGCTTGGGCTGGGGTAGGGACTGTTAATGGGTATAGGTGTTCTTTTGGGGTGATGAAAATGTTCAAAAATTGATCATGGGATTGGTTACACAACTCTGCAAATACACTAAAAACCATTAAATAGATTACTTTAAATTGGTAAATTGTATGATATATGAATTATACTTCAATAAATCTGTTAAAATACTGAATGGTTTATCAGACATAAAAATATATATCAGCACCATAAGGTAAAAATAGAAATACCCATATATTTATAGTTTATAACCTACTTAAAAATAGGAAACAGCATTATGAAGCTGATAAAATGTTTCTTCAGTTTCCCCTACTAGGATTATTGAACCAAATCCAAAATGCATTTTTAGTGTGCATACCAGACACAAAAATCATCTGTGTTCCTTAGAAGCATCTGAAGCCAGAGAACTGCTGTCTGCATGGCCGCTTCCATGTTTTCAAGCTGATCCTGCATCTGTCACTAGACCAAAATCAATCTAATGAGCAACGTATTCATAACAGGACAGATACCTTTTTAAAATGTTGTAATGTTTACTCATAAACCTACATGACTCCAAACAGGAGTCCTTAGAGTGAAATAAGTAAAGTTCATCAGTTTGTATCTTCTGAAAAGGAAAGTTTTGGATACAAAAAAAGGATTTTTATTTATAAACCTTGATGGGAAATTCCTTAAAATATTACCGGTAAAGTATTCCATTTAATGACCGAAGTATTGCCTTCTTTAAAATCTTTATTTGCATGTTTTCCCCATAAACTTAGAGATTGTAAAGAAATAAATACAGAAGGGCTATCATGAAAGCCATTTAGAGCTCACAGTTCAAAATGCTATTGTACCATACTTCATCTTGGTGCAGAGCACACGTTGCAGTTCCGTGTCTCCTAACAGCAGTGTGCAAAGCCAATTAGGCATTAGCACCAGTATTCTCCAAAGGAGAGACCATAAACACCTTTATATGACCGTAAGCAGCTGGGCTCGGAAGGAATGGTCAAAACTGCAGGAGACACATTTCAGGAAGGCTCTGATAGAAGGACAGGGATTAAATCTCTTCATATGACTGAAGGGAGAGACTCAAAGCCTACAGAACGGGAGAAGCTACACTTAAGAGTTATTTTGTTGGCCAGCGGTCAGATATAGAAGGAACTCAGGATACATTATCAAAAAGACCTGAGTGAAACTTGACGTTGGCTACTGCATCTGCACCCTGGGCAGCAATAACATCTGCCTTGTGGACTAGATTTGCTCCGAGAAACAGGGAGCACTGAGCACATAGTAGGCATTCAGTATTGTTGTCTCAGATTTTTACTTCCTGGTAAGAGGTAAGTCAGAGGCAACGTTTTTGCACATTAGAACACCCCATGTGTGTCCTCTAAGACCAAGGATTTGGCCATCAACTCAGGTAATTATGAGCAACTAAATTTGCCCTGGTGTTTTAATTTGGTACAGAATTATTTATTTTTCTAACTTTTTAAAAAAGGCAAGGGGGTAGAAATTCTTCTTGAACTCACTGGTCTTGGTGACACAAGAAAAGGCAAAAATGCAAAGTATTACAAAAAGGATGTCTGCCATAGCAATGAGCAAGATGGTTTCTGTGCTTGAAGTTCAGTGTTGTAACCAGGTAAAGGTCTCAGAGAGAGCAAAACCCCTGTGGATGGAATCAGATGACTAACGTGATACCCACATTAGATGACAACCACACAGGGCTTCTCAGAAACTAGTACAAGGAATGATCTCATGATCTAGTCATTCCATGCAATAAAAGCAGTGTTTATATTTTTAATACCATTTAGATATAATCTTTCTTTTGTGGATTTGGGTTGGACCATCATCAGAGATCCAGGGATGTATGAACTAGCCAGTTTCTCTTTAATGCCAGGGAGCCTAAAAATAAAGTAAGCTTCAGTCTCTCAGCTGGTCAAAGATTTAAAGTCTGACATCAATTTTGGGCAAGAATATTGGGAAAATAAAGTTTCCATTCATTGCTGGTGGGACTATAACTGGCTCAGACACTTTTCTTAGCAATTTTGCAGTATCTAGTAAAACTAAAACCATTTCTACCCTACACTTCAGCAATTCTGCTTCTAAGAACATACCCTGATCTCACACACAGCACCCACAGATATGCACGCAGATGTTCACTACAGCAGTGTTTGTCATGGAGAAAAACTGGGGGGGGGGATAAATGTTTGTAGAAGAATAAGAAAATAAAATATAGTACATTGATATGATAGAATATCATAGATTAACCTAAAACATGTAATGCCAAATGGGGGAAAGAATAGAGTAATTTGTACAGTTGGATACCATTCAGTAGACTTTACAAAAAGTAAACAGTACTTTCTTTCTTTTTATGAATACATAGTGATTGTGAGAGACACAGTGCACACACATGCAACTTGCTGGTTTCTCAGCTCTCAAACCTCTATTCTGGAACTGGGAAATTCCCCCCTGTATATTTCTTGGTAAATTCTAGGCATGGTTCCCATGATAGAAGCTGTAAAAGCCAGTTTCCTTTTCTAGATCAACGTTTGGCCAGCAGGAGAATGAACATATGATTTAGCTTGTTCACCCTGACAATCCCACTCAGGGTTTTGTGCCAAAGACTGAGGGTGCAAAGGCACAGGAACAGTGACAAATGTTCAGGCAGGTGGCTAGGGACACTCTGCAAAGGTCAGGGGGCCAGAGGAGTAGGCTGAAGCATCCCTGTACTCATGGGCAGCTATCTGGCATATCAGTCACCACGGTTATACCTGCAGAACCTCCTTCCAGTTCCTGCCCATTATCTGAGCATAGATCACCAATGTTCCCAGTGATATTTTTGCCATCCAATTCCCTGTCAATGCAAAGCTTTTCTTCTAAAATCAGCTACATCTGTTTCTGCTGCTTGTGGACTAGAAACCTTCCAGACGGAGAGGGGCAGCAGCAAGCTCGCCACGGTGGCCCCTGGGGATGTGAGGGAGGAGTGGGACTGGCAATCCGCAATATTTTATTGATTTAAGAACAGAGTTCAGGTGCAAATATAACAAAGTATTAATAGTTGTTCATTCATGTGGGGTGGTAAAAACAATAGTGTGTGTTATCACTCATTGGACTTTCTTTTAAAGAACTAACTTGTAAAAGATGAACAGACCATTCATTGCTGGGTTCCCCAGGTAGTTTGGGTCAATTTCTTACATCCACCAGATCCCAGGCCTGTTTGGGCTATATTGTTTGGAACTATGCCAGAATCATAGCAGAATTAGGACAAAAATGCACAGATTCTCAATGTTCAAATTGTGCTACTATTCAAAAGGGAAACCCAACGCATTGGTGGTTCAGTGGTAGAATTCTCGCCTGCCAAAAGGGAAACCCAAAAGTCTTCACAAGGATGTTTGAGCATATCCAAGTATTCTAGTAGTCTGCATCCTGATTTTCATTTTAAAGACACTGAGATACATTTGATGACATCACACATAGAATACATGTTTTGGGGTTTCTGGGCTGGCAAAGCAACACCTAGAGGCTTGTCAGGGAACTCTCAGCAGGACGACTGCTCTCCAGGTTTTGTGTCTTCTCTTGGTCTGTAAGGTTAAGTATTCCCCCAACAATGTACCCGAGTGTTTAAAGGTTAAGAGAACTTACTACATGGATGTCCTAACACCTTCACTTCATCAATAGCAAGGTAGCCTTGATGTCCCGAAGTTATTACTTCAAAAATCACCTGGAAAATTAAGAAAAAAAGTTTACATTATTCACTTATTTTGTCAGACTTTTACCAAATGTCTCCAAAAGAGAGATAGGTAGTTTCTCTCATTCATTCATTCATTCATGCTTCCAGCAAACATTAAGGGAACACCTAATATCTGGACAATGCTCTAGGTTCTAAGATTACCAAGATAAGTAAGACCCACACCCAGTTTGCAGGGAGGTGAACATGAACGGGCAGGTCAGACAGCACCTGCCTCAAGAACCCACACAGTGGGGGCAGGGACACTGAGGCTCACAGCTGATACCTGGCAGACATCGGCTTAAAGTCACTACTGGAGGCTCTCAGGCTACATACTTCTGGTCAGCTCCTCTGAGTGGACTCTACGACCAGACTGATCCATGTGGGGCCTTAGGTTTTAAATGAGTAAAATTTAAAAGCTACCTTAAGTGCTATGGAAGAAAAGTACAGAGTGCTGTAAGAACATACACCAACAGACCCTCTCATGAGGAGGCAGCATTTGAGCCTTACTCTTTTCACACTGCACTGTCATCCAGCACAGTGTGAAAAGAGTAAGGCTCCTTCCAGGGCACATGCAGAACTCCAAGGTGAATATGACCATGACAGCGAAGAGGAGAATTTGGACCTACAGCTATGAAGATATGCTCTGACCAGGCTACCAAGGCTCTATTCACAGAGAAGATTCCAGAAAAGACACTATTATTAATAATATAGAGAAAAGGCTATGCTAACTGAAATTCAGATGGCAGAGGAGAATGATATAAAAATCTCTGCAGTGGTGAAATCAGGGGGGCTGTAGCAACTGCTTGATCATGGGAAAAGTTGGATAAGAGAAGAGGGGCAACATGCTCTGGGGATCTTAGAATAAATGGTATTTCTGAGATGGTAGAGTGTCTTCAGAGAAATTGAGGCTAAAGGAGGAAAAAAGTAAGAAGGTTAGCAATTTTCTCAACATGACTATCTAAAGGTGTCCATTGTCAGGGCATTAGTAAAAAAAGTCCATATGACATTATTTTAACCCCCACACATGCACAGAAGGAAACCCTATCACTGGGAAGACCATGGCCTAGGCAATATGAAGTTGGTAAGTCTTAAAACATGACCCAGCAATTGCACTCCTGCAGAAATGAATTTTCATTCATATAAAACCTGCACACAGATGTTTACAGAAGTTTTATTCATAGCAGTCCTAAACTGGAAACAGCCCAGATGTCACCCAAATGGTAAATGATTAAACAGACTGTGGCACATCTATAGCATGGAACACTACTCAGTAACGAAAGGAACTACTGACATACCCAAAAACCTGGATGAATCTCCAATGAATTATGCTGAATGAAAAAGCCAATCATGAAAGATTACATACTATATGATTCCATTTATGTAACACCATGTAATGCCAACATTTTAGAGAGGAAGGACGGATGACTGACGGCTAGGGGTGAGGAGTGGAGGGAGAAGGAGGGAGATGAGTGTGGTTACAAAAGAACAAAACAGACAATCTTCATGACGTTGGAACCATTAGGATCTTCACTGTGGCAGTGGTTACACATCTACTCAGTAATACAATTGTACAGTTCATACCAGCATGATTCACGATAGATAAAGCATGGCAACAACCCAAGTATCCATCAAAGGATGAATGAACAAGGAAAAGATGGTACATACATACAGCAGAATATTGTTCAATCTTAAAAAAGAAGGAAATTCTGACACATGCTACAACATGAATGAATCTTGAGGACATCATGCTAAGTGAAATAAGCCAGTCACAGAGGGCAATTACTATATGATCCTATTTATACGAGGCACTCAGAGTAGTCAAATTCATAAACAAAAAAATAGAATGGTGGGTGTCAGGAACTAAGGGAAAGGGAGATTAGTATGTTACCATTTTATAGTTTCAGTTATAAGATGAAAAGAGTTTTGGAGATGGATGGTGGCAGCAGTTGCACAATTATTACGTATGAATGTATTTAATACAACTTAAAAAATAATTAATATATTTTATGTTATTTGTATTTTACCACAATAAAAAAGTGAAAACAATTGTATAAAACTAAATACACACACAAAACTAAAAAATAAATATGCATGTACAAATACAGGTTAGCTGGAGAAATCTGAGAAAGTTCCATGAATTTCAAAAACGTCAGTATTTCTGGTTGCGATATTACATGTATTAAGTTAGCACAATGTTACCACTACAGGAAACTGAACAAAAGTATACACAGGAATCTATACCACTGTACCGGACGCCACAATTATCTCCATAAAAATTGCAATTTAAAAAGTAACTATAAGTTACTATTTACATAATATGTTATATACAACAAACAGATATCACACCATTATTTTATTTTATTAGTTCATGCAAAAAACCCTCAGGAATTAACTATTTCAAGAACAAAGAGATTTAAATACAAAGTAATTAATTTTTCAAGAATATGCAGTGAGTGTATCGTAGACATAACTTTAAAACCCAATCTTTCTGATTCCAACTATCATGATGTTTTTGCTAGTACTCATTGCCTGAACAAACACATCAATCCTAGCACTATTTGTTTGTGCAACAGATGAATAATTAGAGAAAGCAGTCAGCAGAGCCACACGTGGAAGAGTTCCAGGGGCCTCCTAGATGAGCAGTCACCACAGATACGCCTGCTAGACTGGATGCCACACTGTATCCACACTGGAATACAAAACACACTAGGAAGATGGCCAGTGAGAGAACAGAAGTAAAACTTTGTCCTGTTCATAAATTTAATATATATTTTCACTGATGATACCCAGAAAGAAAGACATGCAGGGATATTCCTAAATGTGAGATATTTCTACAAATTTATTTAGTCAATAAGAGGACAGTTGTGGAGACAAACAGCTGATGAACATTGAGAGCAGCAGAGAATAAAAAACTTCCTGAAAACAGGGGCCTCTGGAAAGAGTCATAGGCTGCCTGGCCAGGGTCAGCAACAGGAGGCTGTCCAGGAACAGGCCCACAGTCATGGTCAGAGTGGCCACTTCACAGACTAATGTCCACGACTACCAGCTACCCAAGAACAACATCACCCTGTTCATGAAAAAGGTATTTTGAAAGCTGAACCTGGAGACACTTACCCATCATTCCTTCCTCTCATCTGTCCTATCATTCTTCCCACCTTCCCTCCCATTCATTCATTCAAACCATGGCCCCACCATCATCCCCATTCTAGGCATTGAGACAAGCACTTGGAACAGATCATAAATAGAACAGATGAAGACCCCTTTCCCCATTAAAGTTGTCCTTCTTATAGAAAGTTATATTTTTACTTTATCAACTGTAAGGGCTAAAGCTTCTCATAAAATGGAATAATCTTTACGGCATACATGTAATACATGCTCATGTAGATCTATTTTTTGAAGAAGATATGTGTACATTTAATGCACACTATTTTATTTAAAGCAGCATGGGGCCATGGCCCTACCAAAGAAAAAGAGAGACAAAGGAGGGAGGGAAAGAAATTAGGGACCAAAAAAGCCACCTTAAAATCTCTTTTTTCATCTACCATTAAATGATCAAAGATTCTGAGTCTTATTATCTAAATATTTATAGAATATTTACTATATGCTCTAGGAAGATTCAAAATATTAGACAATGTTATGAAATTTAAGCTTTAGTAGGTGAAAAATAAGGAATACTTTAGTTGGTGAAAAAGTGGAAAAACAGAAGAAAACAATAGTCAGATGACAGATGGGAACAATTAAAAACTCACGTGACTATGCTCCCTCTCCACCACAGGACAGCCTTCCTCCTTCCCAAACCAACCAGGAAGTCTATGACACAGCCAATACAACCTCAGCCCAATTTCCCAACCTGTTAGCATAAACTCATACATGCCAGAGCAAGGACTTAAGCAGTGTCCCTACTAGAGTAGAGAGACTTTTCAACAAGCACTCCAAATTTCCCAGCAAGATACTCATCAATGAGGCCTCCTTGAAAGAATTAGATATATGCAGAGCCTATATCCCCTAATGTTCCTAACAGCGTTATTTACAATAGCTAAGTGCTGAAAACAGCCTAAGTGCCCATCAGTAAATGAGTAGACAAAAAAACTATGGTACATTTACACAGTGGAATACACACAGCATAAAAAAAAAAAAAAGAAGGAGCTCCTACCCTTCATGACAGCATGGATGAAACTGGAGAGTATTTTGGTAAGTGAAATAAGCCAAGCAGTGAAAGACAAATACCATATGATCTCACCTATGAGTGGAACCTAATCAACAAAATAAACAAGTGAGAAAAACAGAACCAGAGACATGGAAATAAAGAACAAACTGACAGTGACCAGAGGAGTGGGGGAAGGAGGATAAAAGGGAAAGAAAGGAAAGGGTCAAGTCAAGGAATGCATATAAAGGACCTGTGGAAAAAGACAATGGGGGTAGAGGGAGGATTGAAAGTAGAAGGCTGGAGGTGGGTAGGGCAGGAGAGAGCAATGGGGGAGAAATGGGGACAACTGTAATTGAACAACAGTAAATTTTTTTAGAAAAAGAATTAAACACCTGCTTATTCCTGAAACAGTTTTAGCTCCTCTTAGTCCTCCAACAGAAATACCAAGAAGCAAACACAGACAGCATCTGATCACACAAATGCACTAAGATAACAGCCGACTGTGCTTTTTAGTTCTGTAAAGTCTTTTAAATGTAAACTTCTATAACTTGAGTTGCTAGCACTAACTTACAGCTAAATGTAGAAACAAAAATAGGAAAACAATTTTTATAGACATGTTTGTGTGTGTGTCTACACCCAAGCATGATGTATATACTTATAAATAACATAAATTTTTATGTGACATATTTAGGTGTTTTTACATAAGAAGGTTACAAGTTTGAAGCAATAATTTCAATATTTCTTTCAAAAAATTAAAGCAAGTTTCTCAAAAGACCATTTCCCAGCTCTTTCCTAGCAGTGTCAATTAGGGAATTATTAGCACAAGTTTTATTAGTTTCTTCATCAAGTTAATAATTTAGTATATAAATGTTTCAACACATACTACAAAAAGTATCATTTGTACTGAAAAGTTTGCTATTTTGAAATAAAGACGATTAAATGAAGAGATCTGAATTTAAGTGCTATAGAACAATCTTAGATTGACTACTAACTTGATTTTAACATTTTGCCATTAAGAAATTTACCTTGTTGTTTTCAACAAACAAGAGAGTTAAAACATGCTGCTCAAAAGATGAGGAGTATCTGAAGTAGCTTTCTTAAAAACAGATTTCAGCATCCCATAAAAAGGTTTCTGTGTCCTGACCTCTTGTTATACGGCACGTTTTCCATTTTGTACTTTTTTCTAGCCAGTGCACTTACCAAGAAAGCTTCAAAAGCAAAAACATTTTTGTCTTTGGTCAAATAAGAGACTACTGTATTGAAAGTACAGGTATTGCTCTAGTGAGGTACAAGTGCATGCAGAACCCAGTGGGAGTCCTTGGAATGTCTGAAAATGCCAGCATTTAGGGCCAAAAAGATTGAGGTCAGAGGAAACGATAACACTAGAACACTGATGGAAAAAGGAAAAAGGAAGGTGTAACAAAGTGATTTGGGATGTGGCCATGCTTACCAAACAACAGAGTACATTGGAAATCTGGATTAGAAGTGAGGCTTGGGTCTCCTGAGGGTGCTGCACAAAGTATTTTCTTTTGAAAAAATTCAATTCAAAAACATTTATATATTGTATACATCATGTCCCAAATATCTTTTGTATATATGATCTAATTTTTCCCAGTCAACCATATGAGGTAGTAATATTAATCCCCTTTTAAGGATGAGTAGGCTGATTCAGAAAAGTTAAGTAATTTTTCTGAAGTCATACAGTCAGCACATTACAGTCAGGGTATAATTCTAGGTTTAGTTTACTTCCAAGTTTGGACTTTTCATGTTACCAAAGTGTCTGACCTAGGGAGTATAGGAGGGTCTAGATATGCAGAGTGTGTGTGTGTGTGTGTATATATATGTATGTATGTATACACACATGTATATATATACACACACACATATACATATACATACATATAAAATACACAACCACGCATGTACACAAATATATGCATTCTTTAATGCATATATGTGTGTGCATGTTTATATATTCATATTCTAATTTTTTTACCTTCAGAGTTTAGTAAGAAATGTAGTAGCCATCTGTATGACCTAGAAATGTAGATGCAAGTAATGGTTATATGACACAGATTTAACAACATAAATTTTAAGACAAGGGTCAGCAAACTATAGTCAATCAACCAAATCTGCCCCAACTTCTGTTTTTTATTGCTCACAAACTAAACATGGTGTTTATAGTTTTCAATTTGTAGGACAACATCAAAAATAAGAGAATAATACTTTGTGATACATGTGAATTTTATGAAATTCAAATTCCATGCCCATAAATAAAGCTCTGTTGAAATAGGCATGCTCATTGTCGATGACGATACACACAAACAGCAGCAGAGCTGAGGGCTGACACAGAGGCCGTGTGGCCCACAAAACCTGAAATATTTACTGTTCAGACTCCTGCTTTAAGAGAAAGCTTTCCTGCTTGGCTCACCAACAAACTGCCATTACTCTGGACAACAAGAAAGTATTTGTCAATAGCAATAGTCTGTCACAGCCAAAAATAACATGCCCGTCACTGCGTATGAGAATCGTGTATGCAGCAGTGGCAGGGAGAAGAAACCCTGGCTGTCATGACTTGTTTCAACTGCATTACACAGGTCCTATTTTAAATGCCCACTTAAATGTAGTATCAATTTTTTTAAAAGCAAAATAGCAATATACCAAAACAAAGCCATAGAAACAAATTATCTTATAAACCTCAAAACACTGTGTAAAATAAATTAAATGTAAATAAAACAAGACCCACTCATTTAGCAGCCAAATCTTCTATAAAAACCTTCACTACTAAAAATTTATAACACTTGACTATTGAAAACTGATCCTTGCTTAGATCTCATCTATACAATTTTCTCTGGCATTAGTGAGATTCCAATGAAATGGTTTTGTTTTAACTAAAATACAAACATTTTTAGAAAAATGTCCCTGCTCTCTAGCCCAGCCTAACTTGTGATTACAGTAGTTCTCCTCCTCCTAAAGAGGGATGCGTTCCAAGACCCCCAGTGGATGCCTGAAACTGTGGATGACACCGAACACTGTGTACCTTCTGTCCTATACATATACACCTACGATAAAGTTTAATTTATAAATTAGGCACAGTAAGTGGTTAACAACAATAATTAAAGATAAGAAAGTTGAATGTGCTCTCTCTTTCTGATAACTGATCTGACAACTGAGAGGGCTCCTCGGTGACTAGCAGGGAGCGTCTCCGACATGGACACACTGGACAGAGGGACGACTCATGTCCCAGGTGGGGCCAAGTGGCACATCTGCAGATTTCACCACGCTACTCAGAAGTGTACACTATTTAAAACTCATAAATTGTTTGGTTCTGGAACATTCCATTTGGTATTTTCAGAATGCAGTTCACCATGGGTAACAGGTAACTGAGGTCTTAGTGAAACTACAGATAAGGGGGAACCAACTCCACTAAGTTTGTAAAGTTGAAAACTAAAGTAGTGGCTCCATGTGACAGAATCACAAAGTCACCCCATCTTATTCTGGAATAGTTTTGCCACAACACAATATTCAATCTTGCAAAACCTTTTTTTGCATCTGGCTTGATAGGAAATATAATTAATCCTCATTATTTGAAGATTTTGTATTTGACTACTCACTAATTTGACTAACACTAACATTTTGAAACTCCCAAATCAACACTTGTAAAGCTTTCATGGTCATTTGTGAATGCGTACACAATGTCAAAAATTCGAGCTGTGCAACATATTCATCTAAACTGAGGCCGAACAAGGCAACGTTCTGCCTTCTTGTCTCTGCTCTTGTAAACAAGTGTCCTTATTCCGGTCTGTGAAATGCCACATTGCTTACATCGTCTGCCTTTTATGGGTCATGTCGCTGTTTCTAATGGCCCCATGTGCAGTGTTGAAGTGCTATTCAGTGTTCCTAAGTGAAAGAACACTGTAATGTGCTTTATGGAGAAAATGTGTTAGATAAGCTCCATTCAGGCATGAGCCATAGTGTTGTTGGCTGTATTCAATGTTAAGAATCAACAATGTATATTAATTAAATAAGGTGTCTTTAGGAGAATCTCACATAAAATAAGGCTATGTATTGATCGGTTGATGAAAATGTTTGACTGGAGGTTTGCAGAACTAGTTCCATATTTCCCACAGAAGCAACAACTTAGTATTCATTAGTCCAGTGGATGTTGTGATACAGAACATAACAACTGAGGGTAATGAGAACCTATGGTTTAAGCATGTTTTAGTTTACTGAATCCCTGTTTCTATCAAAGTACTTGAACATAGGAAGGACTCAAGGAAGGACTCAATACTTATTTTTGCTGATGGTCCCCAGATAGTGTTTGTAGCCACGGGATGGAGAGAAATGTAGAATTGAGAGGATCAATATTCATTCACTCACTCAAGTGATAACATCTCAGGAGACAAGATGCTGTATCCACATGGTGTTTGGGAAAAGCCATTTGCTCTCGGGTAGGAAATGTGAATGAAAATGGGACTATGTAATAAACCAAACAAGCTCGGGGAGAGAGGGGGACATGGCAGGCCTGACAAACTCAGTGAGTAAAAGTAACCACACAGGACAGTGCAATCACAAATTCCTAACTGGGTAGCCAGCCCAGGCCAGCAGCTTCCTTAGCAATGTCCATCTTTACCTTCAGCAAGCCTTGCCCACTATTCTTAGACATCTAAAAAAACATACCTTTGAAATACCTGAATACTTTTCTTTTCTAGACCCCTCAAAGGCACAACCATAGGCACATGAGCACAAGACCACAGAACCCCTTCTTTTAAGTTTGTTGCCTGCATTTAACACCTCTATGTGCAATAAATGTTAATTACTATCCTATACTCACCAATGTAAAAGAAGTGTGTGTTTCTCTATTTCTCTTTTTATTCAGTCCTAGAGATTTTCCACTTCTTTGCTTTCTATTATCTCCTTAATCACCCACCAATGAACTGCAGGTACCCTCCTTACATTTCTTCTTTGATTCTAAATACATGAAAAAAACTGCCAAACTGTCATTCTCCGGAGCACCTTCTCAATCTGTTGAAATTTTGTTTCCAGGCATATCATTAAAATGTTGGCTCAAATAAAACTCTTATAAAGCTTTCTAAATGTTTGGACATTCTTTTGTGGACAGAATCAACCAGTTACCCACTGACTCTTTCACTGCTCAGGAGAAACCATCCTGGATGCTGGCCCGTGAGGGCTTTGACATCGGGCTATCCTCGGATGCCCGCCCAACAGGAGACGGGAAGCCGGTTAACACTGCAGCATCTCCGGTCCTTCCTGCTTCAGTGAAGAGTAAAATTAGCTTTCCTTGCTGCCACTTTCCCTTGCTACGTGTGAGTGAAGAAGTCTGCTTATCAATACAAGGACTCATCATGGAAAATGTGTTAGTAGAAGTCTTTTGTCAATTCCTTAGAACAAAGGGGATTAAATGGTATGTATCTGTCCCGCCATACATAACCTGGTATATCCTTTCTGGTTTTGATTTAAATAAACAGTTAAAGTAGATCATACCCATTTAAAAAAACCAATGCTTTTTTCCCCAAATGAGTTAAATAAAAACCAAAAACATATACAGTAAAAGAAATGCTTCTATAATAATAAATAGCCAAAGCAAAACCACAAACTGTGTGACCTTAAAAAATCAGGACTAAAATACTGAATCATTGGTTTACATGGACATGTTATCAAAGTAAAATAAAAACTGACCACTTTTCCAAAGGTAAAAGCATTCTTCAATGACTTCATCTTTTTTTTTCTTTTTGACCAACAAACATGACTTTCTCACTTTTATTTTTTGTTTTCCCTTTGAATTTTGAAAAATGCTAATGTTCTTTTCAAGTTCTTCCAATCACAGCTTAACTACCCATTCTATAAAATGGAACATGGAATAAAAATAGGGTAGAGTAAGGGAAAAATAGCAAAAGTGCTGATAAGCCAGAAGTAACACACCATAAGGAAGTGCACCCAGAAGACAAACTTATCCTTGGTCATCAAATAACTACAAGCTGGGAATAAAACTTAGAGATCAGGTTAAATTTTAAATACATATGTTTTTAAAACTCTTTTCTTCGAAGAAGACAAAAACCATCACGTGAATCAGTCTACTCTCTAAATGCAGCTCGGGGTCCATGCTAATGGACAGCTTGCTGTGTCCCCACTGAGTTTTTAAAACATACTATTTATCTTTTTTAAGCACAAAAATGCAGAGCACAGGAGCAACTGCTTAGAATAGCTTTCTTGCCTGAGACAGAGTTATATTTCACTGCCACATCTAATTCCCAATGTCAGTCTTGAGGAAGGAGGCAATTCAACTGTCTTGCACTTGGAATAAGGGCCATAAGCTAAGAAATTTATGGAGTCGGGGAATGTTCTATTTTTCTATTTGTACATATCGGTATTTCCCAAGTATACTCCAAGGAACACTGGACTCAAGAGATGCTCTGTAAAAGCCTAAATTGATGCCCCAAACTCTACCTGGGCACTTGTCCTTGCCATTTGTCCCTCCTGGAGATTTGGAAACACACCCTGACTCCAAAACGTCTTGCAGTGCAGAGTGTGTTCAGCTTTGTTGAAATCAGTGCTTCTTTCCATTTTGTCAACTAACGTGCTTCAATATTGCTAGGATGTGTGGAACACAATTTGGAAAACACCTATTCAGATCTAAAACAGTCTCTGAGCAGCAAACATGTGAGGAGCTGCTTTCTGTCAGAGTGGCTTTACTGATGCTCGGAAAAATAAGTGAACTACAGGCAAACACAGCAAAGAAACCAAGGTGGCCATTCAGGGAGTAAAGGTTGAAGCTAAATGTGAAGAGATGGGTAAGATCAAGTCATTACTAGTCCCTCAACCCCTCATTTACCAGAAAAGAAGTCAGAATGGTAAAGGGTAAATCTGGCTTTAGGCTCACCCAAAGGGCATGTTCTCCCTGCACCGAGGATTTGAGCAGGGCTCAGCCGGAATGCACTCCTCATCTTCTCCTAGGACCTTCAGTACATCTAAGAAATTTGTTTTAACAGGGAGGTTCTAGAGAAACAAGCAGACTCTCATCATCCCATGACTTAACCTTCACATTCCCTTTTGCACTGCCCACCAGCCCAAAGCCCAGCTCCTTTACTGAGAGGCATGTGGGAGGAGATTTCAAGGCCACCTATGCACTTTTCTCTCTGTAGAGCAGCCAGTTTACATTAAAGGTCACTGCCTTCCTAGCCTGAGTGGATTCAGAATAACTGCATTCCAAGGCAGAGAGAAAGACAGGGATTGTGGGATTCCAGTAGCCTCTCCAGGTGCATAATAGGAACCTGGACAAGCTGAGGGGTGGCTAGCCTCTGGAAACTTGTGGGGCCCAGAGTAAAGAGGAGAGGAAGCAGCAGCATCCCTTTTTAAAAAATAAATGAACACAATAAAGTAAGAGGGTGCGAGAGTAAAATACTATTGTTAAGATGGCAGGAAGTCAATGTCTAAATCAAAGGAAGCAGGTGCTACAGCCCAGGTGCCTGTTGCAAGCAGGTAGCAGGTACTTCTCACTTCCCACTGCTGCTGCCCAACAGAGGGGCAGGATGTAAGGAGCTGTAATTAAGATAAACATTAATTAAGGAATTAAATATGTGTTAATCACTAGGTAGTTGACAATTTATGTTTTAATGAATAGTAATTAACCTGCAATTAGCTGTTTTCTGTGCAGGTTACCATTGTGATTTGTACCTGTAGAATACGTTCCTATAAATAAGGAAAGCTACATAAAATGACGACTGTACCAAGAACACTTTAAGAAATGTTTTGAAACTGTAAATGCATAATAAAGACAGCACTGGGGGAAAGACTACAAAATGAAGAGATGCCCAAAACACACCACTAAGATGACCGCAAGTACACAGGGTGGTCGTGTTTAGTTTCACTGAAAGCACTCCTAAATCGAACAACTACAAAACTCATATTCTGACCAAGGTAAAAACCACTCAGTAGTTTGCAGCCAGACCTGAGAGAGAAATCAGTATTTCTGACAAAAACACAGGCAGGTGAGGGACAGCAGAGAGGGAAAAACCCAGAACAGAAATCCTGTGTTGCCCGGAGCCCTTGCTCCTCAAGGTGAAGTCAGAGTCCAGAGAGGCTGATGCTGTGAACCCTTGGAAACCGCACCTCACGTTGTTGCATGACAGTACTTCTAGAATGTTGTGGAGGAAAGGAACTTGGTTTACCTCACTCCACTCAGTGTTTCACTAAACGATTTGTTCCTGACACTCTTTTGCACTGAACACCGATTCTCATTCCATGAAACACACTTAAGGTGTGACATAGCAGGGATACACCACTCGACTAATAGTTCATTCCTTTGTACTGTCTTCCACAAATCTTAATCTCAATAAATGACCACCATCTATTGAGATGCTAGCTTTTTCCTTCATCTTCATGCCCTACATGGCCTTTATATTTAGTCCTGTAATTAGTTAGTCCAGTAAGTTTGTATCAGATGCCTGAGTTTATGGGCAAACAGGGCTGACATTCGAATCCAGGTCTGTCTGACCTAGAGCATATGTTCTTCTACTACACTATGATGCTGCCCATTTTCAAACAATATGAAATTCCTTTAAAAGAGTTAATTCATTGATCATATCAAAACTGCTTTAAATAGTGTAAAACACATGTTTTAGAAAATACTACATGAATATAAATGAACATACTAGTATTTCAAGTACCTGTTCATTTTATATTAACTCTTAGATCTCTATAATGTATGTTACAGCCTCAATATTAACGTATGAGTGATGCCTGGATGAAGTTGAGTCCCTGTGCAATGGGAGGCAGTTTCTTGAGGGTCCTGCCTCCTTTAGATGTCACATCCTCAGACTTTGGGCTCAGAAGCGGCCCATCTATGTCCTAAGAATGTACCATTTGGATATTAATTTTGATGAGCCCTGTTCACAGGGGAAAATGTCACACACACATGTGATACCAGAAAAATAATTTTTAAAATATTTTGCAATTAGAAATATAACAGTCACATAAAATCGACTTACTTCCTCAGGCTAGTGCAGAACTCCTTATAGAAAAATCTATATGAGGAATGAATTCAAAAGCAGACAGACTCATGCACGTTCACACCTCAGTAAGGGTACTCCAGCCTCCCAGGCGGGGACTAAAGGGTGCAGCAGAAGAGCAGTACTTTTGAACACAGAAAACTTATGTCTCTGACTGTTTAAAAAGATTTTATTTATTTATTTATAGAGAGAGGGGAAGGAAGGAGAAAGAGAGAGAGAGAAACAGCAATGTGTGAGAGGTATACATCAATTGGCCTGCAACCTAGACAGGGCTGTTTCTGACTTTTTTTCCTAACCATTTCCCGTTTGGGTGATATGTTAGGCCAGGGGTGGAAATTGGATTTGGTAGGTGTTTTCCTTTTTCACCTCTGTTATTATAGCTTGTCTTTCTCAAACCAACTGGGAAACATCATTCGGGTCTCATATGATGATTTTAAGACCTATTGCTCAGAGTTTGTAAGTTTCCTGCTGACATCTCTCTTTAACCATCTAGAGTGCCATTTACATTTACCTAACAGCTTACATTACTATTAGGGTAATGACTTCAGTATGTTTACTACTCAGGAGATAAAGGGAAAATACAAGGTAAGTACTATCTTAACTATGCCTTTAAAACTTTAAAGGCTGTTTGGTTGAAGTGCTCAAAAATTAAATGAACAAGTACATTTTTAGTAGATCCAAACCTTTTAAAAATGTTGATCACCAGGTTCTTCAACATTTACAACAATATATTAAAGAGTCTCTACAAATTCAAAGCATGAAGCTATTTCTAATGAATCACCCACTGAAACAAAAATCTAGAATGAGAATGAAGTTCTAGTTCAATATGATAAATCATGGGCTGCTCAGTAGTGTGATAAAAGTCAGAGGGAAGGACTTGCAGGTTAGGGTCACAGTTCACAATTAGGAAACAGAATACTTTATTCAAAAGAGATCAGTAACTTTTCATCCCTAAGAAGCAAAATACACATTCTCTTCAAAAGTACATGGAACATTTTCAAAGATAGACTACATGAGAGGACACAAAACAAGCCTTATCAAATTCAAGAATATTATAATCATATCAAGCATTTTCTCAGACCACAAGGGCTTGAAACTAGAAACCAACCTCATGGAAAACACTCAAAAACATTGAAATTCATAGACACTGAATAGCATGCTATTAAGCAATGAATGTATTAATAATGAGATCAAGGACAAAATCAAAAAGTTTCTGGAAACAAATGAAAATGAACTCACAACAGTCCAAAACGTATGAAACAGAGAACGCAGTACTGAGAGGGAAGTTCACAGTGATACAGGCCTGCCTAAAAGAAGACAAAAAAAATTCAAATAAACAACCTAACCCTACAGCTATAAGAACTGGAGAAACAACAACAAACAAAGCCCAGAGTGAATAGAAGAAAGGAAATAATCTAGATCAGAGCAGATTAAGACACAGGAACTAAAGAACAATTCAAAGGATCAAAAAATCTAGGAGTTGTTTTTTTTAAAAGATAAACAAAATTGACAAGCCTTTAACCAGACTTATCAAGAAAAAAAGAGAGAGGACCCAAGTAAATAAAATCAGAAGTGAAAGAAGAGAAATTACAACTGATACTAGAGAAACACAAAGGATTATAAGAAATTACTGTGAACAACTATATGCCAAAAAATTTGAAAACCTGCAGAAAGTGGATAAATTTCTAGAAATATATAATCTTTCAAAACTGAATAAAGAAGTAGAAAGCCTGAACAGACTGGTAACAGCTAGTGAAAATGAAGCAGTAATCAAAAAACTCCTGGCACACAAAAGCCCTGGACCGTATGCTTTCACAGGAGAATTTTACAAAACATTTTAGGAACAGCTAACCCCTATCCTTCTCAAACCATTCCAAAAAATCCGAGAAGATAGAGGACTCCAAAACACTTTTTATGAGGACAGCATCATCCTAATCCCCAAACCAGATAAAGACACAACAACAACAAAAAATAAAACTATAGGCCAATATCTCTGATGAACATAGACAAAATAGTTCAATAAAATGTTCATAAACCAAAATCCTCAAAATATTAGAAAACTGTACCCAGCAATACATTAAAAAGGTCATACATCATGATCAAGTGTCATACACCAAAGGTCATATACCATCTCTCATACCAGGGATGCAAAGGTGGTACAATATTCCCAAATCAAGAAACATAATACATCACATAAACAAAAGGAAAAGCAAAAATCACATGATCTTATCAATAGATGCAGAAAAAGCATTTGATAAGGTATTGCACCCATTTATGACAAAAACACTCGGCAAAGTAGGAGTAGAGGGAGCATTCCTCAACATAATAAAGGTCATATACAAGAAACCTACAGCCAACAACATACTCAATGGGCAAAAACTAAAAGCTTTCCCACTAAGATCAGGAATAAGATAAAGGTGTTTGCTTTCACCAATTCTATTCAATATAGAATTCAATATACAGTGATCAGACAAAAAAAAAAGAAATAAAAGGTATCCAAATTGGAAAGGAGGAAGTAATGGTGTCACTGTTTGCAGATGACATGACAGTGTATATAGAGAACCCTATAGACTCCACCAGAAAACTACTCAACCTAATAAGTGAATTTGGCAAAACAGTAGGGTACAAAGTCAATATTCAGAAATTGAAGGCATTTTTGTACACCAACAATGAAATATCAGAAACAAAAATCAGGAAAAAAATCCCATTTGCTATAGGAACAAGAAAAATAAAGTACCTAGCAATAAACCTAAAGGTAAAAGAACTATACTCAGAAAACTACACAACACTGAAGACAGAAATTAAGGAAGACAAACAAATGGAAGGGTATACTGTGTTGATGGATTAGAAGAATTAATATCATCAAAATGCACATACTACCCAAGGCGATTTATAGATTCAACACAATCCCTATTAAAATATCAATGACATATTCCACAGATATAGAAAAACATTTCAAAAATTTATATGGAACCATGAATGACCCCGAATAACTTCAACAATTTTGAGAAAGAAGAAAAAAGTAGGAGGGATCACAATACCTGATATCAAACTATATTACAAGGCCACGGTAATCCAAATAGTCTGGTGTTGGCAATAAGTATAGACACAGATCAATGGAACAGAATAGAGAGACCAGAAATAAACCCATTTCTCTATGGTCAATTAATATTTGACAAAGAGGGCAGGTGCATACATGGAGTAAAGATAGCCTCTTTAACAAATGGTGTTGGGAGATCTGGAAAACTACATGCAAAAAAGTAAAACTCAACCACCAACTCACACCATACACAAAAATAAACTCAAGATGGATAGAAAAACTTAAACATAAGTTCTGACAACATAAAAATCCTAGAGGCAGGAAAATCTTAGATATTCCATGCAGCAATATTTTCACCAATATATCCCCAAGAGCAACTGATATAGAGGAAATAATAAAGAAATGGGACTTCATCAAATTAAAAACCTTCTGCATAGCTAAAGAAAACATCAGTAAAGTGAAAAGGGCACCAACCATATTGGAAATATATTTGTGAATGATACCTTGGACAAGGGTTTAATCTCCAAAATATACAAAGGACTCACACAATTCCACTCTGGGAAGACAAACAACCCAATTAAAAATGGGCAAAGGACCTGAACAGACACTTCTCCAAGGAGGACACACACAGGGCCCAGAGACATGTGAAAAGATGCTCAGTATCACTAGCCATCAGAGAGATACAAATTAAAACCACAATGAGATACCACTTCACACTGGTCAGAATGGCCATGATAAACAAATCAATAAACATCAAGTGCTGGTGAGGTTGTAGAGAAAAAGGAACCCTAGTCCACTGTTGGTGGGAATGCAGACTGGTATAGCCACTGTGGAAAATAGTATAGAATTTCCTACAATAAGTAAAAATGGAACTGCCTTTTGACACAGTAATTGCACTGCTGTGATTATACACTAAGAATCCTGAAACACCAATTCAAAAGAACCTATGCATCCCAATGTTCAAATCTCCATTATTTACAACAGGCAAGTGCTCGAAGCAGCCTAACTGCCCATCAGTAAATGAGTGGATGAATAAAATGTGGTACTTCTATACAATGGAATACTATGCAGCAGACAGAAAGAATGAACTCCTACCCTTCACGCCAGTATGGATGAAACTGTAGAGCATTCTGCTAAGTGAAATAAGCCAGGCAGTGAAAGACAAGTACCATGTGATCTCACATATAAGTGGAACCTAATTAACAAAACAAACAAATGAGCAAAACAGAACCAGAGACATGGAAATAAGAACAAACTAACAGTGACCAGAGGGGAGGGGAGAGGGGGATTAAGGGGAAAAGAAGGGGAAGGGTCAAGCCAAGGAATGTGTATAAAGGACACAAGGCAGGGGAGAATAGTGAATGTGGGAGGTAGAGGTTGGGTAGGACAGGGGAGAGTAATGGGGGAAAATGGGGATAACTGAAATAAAAAGCAATAAAAGAGAGATCAATAAGAAAGAGATCAATAAAAAAGAATTTATTGAAAATGACAATGGGCCTTGGCTGGTGTAGCTCAGGGAATTGAGTGCGGGCCTGCGTACCAAACAACTGCAGTTCGATTCCCAGTCAGGGCACATGCCTGGGTTGCAGGCCAGTTCCCAGCAGGGGATGCACGAGAAGCAACCATACGTTGATATTTCTCTCCCTTTCTCCTTCCTCTCCCCTCTAAAGATAAATAAATAAAATCTTAAAAAAAGAAAATGACAATGGTTTGCTATATAGTACTACCTTTCTCTTAATATACTTGATCATTCCTTCTGAAAGGCTAATCTAAGACTTTATAAATTAAATCATTCCTTTAATTTTGATGGTCTGAGTTAGGTGTATTAAAGGCTGCTATGGACTGCATGTGGTAACCACCTCCCCAAATTTATGTGTTAAAACCATAAACCCCAGTGTGATAGTATTTTGAGATGGAGCTTTAGGAGGTAATTAAGTTTGTATGAGGTCATGAACGTGGAGCCCTCATAATGAGATTAGTGTATGTATAGTAAGAGGAAGAGAGACCAGGGCGCACTCTCTCTTTCCACATGTGGAGGAAAAGCCATATGCGCACACAAGAGAAGATGAGTAAGCAGTCATCTATAAGCCAGAAAGAGGGCCTTCACCAAAAAGAGGAGCAAATCAGGGCGCAGGTGAGCAGGACATACCCTCTGATATTGTCTAGAATTGTGTTCTACTGGCCTCTACCCAGCACAAGCCTAAGAAACAGTTCAGTGCAAGCTCCAGAGGGCCAGTGGTAGGGAATGTAACAGTACTACGCCTTATCTCCTTTTGGAAAGTCTCCTCCAAAAGAAGTTTCTAAAAACATTCAGCTTCTTAGCCTAGTCTACCATACAAAAGCCCTTTGAAGCCTAGCCTCACCAAACCCACTTCCCCTGCTTCCATTTTAATCTATGAAAGACAAAACTTCTCCCAGAGGCCATATTTTTGAATTATACCACAGACATACAAAAATAAGGTTATTCATTAAATAGAATATTTTCCTCTGGGAGAGAAAAAAGTTTTTACTCTATTTTATTTTATAAGTAAAAACAAGACATGTACACTGGGGAAATTTTAGAATATGGCAGATGAAAGAAAAATAATCAAATCACTAGCTGGGGAGATATCATTTTTAAATATATTTATTTCAGCATATACTGTAGACTATACATATTTAATTTAAAAATGGGATTTAACATATAGCTTTATACAGATCTTTTTTACTTAACAACATAAGTTTAAATCCATCATTAAATGGTTCTCCACAACATTATTCTTCATAGTTGCAAAATAATTTTTATTGAGGTAGCATATATTAACTAATCATCTACTGTTAGAAATAATACTGTTTCTAATTTTTCAATTATTATAAATAAACTGCCATGAATACCCATTGTAGTTAATTATTTGCAATCAATTTTCATTGTGTCCATAGGAGGAATTCCTAACAACAGACTACTAAACTTCGATATGTCTAAAATTTATCACCTTTAAAATATATTGCCAAAGTATACTCTATTAAATAAAGATTTATAACAATTTACATGTGAATTACAGTTTTCACCAGTCCTTCATTTCCACTTAAGAAACATTTATCACTCATTAAATCCCAGATGTTGTATAGGTATGAGGGTACAAAAATAAATAAAGTAGGGAATTTACAGCCCACTTACTCCCACTGATGCATCTTCCTAATAAACATCAAACCTGTAGAATAGATTCCTGGGTGCCATTCACACCCTTCAGACTGCAAGCAGTCCTGAGGAAGACCCACTTTTCCATTCCCTGACTAGCTGAGCACGTCAATTAAACACAAGAGGTGAGATGACCTTGGTTGGAAACACGTTCCATTTGGCTCCTGAGTGAGCCAGAGGAATTAAGAGAAAGCAAACTATCATAATCCTCTTAATGTTTCCTCTTAGCTAGAAATTGAGCTGTTTTTAAAAATCAAGTTGTTTTTAAAGGTGCTGTGGACAAAAGGAGAAAGAGCACCAAATGCCACTGTCACTAATTTCACACCTTTGACCCCAAGTCAGGCTGCTTTTGCATTACAGGAACTCTTCAACAATCAGAATGTGACAGGGAGATTTCTTTTGTACTACTTCTTAATTCTCCTGGACCTCCTCCTTTGTTACTTTCAATGAGAACGCAGAGTGGGCAGTGCGGGTCTCACGAGAACATTCCCAGTGACTGCAGCAAGGACGGCAGCCCTTGCCCAGTGAGGACTTGGCCGACACAAGGCATGTTCCTCCCGTTGCTTCTGTAGTGGGAGCTGAGTCCACCAGGGCTCACTTCTTAATGACTCATCTACTCCTGAGATCCGCTGATGGAAGAAGGGGCTTTTTCTTTTAGAATCAAGTGTGAGGACTCCCTGGCTGAGATTTTTCCTTACTTAATAGAGAAAGTAAAACATCCCTGCAGACAGCACTTCCAGCCCTGTGGCAAGGTCACTGCTTTTTTCCCCTTAATAACAATATACACATAAACAAATTTGAATTGTGTCTTTTATTCCTTTCTAAAGGTAATATTCCAAAAAAACCCTAAATACACTTGCTTTCAAATAGTGAAACTTTCCCTGCATTGGTATAAAAAATACCAACACTTCTCACACATTCTGTTTATACAACAGAAAAGTAGATTTTTAGAAGTTAGAGGGTGCATCACAACACGAAATGAAAACAAAGAGCATACCTGATAGAAGTTGGGCCAAAAAGTACTAATGGCCAGTTCCGCCCTGTTCCACGTCCGTGCTGGGTCTCCAGATACATTCCAGATAGGATTCCCCAAAGGCCCATTATTGACCTTCACGTAGACATTGAGTAACCCAGGAGCAGAATTACTCTTGCTGGATACGAAGTAGTGAAAATCAATGCAGTGAGTATCATTTTCTTTAAGTTGAGGTAAGAGGAGCTGGGCCCTCTGCCCCTCAGATCTTCCAGATGTGTTCACCAACATGAAAGAACCTGTGAAAAGAAAAAGAAAAAGAGTCAATCCGAAATACAGCTTTCTGGTCACTGCTGAAAAGGCACCATCATTATATGGGTTGATCTTCAAATTCCACACATACTTAGGCTTCAAAAACCCCATTTCTGTCATCACTTTCACCCCAAAATATTCTCAAGATCAGTGAATTCCTTTGGTGTCACCGTGATTAGTCGCCTAAGCAACAGAAATATGCATAATTGTCAGGCAAGCACTGAACAACCTGGTAGTCACTAGCCAAAGGTGGCTATTTAAACTAAAATTAATTAAAATTCTATAACATTAAAATTTTAGTTCCTCAGTCACACTAACCACATTTAAAGTATTCAATAGCCACATGTGGCTAGTTGTTCCATATTGGGCAGCAGAACTATTGAACCATTTGTTCCATTATCTCAAAAAGTTCTGTTGAAGAGCATTATGTTATAATGGCACCATCCTCTGCCAATCAGATCCACTTTCAGATTCTCACAGGACCTAGAGAAAGATAACAGATTGGTCTGGTTTGTGGAATCTTAGAAAGCTTATTAGCCCTATGATGTTCCTCATAGTCAATATAATAAAATTCTTGCAGTTCAGCCTCACCACCCCTCCCCCACTGCTGTAACAGCTGACTTCTTGACAGTGGGGGTGTTTTCATGACTGAACATACTAAAGAAGCTTTGCTCCAACTGGAGGATGGTCATTTTCAAATGCATCCAGGAGCTTTTTCCTGTCTTTACGTCATGGCACTAACCCACCCATGGAAGCGTTTCCACGTGGAGTCAAGCTTACCAGATATTCTGACATTAATTGTGCCTCTTGGGCCATCCCCAAGTTTAAGATCCACAGAAATGGCAAGTAAAATAATTATATGAATTTTATATACCACGTAAAGAAAGATAAAATCAAAATGTTCTAAAATGAGAGAGAAATATGTCACTATAAGTACTCTTCAGCTGAGAGAAAACCGTACTGACTCTCTGAGGCAGAACAGCTAAACCTGGAGTATAAAGATGACAAATAAAATACTGCTCAGGTTGAACTAATGATTTGTAGTAGGTGAGGAGACTATCACCCTTGACTATTCCTTTTATAACTCTCCTCTTACGAACCATAATTTTCAAGGAGGTATATGTATGTATATTTGTGTGTACACACACACACACACATATTTAGTTTACATCAAGCATATGTATAAACATACATACATAATACTAGAAAAACTGTGGAATTTTTATCTTGTCTATAAGGTGTAATTTCCTAAACAACAAAATGAGAAGACCACCTTTTCCAGAGAATTATCAGGACTAAATGAGAAAACACACATAGGTAATTTCTTTCTTTTTTTTTGTTTCACTTTTAAAAAAATATTTTATTGATTATGCCATTACAGTTGTCCCATTCCCCCCCTTCATTTCCCTCCACCCTGCACACCCCTCCCCCACCATTCCCCCCTTTAGTTTATGTTCATGTGTCACAACTTCTTTAGATTCTATATTTCCCCTACTATTCTTGCCCTTCCCCCCGTCTATTTTCTACCTACCATCTATGCTACGTATTCTCTGTACCTTCTCCCCCCTTCTCCTTCTCCCACTCCCCTGTTGCTAACCCTCCATGTGTTCTTCATTTCTATGGTTCTGCTCCTGATCTAGCTGTCCTCTTAGTTTGCTTTTGTTTTAGGTGTAGTTGTTTCTGTGAGTTTGCTGTCCTTTCACTGTTCATATTTTTTATCTTCTTTTTCTTAGGTAAGTCCCTTTAACATTTCATATAATAAGGGCTTGGTGATGATGAACTCCTTGAATTTGATCTTATCTGAGAAGCACTTTATCTGCCCTTCCATTCTAAATGAAAGCTTTGCTAGATAGAGTAATCTTAGATGTAGGTCCTTGCCTTTCATGACTTGGAATACTTCTTTCCAGCCCCTTCTTGCCTGTAAGGTCTCTTGAGAAATCCGCTGACAGTCTGATGGGTACTCCTTTGTAGGTGACTGTCCCCTCATCTCTTGCTGCTTCTAGGATTCTCTCCATTTTAATCTTGGCTAATGTAATTATGATGTGCCTTGGTGTGTTCCTTCTAAATTAATGTGTTTGCTTATGGCTGTTCCCTTCACAGTGTCACTACATGAGGTGAGCTAGTGTTAACACCATTTAACATAAATAGGAACTGTCTCACAGAGAGATTAGGAAGCAGCCTGTCCAGACTTTAGGATGAGTTAGTGGCAAAACCAGAACTTTGGGCCTTTGAGTTTCAGCCCATTTCTCATCCTGCCACACTCCAATAACCCTGTGCTTCTTTGTGTACTGTCTGACCATATATGAAAAAACCCCGCCCTACCCAACAGTAGAGGGATATTATGGCAATTTTTCAAGAGATGAATATTATGCACCTGTAATATGAAAGCCAAGCCACAGGGGAAGAGTTATCCATGGAACATTTATTCTAGTAATAAGGAAAAACTGAAATATGATTTTAGAAAGAGTTGGGGACAGAGAAACAGAACAAGTGGCGGGAGAATTCCATTGAAATGACTTGGGTTAGCCAAATACTACAAAAATGTAAAAAAAACCTGACCAACTCCATAAGAATACTAAAACAGGCTTTTGGTGTTTATAACATTAGTTAAAATTGTACTTGACTGCTCTTAGTAAAACATAAGCAGTTTTTCCCCATATTCAATCATTTGGGCTTCTGTTACCTACCATATAGCTACCCTGTATACTGAGGCATGGCATGGCCTTCAGGTCAACTCTGAATCCCCAAGACCTAAATTTAGTATTGCTGCACTGGCAATATAATTTCTTGCAGTGTTTCCATCAATTAAACTTGAGCAACCATGGGTGGCAAACATGACAATATGTGAAGAATGGCAAAAGTCTGTGCTTCCCAAGTCCTGTGAAGTCTAGTTTGGATGCTTGGGTGAAGCTAATACAGATGAGTCCCTTTTCACACATTGGTATAAACTTGGTAACTTCCTACCATACTGTTCAGGAAATTACCAAAATTCCCTAAAACACTGTTTATCTATCCTCTAATACTTCAATGCTCCACCCCAGCACAAAATGCTATCAGCCTTTTGAGCTGTTAAAAATATAGATAATTTTTTTAAAAAATAGATTTTATTTATTTATTTTTAGAGAGGGGTAAAAGAAGGAGAAAGAGAGGGATAGAAACATCAGTGTGGTTGCCTCTTGCGCACCCCCAACTGAGGACCTGGCCCATAACCCAGGCATGTGCGCTGACTGGGAATTGAATCAGTGACCCCTTGATTCACAAGCCAGCACTCAATTCACTGAGCCACACCGGGTGGGGCAAAATATACAGAATTATTTATGTTAAGGTAAAGGAGACATTCTAAGGTACATATGTAAATGGTTCTAATTTTTATATTCCATTTTCCTTTTTCCCTTTTTGAGCCAGAATTCAGTCTGTTTTGTCACATGGCATGCTTCTGTAATTCAGATTAGCTCAAAGAGGATTAGCAAAATGGGGAGTGACATCAGACTACACAGTAGTCTCTTTGGTTCAGGTGTGATTTCATTTTTTGGACATTAAAGTTTTAGAGTGATCGGGGCAATTTTTTTCTTAAATAAGAGGCTATACAATAGCTATTAAACAAAGCTCAAGATCCTGCCAAACTGTCTTTGCTTAGTCTAAAAATTGGCAAGAAGTTTAGTGCTTTCTAGAGCCCTTCCTCTTTCTCCCCTCTTAAGCTGTCTGGGAAACTGCAGGAACAGCTAAAGGAGCTATGGATCTCCTACCCACCTCCTGAGTGTAAAAGGAAAGAACATGGACTGATGAAGACAAGCCCTGGATGGTGTTTTTAAGTTGGCAGAGAAAGTGGTCTCCATTAGAACGGAATGAATTGGAGGACCTGTTAGTGAGGAGCAGGAGGCTGGAGCCCTAGGGTACAGGGCTAAGATGGACTTACTAGGATTCTAAATGCCAGGTGGGAGTTATGGGCTCAGTGTTTTGATTTGATTATGGTTGTTACTGGTTCTCTGGCTGCAGAACTGCATAGAGTGTGAGTGGTCTGTTCCAATCCCATTTTTCAAACAAGATCTATCATCATGTGTGATTTTGTGAAATTAGTCAGAGATGTCCCAATTACACGTATGTAGTATTGGTGGAAAGGTCTACTCTACCTACACTGTCTTCCTCCTTCACTTGTTCTGGCCCTCAGAAAGCAATCCATCTGGGCTGCCTCCACAGTCATGGGCAAGTTATCCTTCCTCCCACTGTCCAGAAACCAACTGAGCACCACTCTGATGTCCACACACACAACTTTTTAGAGGAAAAGTCTCTCTTCACTGTAAATCTGTTCCTGGGGACATTCCCCTGAGATGCCCCTCTTTTTTATTCCTCCAGAGTCTCTAAATTGGTATTTCTACACAGTTCCTACAATCAATGCTTATAAAGGTACCTGGACAATGTTTACCATGTAGCATAACTACATTACCATGTAGCATACCATTTGTGATTATCATTATGATTATTTTGTTTCCCCATATCTCCTAAGTGCATGAATTCTCTAAATTTTCTGCAATTCCTTAGCAGTTAGCTCTATAGATGGCCATCTATTCATTTCCCAGCCCTCTTGATCCTATCCTATTTTACCCAGTGATACTTTTGAAGTTTCTTTTCTTGATGAGAGCACATCATTGGTATTAAAGTATTACAAGACTGAATGAATTGATTATTGATGTCAATTTTGCCCCTACATTTAAGCTTTGGGAAGGGAAGCTTTATTTCAGTGTGACCATGAAAATTTATTTCATGGTTGTAAAGTATAGGATGTAAGATTTCAGCCAATAGTATTTTCTGACATAAGTGCACATTCTCTTCTAGTGAGTTTACAGAAGAAAGTATGAACATTTATGATTAGCATAGTCTAGCAACCTAGAATCCTCAGGTAAATTCATGGTTGTGCATAAAGAATAGGAGGTGGGAAGGAAGAGATACCTTTTAATTGTTTGAATTTATCATCTATTTTCTATGAAAGTAAAGTCAACTCACCAGCTGGATGTTTTAAAAATTCAAAACATTTATATTCAATTTTAGACTAAGTCTGGTTTTTAAAATATCCCTATATGGCTGAATGTTTAATTTTCACCTTCCACTTCAATGTTTTGACTGTGAGGAAATGAATTCTCAAAGAGTAATTTGGTCTCCCTTGGTAAGTATTTCCTTACCTCAACTTTTTTTCCCCTACAAAAAATATTCCAACTGGGCAAATAAATAAAAGAAATCAGAATTCAAATTGCCACAGAAATTCCATTTGTGTTTAGATAACAATTCTCTTCGATCACTAGTATGGAAGAAGAAAAGGTAACATCTCCGGCAAATGAGAACGGCTCACATAATGGAGTGGGCTTCCAAAGGTCTTTCCACAAAAACCAGGACGGCGTTAAGAATAATTATTTTCATCTTTTTGAAAAGAAAAACTCTGCTAAGAGAACATGCAATATTCACATTCTTGAATCTTTGGGTGAATTAAATTCAGCTTAATCACACCCACCGGCAAGTGCTCTTGACGAGACTACTTCTGTCACTGTTTGCAACAGCAGCACTAAATACATATAATTAGTTATTCCTCTACACCATCACTGAGGTTTGCATTGGTGCAGTAGAGGCTCTAGCTTTTTAAAGGCTAAGGAAACTGTATGAATTCTCTTCCAACATTGGAGAAACCTTGTGCATACAACAACAACGACAACAACAAAGGGAGTGTTTTCCATCCTCCAGCAGGAAAAGAGAATTACGTGTGTTATTAAGCACTGTGGCTGGCTGAGAAGCAGCATTTTATGAATTTCAAGGCCATTATAAAACTCACCTTTTAAGCCTCTTAGTTTTGATAAAAGCGCACAGATCATTTCACTCCCTTTGTCTGTTTCATCTTCATTTTTCCCACTATGACCTTCACATTTATGAACTCAAGATCCAAAAGCCACATACAAAGTTTGCAAGTTCCCTCTTTGCAAGCAAATATCCTGACTCTAGTTTATATGTTCACATGTGCTTCTTCTAACCCACTAAAATATAGCACTTGTATCTAGAGCAGTGCTTCTCAAACAATCTATGATGAAGGAGCAGTTTTTTAAATTTCTGATGCATCTCAGATCAAACTTATATAAAGCACAATAAACATAGATTTTTAGAAAAAGTAAAATAAAATACATGTAAAATGTAAGTACAGATTTGTTATTAGGTTAAATAAACATAAAATTACTCTGTCAAATTTCTCTAAAAATTTCTAAAGAGCTGCTCTCAACTTCCATACGGGTTATGGACCACTTCTCATCTGCAGACCACGCTGAGTGGCATAGCCTTAAAGTTACAAAGGTATGACATTCTTGGCACTCAAATACATATTTTTTTTCTTAGCAGTGTAAGAGAAACACTGAGACAGGTTAATTGGAAGAAAGAAATGTGAAAAAAAGGAACTCTATTTCTTATCCAAACACTAATGGCTATAAAGCCAAGCCCTTTGGCTATGATAGAAAGTGGGAGAAGAAAATAAAGATGAAGTATAGAAAGCAAGTAGACAAACAGAGAAGAGGCAAACTCGACCACGGTGAGTGCGTGCAATGACAGCACTGAGACTCTGAATTCAGCAAAGAACTGGCTTCCAAGCAAGGAGAAAAGGAAGAGAGCTCAGTAGGCCAGGGCACACAGAGTCACAGCACAGCTTGGCTGTTCTTAAGGGGGAGGGGAAAACACAGGAAAGTAAATTGTGTCACCCAGTGCCTAGGCCAGGTGCTCCATATACTCCATCTCATTAACTCTCTCAGACAAGAATGACCTGAACAAACACAGAGAAAAATTAACTCACCAGAGTCCCGATGACTATATCTGATAAAGCAAAGGGAATTGGCATTTTTTAAATATAAGCTCCAAGTGCAGTTCTCTAAAACCAATATTTTAAGTACTTTGTCCATATAATACGAAATATATTGTTATCTTGTAACTCAGTATACATGTATGTTATACGTGCATACATAACACCTACATACACACATATTCAGACACAAACTTTCATAAAAAATGTGCTACTATACTTCTTACCATGTGCATCTGTATGATATTCCCATTTCCTGTTCTACCCTACTTCATTTTGCAATGTTAATAAGCAAATGAATGCTGGGTGCAACCCCCAATTGATTCCACAGCCCAGGAATGCTTTAAGGCCATACTGCACCTCCTCCCCAATAACCCAAACCAACGATATATAATGTGTGCTCTGCCCCCTTGGTAAGAAAGCTTTTCATTTTTAATTTGTAATTTCAAACTGATCTCATCCCTCAAATAACAAGATACCATGCTGAGTGAAATAAGCCAGGTGTTGAAAGACAAATACCATATGATCTCACCTTTAACAGGAAGCTAAACAACAAAACAAACAAGCAAGCAAAATAAAAACAAAGACACTGAAATAGAGAACAGGGGGACAGCAACCAGAAGGGAGAGAGGAGGGAATTTCAGGGGAAAAGGGGAAGAAGAGTTTACAGGAACAAGTATAAAGGACACATGGACAAAAATGAAGGGGGGTGGAAATGGGAGGGAGGTGGGGAGCACTGGGGGCACGGGCTGGGGTGGGAGTAAAAGGCAGAAAACTGTACTTGAACAACAATTAAATAAATTAAAAAATAAAACAAAAAAACCCCAAGATACCAGGTTTCGTCCCTCCTCCTGCTCCCTCAGGCAGTAGTAACAATGGTCCTAAAAATATGTATTTTCTGATGAAAGATCTCATGAAAGAGGGAAAATGAAACCTGTGGAGAAATAAATGAACTCAGGCACTAGAGCTCAAAGGGAACAAAGCCTCTGCAGGGAGGCGCCATCATCACTTTAAAAATACTTATTAGCACCCGTTTCAGCCTGAACAAACAGCTGTCTCCACGGCCACACTGACGTTCTGCGGACCAGATGTCATACATCCTTCCTAAGCTAATGCCTTTCCTGTGTCCTTTTCAAAAATCTTACCCTACCACAAACAATACTTATTTTGCCATCACTAGAGAATAAAACTCTAATAAAAATCTGTCTCTTCACCTAAATGTCCTATGTCCCTTTCTATTTTGCCCTATGGCTTTTTGTCTTTCTTGTGCATTCTCAATGACCAGGCAAGACCCTTTGTTAGCTGCACTAATTTCTGCCTTGTTCCTACTATGCTCCTGAAAAATACAGTAGGAGGCCAAAAAATGAACATCATTCTTGACCACTTTACTCCTAAAGAGTCTAGCTGGGGCTTTCACTGGGAGAGAGTTGATGGGCTCATCTGAATAGGACTTTTTACAAGTCATACCAGTTAGTACATAAACTCTGCTCTTCTGGAGGGAATCCTACATCAATCTAAGTGCTATAAAATTATTAACAAGCACAGTTTGTATACTTGTTATGTTCATAAAATACTTGCTGTAAAACATTTACATTAAATAACCACTGTCAATTTAGTGACTCACAGCATAGCTGAATGGGTATTTTGTTATTTACTATTCACAAAAATACTGAGCTGACCAAAATAGATTCATTCACCTTAAGCAATCACTTTTAGCCATGGCAGGGCTCATCTGAGTGTCCACATGTGCTGGGTATTTTGAGAACAAAGTACAACTTGGATCAATTCCTCTAGCAAGAACTTCACAGATTAGCTGAATTTCAAACATAGAAAATATTACAAAATTAACAAATCAGATCCATTAAATTCAGCAACATTTACATAACTACAACCTGAAGTATTGTAAAATTTTTGATTTTACAACTGTCAACTAATAACTCTTCAAAAAAGAGTTTTCTGACACAGTTATATGAGACAAAGAAGAAATGAAGAGATTCATGGAAAACTGAAGAAACCCTAGGGGTTCCACTGAGGAAAATAATGTGCTCTCCTTTCATAAGAAAAATGAAGCTTTAGTGAGAACTAACTATATTACAGTGCGTCATCTCAACAAATAGCTTCAGTGACTTAGCTGAGAATACTAGGTGTGTGTTTTATAATTTATAAGTAAAGAATAAACAGAGTAAAGCAAACATATTCTTTTAACTGTCTGATGACACTAATGACTGTATCTTAGAAAATGAGCCACAAGTACAACAGTGGAGAGTGACAGGTAGAATGTTTAAAACATTCTTAAGAGACTGATTAATTTCCTATGTCAGAATTTTTACTGCTTGGCATCTTTAGAAACTAGTTCATTTTGTTCTAAATCTCAGAATGACACAAGTCATCACAACATAAGCTTCCGCTTATTTTTTCCTAAATTACGGTTGATTTAGAGATGATTTCTTCTTCACATATATAACTGGTGATAGTCTACCAGCTAAACTATGTCTTGCTTTGAAAAATTATATATTTAGCTTCTATATAAAGTATAAACCAAACTTAAACATTTTAATAGTGTATCACTTAGACATTTTTCACCTTCACAAAAACAAAACAGTGGCGCCCTGTTATGCTGAGTGAAATAAGCCAGGCAGTGAAGAGACAAATACCATATGATCTCACCTATAAATTGAACCTAATCACCAAAACAAACAAGCAAGCAAAATATAACCAGAAACACTGAAATAAAGAACAAACTGACAGTAACTGGAGAGGAGGGTGGAGGGTGAAAACAGGGGAAAGAAGGTGAAAGGTTGTCAAGGAACATGTATAAAGGACACATGGACAAAGTCAAAGGGGAGAGGGGTGAGGGTGGGTGGAGGAAAGTAGTGGTGGGAAAATGTAAATAACTGCACTTGAATAACAATAAAAATTAAGAAAGAGAAAAAATAAACCATAGTGGAAATAATAATAATCAAGCAATCAATCAATCAATATAAATACATTCTTCTAAAAACTCCAAGGGTTCTAGACATTTATCCAAGGAGGACATACAGAGGATCCAGAGACATGAAAAGATGCTCGATATCACTAGCTATCAGAGAGATGCAAATTAAAACTACAATGAGATACCACCTTACACCAGTCAGAATGGCTACCATAAACAAAGAAACAAACAAGTGTTGTAGAGGTTGTGGGGAAAAGGGGACCCTAGTTCACTGTTGGTGGGATTGAAGACTGGTACAACCACTATGGAAAACAGTATGGAAGTTTCTAAGAAAACTAAAAATGAACGCGCCTTTTGACCCAGCAATTCCACTATTAGGGGTATATCCTAAGAACCCTGAAACACCAGTCCAAAAGAACCTATGCCCCCCGAATGTTCATAGCAGCACAATTCACGATAGCCAAGAGTTGGAAGCAACCTAGATGCCCATTGGTCAATGACTGGATCAAAAAGCTATGGTACATTTACACAATGGAATTCTATGCTGCAGAAAGGAAGAAGGAGCATGACCTTTTGCAACATCATGGATGGAACTGGAAAGCACTATGCTGAGCGAAATAAGCCAGTTGGTGAAAGACAAATACCATATGATCTCACCATTAACAGGAATCTAAAAAACAAAACAAACAAGCAAGTAAAATATGACCAATGACACTCAAAAAGGGAACAGGCTGACAGGGTCCAGAAGGGAGAGGGGAGAGAACCATAGGGGAAAAGGGGATGGACTCACATGAACAAGTATAAAGGACACATGGACAATAACTAAGGGTGGGGGGCGGAAATGGGAGGGAGGTGGGGAGCACTGGGTAGGGGGCGGGCAGGGCTGATAATGTAAGACAGAAAACTGTACTTGAACAAAAATTAAATTTAAAAAATGATAAACAAACAAAACAACAACAACAAAAAACCTCCAAGGGTTCTCTTAATGTCCCTAATTATGAGCTCCCCATACCCTTGAGGAAGAAATCACAAATTTTGCTTATGATGTTTCATTAGCCTGGCTGGGGTCAGAAGCCAGAGCCACACAGAGGTCGCACTCCTGGGTCAAAATGAGGAAAGAAGGAATTATCAGAAATCAACTAGGCTATTTTGTTAAGTTCTCTTCTTGATAGTTTGTTACTGATATATAAAAATGCAACCAACTTTTGAGTATTAACTTTGTATCCTGCTACTTTACTGCATTAATTTTCAGTTCTCACAGTTTTTTGTGGACTCTTTGGGGTTCTCTATATATAGTATCATGCCTTTCCAATTTGCATACCTTTTATTTCATTTTCCTGTCTGACTGTGTGGCTAGGACTTCTAATTCTATGTTGAATAGAAATGGTGAAAGTGAACATCCTTGTTCCATTCCTGATCTTAAGGAAACAATTTTTAGCTTTTCACCATTGCATATGGTGTTAGCTATGGGTTTGTCATACTTGGTCTTATTATGTTGAGGTATGTTCCCTTTAGTCCCACTTTGCTGAGAATTGTAATCATAAATGGATGTTTATCAATATTTTTAGGAGTGTCTCCTCGACCAAGGACAACAAAGAAAAATATAAAAATGGGACTAGATTAACCTAAAAAGCTTCTGCACAAAAGAGAAAACCATTAACAAAATGAAAAGACAATCAACTAAATGGGAGGAGATATTAGCCAATGACACATCCAGTAAGGGGTTAATACCCAAAATATACAAGAAACTCACACAGTGTAACACAAAAAGAAGACATATAGATGGCCAACAGACATAGGAAAAGATGCTCAATGTCACTAATCATCAGTGAAATGAAAATTTTAAAAAAAACCACAGTGAGATATCAGCTCATACCTGTTAGAATTGCTACCTTGAATAAATCAACAAACAACACGGTTGGAGAGGATGTGAAGAAAGTGGAACACCCTTGCACTATTGGAGGCAATGCAGTGGTGCAGCCACTGTGGAAAGCAGTATGGAGTTTTCTCACAAAATTAAAAATAAAATTATGCCCTGGCTAGTGTAGCTCAAAGGATTGAGTGTGGGCTATGAACCAAAGGGTTGCCAGTTTTATACCCGGTCAGGGCATATGCCTGGATTGTGGGCCAGGTCCCCAGTGAGGGCCATGTTGAGAGGCAACCACACATTGATATGTCTCTCCCTCTCTTTCTCCCTCCCTTCCCCTCTTCCTAAAAATACATAAAAATCTAAAAAATAAATTAAAAAATAAATAAAATAAAATTACCATATGAATTAGCAATCCCAGCTTGGGGTCTTTATTTGAAGAAATTGAAAACACTAATTCAAATATATATATATATATATATACACCCCTGTGTTTATGGCAGTATTGTTTACAATAGCCAAGATATAGAAATAACCAAAGCACCTACCAGTAGTTGAGATGATTAAAAGAAAAAAGCTGTAATATATATATATATATATATATATATATATATACAATTAATTATTACCTGGCCATAAAAAAAGAATGACATCTTACCATCTGCAGCAATATGGATGGAACCAGAGGTATTATGCTAAGTAAAATAAGTCAGACAGAGAAAAACAAATACTACATAATTTCACTTATATGTGAAATCTAAAAAACAAACAAAAAACCAGAAACAGACTCATGGGGAGCAAACTGACAGTTGCCAGGTGAGAGGGAGGTTGGGGGCTGGGTGACAAAGGTGAACAGGTTAAGAATTACAAATTGGCAGTTACAGAAATAGTCATGGGCAGTAAATTACAGCATAGGGAATATAACCAATAATATAATAATAATTTTATATGGGGTCACCGGGGTACTAGACTTATTGGGATCACTTCATAAATTGTGTGTCTAACCATCATGCTGTATACCTGAAACTAAGATAATATTGAATGTCAACTCTAATTAAAAATAAAAAATAAAATGACCATGTTTTTATTTTATATAAAAGAAAACAAGATTAATCAGTAAGGGAAACTAAACTGATCCACACATTAAAATAATGATATAATACAGTATCAAATTTATTAATGTTCAAAGTAGCCTAGAATTTAAGGAATCTATTGAATTAATTAATCAGAAAATGATTCAAGATACAAACAAATAATTAGCAAATGGTCTGAAAAGTCAATTGTGTTAACAAGCATACAATTAATAAAGAGATGCTTGGGAAAATATTCGACTTCACCACTAAATCAAGTAATTTAAATTAAAGCAAATATTAGGTATAGTTTTAAACATGAGTACATTTCTTAAATATCCAAAAATTTCAAAACCAAACATTTGTGCAGTTCTGGCAAAATTCCTTCATGTGTTCAAGAGGGAAGCATGACAATTTATTACAGCACTTAATAGTAAAGACCATAAAGAGAATCACGCTCTTTGCCACTCTACAGTAGGCTGGGACAGAAATCTCACCTACAAATCACTCTAAAACTTGCCAATTCACCTGTAAAATAATAAAAGAAGAATGACTACTTTGAAAGATCTGAGGGCTCCAAGGACGAGAGTGGGCGAGCGCACATCATGGTGGGAGACGGGACACCGGCTCCTGGAGCCCAGGGAGGAGGCCTGGGGCTCTGCCACCAGGCAGCCTGTTTTTGCTTCTTGACACAGATATTTATTGGAAATGGGTATAAAATTGTGCCCGTTTCAAAGAGGCTACCACAGAACGCTTCTTAGAAGACTGCCTGGCACATTGTGAGCATGTGTCAAAGTTAAGATTTAGTGCTGGTTTTTATCCAGATGTATTTGGCCTTAGCTTTAGGAAGGTGAAATAGTTGAATGCCCATGTCTAGGTAATTTCTGGCATCCCTGTAGTTATATGTATCAATAATAATGTGATTATGTAGGCTACTGATATCCATATCTATTCAGCATAACAAGGTCAGTAATCCAAACCAGGTATGGCATTTGCATTTATTTAAATATATAAAGACCAATTTTCAGATACTATACATAATCATTCTAAAGTCAACTAAGGGTGAAAAATCTAATGTGATTAAATGTTAAAAATTTACCGAGTCCATTGAATTATGAGTGTACTCTTTTATTACAAGAGTAAAATGTTACAATACTTAAGGGTGATTGTGAAAGCTGTTAATTATAGTTACAAAATTATTTAAAACTTTCAAGTAGTTTAATAGATAAATATACTGAGTATTAATATGAGGAGTAATGCCACTTCTGGCCAAGACACAGGCACCTTAATGATAACTGGTCAGTGGTTCACACAAAGGGGCCCAGTGACTTCAGAAAACAGCAGATGGGGGAGTGTGAAAGTGGGTTTGAGCTTAGAGGAAGCTGTCGCTCAGCCTGCTCTGCTCCAAGCATGGCCGACCATTATTACTTCCTGTTCACGTCGTTACTGCTGCTGCTGTCACTGCGCATTTGCTCACTATGTGCTACATCCCACTCTCTAGTAAGTGCTTTATTTCTCCTTTATTTGATGCCCCTCAAGAACCCACTGGGAAACATATTATGATCATTTCAAAAATGAGATGGGTTAAAAATCTGCCCCAAAGTCACACAGAAAACTAGAAGTTTAATACAATCAACCTCATTCTAGGGTTAATGTTTCAACCCAACATATAATCAAGATTTCATAATATAACACAAAGGCAGATAATCAAATATTTGTAGTATATACTCTTGGGAGAACATTAAAAATAGAGGAATGAAAAACACACTAGAAGCTATTAGGGTCATATTCAGCTTTGAATTACAACTTCTTAAAAAATTGTTTATTCTCAGTCACAGAGCTATTCTCTTAAGAATAAAAAATTGAAACCCACTATGCTTAAGACAACAGTGTGGAGCCAAAGTTAGTTTTGTTATTTTATCTCAAGTAAACAAAATAGTTAGTGACAACATACAAGATAAGGAGATTAGAATAAATCTATTTCTTTAAAAACTACCAAGGTCACTGAAAAAAATGAATTTTAAATGAGACATTTAATATAGTATAAACAGTTAGATCAACTCCTGGATCTCTTCAGAAGCCCAGAGGATATTGTTTATTCTTGTTGCTTACTAATGCAGTAAAATGATGTAACACTCATGTGACCTCTCTTTAAAAAATGCAATTTAAGGTCAAATTATTAAAAAACAGATGTCCTATTTCCTTAGCTTACACAAGCCTAGAGAAGACAAACATCACCCTCTAAGTGCTATGTAACCTGGGGGCTAGAAACATTTGTGACGAACTGTAGAGGCACTCGGTGGTGCTAAGTGCACTACGCTTTCTTTCTCAGCAAGGAGTGCTCCCTTCACGTGTTTTTGTCAAGACACACCACAAGCATCATTCCCAACCTTCATTACTATACAATTAAAACATTCATGACTGCCAGTAATGAAATGGGAAGAAGTGTAGAAAAGAAAAATACTGATTATTGCAAGTATTTTTAACAAAGACTAATTTCTCTTTCATTTAACCAATATTTTGGTGAATAACTCATAAAAAGCATTGCCCTCAATCCTCATGAGAAACAGACCATGTAGACAAAAACATACTGAATAGAATTACAAGGTAATACAAGTATAAATGCACAATCATATGATTTTTGATGTTAACACACAGGGGGAATATTAGGACTTGTAGACCAATCTAGGGCAGTGATACTGGAGAAGTGAGGAAGAATAAAAGGGAGATGTCCAGTTACAGTCGAATAATTTTCTGTCTAAATAGATACTGAAAGGCCAGGAAGCTGACGGTGTCCAATATCATTTTTAGCCCAAATGATGCAGAAGAACAGTGATTCCATACTATTCTGGCGACTGAATTCTCCCTGACAGAAAAGCAGCACAGTCAATATTGCATGTACTTCGATATCTTCACTCTGGCACGCTACTTGGCATACGGCAGGCACTCACTTAGCTGCTGAATAAGTACCCTATATGCATTAGAAACAAGAAATGGCAACTAATGTATTTTAAAGTCACTTTATATATCTTACTGGTAGGGTTATTTTTTCATTAATTCTTCTTTATCATTTATATAATTAACACATTAGGAAGAAAGAGTAACTGCATGTATTTTGCAAGTACCTCCATGATTCATTCCAAATTTCTGAGCAAGTCATTCACAGTCTTATCAGCCTATAATTACATCCTTATTTTCTCTCACACCTTAAATCTATAAACATGTAAGGAGTAACTACTGTGTGCCGGGGACTGCTGCAGGCATCACTGTTTCAAGTTGAGTAAGACTCAAGCCCCATTCTTAATTCTAGTGAGGTATGCCAGGAATTACACTGCAATGGTGTGAGCAGTGATAGAGCTATTCCAACGGCCCCTTAGGGCACAGAGAAGGGGCACTAAAGCTAGCTCAGAGAGGTGGATGGTACTGATGACTCTTTGGAGGAAGTGATCTGTAGGCTGAGTCACCCAGGATGAGTAATTAGTCAGGCCAGCAGTGGAAATGGATTAGGGGTTTATCATTTGTTTATTCAGAAAACATTTATGAGGTAAAAGACCCTTTGGGCATGAGGTAGTCTGTTGGAAACTGCCCTGCCTGGTTTCAGAAGCTGTAACCCTCCACGGCTAAGGCTGAGCGAGAGATCTTAGGACCCTAAGCCACTAAGGAGACAAGCTTATCTCCCTGTCAGGGGCACTGCCTCTGCCCCCTTCACTTCATCCTACTTGGCCCCAAGCCTGACTGGTTAGCCAATGATGGGTAAGATTCCTCAAGGGAGGGATGACCTAAGACAGGCATGGTCACAAAGGGGCCCCCAGGGAAGGACTTGGGGGGCTATAACAAAAGGGGACCCTCGCCCCTCGGCTTTGACATAGCCCGAGTCCTCATTCTGTCTGCCTGAAGTCTCCTAATCTCTTGGCTGCCTTACTTTCCCCACCTGACTTAAGGCTGAAACAATGACAGAAGGCAGTGCAGCTCTGTACTGGAAAGGGCAGGCTCCCCGGGTGATCAGGCCTAAGAAAGAATGCATAAAATCCCATGAAACCTGCTTTGCTAAGAATGCCCTCAGTTTCTTGATAAGGGTCTAAGCATGAAATGAGTTTGTTCCCCCAGTTTTATAGCCCTTTGGCTAACAGATCCTGACTCCGAATAAGCTCTGGTAGTTCTTTATACATTATCTATTGTTTGATCCTTACTGCTTGACAATGATTGATGAGCTTTACCTATATTCCTATGCAAATTGAACCCAATAAAAGCCCATTGAGGAAAAGGCTCTTGGCCCTTCTCCTTTGAGAGATCAGCCACCTTTCTTCCCCAAGCATATCATGTCTTGGTAGACTTATTCTCACCTGTGGCAGCTGACAGAGCCCTGTGGGCAGAGCTCCCACACAGTAGACAGGTTCATAGTCCTTCAAATGCTTCAAGTCTAGCAGGGTAAGCACCACATAATCAAAACAAAGTTACAAGTGTATGTCAGAGATCTACAGAAGCAGTAAGGAAGCACTGCAGAAAAGATAAGTTAATGCAACTTTAGCAGTATTATCAGGGTAAATTAAGAAGTAAACTGGTCTGTCACTGAGAAATTTTAAAGCCCCACACAAATACAAGGATGGAGGAATACTTCTGCTTTGCTTTATTCACTGTGTCAACTTTAGAAGGATTAACCAGTCCTCAACAACTGAAATCGAGAGGTGATCTGACTGCATGAAGAGCAGCATTTCCACAGCTGCTTTAGGAATCACAGTATGTCTACGAGAGCAACTGAGCTCTTTCAGGACTATTAAAATGCTTTATACTTTACAGCTTGATGATTTACTTTCATAAAACTTCTTTCACGAGCTGCACTGCTGCCATAAGTGGTCTTCCAGGGAGTTGAACTCCCACTTGGCACACAAACAAGTCAGATACTTTAAAACTAACCATAACTGTGAGGGGTCTGAAAGCTACTCTACCCCCATGAGAGTTAACTGCCAGAGAGGCAGTCCTTTCAGAGGGCATTTTAGAGAGCATCTTTAAACCTTTCATTAGGTGGAATTACTCCCACACCCAGAGGAGAAAACTGAACTAGCAACAAAGAGTACTTAAAAGTTGTTCAGAAAAAAACATTTTTGTAATATTTTTAAATAAAAATCACTTTGTTTAATACTTAGTTATCTATCAGACTGAATATTTGTTGGTAGGCAGTGAAATAAAGAAGTAAGAGGGTGGGGTACTATCTGTTTAGAATTCAGTTATTTAGCAGCAACATGAAGGATTAAGTCCTAGAGAATAAGTACACAGAAAAAAATCCAAACAAATAAAGAAACAAAACATAACAAACAAACAAACAAACCCTGAACAGCCAAAACAGAATTTCCCAAGTCCATTAACTTAATCAGATGAATCAGATGACTACTTCTCATATACACAAAAATTAAGTTACCTGGTTTCTGAATCTTCAAAAATGTACAAGAAAGGAAGGGACTGCTAAAAGCAGACAACAATGAGGAAACTGAGCTGTCAAAAGGTAAGACACTATAAAATATAAAAGACAGTCGAGACAAGTCAAACACCACAGTTGTGGGTACATACATGTACGCCACTACTCTGAAGCAGTACTAGTAAGAAAACTTTTGTAATTCTTCACAAGGACTTTCACTGACTACCCACACAACAGCTTATGCTTTGCAAAGCATAAGACTTCAGAATGATTGTCGTCTAGTAGAGTTCAGGACAATTTTCATCTACAAGTGGTCAAACAACTGGTAATAAAGGAGGCCTATTGTCAGCCATGTTGAAAATTCAGCTCTCCAGACAACCTCATGCTAAGGACAGCCATGCTGTATTGTCATTTTAACTTCGGTTTCCCTTTCAATCTGAGGACATTAGCTTTTATGATGACATGGAAAAGATTAACCTGCCCATGGCCCAATCTCTAGTCCATGGAAAGACACTAAACCTTTGCTTTTAGAATATTCCTGACGTTAGCTCTAACTAGGAGCTTATCAAACAACCGCACATGGTCCGATACCAGTCAGCTGCCACTCATGGGCCCAGATGTCCTCCAGCTGCTCATGAGTCCTTTTAGTTCTTGGACTCACCCAAACAAACAACCTCACAAGGGTGTCCAGAAAGTTTCCTACCGAAAACTAACTTACTAAATAGAATATGGAGTATTAACTAGTTCCATCGTGCTTTGAACAGCTCTAGACAAAAGGCTCAAAGTAAAAGTTTATTCTCCCTTCTAGATTGCCTCAAGTCATCTGGTCCCAAGAGTTACCTACAAATGCTCCATTCTTGATACCAAAAGGCTGGAGGTTGCTAAAATCTGACATTTAAAAGAGTCCCGGGCACAGGGTGAAAACTCCTGATGAAAAGCAACTTACTTCCTATCACCAAATTAAAGAATGCCAGACAGGGTGGCTGCTTTATTCTTTAAAAAGTTAAAGTCTTAAATCCAATCTTAAACTGGATTTAGAGCATATACTACTTTTATTAAAAAATAATGCCAAGAAATACCATTTGCTTTTTCCATCATAACTTTTGACTGGAAAGGTTTTATTGAAAGACTCTGCACATCTCATTTTAGAGTAATCTGCTAACCACTAACATATAAAATGCTAACATTTTTGTTGGCAAATGCATAGACCATCTTTACACTGAGCATATAGACTGTTATAGGATGGCACCTACAGTTCATCCGTAGGTATGATAAAATAATACACCTGGTCTAGGTCCCTGGTTCCTGGTACAGAGCTTCAAAAACTCTTAGAATTTCCTGAGTGACAGCAGTGTATTTAACAGGTTGACTCAGGGAGGGACCCCTAGATAGGTTCTAGATGGAGGCTGGTCACCAGAACGGCAACCCACCTGACTAAAGGGTTGATGTTTTCAGAGGGATTGGCAACTAAGTTCAATCTCAGCCAATGGTTTAATCAGTCATTCTTAGGTAACAAAACCTCCATTAAGAGTCTGGACACTAAAACTCAGTGGAGCTTCCCAGTTGCTAAACACAGCAATGTACTTGGAGGTGGCATGCTGGATCCTACAGGCACAGGGCATGGAAGCCAGCCACATTGCCCCCAAGCATTGCCCTAGCACTTTTTCATTTGGCTTTTCCTAAGTTATATCCTTCATAATAAAACTAATTGTAAGAACAATTGTGTGTGTGTGTGTGTGTGTGTGTGTGTGTGTGTTCTGTAAGTCATTCTAGGAATTACCAAACCTAAAGTGGGATCCTGGGAATCCTCGAATTTGTAGCCAAGTTGAACACAAATGTAGGTGACCTGGGGACCCTACTTACAGCTAGTGTCTGAGTTAAAGGCAGTCTTTTGGGGGAGGTGGACTTGTTCTTTTACTTGTGGGATCTGATGTTAAAACTGTGGGTCACTGGTGTCGGAATCAAAGGATTTTGCCCCTAATCTGTGAGTCTGTGCTAACTTGGGGAAGTCAGAGCCAGTGTGAACTTAATTGTAGGATACCCAGCTGGTGTCAGAGAGTTGGTGCTAGTATGTAATCAGCAGGCTCTCCTTCCTAGCTCCTATTTTTCTGTGGCCATTCATTCTCCTCAAGTTACAATACGAACCACTGCAGTATTCCCCAAGTGTCTTGCACACACGTCTACAAGATTTTGCACATATCATTCTGGAACATTCTTTTTGTTCTATGTGAAGCAAACTCTCTTCCTTCAAAACTCAGCTGAAGGGCCAAACATATATTTCTATTTCATATAGATAGAAAAGTTATTTATGCTTCAGGTGAAAGAACAAAGAAAAAAGAACCACGTTTTGTACAGTATTCTATTTTCCCAACCTAGCTCCAGCTTCTGCTAGTCCTCCTCCACATGTTATTTCCACCAACAAAAACTATTTGCCATTGCCTAACATGCTACACCTCCAAAGCCATGTGCATCTTGTTCCTTCTTCCAGTTCTACCCTAATCCTGCTGAAGAACACCTATTCTTTCCTCACAGCACCCTCTGGATGGATGATTCTCATGGCATCTTATGGGTCATCTTTTCTTCCCACCTGGCACCACACAGTTCCCACAACAGCCCTCACTAGCACTTACCACCTCACATTGCTTGTCTGTATGCCTTAGGGGCACAGGACTTGTCTTTCACTATCTCTTTTACATTGGCCATATTGCCAAGAATATAGTACAGGTGAAGAAATCACCGAATGAATGACATTGAAGTCTCTTAACTTGTTCCCTAGCCATGGGTAGTGCTAAAACCATAATCAGCTGAAACCCACATCCCTCTGTTCCAGGCCCAGCTTGTCACAAAATTGTCATACAACCCTGAACAAATCTGGGCCTGGATATTAGGATAATAATCTGAAGTCTCCCTTAAGTGTGTATGTATAGATATATACAACTAGTAGAGAAGAAGTCAAATAATTATACATAAGTAAATCAAGAGTTAGAAACAATTTCTTTTAAGTATCTGTGAGATTTTAAGTAAAAGAATTCATAAAATCATAGCCATGAAATGTTATGAATTGTAGGATAACTAAAATACCAGCTGTACTTAAACCATGGAATGCATGCAATAAATATTTGTATGAGAATACGCTCAGAGAAATCAGAACTCCTAAAAAAGCCATTGGTTTAACAATTGCCCCTTACTGGCCATTTCAGGAAGGAAGTATAATTTCTTACCTAGGGTAGCTTAAAAATCTAAAACAACACAAAGCCTCATCATATATCTACCCACATGAAACCATTTCAAACCCACAAGCACTTACATAAAGGGGTGGTGAAATTCTGATGCCTAATGCTATTGCTAAACTTTTCCCCGTTATAAACGGAGTGACAAAAAGATAAGTATGACTGTAGGAAGCTGAACAGTTTCCATAGAAATCTCCCTGAACAGGTACGAATGTGCATGATTCATTTTTTCTGGCCACTTTCTACTTTGGTGGCTTTTGATAACTTACTATACTTCAAGAGGTCATAGGCCTCCCTAAGCCCTGGGTAATTTATCCAGGCAAGTTGTACACCAAGGCCTGTGGCTAGGCATATCCTAATTCTATATTTAATGAAAAAGGAACCTTTTCCTCTTGTAGCCAAATGAACATGAAATTATTCAGAGATTTAGTCACTTTTTTTCTTATTTATTTATTTATTATTATGTTTATTTAATTATTGTTCAAGTACAGTTTTCTGTCTTTTATTCCCATCCCAGCCCGCCTCCCTGTGCTCCCCACCTCCCTTCCATTTCCATTCCCCTTAGTTGTTGTCCATGTGTCCTTTATACTAGTCCCTGTAAATCCTTCCCCTTTTCCCCTGAAATTCCCTCCTCTCCCCCCTCTGGTCGCTGTCCCTCCATTCTCTATTTCAGTCTTTGTTTTTATTTCGCTTGCTTGTTTGTTTTGTTGTTTAGCTTCCCGTTAAAGGTAAGATCATATGGTATTTGTCCTTCAACACCTGGCTTATTTCACTCAGCATAATACTTTCTAGTTCCATCCATGCTGTTGCAAAGGGTAGGAGCTCCTTCTTTCTTTCTGCTGCATAGAATTCCATTGTGTATATGTACCATTATTTTTTGATCCATTCATTTACTGATGGGTATCTAGGTTGCTTCCAGCTCTTGGCTATTGTAAATTTTGCTGCTATGAAGATTGGGGTGCATAGGTTCTTTTGGATTGGTATTTTAGGGTTATTAGGATATAATCCCAGCAGTGGAATTGCTGGGTCAAAAGGCAGGCACATTTACTGAGTAAGCGCACTTAGCCTGTTCAATATCATAAGGACAGCATAATAGTCTTAGCAGATCTAGACCCAGCACAAGTGCCAAGTTCATCTCACACAGACACACACACACACACACACACCAAACAGTCTCCATCCATCCTACCATCTCCTCTGTGGAAGAAGGGTGTGCAGGGTTATAAGTAAAAGATAGAAGACCTTTATGTGTAGATTCTCTGTCCACTAGAAGAGGGGTCCCCACCCTCTGAGCCATGGACCAGGACCAGCCTGGGCCTGTTAGGAACTGGGCCTCACAGCAGGTGGTGAGTTTGAATGTAATGTGCTCATCTCAAAACCATCCTCCCCCTACCTCATCCATGGAAAAATTGTCTTCCATGAAAATGGTCCCTGGTGCCAAAAAGGTTGGAGACTGCTGCACCTGAGGATCTAGGTGTGTATGCCTCACTGTGTCACGACCTCATCAAAATGTACCACATCCTCAAAAGGAGAATCCAGCCTCTCCTCAACACATGAGTTAGTTTAGCAGAAGCCTTCATAATGTGATGGTATTAGATTGTTTTCTGAATGTTTTACAGAGCTTTTAGCCTCACTTCAATTTATCCAAAATAAGGTGTAGAAAATGCTTATTAGGTGCACATATAAATATTTAAAAATATTACACTGCCACTTGCAAGCTCTGGTGCAATAACCCAGATTGCATTCAAATATTAAAGACGTGAAAATTCTCAGTGAACAATTGTTAATCTCACTAAGTTTTCATATTACTATAAATACTGAGTATGTTTCATTTTAGTCATTATTCTATTTACTTTATAAGCAGAAACTTAAAAGCACAAAGCATAAAATTTATAGGGCATTTATAAAACTGCAAACCTCCAGTTTAAACAAATTCGTAGGGAAGGCTGAAAGGCTAAGAAACCACACATTCAGTCACTCAGAATGCATTTCTTAATCCTCTAGACAAAGAGCTAGGGAACTGGGCCCGAGTCGCATCCTATCAGGGAATGCAGGTGTGTTTAAGGCATAACTAAGAAACCAGTGTGAACATAAAATGCACAGGGAAGCACATAGGAGGGAGTAATTGAGGACGGATGTAATTGGAAGGTCAGATCAGAAACAGCTTCCTTCTCAGAGGAGATATTTGTAAAGGATGTGTTTGCCACCTGAGCCAGACATTAACAAGAAAAAAGATTCAAGTGGAACACAATTGAGAGTCCTGGTCAGCTTAATTCCTTTGAAGTAGCAAGGGTAGGAACAACAGAGAGCCTGCAAAATAAAGAATGGCCATTGAGATAGAGTAAAGAGTAGGCCTCTACCATGCTTAAGTGTATCACAATCCATTTGCAAATTTGGTACAAACCACAGATCCTTATGTGTCAAATGTAATTATTCCTCTATAGAATATACCTCAGATAATTTCCCTGAATGTTGGATAAACCTTGTTTCTGCTAAAATGCAAGTATTCCAGAGGGGCAAAATGGACAACTGGATGGGGAAAGAGACTGAGCAGGCCTGATGCTGATCTGGACAGGCTCACAAGCTGTATGACTTAAGCAGTTGGGTTTCCCGTCACATGTACTAGGTACTTTGCCTATAATGCGAGGCTGGATGAGACAGACACCTCTTCTGCCCTCACTGAGCACTTAAAATCATCTGTGCACCTGAATCTGCTTTATCTCTTCCAAACTAAAAGAAAAAAATCTGCCCTGGCTGGTGTGGCTCAGTGGACTGAGTACAGGCCTGTGAAGCAAGGGGTCGCTGGTTCAATTCCCAGTCAGGGTATGTGCCTGGGTTGTGGGCCAGGTGGTGTTTCTCTTCCACTCTTTCTCTCTCCCTTCCCCTTTAAAAATGAATAAATAAAATCTTAAAAAAGAAGAAAATCTAAGCTATATGGTAGAAATTTTCACAGTTCAACAAGAGTGAGAAAATTCTCCATCAATTTCTCAAAGGTGAACCTCAACTCCACTAGTCCTCTACCTCCACTGTGTCCAGGGTTCCCTCAAAAACAGGGCCTTAGAAAGGCTTAGGAAGCCAGGAAGGCTTCCATGTGAAGGGTAGTGAGAAGGCAAGCATAAGTGGGAAAGGCAGGCCAATGAGAGTGAAGAGAAGGGAGCTGTTGCTGACCTGGAAAGAGTTCTCATGAGCACAGTATATTGAGTAGTCGAGAGTCTGCCATGGAGTGCCATGGAGAAAGAATTTATTCACTAGCTCTTGTCTCCTCCAGTGGGCAAAGTTTCCCTCATGGGCATGCCTACTGTATTCCTGATTGGTCCTCAGCTCTCCTGCTGGCCAAGTCCCACCAAAGGAGTGGCTAGGATCAAGGGTACACGGAGTGTCAGGGGGTCTCAGGAACACTGACTCTCAGCCACACAGGCAAACCCTGGTGTGTGACATAAGAAAGCTCATTCCCAGCCCTGGCTGGTGTAGCTCAGTGGATTGAGCGTGGGCCTGCGAACCAGAGGATCGCGGTTCGATTCCCAGTCAGGGCACATGCCTGGGTTGTAATCCAGTTCCCTGCAGGCCAACTCCCAGCAGGGGACGCACAAAAGGCAATCATACATTGATGTTTCTCTCCCTCTCTCCTTCCCCTCTAAAGATAAATAAATAAAATCTAAAAAAAAAAAAAAAAGAAAGCTCATTCCCAATCACAAGTGACATCAGAGTGTGGACAGGCATACTAGCAGGCCTAGCTGGCGGAGCAGAGTCACCATAGTGACATGGCTGCCACTTTGAAGAAGCACAGTAGAAACCTGTCCTCCATGTCTAGAGATGGCAGCAGGCATGAAGCAAAGCAGAAAAACTGTCTATGGCCAGGAAGTTCCTGGAAGATGCATCAACTACTGGGTCCAGCACACTGTGCACATTAATGTATGTATCCCATATATCTATGTATATATGTAGATCTAACAGACATTAAACACTTTGCTTCACCTTTATATGGAATTCATTTTCAAGGTTTACACAATGGAGAACTTAGTGGGGGTGTTCTGTCTTGATTAGCATCATTAGAATTCTGATCTAAGAGAAACTGCTCAAACCTCATTTGTATGCCTGGATTTCACATTTCTGCAGTTTGGGGCAAGACTTCAGAACTCACTAACTGCTCAGGGACTCCTTTCTGTAAACAAAGGATGCAGTATTTTTAAGCAGTCATATGATTTGAGTAAACAAGAAAATTCAGCCACGAATTGCTCCTCTCTTGACTGAAGATTGATTGGCCAGCTATCCACTGGGATATCAGCTCCTGGAGGACTTGTTCATAGATATCCTCATCATCTTCACACACCACCTAGCACCTAATAGGTGCTCAGAAACAATGTCACATTCTTTAGTGTGTGGCACACATGGGGCTGACTGACAAGGATCATGTGATTCCCCTTTATTATAGCTGTGGTTCCTATTCTTACTTCAAGATTTCTCCCCAAAAGATTTCCAGACATTGTGCTAAATATCTTACACAGATATTACATTGGTAACTCCCATCACAATAAAAATAGATTTTGCTGCCAGAATCTAATTCTGCAGTTTGTAAGTGCTGCATTTCAAATTAGCATTGGTGATGGAATCCTGCACTTCTTCAAAATGTTACCTACCCTTAAAAATCACCTTTATTTAACCTGTTTTATAAGAAAAGTGAAGTCTACATCAAGATTTAAATTCTTAATATGATCTAAAATGAATTTAAGCTTAGTTGGCTTTGAATTGATTGCTGGGACACTCGGGGACAAGCAAAAGCAGCCTCATATCATGAGAAGTTAAAAAGATTCAAAAGGAAGATTCATCTACTCTTCCTTTTCTAGTAGCAGTTAAAAGTTCCGCTTTTGTGGGGGTCTCATCATCTGCTTCTCCATCCTATCTGTAGCTCTAAGGAATGAACAGTATGAAGTAATCCTAGATTTACTCCGGTCCAGGCCTCCAGTGACTATATTGCAGGGCACTGTTCTAGTGCTATATTGGAACAGAAAAGCTAACTGTAGCAACAGCTACAAATAAGCCAAATATCAGTCCTACTACTGGAGAGGTAATGTGATGAACACCCCAGAGAAGGGCGGGCAGGGAGAATGAGACAGAGCTTTGCTGTCAAAGGCCCCTTTTTCTAGCCAGAGAAACCCCAACCTGAAATGTAAACACAGATAGAGTCTCATTTCTCTTTCAGCGAATTAACCATGTATTTGTTGTAATCATTGTTTCCCATAATATTATACTGTTACACGAAGATTTACTCCAGGCAAGATTCTTGAAGCTGGTGTCCCAGTTGTAAGTGTACCTATTAGTACGATTATTAGGTCCCAGTGCCTAGCAGATCCAGATATTATTTTAACAAAAATTTTAACTCAATTTTTTAAAATTTAATTTGGTTAGTTTATTTTGAGGTTTAAAAATCTAGTTTCTCAGTTGCTTACAGGATGGAGTCCAATGTATTAGGCATGACACAGGAGGCCCTTCAAATTGGGCTTGGCCTGCCTATTAAGTATTAGCATCTGTTGGCCATCCGCCTTGGGTCTCTACACTGCTCCGCAGCACGGAGACCTTGGCTGATCCCCCACAGCAGAGAGAAGCCAGCCACTAATTCTCTCAGCAGGAGTCAGGAAGCGTTTCCCAGAAAGAGATGGCACCTGAACTTGAAAGATGAGAAGGAAAGTACAGAGGAACTGTGAAAGTAATCCGAATGCACAGGTTCTCCAAAACAAACAAACAAACAAAAAAACAATATTAGGAGCAAAGGCAAGAAAAATCTGACTGGAGACGATGTTATAATATACCTGTTTTTCAGAAGCTGAGAAATAGTGAGTAACTTACTCTTACTCACCAAGGCAAGTAGTATCCAAACCCAGGTGCGTGTGATTTCCAACAGTACTTTCCATGGTACTTTTTCTACTGTGACCCAGTCACTGTGGGGGTGCTGCTTTGGCCACATTCCTAGACAATGTTAAATACTTGAAATATGTCACTAATTCTCCTTACTATGATTGTGTTCCTAAATTACATAAATATCTCTCCCAGTAGTTAATCTGTTAGCCACACAAGCCTAGTACTCTGATAGATGATTATATTTTTTTATTGCAAAATAATAAATTGGAATTTAACTTTACATAACTCTTTTGAGAGCCTGGTTACTGAGAAGCTGATCTATTCTCATTTTACTGACAAAAACTCATGGGAAACTTCAAGGTGAGTTCAGCATTATTATTTCCATTTTATAAATGGTACAATGAGGACGTATGTTTTCGCCATGTTATTTGGCCACATGGAAGTGGGATACAAAGGAAAGCCAGTTTCTGAGTATCTGTGACTAGGACCACATCAAGGCCACCTTCCCTCCTTGTGCAGGTCCCACCTCACCCCCAAGTACGAAAGACACAAAGTAAAAGAGACAAGGGGACGGTTGTAGGTAGGGAGTAATCCCATAAAGCAGAGGGGTGCTAAGTGGAGGTGTGGATGGGGCAGCATTTCCCAAGGCCTAAGCCCCATGCCTGCAGCGCTACAGGAGACCATGTCTCACTAAATATCGTCTGCCAAGAATGTCACATAATGTCTAGAACATTGCTCAGTACAAATGAACTTTAAGTGAGAACCTTAATGCACAGCATTCTAATACTTTAAGAGGCCATGTACACAGAGGCAAGTAACCAGATCTTCTCTTTCTCCGCTAAGAAGGGGAACAAAATGGCTTATATTATGGCACAAGAATATTCTAGAATATCCTCATAAAAGATAACACTAAAAATTCTCCCCTGAAAACTTTTCTGCATAAAATGCTCATCTGCCTAGGACAGTTGGTGGGTACACTTGTGCTTGAAGGCAAGGAATATTACTATGTCACCTCCAAGGACATGTATGTAAATGGTTATTAAAAATTATTTCCTTGGAAACAAATCTGTCAAGCAAAGATCAAAAGTCTGGTCTGCTGAATGAAGCAATAAGAAATGATGTTCCTCCTCAATGCTCCTTATTTAATAATATAATGTTTACAAAGAACACTTCTAGGTCATTAAAAAATCCCTTCTTAAAAATTACTTATCAGTGTAAAAAATTCTATCATTTGCAAAGTTCGAAGGGTTAAAATAAAAAGTCTCCCATTCTTGCAAACCTTTAATTCCACGTCTCAGAGGTAATCAAAGGCTAACAATCTCCTATGTAAGCTCCTAGATATTAGACTCACCTTTAAATAGTATTTTAAGGTTAGCAAGTGAATCAAAGACCATTTCTGTTCTGATATCTGCTGTTTCATGAAGTTACACGTATCTTGTACTACTAACTTTTCTTCTATAGTGCATTTCAAGTAAAATGAAATTAGGCTCCATTACAGTTTTCACACTAAGTTTTTTTTGACAACACCTGTCAAGATATTACATGGAAAATTCACTCGATTTTTATGAAAGTGAAGAAGAACCTTTGCTGAAATATAAAGGGGTAACATACTAGATCCTCATTATTTCTACTTTAGCCAAGAGAGGAAAAAGGAAGAATGAGCCCAGAATTGAGAGTTCATAGAATTCTTTCCCTAATATGCTCTTATTCCTCCTATATGCCAGCAATAAAAGCCTGAGGTCACATAGTAAAGGGAGAATGATAATTAATGAAAAATTGTAGACAACCACTTCTTTAAAAGCAACTACATGCATTACTTCTTTAGCTAAAGGAATTATTTTCCTTCATTCTTTCGTGGTATATAAAAACTAATATTGCTGTTTATATTTTCGGTTTTGTGGAATGTCAGGGGGAAATCCTGAAATGCATCCTAACAATCGGCCAATTCAGCGTCTAGGTCTGACAGACAGAGGGAGAATTTCACGGCTCATTTTCTCTCCAACACCTGCTCTCATTAGCTAGGCTTCTTCGAATGAAAAGGCAACCAGACTGAAAACATAAGCCCACTGACTAACAATTTACAAAATCAGTTCTCATTGACGTTCAAAGCTGTAAACCTGATTAGAAAAAAAAACTGCTCCCTGATTGAAACTGCTTTGTCTTGGTGGACAACAGCAGTTCTAAATGAGAATCATTTTGGTAAAGAATATTATTTTAATCTCTTTCAAGAACGCTTGTTTTCAAGTTCTATTTTTTGCTTCCAAAGGCCATACATGTTGCCATCACTTCTAGTAAGATGTTTCATCAGGCAACGAATAACTGGAATATGGGAAACAAAATGAAGTAAAGATTCAGAAATCCAGTGCTAGTTTCTTGACACATTTTGATGCCCTGTGTGAGATACCAAAGAAGGAAGGAAAGTGGGATTCTCACTCACCTTGGATGCTTTAGCTTTTTACTTCTAGACTCAATGTACTTCTGGTAAGACTTCCACTAAAGGCACAAAAGCAAACAGTCTTACTACTAATTCTTGACTTTGCCTGAAGCTCCCAGGTGTGTCTCATCCTAGCATCAGCTTCAACCCCTGCATTAGGCAGACCAAGTCTGCTCTCTCCCACCCGAACGGATCCCTGTGTTCCACCCCCTCAGCTACACAAGTGAGGTGACAGAACACATCACTCTCCTTTGAAACAAAGTATAGAAAGGAATGACACCAGTATAGGCTGAATGTGTAAGCTACATTGGATCAGTATCAGTATTTTCTCAATGCCCTGACAGCTATCTATTCTACCTTTGGCAAATTCTATTTGAATCAGTCAAGCTGCCAGAGTATTAGGTAATATGCTGTCTTTTACGAATTTTGAAGTTATGCTTTTAGGTAGGTAACATTTCGAAGGGTACTATTTTCCTGTTATATGGAATCATTTAGCAGTATGAAGTTCCCTATTGGTACCAATACCTCTTGCCTTAACTTTTTTGATTTCAGTTTAGTGTGACAGATTTCCTTAGACTTTGGGGCTGCAACTGTTTGTCTCCACACTTTCTTTATCTTTATATTTAAGATTCACAGCACCAAATAGGCTTTCCCCTCCCTGTCCTTTTTATCCAATCTGACAATCTTTGTCTTGGAAGTGAAGCTGTACTCTGTGTATATATAGTATAATTGTAGCTATCTTTGGGCTTAAACATTCTATCAAGCCACCTGTTCTTTGTTTCTTTTTCTCCCCTCTACTGTCCCCTCCTGGACTGAGTGTTTTTATTATTTGAATTTTCATGCCAATAGCTTATTATTTACACATCTTTTTCTATATTCTTTTCATAAGCACCCTATGATATGGCTCCATGAATTACTGAAGTTCAAGATCAACTTGTACTTATACCACCTCCTAAAAACTCAAGATACTTAAGACACTCTTAACTCCTGATTTTTGTGCCGCTGCTGTCATGCATGTTAAATTTCTGGGTGAGACCCCAACAGGCACTACTATTTTTGTTTCTCACAGTCCGTTTTTATCTAGATTTATCCTTGCCATTATTCCTCATTGCTTCTTACATCTTCATGCTCTATCTAGGATCATTTTCCTTTTACCTAATGTACTCCCTTTAGCATTCCTTTAGTGTAACTGTGCTGGTAATTAATTTCCTAGGCCTTTTCTTGTTTAAAAATAACTTTGTTTTATCATCATTTTAAGTTGGTAAATATTTTCATACTTTGGATATATCAATCCACTGACTTTTAGCTCCTGTCACTTTTTAAATTTATTTATTTATTTATTTCTAGAAAAAGGAGAAAGAGAAGAAGAGAAACATCAATGTGTGGTTGCCTTTTGTGTGCCCCTAACTAGGAGCCTGGCTCACAACCCAGACATGTGCCCTGACTGGGAATCGAACCAGCAACCCTTTGGTTCACAAGTCAGCACTCACTCTACTGAGCCATGCCAGCCAGGGCTGCTTCTGTAATTTTTGTTGGGAGGCAGCTATCCATCATATTATTATCCATCTTTTAAAGATGACATGTGTTTCCTCTTTGGCTACTTTTAAGACTTTTTCTTGTCTTTGGTTTTTAGCACTTTGGCTATAGTGTGCTTACACTTTCCTTGCATGCGTCTTGCTTAGGTTCATAAATCATCTTCACACTTGTAGCTTGATGCTGTTTGTCAAGTTTGGACAAACTTCCATCATTAGCTCTTCAAATATTACACCTGACCCCTTTATTTGTCTTCTTTCTGGAACTTCAATTACATAAAGTAGACCTTCCACTTCTCAAATCTTGTGTTTCCCATCCTTTTTCCCTTTCTGAATTTCAGAATACATTAAATTTCTTTGATTAACATCATATTAAAGTTAAAATACTCCAATGTCTAGATCACCTAAGGATTACTACTGTTATGTTTTTTTATCCTATTGATTTTCAGCTAAATGCTGTGTTTTTGGAGGTACCTGGTTATTTTTAATTATATAACAGTGTAAATGACAAATTATGGAGAAAATCTGAGGCTGCAGTTGATGTTACTTTCCACCAGAGAGGATTTGCTTTTGTTTCTGGGAGATGAATGGGTTAAGAAGAGATTATTCCAGGGGCTCAATCACTGTGAGAACCAGTCTCTTTCAGGTTCACTCTTATTTCTTCTGTGTAACTCTTTGAGATCCCAATGGAAAGCTTGAGTTGTTTCCCAGGAATCCGCTTCTTTGGCAGGACCTGGATTCCAAAGTGTCATGGTCTTCTACAAGGTCCAGCTCACTGCTCAGGGTCTGAGATGACACTTCGGACTTAGCAAATGCCTGAATGAGAAAAGCTGCACCAAAGACTGAGCTCCTCCTTTGGGGCAGCCTCCCGTCTGGGATATTAACCCCACAGATTCGTGCTGCCTTAGCAAACTTAATGCTTTCAAACTGATTATCTCCTGTCCCTTCCAGACAGTCTAGTTGTTCTAAATGAACAATGATCTTAAACAAGCTAATTGGCCACTGCTGGAAATGGAATCCCTACACTCTTATTTAACAGCTCATGAGCAAATCTCAGAGTCTTACATTTCCATTTCATTTTCTCCCAAATTACATACAATTTTAAATGTATCTTGGAGCAAAGTTATTACAAATATGCATATATATTGCAAGTTCTTATTCAAGATGATGCAAGGGTAGATGAACTATCCACATATGATAGATTCAAATCTCAGCTGTTAGACCTTAGAAAGTAACTCAAGCACAGTGAGCTACTTTCTATAGTTTCATAGTAACTCAACCAAGTGAAGTGCATCAATTTTACTGTTTGTCAAATGGGGATAATTTTAGTACTTATGCCGCAGGTAGCTGTGAGGATATAAATAAAACACATGAAAGTACAATATTTAGGAGAGTCCATCCTACTATATGTGGTAAAACCTCAATAAGCTTAGCAAATTTTTATGATGATGATTATGAGAGTAAATATTAATGTCAGTAGTATTTTGCATCCCATGTCCTCCTAAAGGCAGTTCTGTGGCTTACACTGGAAGTTTCTCTCTCAAGCCTATCACTTCTCATTCTCACACTTTCTTTTGGTCTTTGCCAAGTAAAGACACGTTTCAATGCTGATTTCTGAAGCATGGCCAGTCTGTTCTTCTAAGTTATTTCTCCACAGTTTTCACTGGCACTTCAATATTTTAAGGTGCTTAAAAAAGTCTACATATCATAGCCACAAAGAAATATAGTAAAAAACAACTCAATTGAATTCATTTCATTTATACCAAGATAGGCTGAAAGCTCAAAAACCATCTTGTAGTTGGTACCAGCATGCCTAGAAGCATGAATCAGACAGCACAGACTTTTATTTCCTACTCAAGACTAGGAGTTAGAGTATATTTATACTGAATCTGGATATTTCAACTACTTACATCTAAAACAGACTAATCTAGGATTTACTCTCTTTGCTTAATAAAGACCACAAGGGCAGGAAGTGAGCATGCGGGAGAAAATTTCATTAAAACACACACCAGACTTATCTGTGAGACAAGTACTTTCTTGATAACCTGAAACACTCTGTATCCTTACTGAAATCCACGAGGCTCTCCGTCTGCAATCAGAGACATATGGTTTTCACCCAAAATGAAATGAGCAAGCCATAACAATTGGCCACGAGAGAGAAATTCATTTCACAGAGGAGAAAAGGGGGAAGTAAAAATCATTCTGGGTGCAATATTTCCATTATATATATTAATGAGGCAGATGCGATCTCAGATCAAGCCAACCAGCCACATGCTCCCCTGTGGCACTGGAGAGGAAAAGAACTTTCAAATTTCTAAACCAGAATCAAGGCTGAATCATACTTGATAATTTATTTATTGAATATAAGGAAATTACCACATAAATAAATGAAAGTTATTTAACTTCCAGGAGTTAATGTGCTCCTTCACACAATAAATCACCACAGTTTTAAAAGAAAATGAAAATATTTCATTTTAGAAACAGTGTGTTTATTCCTATGGTATAAGGTAGGAATACTCTAAAGCATATTTCATTTGTAAGCAATTCCTTGTCATTCAGAACTTAATGAAAACAAAGATAGTAAACCACATCTTTTGTCCATGTGCAGTATGCTGGTTTGCCTTTTACTGCATGAGTAAGGTTTATCAGTAGCGAGATAGCCTGCCTGCAGAGTTAAACTAAATAAAGCATTTTCATACTGTTTCATCTGACTACAGAAAGACACAAATCTCTCAGAGATGCCTGGCCAATCTTACTCTGAAATATTCTACTTATTTAAGTAAGGATGCAAGTAAAAGCCTTGATACTCTGGCTGCAGCTTACTCCAGCAGACCATTATGTAATGCCTCCTACAGGCTGGGCATGTTGCCAAGAGGAGACGGAATGGAAGGAAACCAACTCACATGAAAGATAAATACAATATGACTATGAAGCCACCCTGTGTGAACATATTTAGAAAGTTAATGTATTTTGGGTGCAAATTCTGACTCATTAAGTCATTGATCTTATGGACCTGTGATGGGAAGCTTTTGTTTATTTTGTGCTTTGTCCATTTCTTTCCTGAACTCTCTCTCTAAACATGACTAGCCACTCTACCTCTTCAGGGACATAGGATACTTGTGTTTGCCCAATGTCCCCTCCTTTGAAGGGATTTTCCACCTGCACAGAGTCTGGGTCAGTCTGTCAATCAAGATGAGTAGATGCCTGAGGTTGGCAATTGAGAATTCCCTATCCCCTGGTGGTAATTAGTGGTGAGTGTATCCTTTAGATTTGGGTACATGACCTTCCCATGAAATGTGTAATATGGATGCTGAAAGGAAGAAAGGAGGTCCTTCTTCCATTTCAATCTTGAGTTGTAGAGAGCTAAATTGAGGTTGTCATTAGTCATCTCTCATGCTATAGGGAGCACCTTGCCTGAGAATGAAGCCACAGCACAGGGAGAAGTAAGCTGAGGTACTGAAAGCCAGACGAGGCCTGGCTGGCAGACCCTGGATCCAGCTGTCACCCTCTACCAACTATTCAAGCCGGTAAATTATCTTTTATGATTAAGCTAAATGTGAGTTTTGGAAACTACAACCAGGCTAATAGATTAGAATACCCTTTTGTGTCCCACCTTAGATAGCACTCTGTCAATCAAGAAGCAACTATTGGATAAGGAGCTACATATTAAATTCTAAGGGGCCTTCTAAAGACTTGTAGTTCAGATGTGCTTCATTGCTCTGTTCTGGAAAATAAAGTGATACTCTGAAATAGGTAGAGAGATTGAATGGAGGGCAAGTTATCCAGAAAGTTCCCAAGGTCAGATAAAATATGGTAGAAATAAGGAAAAATGAAAGTACTTGGAAGAAGGACCATTATCAGATACAGGTCCATAAAACCCAGCAAGATTAGGGATTAGACTTAGGAACAGACAACAACTACTGAGAATAGCTGAGTGGAGCTCCAAAGACAAGAAGAAAGATAAAACTTTATCCTAGGGAACAGCAGGCAGGAGTCAGTCACTAAGCATTCAGTGAGTCCCTTCAAGTACGTCACATTTTGCTATGCAAATAACCTGGGATTAATAAAACATGGTCCCAGCCTTCTAGTCCATTGTGGGACACAGACCTAAAAACCAACGGCAACCTGTAAGGATAACGATCATACTGGGTACAGGTCACTGCCGCAGATGACAGACACGTGGGGAGGCTCCCAGTCTGAGACTGAAGCACGAGGGCACAACAAAGGGCAGTGGTTGCTACAGATGATACACTCACTTCCCAGACAAAAACAGTTTTTACTGTTTACTTCCCAGACAAAAACAGTTTTGGAAAATATAGAAAAACAGTCAAAAGCATATCCAGTTATATATGATTCTCATAGAAAAGTCATTGTTTTATTCACTGCATGATGCATAAAACAATTATTCCTTGCTTTATTAGTGTAAGTCAACCGGAAAGATCATGTGTTCTATTTCACGAGAGATCTACCATATCACATACAAATAATTTGTCTTGTCTTCCTCCAAATTATGCCACTTTAGGTGTAATGAATACGGTGATGTGCTACCCAGATCCCTTTCCACCTTTGGAACTGAATGACATATTGCCCTGTTTCCCCAAACACTGCTGCCCATCAGTTGTCAGCCCCTAGAATTGCCTTAGATGAAGAGCTACCTCATGTAGGGTAAACCACATCCAATGACAGGTCAACACTGGGGTATGAAGGCAACTCACGACAACTATGAAAGGCCACCAGATCATCAGATATTTCAGGAGGAATGGCAAAGGCTTCAGATGGAGTCAGATGAGGACTTTGCTGAGACTGTATCTTAGAACTGGACACAGAGAGAAGTAAAACAGCCTCCTTCCCTTCCCCAGACTTTGACTCCAAGAGCAGTCCCTAAGAGACACCCTACACACTAATGTGGGTCCCAGTGAACCTGGCCAGCAACAGTGTGCTATATCTGTGGATACTGGGAACCCCACAGGGAGTCCGGAAAGAAGGGAAAAAAAAACTCTTATTCCTAAATTTCCACTATTGAAAGATGAAGAGCAAAAATAAAAAGATGTTTGTACATAACTATAAAACATAGTAATCAACAGCAATAGAAAAATACTGTTAATCAATTAAGCTGGTTTTATTTATCCCACAGATATTTAGGCTTCGGCATATTGAAAATTTTTCACAAAATAAAAACTTTAATCATAATAAAATCCTGCAGGACCTGCATGGCATGAGAAGGTAAAATGCTTTTCAAGTGAGCAAGAAAATTACTTGATAAAAAAGTAAACACCTAACCTAACTTATGTAAAGCATATAGGTCTGGATATTTTTCACATTTTCATAAAGTTCTCAGAAGTGTTGCTCATCCACCTGAGACCTATCAATGCAAGCTCATGAAATAAATATATTTTGAACATGATTGATCATATTCTAATTGTTGTTTCAGAAAAAGTAATTTCAGATACTCAACTTTTTTTTAGTTTAACATTCTTCTAAGATAGATAGTAATGAATTCTACCCAGAAAAAAAACTTTCGGCAATGAAGACAGGGTACACTATAAAATCCTTTAATAAAGTCTCAGAATGACATAAGCCAGTGCCTCAGAGAACTGTGCCATCAGACAAAATCCTAAGGATCTTAAGGACATACCCTATAGATCCTGTCTCTAAATATCCTAAGGGTGACATGCCTTAGTAGGTGGCTATGACTATTGTCTGAAGGAGTGGACCTCAATTAGATTCAGGTGAAAGCTGCCAGGTTTTTCAGAGAGCTGGGCTAATAGAAACACTGCCAGCTCTGACCAAAATGAACAGGCAGTTTTAATGAGAGGAGACCTTCGAATGCCCAAACTACTACAAGACAACAGGCTGGGAAAACTACTCCATGAAATTGTCCATTTCTTATGGAAGAGGAAGAATGAGGCAGTACGAAGCCAAGAATGATGGAGAATCATTTCTAGGCAGTAAGGTTGAGTGTGAATCAAGAGTAGCTGCATCACATGTAAGGCATGTTTCCGAATTTCTGTGCACCTGCATAGCAAGCAGTGAGTGACTCCTGCATGCCTCCCGTTCCAGCCATTTCTGAATAGGAGGCTCTACGAAACAGTTCTCCTATACCTGTCCCACTACTGTATGCTGGGCAGGGATAGAGAAGGAGATCATTTGTCTCTTTAGTTCGCAGGTTTTCACTCTCATGTAAGGAGTTGTACAAAACCACACCAGAGGTGTCACTTCTGCACCTGAACCTTATGGAGATGGTGAAATCCTACACCTTGAGCTGATGCTTTTATGAGATGAGTATTACAGTTCTTGAAGGAAGAGGTGAGTGTATTTTGCATGTAGGAGGAATGTTAGAGGATGCTGGGAAGACTATATTTTCCAACGATGGCTACATATATACTCTGTTTTACATGCTCTCCTAAAAAGTGGATGGTGACATGCCTTCACTGAAAGATGGGGTCTATGTTCCTTCCACTTGAACTTGAGGGGACCTCTGCAACTGCAGGAGAAATCATGCTGTGTGACATCGCTGCTCAGTCATAAAATACAACGCAGCACCCATCCCTCCCTGCAAGACGCATGCTTGTCTTAAAACCTGGTCACCATGTTACGACAAATCCCAGGCCACGTGAAGACACCCTACATGGGTGCTCCAGCTAGGAGCCCCTTAAGGTCCCCATATTACAGCCAACATCAACTGCTAGGCTTGTGAGGGCACAATCTTCAGATGATTCTGAGCCCTGACATTTAGGGGCCTTCCAAATGAAGCCCCAGGTGTCATGGAGCAGAAATGAGCCCCTCCTACCTTACTTGGTTCAAATTTGTGGCACATAGAAACTGACAGCAGTAATAACGATTGTTGTTTTGAGTCACGTACATTTATGCGTCTCAAAACATTAATTCTGATTACAAATTCCACAGGAGATTTACCTCTCAGTGTAATGTAAAGTGAAAGTTTAAATGTTTCTTATGTTTCGTACCGTATTAAGTTCAGAAAATTACCTATTCCAGCAGGTTTGGGAAACACCAGTTCATTACACGTCCAAATTGGTGCTAATGATGACACTGATGATCTGTTGGTAGGCTTGGAGTAGGTATTCCCCTAAAACCCCTATAATAAACTCTAAAATTACACAGGAATGTTTATTCATATGTCCTAAAGAAACTTTGTATAAGGGAAATCAAAGAATGCACAGTCTCAAGAAGGACCTGTGATCCACTGTAATAACAATCGTCAAAAAGGCCTCAGCTGAGCTCAGTGACAGCAGAAACTGTCGGTAGCAACAAAGAGACTTGGGAAAAGAGAAAGCCAGTTGAAACCAAAGTCACATTAGGGTTTTTAATAATAATTGTTCTTGTTGTTTTTCACTTATTTTTATTGCATTTTTTCCCATTACCATTGTTTGTTTTTAAGAGGCAAGAACACTTAATAGTAAAAAGTCTGAGCCCTGGAGTCTGAAAATCTAGGTTTCAATCTCATGGTTTTCATTTATGAACTGTGGTTGTATGAGTCAGAGTTCTCCAGAGAAGCAAAACTGGCACTATCTATTCGTTTGATACTAATACATTTTGGAGAGAGATTTTAAGGAATTGTCATGCAACTGTGGGGACTGGTAAGCCCAACTCCCACAGGGCAGCAGGCTGACAACTCAGGCAGGCTTTCCCTGTGGCAGTGGTGAGGAGAATTCCTTATTCAGGACAGCCCAGTTTCTTAAGGCCTTCAATTGATTAGTTGAGGCCCACCATACTATCTATGGAGACCTTTAACTCAAGGTCTACTGATTTAAATGGTGATCTTTATTCAAAGTCCCCTGATTTAAGTGTTAACCACTTCTAAAATTATCTTCACGGCAGAATCTAGATTGGTTTTTGACCAAACAGTCGGGCACTGCCACCCAGCCAAGCTGACAGTAGCCAAGCTGAACTAGTATCAGGTCTTTTGTGTCTTAAGTGAAACAATATCCGTAAGTGCTTAGCACAATGCTGGACTATGAGCTCCATATATGCTAATTATTAAGTTCTAAACACTCATTACAGTGACTCCTTTCTCAGGTTCTAGAAAGCTTAAGTAGTATGCACTTGGGTAACATTAGAAACAGTTTAAATTAACCTAGGATAGTAAACGGGGGAAAAAAAACAGTGCAAATGTCATCCTTCTATGTCCAAAGAATAGGAATTTCAAAGTGTATGTTAAATAGATTTTAGGTCTACTCTTTTCTCAATTCCCACTCCTAAGTCAAGGGACTCATCTTACAAACGTTCTGAACGTACCGTTCAATTTGGCATCCTACGGAATTCTCAAGTCACCCAGCAAAAGCCATTCATAGCATCAACAACATTAAGTCACTTCCCTTTCTAGGCAACTGGCTATTTTCATGAGTATTTTAAGCAACTCTGGTGCTAGACAATCTACAAATTGCTCTCTGAATAATCAAGTGCTGACCATACCTTTCATTAGACAATGATTTGAGCCCCCAAATGCCCTTTCTGTCTGACCTAAAGTTAGAAATACACCCATTTTGTTCTTGTAATGACACATTAAGCAGACTAGAAGCTTCGGAATAGCCCCTATACCTCTTCTGAATTATACAATTTTGGTTACATTATGACCACTTACAATTTGCCAGTAGCTTCAGTGTTGACAGAAATTCCTTCTCTATGAAAGAATTTGGCTCAAGGAACTTAATAATGTCATGTGACTATGAAATAATGAGCCTGACTTCTGCATGTAGCTCCTCTAATTACTTTCATTGTGATATATTACAAATTGCATCCTGTCCTTTCAGCTCAGCTCAATTTAAAAACATAAAGAAGAAGTGAAAGCCTGTCTTATATGACAAAAGTCCCAATAAAATTTATATTAAGTTCAACATGACAAATGCGCTGACCAAAGCATCTTGGACTTTCAAGGGCATGTCAAAGCCAAAGAGTAGCAGCTTCTGGAATTACAAAAGAAACAAAAACAAATTCTGCAGCCAACTGTTGCACCGTATGCTTCTAAGGGCTTTCCTAGTACATAAAGCCAATTTTTTCTTTGAACAAAACATAACATCACAGAGGCATGTCACTAAAGGCACAATTCTGACCATTTGTCAATTTCTTGCCACAGCAAGATCTGAAGTTTGAACAGGAAGCTAAATCCTGCCTGAAAATAATGGACACATTGCCAATGGGCTTTCTAGCACACAGCCTGACAGACAGTAATCTGGATTACTTTCCTTGAGAACTTTCAGAGAAAGATCTACACAGTGATTCTCACCGTTCCCAGGCATCTTCCCCAACAGCTTCAAAATTTGAAAGCATCAAAGTAAGGATTTGCCTAATGACCATATGCAGATATGTGTCTTCTAATAAGAAATTTAACTTATTTCTTCAATCACATGTATAATTTTTCCTTGCAAATTATCTAGAACAAAATTTAAAATTCAGGAAATTTTTCTCTGTCAGCCAGTGATCCTGCCTGGACTGAGAATTAAAATGTTCAGAAAATAAATATAATTTTGTGATGGTATAAAACTAGTATGATAAGGAAAGTAGACTTGCTGCTCGAGGGCTTTATTTCAAAGTAAAATATGAATAACCTTTGACAATAATTAAGAACATTGTTTAATTCCCAGTATAATCAACAGTTGACAACTGCAATCCAGCCCTTGTTGAAAATGAAAGCAATATATATTTTCCTTAAAACAAAGTGCAGTAACACTGAAGATTGTGATTGTCCAGAGCTTTTAAGAAACTTAAATTCTCTCCACCTTATATCACAAGTTGACCTACATGTTATTCTGGGACTTGATAAAATATATTCAAGCAAATTCCTTATAATTCCTATCACTGTACTTTAAAGTAGTGAGATGAGAAATTAAAAATAAACTCCAAAACCTATCTCACAAACAAACAAAATTCAGAATCTGTTCTGTTCCATAGTGAAAGAAAACTCAATTAAACTAGGCTAATCCAAAAGGAAAATACATTTTCTCATATAACTCAAAGATCCAGGATAAAAATGCTCTCAGGCACAGAGTGAAAGAAGGCTTCAGATGATGCCTTGACTCAAATCTCCATCCATCAGCACTACCCTCCAATGGGGGCCTTCCTCTCAGCCAGGATAATTGCCAGCAGCAATGGGCCCATATGTATCCTGCGTATTCAAGGCCCATGGGAAACAGAGCATACCTCCTCCTAGCAACTATGACCTAAGTCTCGTGATTCACTCTTTGATTTTAGTAAGTGTGAGGTGGGACTAAGTATACACATGTGCACATATTTACACACACAATATTTTAAAAAATTCCCAAATGATTCAGATCTTCCTGTAGGACACGCCAACCACTATCACCCTGCTGTATTATAAGCTGCCGGTGGACATGGGCTCTACCTGGCTGCTCTCTAAAACTCCTGAAGCATCTGGTACAGCACCCCATACAATATAAGTAGCTATTTCTCCTGACTTTTTGACAAGTAATTGATAATGTCCTTATTGGGATGAACTCTGTCTCTAAATACGTAATAATGGCCAGGGAGACGGGGTTACATGGACTTGCAATATCAAAGTCAGGCTCTCGCTCTGAACCAATCATTATGGCTTGAGCAAACTGAGTCTCTGGGCAGCCCAGTGTGACACGTCCTACTCCCGCCATCAGAAGGGAGCCCCACCTGAAGCAATGATCTGCAATAAGAAAGGTGGGGCCCAAAGGAAATGTGGGTTTTATTACTGAACAAAAAAAGAGGAATGAATATGGGGAGAAAAACACATTTGCCACATAACTTAATAAAACAATAAAGTATTTAGAAGTATATTTGTGAGATTTTAATCACAACAGTCAAAAGAAAGGAGGTAGTCCATTTAGGTCAAGGTTAACCAGAACATTTAATCTATGAAGTATAATAAATACAATGTTTAATTAAATTAAATAATTAATTACCACCTGAACATAAAAAAATGAAGGCAATCCATACTCAATTATTAAAATCATCAATGCCAATATGAAGAAAAAAAGTAAAGAGGTAAATAAGTAAATAAGTAAATATATAGAAAGAAAAGACAGAAAAGAAGAAAATGCCCATTTAAGGGGTGGAAGGACCCTGGCTAGGCAGTCCTGTCCCCAGAAGGAGCCATCTGGTTTCCACTAAACATAGGAAACTTTTAGAATTGCCACATGGAAGTCTTCCTTCTTCCTTTCTATAACCGAATGGGAGAGTCCCACTTCATGAGGCCCACAGTTACATCTGCTGAAGGGCCTTGCAAATGATCTTGCAGATTCTTTCTGATACTCTGAGATTTACATGTCACACTCACTTAAAGTATCTTTAAGGGTGATCTCATAGCCATGATTTAAAATTTAAATAAAACAACACAAACACATGTAGTGTTACTTATACATATAATTATTCAGTTGATATTCCACCTATCTACAAACCCATGACATGAAAATGCCATTTTACATCAGCAGTGTAGTTTCAGCCGCCTATCTCTGCAATACAAATACCTCGGTGGGCTAAGGCAGAGTATACCAGTATTTTCCAGGAAATGAAATATGTATCTATTGTTATCTTGAACGTGAAAAGAGTATCATTTTGAATTTTAAGGCAGGCAAATATATAATTATTGTGTATTCAGGCTTTCAGATTTTCTGAAAATATTATTCACAAAAGTAAATGTCTCAGCATTTATATATGTTATTTTGTTTGTTCCTCTCAGCATAGAAGTGATTTGAACCACACACGTTGTCACAAAGATATCACTATTATCATCTATATTCAGGTTTTCATTATTTGTGATAAAAATGGTACAGATAATCCAACTGGCACACAACTGGAAAGTCATTTCATTTTGGTTTCAAAATACAACTTGGTCTTCACAGTCACTGCACTTCTTTGGTGCTGTGGGACTCACTAGAGGCCAGGCAACGAAGAGATGAAAAGGGATTCTTTGTGGAAATACGCAGAGAACGCCATCATCCATCTGTGTAACAAGTTTTTCTTTTACAAACTTTTTTTACCCTCATTATTTCAGTTGTCCTTTGAAGAATACTATGTAGAATCAGCATTCACGTTATACCAACTCTAGTAGCGGCAGGGCTGGTTTCACAATCCAGTTTTCCTATACGGCTTTCAAAACAGTTTCTCCATCACATTGGAATAATCCCTTTTGCTGCCGTCTTTCCAATCTCTTAGCCTAAACAAGCAGTATCCTTGCCAACGGATGTGTGGCATGGAGCACTTCTATCACCGTCAGCCCAGTTCAACAGCATTCACGAACAAAGCGCCTTTCCAGTGCAAGGGAGACAGACAGGCCCTAGACCCGGCTCTGTGCTTAGTGGGAGGGTAGGACTTGGCCCTGCTTTAAAGGCTTTACAGTTTTGTTGCCTTCAGGTTTCAATATCCCTTCTGACAAAATTTTCTCGGTGTTAAGAATTCTAACTCAGTAGTTTGTAAGCCTGGTTACTAATCAGAACCACACAAGAAGCTTTAAAACTCCAGATTCCTACCCACATTTGACTTTAGTAAGTGTGAGGTGGGACTAAGTATACACATGTTCACATATTTACACACACAATATTTTTAAAAATTCCCAAATGATTCAGATCTTCCTGTAGGACACGCCAACCACTATCACCCTGCTGTATTATAAGCTGCCGGTGGACATGGGCTCTACCTGGCTGCTCTCTAAAACTCCTGAAGCATCTGGTACAGCACCCCGTACAATATAAGTAGCTATTTCTCCTGACTTTTTGACAAGTAATTGATAATGTCCTTATTGGGAGAAAACCATGCTTCCTGACAATCTGGGGACACATGTGTCCACTATGGATATGTGTACACTGATGTGGGCACAGGTTCATGGGAAGAATGAGAACTGCACCAGTATGACAATGCAGAGGGGGCCTGATGAAGAGGCAAGCAGATTCCCCGAATGCTCTGTGAGGGGCGGGGAGGATTCACCTTTATCTTCTGTTGTTGAAGTTTACGTGATGCTTGGCACTAAGAGATTATGCCTGACCAAAATCACTGATGCCCTGGAGCAAGGTTCTAGCAGGAAGGAGCTACAGACAGTCCACTACTTAGTACTTTCCAAGGGTAAAAAGATGGGTAGACCATAGTCCCTAACCTCAAAGAATCTTTTTCCAGAAACTTGCAAACCAGAGCACAGCTGAGGGGAGTGCCACAGCAGAGGGGTCAAAATGTGACACATTTTCTTTTGTCTCTTCTATTAGGTGAGCTTTAATAAAAAATTCAGAAGGGCTACAAGACACAGCTATCTTTAATGAAATCAATTCCACAGATGTGAGAAGACAAACAAGGGGGATGTATGGTTGAGGAGAATGGATTTGTTTGCTTCTGAGATTAAGCAGATAATAATTTGCCTTCCTTATACCTGTATTAATGGGGAACATATGTTTATTCTGTTTTGCACTGAACGGTAACCACAATGCCATGCACACAGGCAATGATCAGTAGGGTTTTGCTAAAGAAATGGAAGCATATCTCTGCCCAGAGAAAGACTAAAACATATATGCCAAAAAGTAAAGAGCTGTTTCCTTTGGATGATATGGTTAAACTTACTTTTATTTTGTTAAACAATTTTCTGTATTTTCCATGATGAGCAAGTATTACTTTCATTATTGAGAAAGAGAATAACAATATAAACTTTTTTATTAAGTGGAAATTTCACTTGCTATAACCACCAACTATTTAACATCTTTAATTTCATGAGTTTCTACTGACTTCTGCTTGCAAGGAAACAACTGAGCCCAGCAACAAATGGAGAGAGGCCATTTAATACGTTCAGGTTATATTTCTGAAGTCACAGCACTTGACTTCCCTGGACAGCACAGCTTGCAAGGGAGCCCCTCTTTGTTACAATCAGAAGAGAGCTTGGGTGGCACTGCCATTTTTAACCCACCACAGCCATTGTGTTAAGAACAAGTCCTAGAAAGGCACACAATAGGGGCCATGCCCATAGAGAGGCTTAACATTTTGCTAATGGAGTTTCCATTAAGTCTGAAATAGAAATCTTACACGTGGAGATGAGGATACATGCAGAAAATGTAAAGTATATAGTGTGCTGTGGGCTAATACAGAACAGGCTCACATCACCCTATCAGAGCATCACCTAGTGAAACCTGTGTCCGGATGAAGGGAGCCGTGTGTTATCTAGATTCTAAATGCTGCTCTTATGCCCAGCTGATATCAAACGGATGATGATCTAGTGAGTGGGAGCAGCAAGGTGGTCTGAGAGTCACCATATGTCAGACACATGTAGACGGCAATGACAATTACACTTATGGAACAAGTTTTGGGAGGATTAAATGAATTAATAAAAGCAGAACTTTTGGAACCTGGCACATAGTGAGTACTTGATATTATTCCAGAAAAATATAAGGTTTCAGACATGAGGAACGTCCATCTGTTCTGCTGCTATATCACCAGCTCCTGCACACAGGTGCTGTCAAATACATATTTGGGAAGGAACCAATATTGGGGTAAGCATAAAAAGGCAAAATGCTCCATGGGTTGGGTTTAGGGTACTGGTGACTGGGAAGGATAGGGCATCAGAACTTGCATATCAGATAAAAAGCAAGAAGTCTCCCATTCAGAGTGCTACAGGGATCAGGGGCTACTAGCCAACCTGGGAGTCTTTTAAATTTGAGGCATTTTGGTCCAATTACCCAACTTCCAAAGCTACATTTTCTTATCTTTTCTTGCCTTCGTTCCTACCACTCCACCATCCCTCACAAACATATGATTCTAAAGGACGCTAAAGAGCAGAAGCTCTCAAGCTCTCTCTGGTCATGGTACTTTTAGTGTTTCAGTGTTTCACCCCTCCCAACGCCCACGGTATCTCTAGGCCGAAATAATAGGTAACCACTCTGTTTAGTAAATAGTTAAGTCTAGACAACCTAGTAGTAGTTGTTTGCCTGGTGTCCAGCTGATACTGCTGTGTTTCCTTTGAAAATATAAACATCCCACCACACCCCTGTAAGTGTGCTTCACAGTGCTTTGGCACGTAGTCGGGGAACAAGGTTTTTGACTTTTAGCCTCTATTCTCTTCAGGATAAAATACTACTAAACTAGGAATGCCATTCAGTGAAGCATCCTGGCTCCTAGCCAATTTCTTTACTTAATAGCTGGGCAGAGACTCTAGTCCCAGCATACTCACGGTCACTACATGTGATATGACAGCAAGCCTCATACCAAAGGAAGCAAGAGAAAGACCAATGTCACCAAATCTTAAAAACAAAAAGACAGACACATGTACTAAAGTTCAGAAAGCACAGTAGCGATCACATTGCATCCAGGAGATCCAGTAAGCAGCCAGAGTCATCCCAAACAGCTCAGTCCTCCCTTGCAAGCTTCTGGGGGGGGGGGGGAGGGGGTCAGAGGCCACTCCCCTGACAGCAGGTGCCTACCATGCTCTAAGATAGCATGGAGAAAGCATTCTGGGCAATGAGGTTCTTCTCCTTTCACCACATCCCAAGAGTGAGAGAGTATTAGAGGTTAAGTTTTGTTTTATTAGAAATGGCAAAGCAAAGCTTTTAACCTTAGTAATTGGACAGTAAAATAAAAAGTGCAATTATATTTTGAAATGTACTTTTATGATAGGACTATTTTACCAGTTACAGAAAGAAAAAGATAAGATAAAAAAATAGAGGGTGAAGAGAAAAAGAAGAAAACCCTGAAGAAAAAATATGGAGAAAAATATGAGCAATAAAAGTGATTAAAAGGAACACACTAAAGGATCTCATCTCTCAAAGAGGGAGGATGTTATTCAGCAAAATCAAAGCAAAACAACCATGATCACAAAAATACAACCGCTTCCAAATGCTCTTGGGCTGGTTGGCTACGACCACTAAACTAATGTGGGGTTGCTCATATGCCTCCACCATGACTGGGAAGTGACTCTCCAAATGCCACTGCTTTGTGGAACAGTCAGAATCCTGCTTCACATATTGGGGTGTGCGACCTTCTGGTGTCTCTGGGCCACACTGGAAGAAGGAGAGTTGTCTTGGGCCACGCATTAGACACACTGAGACACATAATCACACAAAAAATCTCGTAATATTTTAAGCAAATTTATAATTTTATGTTGGGCTACATACATAGCCATCCTGGGCCACAGGTTAGACACCTCTGTGAGAGGTTATTCTGACAATTGACGGTACACACACAAGTGCTCACAGGAAAGTGGGCTGGACCCTCAACAGGGTCTAGGTAATGCTCGAAGAACAACCACAGCTCAGTCTCAAGGAAACAGAATGAGGAACCACATGAGGCCTGCGTGGGAGATGGGAATTTGTCTAAGAGGTATAGTGGAAGTGACCCAGGAGTGGGGACTGGTTGTCAGAGAGGAAAAGACTTTATTGCTGTAGTTCTGGAGTAGCCCAGTGCAAGAGGTGACACAAACTAATCCATCTAGTATGCTGGACTGGGGGGTCAAGGATTGAAGCCCCTTTGGTCCAGGCTTGAATTCACAACTGCCTGCAGCATACCACCCCATGAGTATCTGTCTCAAGCCGTTATAACAAAAACACCACAGATTGGGTGGCTTAACCAACAAGGATTTATTTTTCACAGTTCTGAAGGCTCTGAAGTCCAAGATCAAGGTGCCAGCCAATTCAGTTCCTAATGGGACTCTTCCTGGTACACAGAGGGACCAAAGACTTCTCGCTGCATCCTCACATGGCAGAAAAAGGGAAGGAGGCAGGGAGAGGGAGAGGGAGAGAGGGAACACCTGAGCAAGCTCTTCTCCTTTCATCTTCTTATAGAGGCACAAATCTCATGGGGGCTCCAATTCAGGAACTCACCCCAAATTGACTATCTTCCAGAGGTCCTACTTTCAAATCCCATCAGATTGGTGCTTGGGCTTCAAAACATAAATTCTGGGAGAACTTTTAGTCCAAGCGCCAATCTGATGGGATTTGAAGGTAGGACCTGACAGGCTGCGTGATTTCCACGTTGCACTTCCCTCCATTGCAGCCGAACCTCTGGCAAAGGCAGATTTCTCCCCGTGCTGCCGAAACTCGGCAGGAAGGGCCTGACTGACACGTGAGACTGAGGAGCCAAAGGGAAAGCACTTGCCCTTCCCCAGAGGCCACTGTAGCCGTCACAGCAGAAGTCACTGATGGTGGCTGCGCCCAAAGGACTAGCAGCCTGGCAATGTGAGACGTCTGAAGTCTTCAGAGGGGAAACTGCACGGAGGTGGCAGGGCTCCCCAGGGAAGGAACTCTTGAACCTAGGGCACACGCCTTAAAGGAGCCGGTTTCCACCAGGACTGGGGACTCTGTCATCATAATTTCCTCGACATTCAATATCAGTGTTTGTTGCAGACAGCTTCTAAGTGTTCCTTCCTCACAAATCACATGAAAATACAAGCAAAGCACGTTTAACTGTGTAGAATGAGTAGCTTTTGGGCTACTATCTGAAGAAGCAGAGGCTGAATTCTAAGATAACTACCTTTGAAAAAGGTAGTTAGTTTGGTTTAGTCAGTGATACCAACTAAAGACTGGCGGGAGTGAGCTGGCAGCACAGCAGAGAGCTCACCCAGAGAGAGAGAGCAGGAGGGACACAGGGACACCTGGAGACACACTGCGTGCCATAGGGCTCCAAGAGGTCTTCCAAGAGGAGAACACTTCCTTCTACTATGCAGCACAGAGACTGGACGACCATGGATGTGGTTAACTCCATGGGTTTAGTGGGGGCAGGCGAACATACCAGAGGACCCTATAGGAAACCTGCCAGTTCTCTTGCAGAAAGACCCTGCAGAGTTTCACCCTAATTTAGGGTAGAGTGGTAAGCATAAATTGGCAATGTTCTTCATCAACAGAGATGGGTACTCATGTTATTTGTTTTCACAAATCAGTATTTGACTATGACCCTCTGCTTTATAGAACCCTTCAGGGACTAGAGCCACCGCCTTTTCTGGAGGGGCTTCCCCCTCTAATCCCCTCTCCTAGCCTTTGCAATCTCTGTCCCTTTCTCAATGTCACCCCTCAGAAGCACTAAACCACTTGAAATCTTACAAACATACTCTCTCTATTTAGAGAGAGAGTAGAAAACTTTGGTATTCTTTCCTCAAATCTCTGCCAGGCCTTGTCTCTCCTGAGATACCTCTTCAACCCTAACACTAAAACAAGTTAGAGGGGTAAATGCAGACAACTGTACTTGAACAACAATAAAATATCTTAAAAAATAAAATAAATTAAACTGCTCACTCCTGAATCTTCCTGGATTCCTAATAGAAGCCTTTCACCCTGCTGTGCTCTTGCCATGAGCTTCGTGTATCACTCTACTAGAACATGACTTCTTTGTGGGCAGGAGGTCTGCTTACTCCCTTCATACTTTAGGACGATGACAGCAACTGCACACGTGCACATTCCTGCAATCACTCCAGCCAAAACAGTAGCAATAGCAGTTAACATTAATCAAGCATTCACTGGCACAGGTACCAAGTAAGTACTTCAAAGACATTTAATTTTGGCCACAATTCTGTGTGTAGAGTTTACTATTGTTTCCATTTTGGGGTACAGAAACTCGGACCAGAGAGGCAGATAACTGCCTGCAAGATATTATAGTTAGTAAATATAAGCAAGGTTTCAGAAGAGCTTAGGACAACGCTTTATTCTCTCCCAGAATGCATTGTGTGCCAGGTTCTGTGGTAGATACAAAGAGGGATAGAGCCCAGAGTCCAGTGGGTGAAGACAAGAGGTGTAATGGTTCAACTAAGTGCGGTAGGGACTAGGACAAGGGACCCAACCCCTGGCCGTGGACTGGTGCTGTGGCCTATTAGGAACTGGGTGCACAGCAGCAGGTGAGCGGTGGGCGAGCAAGTGAAGCTTCACTCACCTTACCACCTGAGCTCCACCTCGTGTCTCCCCTCACCTACCCCATGTCCTTGGAAAAACTGTCTTCCACAAAACCAGTCCCTGATGCCAAAAAGGTTGGGGACTGCTAGACTAGGATGTCATTCTGTGCTGGAAGGATAAGGTGCAAAAAGATCTATCTTAGGATGAAGTAAAAACTACTCTTGAATGACTGAATAAAGTAGAGGAAGTGAAGGTGCTTAGGTGAAATTTAAAGCTTTCACCTGGAAGCAGTGATACCCAGATCTAGTCAATTGGTAATGCTTTCTTTACTCTTTCCTCTACTTTTCACCCTGTCTCTTAAAAAATATCTAAGTTGTGGCCCTGGCTGGTGTAGCTCAGTGGATTGAGCACAGGCCTGCGAACCAGAGGATCGCAGTTCGATTCCCAGCCAGGGCACATGCCTGGGTTGCAGGCTGGTTCCCTGCAGGCCAACTCCCAGCAGGGGACACATGAAAGGCAACCATACATTGATGTTTCTCTCCCTCTCTCCTTCCTCTCTGAAGATAAATAAATAAAATCTTTAAAAAAATATCTAAGTTGTAAGAAACAGTGTTGTTGTATGAAATCACACTCCCTAGAAATTAAGTTACATTTTTCCCTGATACCTTTAGTTAAAAGTTCCCTCCAAAGACAGTATTGGCCAAGATAAAAGCAAATAAGTTTAGCTCTAGGGGAATGAGTGAATAACTTACAAAATACCTCAGCCCTACTTGACTGGGCGGTGTGAGGTTAAGGACAGACACCCTTTTCTACACATACCACCTGCCAGGCAGAGCATTCCTGTCAGGAATGCAGCCTTTTTTCATCCTTAAAGTACTCAGATCTGTGGCCTCCGTCCCTCCTGGCTTCCTGGCAACTCACTCCAAGTGAAAACCAGCGGTGTGACTAACACTGCACAGAGAAGCACAGGGCAGGCCACCCTGGACCTGAGCCCAAATTCCACGACTTCTGAGAATCACATGGTGCAAGGACAAGTCCAGTTTTACAATGTGACCCCAATGATCCTACCAGGGATACTTCTATCCATCATCCTGTTCTAGGACAACAGGGTAGGCAGTGTATCTCTATGCAGGTGTGCATTGTTTCACAGAGTAGATGTGAAAAACAGCAGAGAAATCATTTCATAAACTGAGTCAATTAAAATCTTTCACTAAGCTAGGAATACTTTTGTTATAATAAAAGCATATCTATATTCTACCCACTGTACAAGTTCAGGCTCGTTGTTAAAAATGAGCAGAGGTAGTGCAAAAACAGCCCAAACTGGTACCTAATGCTCTGTTGTCTATCTGCCCCATGCAAAAAGTTCAGTTGCTTCTGACATTCATAAAACTTCAAATACATTAAGCATAGAAGTCAGATGTCATTATGTTGACATAAAGTTATTCCACACAATACATAACTTTTTAAGCAGTACCCCTGAGTGTTTCCTTAATTTCAACTTTACCTTGCATTATCAATATGATCTATCCATATGGTTTTATTCTAGAAATAAATAATTATCACCCACAGGCTCTCTTCTCAAGAAGATGTATTTCAAATAAAATTTAAATCATTCTGCTGAAACATTATTTACCAGTCCTTCAGATATTTATGTTGTTTGGATCCACAGTGTCCTATTGATAACTACAATGCCAACTCAATCCAGAAATATCTGATTTTAAAATATAAGAAAACTTTAAAGCATTAATTTAATTTATATGTTTATTTTAGATGTAGATAAATGTGTCAAAGAAGCAAACACATGACATCAGAAATAAATTCAGTGAGGAAACGAGAATGAAATTATGACACCAAGAAGAAAGAGGAATAATATAAAATTTCTAAATGTTAAAGAGTAACTTCCTCATAATTTAAAATGAAAAATATGGGCCTCAAATTACTATGGTATTTAGATTCCAGGTGATATATTTTAGAGAATAATTATAACATGTCAGAATGTTGATATTTATAATTTACTGAAAATTAAATCCTTTATACATATTTCAAGTTAATCATAGGAAAGAAAACTTTGCATGTTAGTTTATAAGTGCACAAGAGGAGCATACTCAACTTTAAAGAATTCTTCTAGTTGAAGACAATGAGACTAGAGGATCTCTGTCAACTCTCTGTGCCATGCCAACTGTAATTCCCCAGCTTCTGAGGACTACCACATCAGAGAAATACTCCTTAACCAACAGAACACAACTTTCTCTCTTACTGCATTTTTGAAAGCCAATGCAGTCCAATTACACACTCTTTGGAAAAACGGCTCTATGTTCAAAATCTGAAAAGCACTGCAAAGGGGAAACTCTTCTTGCCACACCGATGAAAAAACAGCAGCTTGATTTACCATTTCATGTGAAACAAACAAAATGCAGATAAAATATACAAAATAACAGTTTACAGGACACTGAATCCTTAAAAGACGGGAAACAAATGAGGTGAACCCTAAAATCACCCCAGCCTACTCACTTGAGAGAGTCTCCCTGCTGTGAACAAGCAGGGAAAACTCAGGCGGAGCCCAGGAGAATCCCTGGGTTGAAGGGACTAAGCAGAAAAAGTTTAGAGGTGAATTGGCTACAGCTTGCAGGACAGTGCTGGAGACGAGTCATCTACAAACACACAGAGCTCTAGAGATCTGCAGAGCTTTCCCTTGGAGTGTGACGTACTTGTCAGCACAAACACAGAAGAAAACTACCTAAGTCTGGGAAAGGAATTACCCAGAAGGATTAGAGATGACAATGTCCACATGGGGCCAGGAATAGCACATGTTTCCACTAGCCATTCTGAAAAAAAAAAAAAAAAACCTCTTAATTCACAGAGTATCATGAGCCCTGTCAAGAGTCCTGCTTCCCTGGTGGGGAGTCATTAGCCCTGGACTGTGCACTGCTCAGGTCTGCTTAACTAATCCTAAAAGCAAGACATAAAAGGATCAACTTGCTTCGAAATAACACATCCAGACAATGTCTGGCATCTGATCAAAAGTTACCAACCATACAAACAAACAAAATAGGACCCATAATGAGGTGATAAATCAATCAACTCATGTGAACCCAGAACTTACATAGATAATGGAACTAATTGACAAGGATATTAAAATAGTTATTATAACTATACATGTTCAAAAAGTTAAGTAGAGACATGGACGACACTTAAAGAAAACAAGGAGAGCTTTTAGAGCTAAATCCCACATTGTGAGGTGAATACTACACCTCTTTTATTGCAGAATACAAGATCAGTGAACTTGAGAACATAACAATAGACGTTACCCAAATTAAAACACAGCCAGAAAAGAGAATTAAGAAAATTAACAGAGCACCCATGACATGTGGAACAACTTCAAGAGGCCTATAAATATATGCCTGGGGTCACCAAGGAAGAAGAGAAAGAGGGGCAGGTAGGAAATTAATTTCAAAAAAATAATGGCAAAAGCTTTCAAATTTAATAAAAACTAAAAACTCAGGGACTCCCAAAAAACTCATGAACCTCAAGCACAAGAAATCTGAAGAAAAGATAAAAACCACGCTAAGGTACATCATAATCACACTGCATCAAGTAAGTGGTTAGCAGGAAAAATCTTAAAAGCAGCCAGAGGAAAAGATCAGATAGTACTTATAGAGGCCTGAAGGAGATGAAAGCTGACTCACTGTCAAAGGCACTACAAGAGAGAAGACAGTTCAGCAGCATATTTAAAATACTGAAAAAATCTGTCAAACTAGAAATCCACATCCAGCAAAAATAGTTTTCAAAAATAATGAAGGCAAAATAAAACACTTTCAGACATACAAAAGCTAAAAGTACTCATTACCCACAAATACAAACTCTGAAAGATAAAGTACTTTTTGCAGGAAAAAAAGATACAGGATGGAAAAAATGAATATTCATATAGGATAGACTAGCACCAGAAAAGGTAACTACAAGAATAAATATTAAATATTTTTCTCCATTATTTAAATCTCTTTAAAAGAAAACTGTATAATGTAAGTAATAATAATGTACTCTGGAGTTTACAAAAGATGTAACAGTAAAAGGCTGCAGGTGGAGAAATGGAAGATCACCACTGAAGATTCTATTTCTGTACTTAAATTGCTACAATATCACTTGAAGGCAGCCTATAATAATTATGTATATCAATGCTATGAGTTATAGCTAAATAGGCCAAAGAAGAATCATAAAAAATACTCAATATAATAGAATGCAAAAAAAGGGGAAGAAAGCCAACAAAAAATACATGGAACAAAGAGAAATCAACAAGATGGTAAATGTAAATGTGACCATATATATAATTACAATAAATGTAAATGGTCTAAATATATTCATTAAAAAATAGTACCAGATTTGATTTTTTAAAAAAAGCAGTTCCCAACTACATGATGCATACAAGAAATGTACCTCAAATGCAAAGATAGAAGCAAGTTAAAATAAAAAGGTAAAAAATATATAACTATATAATTAGTTATATTAGTATACAACTAATACTAATCAAAAGAAAGCTATACTGGCTATAAAACAGATTTCAGAATATGAAATATTATTAGTAGGGATAAAGGAAGTTATTTCATAATGATAAAATGGCCAACTCATTAAGAAAATATAACAACCTTAAACATTTTGCACCCCATAACAGAGCTTCCAAATATATAAAGCAAAAACTGGTAGTCCTCCAAGGAGAAATAAACAAATCCACATTAGCAATCATAATTTCAATATCTCTTCCCCAATAATTAACAAAAGAAGTAGGCAGAAAATCAGTACTAATAAATAAGATTTAAAAACACTATTAATCAACTTGGCCTAATTGACATTCATAGGGCACTACGAATGTAGTGCTACCAATAACACCAATATACATGTTCTTTCCAAGTACAAACAGAACATTTGCCAAAGTAGCACATATTCCAGTTTATAAATAAACCTAAATAAATTTAAAGAGGACTCAAAAATACCAAAATATTTTCTGACCACCATGTAGTTAAATTTGTAATCAATAGTATAAAGGTACCTGGAAAATAATTAAATATTTGTATGTTTCTAATACACTAATACACTTTTAAATAACCTAGTGCTAAAAAAATCAAAAGGGAAATTATAAAGTGTTTTGAAGTGAGCAAAAAATCAAAACACACATCAAAATTTGTAGGATGCCACTAAATGAGGAGTTCTTTGAGGGGGTGGAAATATTGTATATATTCAGATGAATTAACTTTGGGAAATCCTAGAGTAAAGAAAGTGTCAAACCATTTTGTCACAAAATGTTCTGGTTCTGATGAAGCTATTAAAAATGTTGCAGAACATAACTTGGGACCCCAAAGTACGTATCTCTCACTGTGCTCTCGTCAGTGTTAATGAAGTTTCATTCAGGCATGTCTCATATCCCCTGTTAAACTAGAACTCCTTCAAAAGAAGAGAACCTTCCATACACTGACATCCTGCAAACAGGGTAGCACAGTCCACAAGCTGATGCTCCCTTATATCCAGGAGTTTTCTTTGGTATTGTACAAAAACTTCATTTTACCTCTCTTCTCACTGATTTTCCCTCCAAGCATTAGGTCTATTCCCACACTCTAAACTATAGTCTCTTCTATACATACTACCTTTGCTCTTAAGTTTTTCTCAGATACTAGGCCTCTATTTCTAACCACAAACTGGTCATTGCTATGAAGAAAACTCACTATCAATAAGGTAAAATATGACCCCAACCAAAGGTATTACTTCACCCCACAATCTATTTTCCTGTCTTCACAGAACAAAAGTATAATTTAGTAACTATTTCATTAATGAAGGAGACAAGCATGGAAGAAATGGAAATAGAGAAAAGTGAATAGATGTGAAATAAATTTAGGAAGAAGAAAGTACAGGAACTGCTATCTGCCTGGATGAGGGGAGAGAAGAAGCTGGAAATACTCGCTGATTTCCGTCTTCTGTGATTAGATACATGGTGGTACAGTGTGAAGTAAGAAAGCTTCTATGTGCTGGACACACATCTCAACTGATTTCATTTGCCATCATCACTATTACATCATCATCATCATCATCATCATTATTATTACCCCTCTCTGGCAAACTAGATGATGCAGGTTTTGCTTCTGTCCATTTAGTTGCCTACACTTGAATTGCACTCCCTCATCATCCATTTTTCAAGGCTCGTCTCAGGATCCCCCAAAAGGTGTCCTTTTGGTTTGATATAACACAAAACCATAATTTTAAGGTGGTACTTATGCTACTCGGGGCACACTCAGGATGTGAAGCCCACGAGGCACATTGCATGCACGTGGAAGGTCTTAGCAAGTTTGCCACAGGAGGCTGCCCACACCCTGGAGGTACAGGGATCTGCACAGCAGCTCCCAAATGCCCTTCCCAGTACCCATCCCCAAAATTTCTGGAGAAAAGTAGCTGAAAAAAATATTGCTTTATGAATTGGGCAGTATCAAACTTCAAGTATAGAGATGCACAGAAACCCACAAATTATTAAACATTTGAAGAAAACAAACACCAACATAGAGAAGCAGTAAACAAAAACAAATAGAAGTAGCAGTAAAAAAGTGCTAAATATTTTGAAAATATTTAAACAAATATTTTTGAAATGAAAAACACAGTATTTTATCTAAATAGAAAAAAGGAATACAGCTGAAGAATATATTAGTAATCTGCAAGACAGAGCCAAAGAATTGTCCTACAAGCTGCTATACTGTGCTCTTGTGTATAGTGCACACCCATATTTTTGCCCTAAACTTCCAGGAAAAATACCTTTTGTTTTAATTTTTAATTCAATCACTTATTTATTTATATTTAGAAACAAAACCAATTACCATATTCCAGGATATTATTTTGCATACAGCTATCATTACTGTTTCCTATCTCTCATTCTCTCTCTCTCTCTCCTTCTCTCTCTGCCCTTACTCCCTGCTACTTGCACACCTGTGCAAAGCCATGGGAACCTGGTTTTGGCATATGATTACTTTATGGGGAAGTCAGTAAGAGACTCTCTGAGAGGGAACTCGCACCAAAATAGGTATAATCTACAATCACATGTAAGTCACAGGGATTAATTCATCAGTATAATGTCTCATAGAAAGAGGTGGCTCAAACATTTTTAGCTGTATTGTACATGAACAGCACAAATAAGATCCATCAAGTTTTAGAAACACCCTTCTCTCTGCTTCAGTACAACCTCAGGCTGACAAGTTTGCCATGCACCTCTGTGCTCCCGCTGGGCTTTCTCATTTCACACCCCATTCACACTCTGCGCAGTGACACTTAAACCCACTCTTCAAAGAGCTAGACCATCTAGACCCAATTTCTCCTTTATAAGCAAGTGTACTTTGAACAAGTATCACTGTAAAAGGAAAAAAAAAAACACCTTTTCAAGTCTCTGGTTTGAACATTCAGCAGTAAGTTGGTAACTGGATATTTCAAATTCTGGACAGATTACACAGCTCTCCCATAGTGCTTTGCAGAGTTTCAGTTTCATACAGGGCCAGGACAGTCCATAGTGTCCTGCCCCTAAGGGAAGAGGAAGAGCCCACCATTTTATAAATAGCCGCAGGAGATTCCTGGGGCAGATCATGCCTCTGTTGCATTAAACCCATGGAGGGCGAGAACGAACAGGCTCACTTCCCACTGTGAATGATCATCCTTCACCTGTGGTCCCACAAATATCAATGGGCCACCTCTAGCTCCTGTAACTGGAAAGAGAAAAGGTGGCTGATAAGAAATGCTCCTGCTTATGGAAAAGAAGCAGTAAAAGAAAGAGCAAGGACAGCTCACAATGGACTGAACAGAACCTACAACCTCATTAAAATAATTTTTAAAAGGTTAAAAGTCACTAGAAAAGCTGAAATAACAAAAAAGCAAGCCTTAAGGAATGTGAAGGATGACCATAGAGGATCTAGGATTGAAGAACTATCAGTCACTCAAGAGTGCCTCATTTACCCCATAATGTTATCACAGAGACAGGACTGCTAACGAAAATACACTAAATTCAATCTGGATTTAATTCATTTTTTTCTTGTTTATGAATCAGTGAGCAAGGTCCTTGATGGACAAAAACAATCACACAGAAGCTGTAAGAACTAGTGTTGACATTTACCCAAATGACTTACCCTGGAACTTTATTTTATAAAAAGTAATCCCAGATATTAATCTATCTGAGGTCTCTCAGAAAACAGACACTGCCATGTACGTGCAAAAAATCACCCAGAAGCCCTGGCTATAGGCACTCCCTCGAGTGTTCAAAATGCAGATTATAACTGATGGGCAGTACTTCCCACATGAAGTTCCACAATAGGCCTGGCTGGTGTAACAGCACCACAGAGAAGCCAGCCCCTGTACCCCTGCCTTTGGCTCTGGGCCCTCATTTTGCAGCAGCAGCCTGTTCTGCAGCCAGGGCACAGACATCATGACTTTGAGTCTTTCCTGCATCCTCTGCAAAGCCAACGCAAAGCCCCCCTCTCTGAATATGTATAATCAGGGCCAATTGCTCCTGCCTCAGGAGGATGGGATGCCAGGGAGACATTTCCTGTGCTCTGAAAGAGGGTGGCTTTGATGGACACCATTTCCGGGCTTGCTGTCACTGGTGGTAGATACTTTATTGAGTTATGCTTGCCTCTCCTCTGCTCCTCTCCTCCTGTTCAGGAAACCTCACTGAGTTTTGCATACTTCATTTTCCTGATGATCATTACAGGACACACACTGGTTGCCTACACTGCAACATGATTTGTGGCAACTGGCCCAGTATTGACTGAAAAAAAATCACTGCACAGAATATACACTAGAGCAAGTAAGCATTCAATTTTTCAGAAAAAAATATAAACCACGGATAACTGTTGATTTTATTAATTTAAAATGAAGTTAAATTAATATCAACTCAAAAAGCAGAAACTATTATAGGTATTGAAAAATGGAGTGTGATTTGGTAAAAAAAACTGTACATTTTAAATTGGAAAAAAACTGCTAAATAAACCAAACCCTCTAATTGAAGCCTATTTCATGTAAGACAGGCTTGACAAGTACAATGCATTTTAGTAAGGTACGGACTTGAGCAATTTTGCTAGTCAGCCCACAGATTTAATGCCCTCCACCAAACTCCGGAGACAGTACCTTCCAAGTGTCTGTTCAAATCACAATCTCTCCCTCATCCCCTCTGCCTCTTTCTCTCTCTCTTTCACACTTGTGTGCACACACACTATTAAGTAGATGTCTTTCAGGCTGGTAAGTCACTTAGTTCACACTATTTCCATTGCATTTCTAATGCTTTTGAGTCAAGTGCAACAAACTAGCTGCTCAAGAAATTTATTTGTAAGCAGGCTCCTAGAATCATAATGAATGTTCTTATGGAAACTAGGTACTTCAACTAATCTGCATCCCCAGGCTATTCATAATGAGTCAACACAGCATACTGTGTGTCCCTGGTTAGCGCTGTAACAAGCATACTACTGAACCTAACTACTACAATAGGTTATGATTCTACCAGGGGAAATGCAGTTTGTCTTACACATTGGAGGCCTACCCATACCTCTACTCCAACCTTCCAAAGGGCAGTTTTTGAGGCTCAGAGGAATAGGGACCAGAGCCAAGGAAAGCCAGATGGGGTAAGAAAGGGAGTAAGTACATGGCGGGGTCTTTTGCTCCTACAGATTCTGAAGAATAGACATTTCTGATTTTAGCTGGTTGTCCAGTTACTCCAGACTCCACCTGCCTTCTGTAATTCTACAGTCACCATGTCCAAAGCTCAGGACTGCTGACTTTCTCTGGAAAACTTGCTGCCAAAAATGTACTGTTGCAGGTCAGTACACCTAAAGCCAGCCCACAGCCTTGAAGTTTTCCTAGGACATGCATGGCTAGTAGCCTTAGGCTGCTTCCCTCTTCTGTTCTAACCCTCTCTTTCCTCTGCCTGTGCTATGCACCCCTCCCATCCTAAACTCTAAGGGAAAGACAGAAATCCTACCAAGGGCTCTAGTGAAACTTATCTTCATTGCAAAACTAACATGCACTCATCTTTTCCAGAGTATTTAGTCACAAAAGGGATGGTTTACGGTGGGAAGAATAACAGGGACGGTGAAGAAGGGAAGGATTTAGGACTGGAGGCAAGGAACTGTGGATGTGGGCACAAGGACAAGGGTGTGTATCAACAGAAGTGAAGTGGCTGCATCTAGAATCGAGGAGCTCCAGATAAAAAGCCACTTTTGAGCACCCTGTGCCCTGCCTGACCCGGGAGTGGGGCCAGTGGGGCCAAGAGCCAGTGGGTGCCAACAGCTGGCCACAGAAGAGAGTGTTTCCTAGGTGCCTGGTTACCCCCTACAGCACATTTTGACTCACTGCACTCTAATTTAAAAGCAGGCACTGTTACTTGGAGTTGGGAAATGAGCACAAAGAAGCTTAGTAACACGCCCGAGCACCGGAGCAGAAACTTGAATCCAGGCCTACTTGGGAAGGAGTTTGCTCTCTCACTCATTCCCACCTCATAGGTACCCCAGAGAATACAGATAATTCCAGGAGGCTGAACTCAGAGAAAGTTAGAAGCCTTGCTATATGTTTGCCAGCTCTGTGGACTGAAGACTACTGGTTCACCTCCTAAGTTCCAGGTTTCTTTGCTGTCTAATGATTACTAAGAAGTAGATGCAGGGCAGAGCTTAACACCAGTCAGATTTAGAGCAGATATCCATAATTGGCAGCTATTATTGTTATTATTACTGTTATTATTTAAATCTGGGAGTCTCAGTATTGTTTCCATTTCTTCCAATTAGGAAAATATATGAATTAGAAGTGAATATCCTTATACTCAGTTTATATTCACTTTTAATATTATAGAATATTAGAGATTTACACTTTGAAGAAAACTTAGGAGACAGTTACAACATAGTACTAACAAAGCTAAAAAATACCCTGTGTTAAAAAATTCTCCTTTTTAAATTTTAATTGTATATCCTACTGATCAAAACCTTTAACATTAGCTGAAATCTTCTGATACTACACATTTCAGTAATTCAGCCCTTTGTCAAGCAGTGAGATTGAGCAGAGTAGGAAAAATATCTGAAGTACATCACCACATCCAGGCTCATTTTCTACTCTATGAATCCAAAGAAACATCATAAAGGTAGAGCTTCCTTGAGAGATGCAGGCTGTATTTTCTACATGTAGTTAGATTTTTGTCCAGGAACCACTGCTCAGAATCTCCCAGTGAATAAGATATATTTCGTCACTGGCACTGTTCCTATAGATAGTTAGCTAATTATTAATAAGAAGGGGGCAAAGGGAGTTGGATATTATTGGGCATACTCAACCAGGGAGCATAATTTTGTTTGCTTCACTAGGAAGCTACAGCTTCACACTCCCCAGGGGACCACAGCATTGCCCTTCCAAGGATTAACCCTCCTCCACTCCCCAAACTGGTAATGGATTACTGGGGGGAGAGGTAAGTACAAGAGCAACAGAAGCCGAAATGGGGGTGGCGCTCGATCATGGAGGACTGTCAGTCTAACTAGTGGGCAGACCCATCAGAAGCCTGCAAAGGCTTGGGAAGTCGATCGGTTATTTTGAAAAAGCTCCTGATCCTTGGTCCTTCCCAAGATAATATAATCCCAGGGAGTAAAGAAACTCTCTCTTGCTCTGTGACCAGTGCTCGCCCGCTGCATTTACCCCTTGCACTCATGCATTCTCTCTCCACAACGACATGGCCCTAGTGGACTCCAAATGCTGGCTCCAGGTGGGAGCCTGGACACTGCAGCCCAGCAACATAGCGCAGCCTGGAATACAGGCTAAGCAACTTGAATGGGGACCGAGACCATTTGGCAGCTGCCTGTGGGCTCCAAAGATCCAACCTTTAATATGACACAGAAACTCTGAACACTGGCCTTTGTTTTGGCCTTGCTGAAGGCATGGTTGGACCTTTTCCATGGATGGACAAATGGAGATGGAACACAAGGGCAGCCTTCCACCCAAATAAATCTTACCATATGACTATGTTTCCCACACGGGTCCCTGGGACACTTTCCTTATGATCCTGTGAAGGAGCTCCACTTCCTCTCGGAGCAGTACCAAATCCCTGTCTGTGGTCCAGGGTGGTGGCCTCCCAGGCCAGTACACCTACTCTCTAGCCTTCTCCTCTCTGCCTTCTGTTGTCTACTTTTGAATTACTTTATCACACATCTCTAATTCTTTCAGGGAGTGTGAAAAGACATAAAACAGGAAAATTAAATTCCACTCTGTCAATTTTGTTTTTAGTTCACAGATCTAATAAAATAGAAATGAAGGAAAAAATACTAGCAAATATGAGGTTTTGGAAATGCTTTTGCTCCAGCTCCTTCCAGGCCTCATGACAGACAGATTTCAGTATGTTATGAATATGCATGAGATGTTGGGATGCATGACAACACATTTTTTCCTGGGGTAGCTGAGAAGACTTACTACTTTAAGCTTTCTTTTTTATCTTTTTGAAATGTTCATTATTTATTATGGAAAAGCATACATAATACAAAAATTCCCATCTTAGGCATTTTCATTATAGTCAAGCATATGCACATTGTTGTGTAGCCAATCTTTAAACTTACAAAAAGTGCTAGAAATCTGAGATAAAAAAATAAAAGGCCATGCCAGTACCTCCAGTGCAATTATGGGAGACAAAACCTATACTGACCGTCTAACAATAAAACTGCATAGACACCACCCATATGCAGTCAAATATAAAGATTAAGTCAAGAAATTACATACACTCAAATATTTATACCTATTTCCTTAAACATAAAATCACTGAAAATCAATGTCCAGAATCTCAGCAGATTATGCTGTTTGTTTTCATCTCTCAATGTATGGTGCACTTTCTGTTCACTAGGGCAGTTGCTTGTCTATTAAAGTTACAAAAATAACTAGAATTACACTAAAAAAACAAATGTAAGTAACTAATTTGCAGGCACAGGTGCCTTTTTTCCAGATGCCTTTTTAATATATAAATAATCACTTTAATTAGATATCCACAAGTTTTTGATGGTGGGATGAATAAAATGTGTGGGGAGATCAGATATGTGCATAGGCAGCAAACAAGCATTTAAAAGCCTACAGTATAAGGTTTTTTTGTTTGTTTGTTTAAGTTTAAGGTGAGGAAGTGTTAAAGGACTGCCTAATATCCTATGTTTTACTAAACTTTAGTAAACTTAAAAAGTTTGATTTTTTGCCCTGGCTGGTATAGCTCAGTGGATTGAGCATAGGCCTGTGAAGTAAAGGGTCACCGACCGGTTCGATTCCCAGTCAGGGCACATGTCTGGGTTGTGGGCCAGGTTCCCAGTAGGGGACACATGAGAGGCAACCACACATTGAGGTTTCTCTCCCACTCCTTCTCCTTCCCTTCCCCTCTCTTTAAAAATAGATAAATAAAATAATTTTTTAAAAAGTTTGATTTTTCACTTTCCCATTTTTGCTGCCAATGTTCCATAAGCTGTATAAAAGGAAACAATTTTTCCTAAAAAGACATGTCAGCAGATATTTTTTTACAAAATCTACTCTTAGCACTACAAGAAAAATGACACTGTCAACAATTTCTACTTTGAAAATTGGAAACTGTGAAGAGACAAACACCTGGTAGCAGGCTTGAGTTTACCAGAGGAGGAAAAGTTGAGACTACTGGAAGAAAAGTGTTTATATCATGGTGGGCACGCCTGTCCAAGGCACTCCCAACAAGGGTACTGCCTAGGTATCAAAGATGAAGTAGATACCACCTGCAGCTGGTGAAGGAGGAAAGACTTGTAAGGGCAGTAAACACCTGGCAAAGAATACTGCAGTCAAGGTAAAAGAAAAAAATAATGGAAAAGAAAATAATGGTCAGTTCTCCGGAAAGCCCCTTGTTTTCCATCTCATCCCTCCATCACTGGAAGAATTCTCAGTGCCGCATCATCTTACCAACATGGTAGGCCTTATTCCTTATCAATAAGCTTTACAACTTCACCCCCATATCCACAGGAAATAAAAATAATGTCACCTACATTTAAAGGAAAAGAGGCAAAAAAATCTATCTGAATCTTGCCTATCAAATAAATGCCTTAGGTCCTCTGAAAAGGGAGCAAATAAGCAAAGAATGAACATCCCCAGGCAGCACCAATGATCTATTGTGTAGCCCTGTCTCCAAGTACAGCCAGTTCTGCATAGACCAACATTAATGTGGACTCAAATCTGTCTTGAGACACACCAGTCCCCTCTTTACTATATTTGGTCTGCTCTTGAATCAAACTGTAAAATATTTAAAAATTTATAATGGTTTTATTTTTGTTTCTAGATATTCCTTCCCAGAATATCACTCTGTAATTAATTTTTACAGAGTAAAAATTGTTCTTTGCAGATTGTATACTTTACTTTTATTATCTCTAACTGGTTAGTTTGATTTATTTGTTGTCTCTGCTGAGGATACCCCATGACAGTGGATTTTTAGATGTGTTCATAATATCCACTTGAGAGCTCATAATCATTCAGAATCTGTTTTTCCCTTGGAGGTCTCATGAGGACCTTGGGGATACGGAGGCATTAGTGGGCACACTAATTGGCAGACCAAAGTTTATGTTAGTTTCTAACCTTGGAGCCTCTACACAATGAAATTTTGCTCATCAAACATGAAAGGGCAAATTGGGGGTCCGATTTCCAACATGGATTGGGTTAAGAGTTTTTCAGGCATACAGCCTGCAGCCACAAGGTTTAAACTCTATACCCTAAATCACATATCTGCTCAAGTCATCCCCTAGTTTTCTTCTTCATTTGTGGCAAATCTTCTCTTGAAGATTTCACTTTCTTGGTACTGAGCCTGAATATGTATTTTAAAAATACTTTCAATATTAAAGTTTTGACATTTTTTCTAGTATTTCCTTTGAATGGGAGTGAAGGGGCTACTCACGCCAACTGGTTCTGCCATCTTGAAGGAAAGAAAGGTTTCTCACCTAACCTCAACACTCTTTTATCATCCTCATACTAAATTTACTGAGCATCTACCTTTTATAACGATTAGCACTCGTTTCTGTACATACTTCGTACAGTAAACCTAAGCCACACTTTCTTCCCACTAAGAACTTGTAGTCCACCCTGGAAGAAACAGTTGCTTAAGAGAAGAATGTGATCTAAAAAAAAGAATGATTTTATTTAATTTTGATATGAAGTCTAATAAAATATTTCCATTTTCAAAGTCAAGCACATGATATTAATTACCAAAAGCCTTTATGCTTATTTTAAGTGAGGACTTTGCAGAATATACATGACATTCTAAGACTGCAAATCTGGGTCCATCTGTAGAGGCCAATCACAGGCCAGTAATAACATGATAGAGTTCAGATCCATACTGATGATGACATATAACAAAGGAATTTAAATTGGTCTGAGCAGTTTTAACTGAAATTTGGTTTCAAAACTCAGCCCAGCTCTCATAACAAACTGTTATTTTTAGAAGCAAGTTTTCTAAATATCATTTCCTAAATACCAAATTAAACAACTATTACTTTGGCCTGTCCAATTCATATATTGCATGTCCTTGGCCACAATGGCTGTTTCAGGAATGAAAATGGGGTTCAATGGGGCTCAATCCTAGAACTTCTACTTGAACTCTTGGCCCCTCTTGGTGCTGAGGTGACTGATGCAAGGGGTTTACAGCCAATAGTTCTAGTCAGACTGGTTCCCTTACTGACCTCACAATAAGGGAAGCCTACTTGGACAGATGATGAAGGCAACATGAAGAGAAGCAGGGCTGCCACTATTTGAACCCCTGACCCCAGCTATTTCTGAAGGATTACCCTTGAAATTTTCATTTATGTAAAGCAAAAAATCCTTCTGCTCAGTCTGAATCCACCTGTGATAGGTATTCATAAGATTGGAGAGTCCTAATTTAAATATTGATCAATATTCCTAATAGATTGTCATGAAATCCTTTTTCGGAACTGCATTTTGGTGTTCTGCCTATATATATAAATATTCATTTTTCATCAATATTTCATAGTTCAAATTAAGTTGATAATTCTAAATTTATAAAATTCAATTTATAGTTAATAAAGTATACTCTGTTATCAGTTAAGAGTTCCCAGTGCAGGTAGAGGAAATTTTCAATAACTCACATCTAATTATTTCATTTTTAATGGTGCCCCATTTCCTTATGATGAAATTCAATTATATTTTAATGGCTTTGCCCATCAGTCCCTTATCTTGTATTGTTCCTCCATGTGCTATGCTTTTAATCTTTCTGAATTTTAGCTCTTCAAATACAATATGTTCTTTTCTGTGGTAGACAGAATAATGCCCCCTTCATCTCCCAATTATGTCCATGACCTAGTCCCAAGAACCCCTAATCCCTAGGCTGTGTGAATGTTAAATTACATAGAAAAAAGGAATTGAAGTTGCAGAGTTAAGGTTGATCAGCTGACCGTGAGACAGAAGATTATCCTGGATTATCGGGCAGCCCAATGCCCTCATAAAAGCCCTTACAAACTGCAGAGGAGGCAGGAGGTCACAGTTAGAAATGTGAAGATGCCAGTCTAGGAGCTTTGAAGATGTAGGAAGAAACCACAAGCCAAAGAAAGAAATCAATTTCTAGAAGATGGAGAAAGCAAGGAAACGAATTCTCCTCCAGAGCCTCCATAATTTATGATGCCCTGCTCACATTTTGACTTTATCCCAATGAAGTCCATTTTGGGATTTCCAACCTCCACAACTGGAAGATAAGTTTTCTTATTTTAAGCCACTAAATCTACAGTAATTTACTACAGCAACAACAGGAAAATAATATATCTGTCTAAAATATTCTTCCTTCCCCCATTCTCTCACCATGAATCCTAACCATCCTTCAGATCTCAGATTAGGTATCAATCTCTCTCCCAAGCATTGTATGAACACCCTACATTAGATATCCTTCATACCACCCTGCACTTCTGCTATTTGTTTTCCATAATTCTAACTGCTATTACACAATTGGAGTTACCTCTATACTTGTCTATAAATTGTAACTTCCTTGAAGGTTTGCTTCTTCTTGAATATGTATTATGTAGCAATGTGCCTGATAGTTTGCCAATAATAGTTTGCCAATAATTATTTGAGTGGCTCTGGCTGGTGTAGCTCAGTAGGTTGAGCACAGGCTTGCAAACCAAAAGGTCGCAGTTCAATTCCTAGTCAGAGCACATGTCTGGGTTGTGGGACATGTTCCCAGCAGGGGGTATGTGAGAGGCAACCACACACTGATGTTTCTCTGCCTCTCTCCTTTCCTTCCTTTCTGAAAATAAACAAATAAATAATTTAAAAAATAATTATTTGAGTGAATAAGTAACATAATCAATGAATGAATCAATGAATCAATAAAGAGATAAAGTACTTTCTGTGGAACTCAAATAGACTAGCTTTCTTATGATAGGCAGAACTCAATTTACAAAGTGCCTGGGTTCAGAAATGACATCAATGGCAATCAAGGACTCAGATTAGTTTAGTCTTTACAAATTGAAATAAAGATTAAATATTGTACATCTGTAATAGTAGTGGTGGGCTGTCACACAGATGTCAGAACATAAGCAGAAACGGGTAGCCAGATTAGGCTGCCCATGGTGAGAATCCTCAGGAGACAGGGGCCAACGAATGAAGTTTAGGAGAACTGGAAAAGGTAGACGAAAGCATCATCCTGAAAGTCAAGTAGAAAGAACAGCTGCCATACGTAAGAGAAGGAAAGAAAAAGAATACTTTTAAACCTAGGTCCTCTATTATATACTGTCAATACAGTAACCATTAGCCACATTTAGCTATATACATTTAAACTTTAATGAATTAAAATTAAAAATTAATTCCTCAGTTTTATTAGCCAGATTTCAAGTGCTTGAAAACCATGTGGCTAGTGGCTACCACATTCAGCAGCACAGAGAGCAAACATTTCTACCACCACAGAAAGTTCTATTGGGTGGCACTGTAATAGGTTTTGTATTTGCTTGTAGGCTACCCTACCTAGTGAATGTAACTACTACCAACTAGGGATGGGGGGAATTTAATGTTTGAAATAGTCGATTTAAACAGTTTATCATCATATTGATAATATGCATGATCAAAGAGCTTGAGGTAATTGGGACAATTTTATTGATTAGAATCTAGTCAGACTTGTATTTGTAAAATGTCCTAATCCAAATGTGCCTCGCACTTACGATTTAGAGTCGGGTAGCCTCGTCTCATGTTCACAGATACTGACTGCCATTGGCCTGTTTCCTCATCACAGCCAGCTGACCTCATGACCACTACTGACTTTCACAATCGTTAATGAAGATATGTTGCAGTCTTTCTTTTTAAAATCATGAGCAAGATAAGGTTACTATGGATATAGAAAATATTTTTTAAAATAAAGAAAACATTAGAAATAATAAGTGAATTTAACAAGGTAAGTGAAAACAAGGTCAACATATAAAAAGAAACATATTTTTATGTATCATTTTTAAATAATTAAAAATGAGTTTTTAAAATACAACATTGATAACAGCATTAAAAATATCAGGTACCTAGAACCAAAGATGTTCAAGGCTTGCTTCTCAAGGTACATTATAAAACTTTACCGAGCCAAAATAGACAAGGTCTAAATAAGTGGAGGTATCATATAGTATTCAATGATTAAAAGACATGATATATTTAAGATTTTAAATATTTCCCAAACTGATCTACAGATTTAAAATAATCTTAATCAAAATTTCAACACATACTTTTGTAGAACTTGACAAGCTGGCTTAAGAAATATCAATGGAAATGCCAATAATATTTAAGACACTCTTTAAGTACTTGGAAAAGGACAAGGCACGACTTGTAGCAAATATAGAAACAAACACATAATTTTGAGAGTCAAGACTGTCCTTACTGGTGCAGGGATGGACAGGCTGACTAATAATGACAATGGGGAGCCCATGTAACCACATATGAGCATAGTTACAAGCTCATGCTGATTCATGGCAAAGGCAGTACCACAGAACAGAGAGAAAAGAATGGTCTTTTAAGCAATGGGGCATACTAGAAGTTCCAGGAAGTAAAGAAAGAAAAGAGAAAAGAAGGGAGGGAGAGAGGAAGAAAGAAAGGGAGGGAGAAAATACCTTTTAACTCATATCAAGCACTAAAATAAAGTGTAGGTAAACTAAACAGGAAAATTGAGAGAAAAATATAAAAAGGTTCTATAAGATAATATAGAATATCTACTGGGCCTTGGTATATAAAAGGGTTTCTTAAGTAATATACAAAACATTTAACCATAAGAGAAAAATTAATATTTGACTAAGGTAAAACTTCTATTCATTAAAAGACACCACGAAGAGAGTGAAAAACAATCCACAAAATGGTAATCAATACACAACTAACAAAGGACTTACGGAAAACATTTAAAGAACTAGTGTAACCCAATGAGAAAGGGAATCACAAAAAAGGAACTAGAAATGGCTGTAAGCATCAAATTGCATTCAATCTAATTAGTAATAAAAGAAATGCAAATTTCCACCACAATGAAATTCTATGACACACCTCTCATTTTTGTAATTTATGTTGACAATTTTAATTGACAGTACCCAGCATTAAAAAGATGAAGCAGTACAGCAACTTTCATACACTGTTACTGGGAACATAAATCAGTATAACCATCTTTAAAAATATTTTAGTGCCAATATAAGGGAGCAGTCACACATACTCAATACTCATTTCCAATCTTCACAATGTATGTTCATGAGGATACATACCTAAGAATATCCATAAGCATCATTTTTCCATGGCAAAATATAAACAGAAATAATCTGAATGTCCAGCAAGAGTAAATGTATAAACAAAATGAAGTGTATCCATACAGAAAAATCACTAAGCAATGTAAATTAACTATAGTTAGTTACAATGTTCTTGAAATTTAAAACCATATTAAGAAAAAGAACTAAGATACAAGCTAATATAGGACTATGCTTCTGATAAAGTTCAAAAGTAGGTAAAACTAAAGTTGACTGTGGTATATTCATAAGTATTAAAATTATTTTTACAAAAGCAATGAAGTTATTAATATAAAAGTCAAAATACTGGTTACCTCTGGGGAGAGGAAGCCAGTTACAATTGGAAAAAGATAGCTGGGGTTTCCTCAGTATTGGCAAGGTTCTCTTTCTTGACCTGGATGATGGCTAAAAAGAGATTAGCACTGCAATTATTTAATTGCATGTTGATATTTTACTCACCTTATCCTAAGTATACTTCACAATATATATGACTTACAAAACCAAAACTTCCATGAATGACATAAATATGTAGGCTCTGTTGGTAAGATCCTACACCAAGGCACCTTGGATAGTGCATCCTTTTTTTTTTCAAATATACCTAGAAATTTAAAATAGCTAAAATACGCATAAAATATTATTGAGTGATCATCAGGTGTGATTATGGGCAGCACATGGCTACGAAGTAGCTGATGTGTCGGTCTTCAGCAAATCAGGCACAGAATGTGAAGATATGAAAAACATGAAGTATATCTGATCTTACTATCATCACTGCCAAATATGATATGGTGAAAATAATTCCCATCAGAATGCTACACATTATCAATTTAAATTAGCCTCAGACAGGCATGGTTAGTATTTATTGAATATTGAGACTTTCGTGAATCTGAAAATATATAAAATAAGCTTAAAGACAGATAATGAACATAAGTTCCAGACTAAAATGGATTTTTCATCTTAAGTACATCTCTGAAAATATGTTGCATTTGCATTACGGCAACATAAAGGGATCATTTAATAGTTTTGTAGACTAGTTTTTCTTTTAATTTAATCATTTTTGGCAGGTTTATGAACTATGGTATAAGGCACACATTTAGATGACTTTTTTATAGTCAGAAAAAATAGGTAACATAAGCATTAAAATTACTATGCTACATCACTGCAGAATTAAAGATGTTTAAATATCTAATTCAACTCCCCTATTTTACTGCTTGGTTGAGTTGTCTGCCCTTTCCTAAGAATTACATTATTCAAGTTAATCTACACATCAATTTTAAAAACATTTCTAAAAATTCAAACACTGATTTGCCCCCACTGCACTTTGTTAGGATAGACTGAGGAGGTTCAGTGCTAATGCACTTGTAGTATTTTCTTTCTCAAGCTTGTATGGGCAATGAAGTTTGTCTGACATAATTAATTAGAAGAGTATTAATGGACTTCCGTTAGATTTCTGAAACACCATGAAGTCTTACATTAATCATTTTAGTGATGATTAAGGCAAGAGATAAGTCTTTATTTCTCATTTAAGCAAATGTTTTCTCAAATCAGAAAATTGGGACCTACAAAAAGATCATAAAGACAACTCAACTACCTTAACTATCTTTCCAGATACTGTCTATGCTCCTATATTTTTGCAGAATGCAGTTATACCACGGGTTTTTGTAATCTGATTTTGTAATCTGACCTTTCCCTTAGTTAATGTTATAAACAGTTTAAAAGTCAATAAAAAAGCCCATTTAATGGCTTTAGAGTCTTCTAAAATGCAGAGTATAACTAACCCAAGGTTGCTGGATATTAAGATTTTGTAAAAATATCACAACTACAAAAAACGTCCAAGTTTAACTGTCTAAAGACTAAATTTTGTTTTAAAAGTAATATTATTTATTTATATGAAATGTACAAAATAGGCAACTCCATACACACAGAAAGGAGCTGGGGGTGGGGTAGATAAGGGGAGAAGTGACTGCTTAGTAAATACAGTTTCCATTTGGGGTGATAAGAATGTTCTAGAACTAGATAGTGGTGAGGACTGCACAACACTATTAATATAGTTTGCCCAATATAAAAGTAATACTAGAATTTAAACACAAGAAAAAAATTTTTAAAAACCCACTATAACAAAATATTTCCAAAGCTCTTATCCACATTTTTCTAATTTCACACATTGAAACAAAAAATGAATACTTGAAACATTAAATTTTAACAAGTGAAATGTTAAACACTTGAACCTCAGGTATTTTCAGAAAATTTACTAGAGACTTGCAAAATCAAGACATGAACTTAAGTGCAGTGTTAAACATCTTGAGTTTTGATTATCTGTTTAGCTGGCTGCTAAAAATATGTCTGATTGCAAAGGAAATACTAGTATAGCCTAAATACCTATAAGTGAAAACCAGAAGCTTACTGGTGATAAAAGAACAATGAAGAATATTTATGGAATATTACATTATCTATTACATTATCTCATAAATCCTTACTAATAAACTATTGACATTATGAGAAAATGGTATAAAAATGAACTTTTAAAAAATGCATATTGATTGACTGGTTTTGGAGAACTTTTAGCCCACTAAGATGATTAATAAATGTGTTTCTGAATTTTAATTCATCACTAACCATGAGAAGCCTAGAAGAGATGTTGAGGTGATTTTTTAAAATGAGCAAATCAAAAACATAAAATTTACCATCTTAACCATTTTGAAGTGTACAGCCCAGTGGTGTTAAATATATCTACATTGTTGTGCATCCAATGCCCATCACTTTTTTAACTACAACCTTCATGGGTGCTTTACTTCCCCTTATATATGCTAAGATTGCACATCACAAACTCATGCATTTCTGTCACTCAAGGATAAGAGTTCTAACCCTAGGGCAAATATAAGCAGCAGACAACAACAGGACGGCCCATTTATGAATCTAACTAGAGTCCTAAACTGAATGGGGGAGTCCATACCAGCTTCAGTGAAGTAGCACCAGACATCTGCAGGTAAGGCAGACAGCAATGTCAAAGTCAAGCCCCCATGGCAATGCTGAGATTACTCAGTCAGAGGGAGTTCTTGTCAATGGCAGCACTGACAGCTGTGGCAACAGCAGCCATTGGCCCTTCTGGAATTACCACTTCCAAGACTTCAGTTAACAAACCCACTGGGCTGCCCAGAATATTGCAGGAGCCACTAGACCCTTGCCAGGAAAAAAGCGGGCTTCTAGAAGTTTAAGTCCCAGGGATTCTGCTGAACTTGAGATTGCATGCTTCACCTTGGTGGTGGCTCCCTCAGGTCTGGAGACCAAAGGAAGTGAAGGTTATGCTTTATGCTCCATTAAGTACTTTCCAAGGCACTAGATAAGAGCCTAAAACCTACCATAGTTCACATATATCTCAGAAGCTGATGAGCCACTGTGAACGATCTACATAATTAACTCTTCTCAAAGCTGCCATCTTCAATTACAGAGGACCACTGTGTGTTAAACAAACAAAACAAACAGCCAAATGATGAGGCTTCTCTGAGTGGAAGGGCACCCTGGATCTCAGGTAAAGACCACATCAGATGTGGGAACATCACAGACAACAAAGAAAGAAGGACAACACCATAGAAATCTCCAGAAGAAGCGGCAGGAGCACAGAGCACACAAAGCAAATATTTATGGGCATCATGAGAGGAGAGGGGACTTCACAGTAGAGGTGTCTTGGTGTCTTACCAAAGGTTTTGGAAACGGGCCAGGACAGGTACCTGCAAGCACTTTAGGCCAGCCAGGAAGGAGTGAAAGGAGGTCACCTGCAGTGCTTAAAGCCCAGCCTTGGACACTCAACACGAGTGTGAGGCATTCTATACCCTTTTAAAGAATCTAAAGCCCAGTGACTCAGGTCAGGAAAAGGTCAGGGAGATGAGTGATAGTACTTCTGTCCTTGACAGTTGGCCTCATGAAGCATTGAACTCCATCTGGAGATCCCCAGTGAGTGACCTGCCAAAGTGACCCACGGGTGACATGTCAATAGCAGAGGAAAGGAGGCTGCAGCTATTTATGTACATTTCATATATTTGAAATAAAAGAATAATGATGTTGCTTACAGTTTATCCTGTTAGGACACTAATAACTGTTTGGTTCCTGAAAGTAATATATGTGCTATGTAAGTACATCCAGAGAGGAATCACAGGAACATAGCCCTTGGGGGTGGCATTCTCAGGCTCAGTAAAAACGATCCCTTGAGATGTTCACCAGGTAGGAAAGCATGGCCACTGTTTTATGGTAACACTGACGTGGGTCTGGATTTGGATACTCTGATTTGACTGGAGGGTGAAAACAGCATCCAGACATGTCTGGACACTGCTGAGATAAGAACAGCTGCACATATTAGCTCCATGAAAGGCAGTGGCCTTTGGTCTGATCCCCTCTCCTGCGAATGGTCCAGGGCATCAGAGAAACTCCATTGGTGGGTGGCACCACTGTCCTTGACAGGACTTCCTTTAAGAAGTGCCATGAGCTCTGACTTCCCTTCACCTAGATTAGTCAGCTCCCACCCACCCTTCCTAAACTTGGTGGTCAAAGTACACATAGGCATGGATGACTCTGCTTAACCTGAAAGGTCATGCATGTGCATGTTCTTCCTCCCTCTAAACTCAAAGGGACCTGTATCTGATCTGCAGTCCCGCCTCAGACTTGAATGACTACCACATGTACCTGCCGCCCACAAGTGCTACACCGATCATCTCTGCCAAATTCAGCAAAGTTTGCATCTCACATCAGTTAACATGCAGTTACATTATCATCATGTTACTGATCACATCTATTAAATCTATTGCCTTCATTACTATTGTATGGTACTAGAGACCAATTTGCAATAATGTGTCCAGGCTTCAAAAGTGTTTATTAAGAGGAAAAGTCCAAGTGTGAGGCAGGCTTGGGCCCATGGCCCTGCAATCCTGCCACCCTCACCCCATAATACACTGTGCAGACTCAACATCATAAATCTCCTGATCTTGATACACTGTTAAATAAAACAGTGAGGATGGGGAAATTACCAAATTCTAGCTAAATTTTCAGCACACTGGGCATGGAGAAAGAGAACTGCTTGCCATCATGAAATGTTCTGGCTGGTCAGAGGTAATGCCAGTAAAGACACTCTACGACTCCATGAGGCCAGTCCAACTCACTCATTTCAGCAACATACTCGGTATGTTGAACCACTTGTCACTCTACAACTGGGAGATAAAAATAAACCCACGCAGGTGCCAGGATAATTCAATGGGAAAAAGATGGTGTATTAGTTTGCTAGAACTGCCATTAAAAATACCATGAACTGGGAGGCTTCAACAACAGAAAAATATTTTCTTGCAGTCTGAGTTTGGAAATCTGAGATGAAGGTGCAGGCAGCACTGCTTTATTGTGAGTCCTCTCTCTCCGGCGTGCAGACGGCCCCCTTCTCACCATGTCTTCCCGTGGCCTTGCCCTTGTACATGCACACTGCTGGTGTCCCTCCCTCCTCCTTTGAAGACACCAGTCACACTGGACAACAGCCCACCCTAATGACCTCAACTTAAGTTAAGCACCCCCTTAAAGGCCTAATCTCCAAATACAGATACCACTGGGGGTTCAGAGTTTAACATATGGATTTGTGGGTGGGCGAAATAATTCACTGCACAACAGGTGGTCTTTTCAACACAGGGGACTGACTTTTGGATATAAATGTGCGAAATGATAGTAATAATAAGCTTAGAGCCTTACCTCAGGCTAATTTTGCATAGCCATACATAACAGTTAACTTGAATGGCTCCTGAGCCTAAATGTCAGACATTTAGGACAAAAACAAATGTAAAACTTTTAGGAGAAAAACATTTAAAAAATCTTTCTAATCCTGAATCCATCACCAAAAGCACACTCCAGAAAAGGAGACAGTAAGTAACTGAGCCTTGCATCAGACATTGTTATAAGCTCTGTATACATTCTCTCTCATTTAATTCTTACAACAACATCATGACATGAATAATGTTCTCAACATTTTACAAATGAAGACACTGAGGCTCAGAGGGGTCAACTAACTTGAAAAAGGTCCCAAAGGTAGGAGGTGCTGAAGTCAGGAATCTCTCAGTAAGTATGCCAATAGCTAACTTCCTATTGGACATATACTTAGAGCTCATACCCTAATACTTCGGTAGAATAAAAAGGTGTTTTCTAAAGCTAAAGAATGCAACCAAATTTTAGTTTGGGAATCTGTTTAGTATGATCTCCAAGTTGAAATAAAGACGCTCCCAGCTTTCAAATGTGAGATACTCCTTGATGTGGTCCTTGCACACACACTCTGCAGGAAGAAATCCCATGGGCCAGCTATGTAGATAACTTCAAAATAAAAATTTTAAAAATTCTTTCATGGTAAAGAAACCATTTTTATTCGTTTTGTTGATTTCAAAAAACAACCCTTCAAATTTTATTTTAAAATATGTGATTGACCTTTTAAAAATGTATCATGTGTCAGTCATATAATCAGCGGGCACCAACAGTTTGAGAAATACAGGCCCATAGAATGAGAGGAAGGGGCCCCAGAACTCGAGCACAGGTGTTGTCAGAGGGATGGCAGACAGGAGGGGCGCAAACTAAAGAGCATGGAACAAGAAAAAGGAAGACAAGAAAACAAAGACTGTCATAGGCTCAGCACCCTCTGGAGTTTTCCTCTATAGAAAGAGAAGCCCACATAGTCTTTACATACCTCTACAAGAAACCACTGTACCAGGCCGAAGGTTAAAACTGAGTTGATACATCACATCAGACCACTACGAAGAATCATCTCCAAAAATTATGATGAAGTCATCTATAAAGACCTACTGGTATCAATAGCTTTAACTCATGGGTTGGCATATTGGTTTATCAGGAAGTTCCCTCAGTTGTATTAAAAATATATTTACTCTTAGTATTGATTTTTTAACAAATATATTATCCATAGAGGTTATATAAAGTGATTTCCCTGGAAAAGCTGACATTTATTCAATAATATTTACTTTACTAAATTAAGTAGAAACATATACTCATATATCTCTGCTGTATCTGGGAAATTATCTTTTCAGCATTAAGGTAAAAGACTACCTGTTTTATAGAAATATTAGGACATAGTTTAATAGTATTAAGCTTGAGAAAGGCTCTAGGTGTGTTAAGATTTACCAGCTATGGATTAATTCTTCACTGACTTTTATATCAAAATACCATTAAGTTAAAGTTAACTCTCAAAACTTGTTTTAGTCAAATAACTGGACTTTTTAAAGATGGCACTCTTTAAAGACAAAAAGTCATCATCATATTCAATTTCAAGTATCTTTCTCTTACAATAATTTACCAGGACTATGACCTAATCTTAAATATTCCTCTAAAGCCAGATGTGACAGAGGCAATAAGCTGGTCATGAAATGTTCTTTATTCTTCTTCTTGTGCATCCAGATAAACTACCCAGATGCCCTTACAAGTTGCAGGGGTCACATGACTTTCTTCTCTCTACTTGCAAACCTGGCAGAAACCTCCCACACTGCTCTCCACAGATTTTCTCCTTTACCATATAGATGTCCACATTAAGACACTCCTGAAGAATGCATGTTAAAGATAGCAGAGTTCTTTTCAAACTGGATGCCTGTGCAGAATGGGGTGCCAACCCCCAAACCTCCAACCCCTCTAGACCACTAGATGAGTAAAAAGACAATGTGTACAATGTGAAAGCACTGACATTTTGGAATTTGTCACAGTATTTAGTACATTTTTTGTATTTTATAAATTCTTAGCAAAAGATGAAGAGCTTCATTCCCTTTAGAAATACCTCTAATAAAAAATATCTGCCTCACAGGACCTGTTGGATTTGGATGTGTCCTAGTCTCAAAATTTATTCAGCTTTTCAATAGACATTTGTGGAATAATCATTCATTTGCTGTTACAAATGCTGTTACAAACAGCCTCCCATGAAAGTACTTATTACAAAATAACCTATTTTTATATTGTATCTTGAAATGACAGAGAAAGCCTAATAATAAAAAATATCATAAACTACCTTCTGAAAGAATAATTCTTTTGGTCAAAATTGTTTTTGAATGAATTTTATTGTATGTTTTCCCATTACCATTTAGTCCTCTTATAGCACCCTGCCCCCAGAAATCGCCATACTGTTGTCCATGTCCACGAGTCCTTTTTCCTTTTTGCTCAATTCCTCCATTCCCTAACCTCCCCTCACCACTAGTTGTCATCCTGCTCTCTATAAATGTGTCTCTATTTTGCTTGTTAGTTCAGTTTGTTCATCAGATTCTGCATATGAGTGAAATCGTACAGTATTTTTCTTTCTCTGACTGGCTGATTTCACTTAAGATAATGCTGTCCAGGTCCATCCATGCTGTTGCAAAGGGTAAAGTTTTCTTCTTTTTTACAGCTGAGTAGTATTCCATTGTGTAAATGTCTCATAGTTGTTTTATGTATTTGTTTGTTTGGCGAGTTGCATTCTGTGTTTATTTTTGTTAACCAATTTTCATTTCCAATTCTTAAGTGTTAGCAGCTATTCCCATGAATTACCTCAGGGAATTATCTCTCTTTTCTTTTTAATGTATTAGAGAAAAGTTCATCAGCTTAGAAAACACTGGGCTTAAAATTTAAAAAACCAATAATTCCCCCCCACTGATTAATAGAAACAGCAAGAAAGACAAGAAATACAAATGGCATACCTCTAAAGGGTTTCACATGAAACCCTTGTTGAAATTCAAAGGATAAAGTCTTAGAGCTCTCTTCTTTACCTCACTTGAACTTAATGGTATAAGTTAACCAAGGAAGAAAAAAATCAGTTGTATCAGAAGACATGTTGAAACTAAAACTGCTTTAAAAATCTTCCTCTTTGGTTCATGGATAGGAAGAATTAACATCATTAAAATGTCCATACTATTCAAAGCAATCCATAGATTCAACACAATTCCTATCAAAATACTGACAGTATACTTCACAGAAATAAAACAAGCATTCCAAAAACTTATGTGGAACCACAAAAGACCCCAAATAGCCATAGCAATTTTGATAAATAAGGACAAAGTGGAGGAATCATGCTATCTGATATCAAACTATGCTACAAGGCCACACTAATCAAAACAGCATGGCACTGGCATAAGAACAGACACATAGACCAATGGAACAGCCCCAGAAATGAACCCATGCCTTATGGTCAATTAATACTTGACAAAGGAGGCAAAAATACATAATAGGGTAAAGATAGTGTATTCAATAAATGGTACTAGAAAATTAGACATATACACCTGCAAAAAATAAATTACACCACTTTCTTGCACCATACACAAGAATAAACTAAAAATAGGTTAAAGATTTAAATGTTAGACTCAAATCCATAAAATTCTAGAAGAAAATGTAGGCAGTAGAATCTCAGACATTTCTCCTAGCAATATTTTCCTGATACATCTACTTGGGCAAAGAAAATAAAAGAAAAAACAAACAAATGAGACTACATCAAACTAAAAACCTTTGCACGGCAAAGGAACCCATCAACAAAATGAAAAGACAACCCACAGAATGGGAGAAGATATTTACCAATGATATATCTGATAAGGCATTACTAGTCAAAATTTATAGAGAACTTACGCAAGTCAATACCAAAAGAAGTAAATAATCTAATCAAAAAATGGGCAAAGGGTGTGAATAGACACTTGTCCAAAGAGGATGTACACATGGCCAATAGACATATGAAAAGATGCTCAATGTCATTAAATAACAGATTAAAGATGAAATCAAAACCACAATAAGATATCACCACACCTGTCAGAGTGGCTGTCATCAATAAATCAACAAACGACCACTGTTGGCAAGGATGTGGAGAAAAGGGGAACCTCCTGCACTCAGGAGAGAATGCAGACTGGTTCCCTTGGTGGAAATGCAAACTGGTGCAGCCACTGTGGAAAACAATATGGAGTTACCTCAAAAAATTAAAAGTGGAACTGCCTTAGGACTCAGCAACTTCACTTCTGGAAATACATCCAAAGAAATCTGAAACACTAATTTGAAAGAATGTATGCACCCCTATGTTCATTGCTGCATTATTTACAATAGTCAAGCTATAGAAGCAACCCAAGTTCCCATCAGTTGATGAGTGGATAAAAAAGCTGTGGTACATTTATTTACACATGGAATGCTTCTCAGCTATAAAAAATAAAAAAGAAGGAAATCTTACCTTTTGCAACAGCATGGATGGACCTGGAGAACATTATGCTAAGTGAAGTAAGCCAGTCAGAGAAAGACAGATGCCATATGATTTCACTCATATGTGGGATCTAATGAAGAAAATAAACTAACAGACAAAATAGAAACAGACCCATAGATACAGAGAACACATTGGCTGCTGAGAACTGCCCTGCCTGGTTTCAGGAATTGTAACTGAAAATTGTAACTTAGCCATCCCCCCATGGCTAAGTGAGTGACCTCTGGAATGCGGGCCACAGAAGACAAAGCTTGTCTCTGCCAGCAAGCGCTGCTTCTGCTTCTTCCCCTGCCCCCAAAGCATGGTTGATGTCCATGGTGGGTACGACCCCTCAGAGAGGGGCAACCTAGGCCAGACATGATCACTTGGGAGGCCATCATGGAAGGACTTGGGGGCTATGACAAAGAGGAAGCAATGGACCCTCGTCCCCCACCCCCCAGCTATTGTGACATAGTCCGAGTTCCCATTTCCGTCTGGGAGAAGTACTGCCTGGCTCTAATCCACTTAAGCCTGAAAACCTATGACGGGGAAGGCAGTGCAGCCCTGTTCTGAAAAGGGCAGGTATCTGGGGTAAATCAGGCACAAGAAAGAATGTGTAAAAATCCTGTGAAACCCGCTTTGTTTAGAATGCTCTCATTTAAATAAGGGTCCAAGCAAGAAGTTTGTTCCTCAAAGTTTTATGGCTCTTTAGCTATCTGGCCCTGGCTGAGAATAAGCCCTCATAGTTCTTTGAATGCTATCTATTGTTTGATCCTTACCTCTACTCTTCTGCAAAGGAACAGAATAAAAGCCCCTTGAACAAGGGGCTCTTGGCCCTTCCCCTTTGAGGGATCGGCCCCCTTTCCTCCCCAAGCAGATCATGTCTTGGTAGTGTTTACTTTCATCCGTGGTGCACGGGGGACTTGCGAGGAAAGTCGCCCCCACAATTGGCAGCTGTCAAAAAGGAGGGTGGTTGGGGTTAAAAAAAAAGGCTGAAGGGATTATGCAAAATAAGAAACCTCATAGACACAGACAATAGTATAGGGATTATCAGAGGGAGAGGGGAGGAAAAAGGTAGAAGAGGGTAAAGAGGGACAAATGGTGATGGAAGGAGACTTAACATGGAGTTGTGGACACACAGTGCAATATATAGATGGTGTATTATAGAACTGTACACCTAAAACCTATATAGTTTTATTAGCCAATGTCACCCCAATCAATTAAGCTAAAGAAAAAGAAAAGAAAACTTCCTTCTTTGTGTGAGTGGGCATGTAAACAGGCAAATGAGGATAGATAGCCTCTCTCTACTCCTTCCACTGACCTCAGAAAATCTGTGGCTGAAAAAGATCTGACCTCTGGGAGTTACTCAGAATCATAACATGGGGAGGTTGTGACCTGTGAAATGATCACATTGGACTGAAATCTGCTTGCCTTGGAGCTCAGGAGGTTCTCTGCTCTTTGCTTTGTAGTGGATATGTCATCAAAGAAAATACTGTTCTTACCTACTAGGGAAGGTCACTAATGATAAAGACCTCATGAAATGCAAGAATAAATAAGAACCCTTAAACGGGCCACAGGGGAGGAGGAGGAGAGTGCAGAGGGCGTATTTACTAGGCTATCTGCAAAAACTTGACATTGCATCTTAACTAAAGTAGAGCAATATCACCTGGGGCAGAGGCTCACCATCCAATAGAACAGCAAATCTGGGGACTACAGGAATTACCCAAATTAGAAATTAAGCTTAACGCTCGTTAAAAATAGTATTAAAGCTTTGGCTGGTGTGGCTCAGTGGATTGAGTATGGGCCTACAAACTAAAGGGTCACAGGTTCAATTCCCAGTCAGGGCACATGCCTGGGTTGCAGACCAGGTTCCCTGTGCAGGGCATGCAAGAGGCAACCACACATTGATGCTTTGTTTCCTCTCTCCCTCCCTTTCCCTCTCTCTAAAAATAAAATAAATAATACCTTAAAATAGATATATTTAAAAACAATATTAAAGATAAATTAAATAAGAAAAGAAAATACTATCTCATTTAAAGAAAATTTGGCCATACCAGTCACGACTATATACTTTTGTTACTTAAAAGTTGAAATGAACCAACTTATATGCCATTTGTCTTTTCAGAGTCTGTGTAAAAATGTATGAACCAAGTAGAGATGTTTTATAAAGACATACTCTAAATGGTAATGGGAAAAAACCAATCAAGATTAATCAACTTTTAAAAAAAGACATAACTCTCTTTCTCTCTCAGTGAAGGCAGCCCCTCACTCCATACAATTCTACTTAAGAAAGGAGAAGGATGCATCTTCAGCCTCCTGGGGAAGCTGTGGATGTCAGCAACAGCCAATGGGCAGATGGCTACTTCAGACTCTTGATTACATCTATCAAATCTTCTTAGGATGCTGAAGTGTTTTCAGCTAGCAGGGGTCTGCAAATAACAAGGACTTTCCAGAGTGAGCCCCAGGCTTCAAAAGCCACCATAATGGATAGGCAATTAGTAGATGAAATTAAGCCTTAGTGAATCTGTCACTTCATGAATTTCATTTTCTTTTTTCCCTTTCAGTGCATTATTCTATTTTAGTGCTTGTTCTACCAAGTAAGCATCACCTCTTTGTACTTAGATCATCTGTGATGTTCTTTATCTTTCAGGATAAAAAACTGCCTGCCCACAGCAGGTGCTTCATAAGTGTTTACTGAAAAGGGAGAAAAGTTCCTAGCGCTAGAAAGAGCTAGAAAGGTCATATACTTCTTTCTTCTTACTCAAGCTTAAGTATTAATTATCTATAATAGTTGGACAAATTTACAAAGATTGCCAGATTTCCCTGGTAACCCTTTTCATGGCTATAGTGACGTCAGACTCAGAAAATGTTTATCTAGTGTGTCTTTCAAACACTAGCAAATTCTGTTAGAACTCGTATCTATAGAAATAAATGTATCTCACATAATAGGGCTATTGAAGGAAGAAAATGTGAATGGTAAGTTCACCTACAGGGTTTGTTATTACTTCATATGCAATTCTATCAAGCACAATTTCCAAGTCTCCCTGAATAGGGTTCAGTCATCTTTATGTCATTTTGTCACTATACACTTCATAATAAAAGGGTTTAAAATTACTTTATCATGATAATATACATATGACAATTCCACAGTTAAAAATCTCAGAAGCAACACTAGTGAATGAATTTATAAATGCTCAACCATCTATGAATAAGTTTACATAATTTTCTGTATCCAAACCCCTGCTGTCCAAAAAGCCTACACCCAAACAATCTGACACATATGAATATGAATCCTACTTTCAATTTTTTCTGGAGCATGAGATTTAATAACATCAACCCCTACAGAGTTAGTAATATTCATAGTTATCTGACTTTATACAAGTAACTTTATGCGTATTATTTTGTTTAAAATGGGTATGTATTGGTATAAAAAGGAAATAGCTTTCACCAATAGGAATGCATTATATACATTATCTTTATACAAAAATAAAAGTGAATTATAATACTTAGACGCATCCTTCTTGCAATATTTTCAAAATCTTTGTCCCTTATTTTTTTCTTGACTCCTCCAAGCCTTTAATTGTAAATCAGTGTAGACGTATCATTTAAGAGGGTCTAGGTCAGTGGTTTTCAAAGCGTCTTCTAAGAGTCCCTGAAATCCCCAAGACTTTCAGGGAGTGTACAAGGTCAAAACTATTTTCATGTTAACAGTATGGCATGATTTGACTTTATTATTCCCATTTCACTATCAATTACTAATAGGTATATATCACTGCTTTGATGGCTAATGGAATGAATGCTTACATATTCTCCTCTCAAATTTTGTTTTAATTTTTTAAATTAAATCAATTCATTGATTTTTATTGTTGTTCAAGTACAGTTGTCTCCATTTTCCTACCACCACTCCCCCCAACCCTCCCACCCCCATTTCCCACTGCCAATCATTTCCTCCTTTGGTTTTGTCCATGGGTCCTTTACGCATGTTCCTTGATGACCCATTTCAATTTCTAATGCAGAATATATAAATAGGCATCACCCACATGAACAAAAGTTCTTAGGATGTTTCAAACTATTGTTGCAAGAGTGTAACAGAATCCTAAGAACAAAGTGCTTGAGAACCATTCACTAAAGAACCCCCCACCTCAAACCCGACATAACACAAAGAGCTTTCTCTCTCACTCATTCAGGCACATACATGACCCTGCAGTCAGCCGTGTGTGTATTTGTTGTGTGTGTGTGTTGGAGGCAGGGTCTACAGAAGTAAGTTCAACTTTCCTCACTCAGGTAATTAGGCTAAATAAAAGCATCTCAGTGCTTCCACAATTAAGGCAGGAAAAAGGGAAGAGAACATGGGGACCTGGCCATAGAAGCTGCTGCCTGACAGTGACACATGCCACTTCTACTCACATTTCGCCAGCCAGATCAGGAATGGCCACATCTCCATCAAAAGGGACAAAGGCACACAATACGCCCATGTTTCTGGAAAGTGAAAACTTCCACAAAGACTGTCTCCTTGCTCGGCTAATTTCTCCTCTGCATCTCTTCCAAAAGTTATTTGGCCTCATGACAATATATTCATGGGGCCTCACAATAGACATTTTTGGAAACATGTGTAGAGATTTAAATATGACATGTACAAATTCACATATTTAAAATTTGTTTTCAAAACAATTAAGACTAATCAAATATGAACAAGATATATTATGGTAAACTCTTGTCAAAGCTAGTATATAGCACTATTGTTTAAAATGCACTTTCTAAAAGCCTTTGTTTGACTGATGGGTAAAACCAGTTATTTCTAATAATTCACAAATTAACAAATATCCAATACCTTTTTTATAAGAGCAAGAACCAGATCAATTCAAATAAATTAACATTCCTGTCAGAACTGAGTCATCCAGCCCAAGTAGCAAATTCACGTGTCAATGATGGGCTGACCCCAGTGACCTATCTGCTAAAAAATACAAACTGTATCATTTTGTTTTCCAAACAACAAGCATTGACCGCTATGTTAGAAAGGTCACTTGTCTCGAACTCAGTGTCTGACCTGCTTGCAAATTGCAGCCTGTCACTTCACAGAGCCAGGGCCATCCAGAGGAACTAAGGCACACTGTGTTTATAGAATACAATTGAGGAGATGACACCCTTTTCATAAAATGTGTTTAATAGGACAGGTGTCACATTTCACGGAGACAAAAAGAGGGAGCACCATGAAAAGGAATGACTAAAGAGAAATTTCATAATTTCCAGAATGACTTCCAGAAGCCTCACTGATTGATATTTGCTTTAAATAGCAATGGATCAAACCCTGTCTTCTAGTCTTATGCCAAGGATTTCAATAGTTAGTACATTTTCTATGGGTAACAGAATAAATACAAATGATGTCTCAAGTTCCCTAAAAGGAACCAGAAAAAGAAAATTAAAAACAACCCATTATTAGACAACCTAACACACAAATAAGGGCAGATCAGCTGAAAAACAGACATCCAGTGACGCCCTCTCTGAGAGCAGCACTACGTTCACACTCGACACCCCCCGTCTGATTCGCACACTCGCCTGCAACATGATCACTTGTCTCCATCTGTCTGCCCCCCTTGGAGAGGACTTATGATTGTCCAGCCAACAGTTAATCAAATGGACATATTTATTTCTCTTTCAACCCCTTAAGCTTTTAAATATTACTTTGAGATATAATTTATCACAAATCTCCTAGAATAAAATATCAGTCTATGCATTAGAGGCCATTTATTTAAAATAACAACCTGCACAATCATTTCACAGAGTTTGCTAAGAAAGTCTATATGATTCTTTTCTATATTAATTTACACTGAATACAAATGAATGCAAGCATGGATCCAAATATAAAATTTAATAATACTTATGCATCTTCTTATAAAGTTTCAGTTAGTCACCAAAATATCTACCAATAGTTAAAGAGCTTTATCCTTGATATACCCACTGAGGCATAAGACCACAGTGTGAAGCATCTGTCCTATTTTAGAAAGTCTTAAAATTATGTCCCTGAGGTCAGTCACTGTAAGTCGGTCCATCAGCTGCACTAAAGCTCTCCAGCAAAGACCGAGGAATCACCCCAATGTGCTCAGAAAGGAAAGACATGGCTCAACCCAGGGTTTTAAATGTAAATATTTTCTGACTGGTGTAAAGTGGTATCTCATTGTGGTTTTGATTTGCATCTCTCTGATAGCTAGTGATATTGAGCATCTTTTCATGTGTCTCTGGATCCTCTGTATGTCCTCCTTGCAGAAGTGTCTGTTCAAGTCCTTTGCCCATTTTTTAATTGGGTTAGTTGTCTTCTTAGAGTGAAGTCGTGTGAGTTCTTTGTATGTTTTAGAGATTAAACCTTTGTCTGAGGTATCATTGGCAAATACGTTTTCCCAAACAGTTGCTTCTCTTTGTATCTTGATACTGTTTTCCTTAGCCATGCAGAAGCTTTTAATTTTGATGAGATCCCATTTGTTTATTCTCTCCTTTATGTCCCTTGCTGTAGTCAGAATGACTATGATAAACAAAGAAACAAACAGCAAGTGCTGGAAAGGTTGTGGGGAAAGGGAGACCCAGGTTCACTGTTGGTGGGATTGCAGACTGGTACAACCAACTATGGAAAACAGTATGGAAGTTTCTAAGAAAACTAAAAATGAACGTGCCTTTGACCCAGCAATTCCACTACTAGGAGTATATCCTAAGAATCTTGAAACACCAATCCAAAAGAACCTATGCCCCCCGATGTTCATAGCAGCACAATTCACGATAGCCAAGAGTTGGAAGCAACCTAGATGCCCATCGGTCAATGACTGGATCAAAAAGCTATGGTACATTTACACAATGGAATTCTATGCTGCAGAAAGGAAGAAGGAACTACTACCCTTTGCAACATCATGGATGGAGCTGGAAAGCATTATGTTGAGCGAAATAAGCCAGGCAGTTTAAGACAAATACCATATGATCTCACCGTTAACAGGAATCTAAAAAACAAAACAAACAAGCAAGCAAAATATGACCAATGACACTCAAATATGGAACAGGCTGACAGGGTCCAGAGGGGAGAGGGGAGAGAACCATAGGGGAAAAGGGGATGGACTCACATGAACAAGTATAAAGGACACATGGACAATAACTAAGGGTGGGGGGCGGAAATGGGAGGGAGGTGGGGAGCACTGGGGGGGGCAGGGCAGGAAATATAAAACAGAAAACTGTACTTGAATAAGAATTAAAAATAATAAAAAATAAATGTAAATATTTTCAATGTGATTTGATGGGATGGCATTTTGCCTAAAATGTACCCATAGATAAGAACCACAGTGGCATGGCATGGCGTTGGTGTACCTCAGTCACCTGTCTTTTGTTTTCCTACATATACAGCAAATTTTGCTCAGTTTCAAAACTATAGAGAAGTTGAAAAACCAGTTTAATAAATGTTATATATATTTAACCTAGACTTAACAATTGTTAACATCACATTTGTACACACATACTTTCTCTCAGCACACACATACACACACTTTTTTTTCTGTACAATCATCCAGGCCCTTACCACTAAATAATTGAGCATTAATCTCCTAATGACAAGGGCATTCTCCTACATATTCATATGCTTTGTGGCATTTATTTACTAACCAAATTTCCTTATATCTCTTTTCCTGAGACCCTTTTATGAGAAACTTTGGATTTTCCTTTAAGCATACACAGTCAAATAATTTCTTTTTTTTTCCCTCTCTTTGCTAGATATCAAGTCAAATTACCTCCTGGCTTCACATTCTTCATCAGCTCCACAGGGCTTGGGGAGAGTGTCTCCTCCAGCTTGTCTCTCCACCTCACGCCCTCCCCAGTCTGTGATGTTTCTAGTTCCTGATCTCAGCAGCTTCAGGCCATGTGCTCTACCACCCTCCACTCACTGCCTTAGGACACAGGGCGCTCCCTCCTTCTTCCTGGCATGCCCACGTGCTCTGGCTCTGTCCTCATACTGTCATGGGCCCTATCAGGAGCCCCCTTCTCCAAGAGGCCTTCCACTGGCCCTCACCCACTAGTCTCTACCTGGGCAGCAGCCTGGCCTCACCAGAGCAATGCTCACACCACTTGTATGTCTCCTGGAAGACCGAAGGAAGTTCACCACCACACCACCAGTGCCCGGAACACACATATCCAGTGCCTTACAACAGCTGGGGCTCTCAAAAAGGACTGAGTTCTTCTCCAACTTAAGGTGAACCATTTCTTATTTCAATTTATTCAGCTCTTCCATTTCTTGGAACATGGAAAGTCCTGAAGGTACTTAAAGAGGAGCCTGGGCCTATGGAGATTTGGCCTGACTTAAGCAGGAGGAGAAGGGGGAACAGGAGCCTGAGGCAACACAATATTTCTAGGGCCTTCCCCATGTGGGTGTCTGTGCAAGGGTAACTTTAATGCCACCAGTAGTCTACCAATGACCATTGAAGCTGTACTATCAGTGATCATCCAAAACTATCTGGCCCAGGATCCTACCCTCCACAAAGACAGGCTGCTACTGGGCAGCCCCAGACCCAAGTGGCAAGTCTTCTCCAGCCTTAGGCTCTGTGGTCTTTAGAGAAATCATCTTCAAATCATCCCATCCCAACGCTTCTGCAATCCACTGAAGAATGTGTGCTTAGAAGACTGCAAGACTTTCCAAGGTTTATATAAAAACCCAGTGTCCCCTCTCTGGACTTTTACTGCCAAAGAGAGTTTCTCCATTCCAACAACTTGACCGGGCCCATGCAGCTCGAGGTGCCTTGCACTAGGGGAATAACAGGCAGAATGCAGGATATGTGAGTGCTGACCAAACCGTGGGTATGTGAGTGCTGTGCCATTTTCTCCAGCTCACTGTAAGAACCACCACATCATCCCAGTACCCTGGACCTCGCTTCTTGCACTTCTCACCTCCTCCTCAACTCAGATTCTGAGAGATTACAATGTTGTCATGATTGACCAGCCTGTTTATTCCATTACTGGACCTCACATTACTTTTATGATGTCACTTTATACAATTCTACGGGAAATTAAGCAAGAAATAAACCCATTTAAAAAACACATATTTATATATACAGGCTCATTTGTATACTTTTTAGCAAATATTTGAAAATAGCTTAGCCACTGTTCTTACTTTTTGTAACAGTTTTCAATCAGCCAAGACAGGAAATAAGAACAAATTTAAGAGCATATTTTGGACACTGAATATAAACTATTGAAATAAGTTGTCATACATAATATACTGGCCCCATTGAAACACTTAACTATTGAAAATCAAGATGCTTTAAAAAATGCCCTGATCTTGAAAGTTTTTGCATGTAAAAACTGAATCACTGAAACCATGCCAAGTAAAATGAGCCAGATGCAAAAGGACAAACACTGTATGAACCCACTTATAGGGGTTACCTAGAGAGGTCAAATTCAGAGACAGAAAGTAGAGTGGCAGTTAACAGAGGATGGTGTAACACAGCAGGTCAGAGCATGGGTTCATGGAAAGCAGGGGAACCCCACCATCCCTCCAAAATCCTGCAAGAAGGCAGAGGCGGGCAGGGAAGGGTGCCATCAGAGCAGAAAGCAAAATGTTTGAGGCACACTACATAACATAGCAGCTGGTCTCAACAAGATTAACTTCCTAGAGGGGAGAGCTACAGAAGAAGGCCACTGCCTGAGGCAAATTGTGTATGTGACTGTGAGAAAGTGCTCTGGCAGAGTGACTCATAACATAGCCAGGGGGAAACTCATATAGCGCCTTGTGTGTGAGCTGTGGGGGCTGGATGCTCACCCTAGACGCCTGTGCATGCTTGGCTGGGAACACTTGCCCTGAATAAAGATGGCAGCAGAAAGAAGGTCAAAGACACTGGGGAGCTGACAAAAATGGCAGACACTAAGATACCATAGAAAGAGCTGGATGTTCAGCCAAGCAGGAAGTTCTGAGCCAAGCCTTTAAAACTGGAGCACACCAAAACAACATGAGGTCTGTCTTTGGGTCTGTCTGAAGGGCTGGAGGTCTTGGAGACCTGTTGGAAACATCCTCAGAGCCCCTCCCACACAGAAGACAGTGACAGAGTTGGCTGCCAGGGACCTGCCTGGCTAAACATAGACTCACTGGTGAGCAGGTGGCTGGAGTAAAGGCAGCTTCAGAGGAGAGAAACTGATGCTGTGAGAGGGCTCAGGCTGGTGCACACACACTTGTGAGAGATGGTTGGAGCTGAACTGTAGCCAGGGGTCCTGAGCTGTAGACTTCTGCATTTCTGAAGGACGTCACTCTCTTGGTACAGGGGCTCTTGATACAGGAATTTGGAGCTTGGTGCAAGCCCTTTCCCTCTGGCTTTTGGCATTTGGAAGTTCTGGGCTCCCCAAGTGAATGGGAGTGCTTATGAGACCAGGAGATGCAGGGCCCACCAGGGGTCTAGAGCCCACAGAGGATAGAAGCCCACTCCTGGAAGCCCATCCCCTGGACCATGGTGTCCAGCATCTGAGACACCATGATCCAGTGTAGCATGGCACATGGTTCCTAGACCACTACATGGAGAAGCTGGTAACAGAGCACCCCAGATCCTGAAGGCGAGAGCTGCTCTAACAGGATGGTGAGTCTGGAACCCACACGTGCACATTGCAGAGGGGATGGAGATCTGTTTGTGTGGCTGGCTTAAGGACAGAGAAGGACAGAGAAGGACGTGGGGAACTTCTAGGACTGGTTTTGGCTTGTAGCCTTTTGGGGAGCATGGGAAGTTCTGGGTCTTGTAGGAGAGAAAGGCTCTGAGCAGGAGTGCCCTTAGCACCAAGGTTGGAACCCTATTAATAAAAACCTGTTTCCTTCAACACAAATCACTGATTCATGTGTATGCATATAAGAGCACCAAGAGGCTGAAATCCAGTTTATCAGCTTATAAAGGGGAAAATGGAGAATGGGTAATTAGTATTTAATGGGTACAGTTTCAGTTTGGACAAATAAAAAGTTCTGGAGATGGATGGTAGAGATGGTTGTACAACAATATGAATGTACTGAATGTCACTGAACTGTACATTTAAAAACAGTTAAATAGGGTAAATTTTGTTACATTTTTACCTTTGAGTGGAACAAATTATTTACACTATGTTAAAATGAGGCTACCCAGAGCCATGTGCCATTTAATTAGGAACTATCCTCAACCAAAGTGGATTTTTTATTATCAGCTTTAGTTACTTTTCTAAATTTTTTAACTTAGAAACTGCTGACAGAATACAATTTTAGTTCATTTTTTTCACTGTGTCTCAGCATTCACTGTTTGAAAGCTAACTGGGAACCCAGTCTAAGCCTCAGCAGAGTCATGTGAGGGAGCTGTAGTGAGGGAGAGCATCCGTCAGGGACTGTCCGACAGCTACGTGTCAGGCAGCCCCTCACTACCTGTGGGACACCTGAATGAGATACTCAAGGACAGCTAAACTGTTTTCCATTCCTGATTTCAGTGACTGGAAGCACTGAACATAAACTAAAATCATGCCAAATTCAATGACCTCCCCCCAATTTTTAAGTGTCAGTTTTCATTATAAAGTTGTACTTTATCATAAAAATATTTAAAATAGAAATGATAACACAGTCATCCCAAATCCTACTGTGATGACAAAAATTGTTGGTACTTTAATAGAATTCTTTCAGTGTGCTTTTTAAACCCATTCAAATATTATATGAAGATCTATATATTCTGTTTCTTATTTGGTAACATTTAAAAGAAAAAATAATTAGACCTCACAGAGAGTACAAATTAAGCTAAAAGATTAATTCATACCAAATTACTCTGCAGATTACTCGGTAATAAAAGGAGGACATTTCCTGGGCCAGGTCCAAGGCTAAGTTCCTAAAGTGGATTCTTTTGTCTCACCCGGTCACAACCCTACAAGGTAGGTTCTAACACCTTTCTACAGCTTTCACTGACCACTACCTTACTCCCTGAGGAGAGCTCATCCCTGCCTCAGTCTTTGCACCTACTCTCCCCTCCACCCGGATAACTCAGCCTCTACGGCCAACTTGTCCCTGACTGGGTTCCAGTCTCTGCTCCGAGAACCTGTTCCTGTCTACCACACTCCCATTACTTGTTAAGCCCTTACCCCTGATTCAGGCTTTCTTCACAGCCCTTAGCCTGTCCACAACTGCATTACATGTCTCTCTGCATATTACCTGACTGCCAGTCTCCTCTACAGGACAGAATTGGCAGGCAGGCAGAGACTCTGCTACTGCAGCTCCACCACTCCACAAACACAGATTGCTAGCATTATATACTGATGGTTTATGGATGAGGAGCCTGAGACAGAGAGAGGTTCAGAGCTTGCTCACGGTCAGTAGCTGTGAAACAAGAGAGCAGGCATCTGACCTGGGCTGGGCCAGCAGCCCCGACTAGTGTTCCTGTGCATTTCAAGATCCAGAGAGTTGCCACCTGGGATGGAAACTAACCCCCTTCCCAGATGATGCACCCACATGGGAAGATCACTCTATGGCGCCCAGAAGAACAACAAATGGGGGCTGCTTCTCTTACCTAGAAGCCTGAGACAAGTTTAATCCCTCTGATCTTCAGTCTCCTAAGGTATAAAAGAGAGGTAATGCCACCCAGTCTCCCACAGTCATCATGAGGATCAAATGATACACAGCAAAAAAGTAAACTCTGTCAACTGCTAGGAGCCATTTATATGTACCAGATTACTTTAGTTTATAAAGGAGCATGATCACAAGGTGCTACACTGTGCAATCTAGATGTTTTTGCCCTTTTTAAAAAAAGGTAAAGCATACTGGAAAGCTGAATTTGATGCTATAATGTACTGGGTCTGGTGAACTAAATTTTATATTACTTTTAAAGTATTCATTTCCAGAAAGTCGTTAATAAACGATGGAAAACATGGTCTTAAAGGCTACAATTTTTTGACAATCCAAAGACAATCTCACCACACTGAGAGCATGCAGTGCACCAGGGAGGGGATCCTATCTGGCTCACCCGGCGACGAGTGCTAAGAATCTCCACCGGTGCCTGTCACATACCAGGTGTTTAATAAATATTTGTTGAATGTTGACAAAATTCTAGGAGCGAATGGGATAATTAGACAACTGTCTAAATATTCTGTGCCAAAAATGTTACTCACTAGTTACACTCTGAAATTTAAGTAGGGAAACTATCTTTTCAAGCCTTTTTTATTAGCCTTTTCTTCAGTCACTAAGCCCTGTATAAGCCCCGAAGTATAAATAAGTAGGAAATCTTCCCTAGAAGGAGGAATATGCATGATGGAGGCACCCAAAGAGAAAACTTCAACCCCTCTGTCTGTCAATCCATCATTTTCCCAAGTGCGAAACTGACTCTACACAAACACAGACAGTCATTTTTTTTCTGTTTTCTGGGTCATCACACTAAGAGTGCATAGTGCTCTTCTATCCCAGCACCCCCCTCTCTCTGCCTTTCATATGGCCTCCCAGAGAGATGATCCAACCCTTAGTCACACCATTTCCATAAGGATCAGAAACAACACTCCCAATTTGCAATATGCAAAGCTCAGATGTGGGAGGCTAAATGAGCTTCCCCTAGACACATGCTATGCTAGCAGAAAAGCACTAAGCATAACATTTCATTTTCCCAGCACTGGGATCCAAATTCACTTAATTATAGCCTTTTTAGAGGCATGATATCTTAAGGGCACCATGTATGCAGAAATAAATATCAATTTTATGGGCATCAAATGCTTCTGGCCATAAGCTATCTTTATATTTTTACATTATAAATAAACTTATTATTTATTTTTTAATAAAACACGGCCACATATTCTTATACATAAACCATGGGGCTTGTAAAATATCCATTTTCTAGAACCAAACACTAGGTTACCATTAGAGTTTAATAAAATATAAAAATATCAATCATATCATGACAAATAAGTGATATCACCATAGTTTAATAAAATTATGGAAAAACAACCATATCATAACAAACTTATTATCTTACATTTCTACAGGTTCAAAGTCTGAAATGGGTCTCATCTTTCTACCAGACTGCAAGCTCCCTGGTACAGGAAACTGTGCACTTTCTGTTCTCATTCTGAAAACATACTAAGATCTACAAATCATGCTGTTTGTTGAGGATATAAAGATGCCCTTTGTACCAGACTATAAGTTGCCTATAGTCTGGCACAAAATCAGATATATCAGAACTTCTCAGTAAATGAGCATTGAATTAAGTTCTGTCAAAGGTTTGGGAATGTCAATACAACAGTAAAGTTTAGAATAATGTAATTTTGAATTCTGCCTTCTTTTCCACATGTCATGTTGAGTAAGGAGATAGGCCTTATTACTGTAGAAAAGTATTGATTTTATTACATTAGGTTTTGAATTTGAAAGTATCTATAGTTTTGTAAGATAAAAATCTTTTAACTGATGTAAGTAAATAACTTGAGGATGTTAAAAAGTCAACTATTGTCAAAGTGTGTAGGTGTTTTTGTATCATAAAATCTAATCTGATAATTAATATGTATACTACAGTACATAAAGTGTCAGCATGAACCAGCACTAATGAAATGCACCTGGATGTTAACTGGTTACGACATCAAGGGTTTCTGTGCTTAAAGTGGTAATCCTTATGAAAAAATTTAACAAAATCCCCCCGCCCCCGCTGATGGAGATCAATTAATCATAAATTAACTGTGTGTGGCATAGTTTCACCATCAGAAAAACTGTATAATTCAAAGCTAGCTGCAAAAGTATAACCTATTATAACATAAATGTTGACTTCAAATACAGAAATGTAAATAATTTGGTACTTATCTGCCCTGTATATGCATTTCCAGAGCCAATGTCACAGCCTCAGAGTAGTTATTCAGTAAGCTTGTATAAAGCTCCAGACTGTATTTAAATTTTTAAAATGTGGCTAAAACTAATCTCACACATGAAGATAAAGAAAAACAAACCCTACACACTGGAACACCTATTTCAAAGTAGACAGTAAAAGTAAAATTTTAATTAGAGTAAATTTAAAAATTAGTATAAAAATTTTAGTCTCTCACTGTCATAATTTTTAAATTCATCTTGATAGATTATTTGATTCTTAGAATCACAATAGTTTCAATAAGAATTCTGTGACTAAAACAATACAGAAAATCACAATGCTTTTAATAGATAGCAAATTTATGCGAAAGAGAAAACCCTAATCATCATGTTTTTTTTCTTGCTGATTTTAATAGCCCAATGTTTGCAAAACATACAATCTGAAAGTGAGGCAAAATGTGAAATAATGTTTGCATATTAATAATCATAAGTATAGAAACAGTAACAATATAAATGAAGAGTCCAAAGCAACATATACGTGCTGGTGCCAAAATGGTTTAAGACAGAGGTTAACAGTTTTCCTGTAAAGAGCCAGACAGAAAATACCCCGGCTTTGTGGACACTGCCCCATCTACTGCAACTATGCACTCTGCTGTGGGAGCTTAGCACCAGCCACAGACAATGTTTAACAAATGGGTACAGTTGTGTGCCAATAAAATTTTGCTCATGGACACTGAAGTCTAAATTTCATGTGTCACAACATATTATCATTATTTAGATTTTTCAACCATTCAAAAGTGTAAATACCATGCTTAATTTGCAAGCCATACATAAACTGGCAGCAGGCTGGATTTGCTCTGTGGGACACAGCTTGCCAAGCCTTGGTCCAAGGCACCACAGAACCAGCCTACATACGTGAGACCAAGTACACATACATGTGCAAGAACAAATCCAATAATATTTTACATAAAGGTTTAAAATATTAACCTCAAAGAATTACAGTGGTATCTGATTTTGCCACCTGTTTATCCTGAGAAATTCATAAAACTAGTTTGTGTTTTAATGTAAAAGGACCACCTTTGGAATGTGTTTTGGAAACAAATAAATTGTGTTATATATATTTGTATATTGATGGAAAGGAAGGAGGAAGAAGATGAGAAGAAAGAAGGAGAAGAAATAGGAGAAAACCCTTGAACCCAATATTATTTAAAACTCAAGGCTATATATACATTTTGAAAACTCAGTTTAAAATTCATACCTTAGGATACCATATGCTAATTTGTAAGATGATATTTACTTTCTTCTAACAATGATATTTCACTGAGAATTTAACTTCTGACTTTAGGTGCATAGGTCGGCTGGGCACTAGTTCATATCCTTTATAGCATATTGGGCTTATAGTAAGAAGACAGCTCTTAGAACACTTTAAGCCATGTATATAATATATATATAGTATATACACATGCTATATATGTGATGTATAATATATAATATATTTTATGTATTTGTATTTTATATAAATATAGAATATTAAATATATGTATGAGTTTATTATATGGTATGTATAATATATTATATACTATATATATATATATTGTGTGTATATATAAGACTATATACCATTTCAGATTGTTCACTAATTGCATTTTTGTAACTTTTTTCCCAAGCAGGTAAGTTCTGAGGGAGAAAGAATAATTTCTTATAACCCTTCATCCTCCACAGTAATTAGCATCATGATTACCAAATACTAGGGCTCAAAAAAATTTTAATATCTAAACTTTGTTTAATACATAATAGGAAAAATACTAGCATTTGAAGTTCTATATTAAGGCAAAATTTTAATCCTATGGAATAATTATCAATGGAACAATGATCACATTTCAACTAAAATGTGTTTTATCTGGACCATGCCCACAGGCACAGAGAGGTAGAGAAACTGGACCACTCACCTTTCCCCATCTTCCTGCTGAGATCCAAACCACCCGCACATCCCAATAATGACTTACAACCTGTTCGGGAGTGGGGGCTGAAGGTGCACCATCTGTAACTACCAGAAATGATATGGAACTGAAAAAGTGTTAGAATGCATAACAATACCCTTACTTCATTCTTCCACAAGCCAGAGAGCCTTAAAAAGCAGATACATGGAAAATTGCTTCCCCTCTGTTCCCTCAATTACCCAATTGATTGTTTCAGAATATAATTGGTTTTTGATCTTTAATACCATTTTTGTAATGGCCTCTGCTAGGGTCCCATCCTTTCTGTATTTAAAACTTGGACAACTTAGTCTGAGATTGCAGTATGGGACATCATAGGAAGAAAAGGGCAAGACGGTGATGAGAAGCGAAGCGAATCTTCCCCTTCCTTTTTAAGAAGAACTTTGTAATGGTCTAACAAAAACAGAACCAGTGGAAGCTGAAGAAGATATTGCAATATGGGGGTCTGGTGTAAAAGCCAATTTTTCCAAGTCAGGCTGCAATCTAAAGGACCGCAACAATAAAATCAACTACCTAACAAGAAAAATTACAAATTGATCACCAAATTAAAAGACAATAAAGAAAGCCTGTGTGAACTCTTGTGGAGAAATCTATGAGGACTAAATATGAGTACCCTTCTTAGGACCACAGCCTCATCCATCTCCAGCCTCACTGGGTGCAGGCTAGATCCTCCAGAGAGAACAGCTGACACTGACCGAAAGGCCTTCAGGGTGAAAAGCCTGTTTGGAAAAGCAGAGCTCCACAGGGGAGGAAAGAAAGGCAGCACTGTTCTGCTCTTCTTTTTTCCTTTCCCCATAGCAGACAAGAACAAAAACAGGAACTGGAACCTGAGAAAAAAACAACTGAACTACCACCACTGATTCAAACACAAGTCATATTCAAAAAGCACACATATGCACAAGAAGAAGAGAGAGACAAAAAAAGGAGATTGTCAGCCATGGGTAGGTAACCAAGAGCTAGAAAGGTTTTGGAGTTCAGCAAATCCATAAAAAGCTCAATGTTCCTTTCTTTGAAGTTTTAAGGAACTGAATGTGGGAAAGAGATGACAAGAACATGTGGGTATCATAACTGTTAAAGCTTAGTCAAGAACAACAGTGGACTCTATTTCATGTTTAAAGCTACCTTTACAAAATTACTGAATGCAATTATTGCTACATTTAGGCGAATTAATAAGGAAGTTTACAATCACTAAAAAGTACAAATATATTTTAGCAGAAATCCAAATCAGAATAACACATTTTACAATCTGAATCCAGAATGGGGCACATTTTTCACCCCATTTATAAAATAAATCTGCAAATCTAACATTTTAAAAATGCCCAACACTACATCCTGAACAGGGTGTCCATTAAAATTATCAAGCTTTCCAATTTCCAATTAGAAATCACTAACCATCATCTTTTTACTCTTCCTTCTGAATATAAGGTAGAACTCTTGCTGGTCTTCAGTGGAACAAAATGTCCTTTATTCATCAGAAAATTTACTAAGCACTTATACAGGGGTAAGAGTATCCACATGTTGGTATCATCATTTTGTCTGCAGAATGCTTTCAAGATCACTGGCATACCCCCAGCTCTGCCAGGTGCCAGGTGAGCCCCTGAGGACAGTTTAAATTACTCCCCAAGGTCTCCAATTTGTGGCTGAGATTTTGTCATTTCAATTTCCCACCTAGAGTGCCATTCACTAGACACACCTGCCAGAAGAGACATCAATCTAGTTCCTGTATCTGCCATTTAGAAAAGGATTACTTGGGAAATACCTACTAATCTAGCTCAGGTGTATTCAAATGTAAAGGAAGTAAGGTTTAATTAGTATCTAAAGAAAGAGAGACAAAGTAATCTTTGTAACTGGTCCTCTTAACTGTAGTAGCATTTTCATTTATCTGCCCTTGACCACCACACTCAAAGACCAACACCCTTACTCATCAACCAATACCCAGTGAATATTTACTGTGATTAAATATTGTGAACTCTTGTGAACCCTTGTGAACTTTTTTTTAAAGATTTTTAAAATTTATTTATCTTTAGAGAGGAAGGGAAGGAGAGAAATATCAATGTATGGTTGCCTCTCCTGTGTCCCCTGCTGGGAACTGGCCTGCAACCCAGGCATGTGCCCTGACTGGGAATCTACCACGATCATCTGGTTCTCAGGCCCACGCTCAATCCACTGAGCTACACCAGCCAGGGCCCCATACTCTTGTGAACTTTTGATCAAATAACAACAAAAACTTCAGAACTAAATGCAAACCTGATGGCATCCATGGATCAAAAGTTGGTTTGGTCAAGGTGTTCACCTGCTCCCAGTTGAAGTCATCATCTTCAGCTTGATTATATCCACAGGTGCTATATGGCTCATCAAAGAGGCAACCTCCTAAAATGTAACAAAATGAAAAGTAATGTAAATAACACCAGATCTCTGGAAAAATCTATGATGACGACAAGTAACCATAAACTTACTTGATGCTAACTAAATTTGATTTGACCTTTGTACTGGAAAGTGGAACTTGAGCCTACTGTACCCTTGCTAAGCACAAGAATGGTATTAACCATGTCTTGACTACTGTATTACTCTGTTCACCACAAAAAACAATATTTGTAAAATCCAATTCAATGTAAGACCTAAGCAAATTCATAATTCATATTTTCCAGATTCATAGGAATTTGAAATAATTGATCTTGTGTTCAAAACTTTAATAGAACCACCCAAAATGTTCAATGTATTTTCAATAAAAAAGCCATTATAATTTGTCCCCCCAAATTAAAAGAGAAATGTTTTCATCACAACCCTGGCATAATTATAGGGAAACAAAATGCATAGAGACCATGGACTTAAACTGCAAAATATTTTTCTAAGGATTATTCTAAATCTAACTTAGAAACTGGTTTTACATTAATACTTTAGATATTTGAGTTCTCAAAATTAAAAGAGACTATAAATTTGCTTATAGTCCACACTTTTTTAAGGCAAGAATAAATTATAAATTAAAAACTAAGCATGTGGTAAACATCTGCTAAATTTTGGTGCTAGAAAGGAGGCCACTTAATTTTTTTTAAAAAGAATAAAATAAAATGAAGCATAAAGAAAGAAATTCAGCTATTTCAGCATCCTGGGGCACCCTGATGAGTTTGAGTCCCAACCCACATCCTTAAATGTTTCCTGTTCCCTTCAATTATTATAGTATTAAATCTTTCCCCCAATGTTTCACATTTCAAAAATAAATGATTAAACTGACCATATCAATTACAGTGTATTATGAAAACTCTGCTATCTATTATGTAATGCTATTAATTATATGAATTATAATTACTTGCCAATGGTAAAAATTAAGGGTTTTAGTAAAGAACACACAAAAATACAAGCATTATTTCACTACCTCTGCAGTGTATGCCCTGGCAGCAAGAAGACAAATAAAAGAGCAACTGCACAACCTCAGGTAAAATATATGTTGGAGGTCACCTGGCCAACTGCCATCCAAATGCTTATGTCAGTTCTACAACCTTCCAGACAGACAGCTATGAACAGGTGAGGCACTTAGAATTTTAAAAAGCATCTCTACCATGTGGACCATCCCCCTTTATGAAGGCCCAAACTCTGCTTTTTTAAATATCTACTCATTTGTCTTAGCTCTACCCTCTGAAGAAATAGTAAAACTCAGCTTTAGCACAGGAAAGCTAATTATTTGGAAAGAGTTATCATGCTCTAAGTCTTCATTTCTCCAGGCAAAACATGCTTTGCTCCCCTCACTTCGTCCTACTGGAAGGTAGGAAGACACCATCCTGGCAGGAGTTCTCTGAACACTCACAGGTTTATCAGCACTTTTCCTAAAGAAGGACTTCAAGAACTAAATGGATCAAAAAAACTATGGTACATATACACAATGGAATTCTACGCAGCAGAAAGAAAGAAGGAGCTCCTACCCTTTGCAACAGCATGATGGAACTGGAAAGCATTATACTCAGTGAAATAAGCCAGATGTTGAAAGACAAATACCATATGATCTCCCCTTTAACAGGAAGCTAAACAACAACACAAACAAGCAAGCAAAATAAAAACAAAGACACTGAGATAGAGAACAGGGGGACAGTGATCAGAGCGGAGAGGGGAGGGAATTTCAGGGGAAAAAGAGGAAGGATTTAGAGGAACAAGTATAAAGGACACATGGACTAAAACTAGGGAGTGGGTGGAAATGGGAGGGAGGTGGGGAGCACTGGGAGGGGTGGGCTGGGATGGGAGTAAAGGACAGAAAACTGTACTTGAACAATAATTGAATTAAAAAATTTTAAAAAAAGAACTAAATTCATCTGGCTACTTCCTTGGACCTGGTGCTCTTTTAGCAGTCTGAGGAGAGTGCTGGTACCTTTTGAGCTTCTAGGAGCTTGAAACCCCCCATATGAGCCTAAAATTCCCATCCCTGCGATTGAGCCACTTCTCCTCTCCTGTGTAGGTGAGTGAGTTTCTGAATGCAAACACAGGACATGCATTTATTGTCACTAAACCCCATCTCCTGTTTTCAGTGCATCACTCCATCCTGTTGAGAGTTTTTCGAATCCTGATTTTGTCATTCAGGTGTTAGCCATCCTTCCTAGGACTTGGGTCATTTGCTAATTTGATAAGCATGCTTCCTGTATCTTCCTCCTAATCACTGATTAATGTTCAATAGGGCAGAGTCAAGGGACCTCAGACCTTTTAAAGGGCCTCTTCCAGCTTTCTAACTTTCTCTTAGTTGTTAGCTCCAGGCATGACAGTGAAATTAGCAGCTTTGGATACTGTCTTCTGTAACACACTTAACAAAACCGGTCAATTAAACAATCCCCTGGGAACAGAAACACACTACAAAAATACAGCATCAACTCAATATTTCAGCTTGACAGAAAGTGGTAATTTAAACTTCCCTTTCATTCAGTTTTAACAGGTTCAAAGAAACATAGTGGATTTGTTTAAAGGACGTAATACTAACAACTTTCCAATTTTGGGTAAGAAATGTTAGAAGACTATGTAAACATGTATGAAAAAGATTTTCCCTTGGTTGCAAACCCTAAATTTGATATAGAAAACAGCTCTGTACTGTAGCAATAAGTCCAAATAGCAGGTAACACTAACAATGTTCAAAAAAATAACCATGAATTTTGACAGAGAAGGAGCTCACTTGATAAAAACACAGATAACATGTTGATGGAAGTCCTGCAGTGAAATCTTCAACAGTGAGAAAGAGCTTTAAGCACCCAGAAAACAACTCAAGGCTGGTCAAAGATCTGGTTTATGAAGCGACTGTTGGCACTGCAGATACAACCAAATATAAAGGGAAGAGAATGCACAGCTGACAGCAACTCCAAAGACTAAGCAATGCTGGTGCAGGGATATAATTTTCCAACTACATACAGCTATTTTTATCACTTGAAAGGAAACATAAAAAGTATGATATTGTTCTTTCTGGACCCATGTATGATTATCAAACCACTAAAAAATGGGATAGATTATGAATTTCCTATTGCCGTAAGCTATATCCCCCTGTATACCAATTTTCAGATCTACTGGCATTCATCCAACAGATGAGAGACCCTAAAATAGCAAAGGTGGTTTATTGAGCTAAATGAGATGAGATTAAGGTAAAAGATAGCAGAATTGCAATAACCAATTGCAATCTGAGAGTGAGCAAATTAAACTTTTGGATTTTAAGGCAGCTCTGTGTGTGTGCTGGTGGAAGTGAATGGGTTCCAGGGGCAAATGTCTGGCACGTCCCCATCCTTCCTCTCCTAGCTTTGTGACTACAGACAAATTGCTTGGCACTCTGAACTCTGATTTGAAGATAACATGTACCTCATGTGGTATTTCTAATCGGTCACACAGCAAATGTAAAGTTAGTGCAACACAATGTCAAGCATATTTAACCATATCACTTATCATTAGTTCTTAAATCCTTACTATATACACCTCATGCAGAAATTACTCTTATGAGCTCATTTCATTGCAAATAGTTGGAATATATAATTCGAAATTTCAAAGAGTATTTCATACAAAGGTAATGAGAGCCAAGCATTCCTGCAGGCACACTCCCGTAAGCTCCTCTGTGGAGCATGTGGGAGCAAAGAACAGAGTGCTGGCCAGGATTTTCTCAATGCTGTGGGGCCAGTGAGAATATGATAAGGAAGCAAAGTCTGCTGAAACTCACTGAAATGAATGAGTATTTTCAAAGGTAACTCCCCTTGGCTTTCAGAATAACACAGACAGTTTGCCATCACACATAGGAATGTGATCAGCAGCGGGCTTAACAAGGTTTGCACAGAATTGTCCTACTTGGACTGATGCCCAACAGCTCATGGATGGACTATATTTCTCTGTCAAATTAAAGTAAATGATTTCTCTCTTGTGGAGGGAAATCAAGCCTAAACCAAGTCATATATAAGGTGGAGAAAAGGTGATGAAAGAAGGGTGGGGCAGTGGCTACATCATTCATATTCTCTCACACACACACTCACACATGTGTAGGTACTCACACGCCTCCATCGGTCCTTAAGAAAGACTTTTCCTTAGCAAAATGTGAATGCAACACACTATAATGTGCCGAGTGAATACGGAATTGTTATGCAAAAGGAAGTATCAATGAATGTCAAATTCTCAGGCAGTCAACAACAATGGTGACTTCTGTAGGGGAATGATGGCTGCATGGCCTATTCCAGGATGCTCTCTGCTACACAATGACATAAAATTGAAAGAATATTAAAAATAAGTTGAAGCTAAAAAGAAAGGTGAGCAAATAAAAAAATAAGAATGACATTATACCAGGAATACAGTGAGGACTCAACCTTCACAACAAAGTAATAAAAAATGTCACCAGGTTCATTAACTGGAAGTTAGCCACAAATTTCACTTCGAGTTTGGGGTAGCCAGGGCAAAGAGAAAAATATGATTGATTATATAATTCATGGTATCTATGAGATAATAATATTAATATTAAAACTACTATTAGGGGCTAATATTTGCTAAGGACTTGTTTAATTGTGATGTCAACCACAGAAGGTAGTTTAACCCTGATGTCAATCACACAAGGTAGATATTATGATCTTCATTTTACAGATACAGAAACTCAGACACATACGATGGAGCAAAACAGTCTGTTCAATAAATGGTGTTGGGAAAATTGGATAGATATATACAAAATAAATGAAAATAAACTGCCAACTTGCACCATATACAAGAATAAACTCAAAATGAATAAAAGATTGAAATGTAAGTTGCAAAACCATAAAAATCCTAGATGAGCCCTGGCTGGTGTAGCTCAGTGGATTGAGCACTGGCCTGTGAACCAAAGGATAGCGGTTCACAATTCCCAGTCAGGGCACATGCCTGGGTTGCAGGCCAGTTCCCAACAGGGGACACATGAGAGGCAACCATACATTGATATTTCTCTCCCTCTCTTCTTCTCTTCCCCTCTAAAGATAAATGAATAAGATCTTTAAAAATTATTAAAAAATAAAAATAAACAAATAAAATCTTTAAAAGAAAGTTTTTTTTAAATCCTAGAAGAAAACATAGACAGTAAAACTTTAGGCAGTAAAATCTCAGACATCTCTTTTAGAAATATTTTTGTTTATTTATCCCCTCAAGCAAAGAAAACAAAAGAAAAAATAAACAAATTGGACTACATAAAACTGAAAAGCTTTTCCACAGCAAAGGAAACAATCAACAAAATGAAAAGGGAACCCATTGAATGGAAAAACATATTTGCCAGTGATATATTTAATAAGTTACTCTCCAAAATGTACGAAGAAGTTACACAACTCAACACCAGAAAGACAAACAATCCAATTTAAGAAATGGGCAAAGGACCTGAATAGACACTTGTCCAAAGAGGACATACAGATAACCAATAGAAATATGAAAAGATGCCCAATGTTACTAATCATCAGAGAGATGCAAATTAAAAGCATACTGAGATATCACCTCACACCTGTCAGAATGGCCATCATCAATAAATCAACAAACAAGAAATGCTGCTGAGGATGTGGAGAAAAGGGAACCCTAGTGCATCGTTGGTGGGAATGCAGACTGGTACAGCCACTGTGAAAAACAGTATGGAGTTCCCTTAAAAAATTAGAAATGTAACTGCCTTAAGATCCAGCAATTCCACTTCTGGGGATATGTACCAAGAATACCAAAATACTAATTTAAAAGAATATATGCACCCCTATGTTCATTTCAGGGTTATTTACAATAGCCACGATTTGGTCACAGCTCAAGTGCCCATCATCAGACGAGTGATAGAAAACAGTGGTGCATTTACACAATGGAATGACTTGGCCATAAAAAATGAATGAAATCTTACCCTTCACAACAGAATGGATGGAACTGAAGATTATTATACTAAAGGAAATAAGCCAGTCAGAGAAAGACAAATACCATATGATCTTATATGTGGGATTTAATGGACAAGATAAACTGATGAACAAAATAGAAACAGAGGCAGGGATACATGGAATAGACTGACAGCTGTCAAAGGAGAGCGGGGAGGAGGGAATGGATAAAAGAAGGTGAAGAGATTAGCAAAGAAAACACATACATACATAACACAGACACACATACAACAGTGTGGTGATAGCCAGAGGGAAAGGGTGCAGGTAGGTGGAGGTCGGAAGACAGTGGGAAAATGGTGATGGAAAGCGACTTTGCCTGGGTAACGGGCACCTGATGCAGTGTGTGCAGATGATGTTTTAATGAGTTGTGCAGTTGAAACCTGCATGGTTTTGCAAACCACTGTCACCCCAATAAATTCAATTAATAATAAAATATATGATGAAGATACATTAGAAGAAGAAAAAAGGGGAGAAATCTATTTGCAACAAAACATGACAATAATTCTTCATGCCTTATAATGAAGATGCCTATTTCATCTTGGGATTAAGGGTCCTCTTATTCAGGAAAGCATCTTGATTGACCAGGCCCAAGCAGAAGAAATTTTACTAAATTAACAAGATTTAGGGTTTTACTCTTGGCAGGTGAAGGACACAGGAGCTCTGGGCGTACTAGTGCTCTTAAAAGAACAAAACCTAGAATCAAAATGTCATTTGGTAATAATCACAAGTATTTAACAAACACTTTTTGAAGCAAAGAAAGAAATGAAATGAAAGAAAAGAAACTAAGGCACAGAGATTACTCACACAGGGTCTCAAAGCTAGAAGATAATAAGGAGCAATCGAAACCCAGGCACCCTGTTTTGAAAGCCCATATTCCTAACACTATGTGATAGTATGTTCCAAGCTAAAAGTCCAAAAGACACAACCACCCTGGCCAGGGTGGCTCAGTTTGTTGGGGCATCGTCCCATAACCAAACTGCTGGTGCTTTGATTCCAGTCAGGGTGCATATCTAGGTTGTGGGTTTGACCCCCAGTCCAGGCGTGCATGATCCCTGGGTGGGGTGCACGCGGAAGGCAACCAATCAACGTTTCTCTCCATTCTCTTTCTGTCTCTCTGAAAGCAATGAAAAAAAAATGTCCTCGGGTAAGAACAACAAAATTAGAAAGAAAACAAACATAACTACTCCTAATCCAGAGAGACCTATCTTCCCAGGACTCTGGTAAGAAACCATCAACATAAGTTACTGAACAGAGCCCTTGACAGCATCCACCCAAACAGAGTAATAGGTTTTAGGGTCTATTTAGTAACATGATATGATAGCACGCCAACCAAGTTTAACTCAATAAACCTGATTGTGTGAGAGCTCAGTGTATCTAAGATTAAAACTGTAACATCCCTCAAAATGGCATTTATGAATATTGTTTCTCCCACCAAAGTCTTAGTGGGCTGCTATAGTTCATGTATTTACTCCCCAACTAAAAATGCAACTGGTCTATGCTATTGTTGAAGCATAGAGCCATGTGCTTTTGAAAGTAGATGAAATGGGGTAGGCCAGATATTTTTTCATGAAAACTTGAGAATTTTGAAAGAATAGGCATATGTAAACCTATAAGCAGGATAGGAATTCTGCTGAAAGGTAATTTTTTTATATTTTATTTATTTATCTTTAGAGGGGAAGGGAAGGAGAGAGGGAGAGAAATATCAATGTATGGTTGCCTCTGCCAAGGACACACAATGTATCGTGTGTCCCCTGCCGGTAACTGGCCTGCAACCCAGGCATGTGCCCTGACTGGGAATCGAACCGCGATCCCCTGGTTTGCAGACCCATGCTCAATCCACTGAGCTACACCAGCCAGGGCTGCTGAAAGGTAATTTTGATTATAATTGAATCTTAGTCATCTTGGTATTCCCTAGAATTGGTGCATGACAGGCTCCCAATAAATGATTTTTAGAAAAATGAGTAATGAATTCCCCCAAATTTTATGAAGAATTTGGCTGCAATAATTTGGTCTGAAAAAATTTTAAAGATATATAATGTGATATCCATCTAACAATGAAAACAATTTTAATATAACCTCATAAAACATCCAGCCCTGCCTGCGTGTATTCCAAAACAAATCAGTGACAAATAAATGTGACTAAATCACTGAACATGTTAATTTTTTCTTTTTGTTGAAAAGTGTAAGCCAGTTAAATGTTAATGAAGTCCTCACAAATGATAGCTTTTACTTTAGAAAAGTTGAACTCTATTTTTTTCCTGGCAATAATTAGATAGTAAGGCTAGTTGTCTATAAAGGTCATTCTTGATTCGTGAAAATAAAATATTGTCATTTGCATATTGGAGAGAATTTATCTTTCTTCTTGTTTTACAGAAGCAGAGAATTATTCACTAGATCCAAGAATACTATGACATAATTAACACTGAAGTTATAAAGGAGAGGCTGGCCCACATTTCCCCCCCAAAAAACCTTTAAGATCTTTCTTATGACCATTCTATATCCTACTGAAGTCCCAGGCATGGAGAGAAGATAAAGTGAAATAAACAGAAGATTAGAGGTCACCATTTAAAGAAGTACTTAAAAATTTTTGTGACCCACTGCCTTGACCCAGGAAATGCATATGTACATTTTACAAACCAAATTTATCTATACTGGCTTAGCATACACTGATTTTTTTTCATTTCTGTCTGATTAATGTTTGTAAAAGGAGAGTGTAGATCTATTCTGACTTCGCAGTCCTTCAAATAGTGTTACCTGTGGTCTCTAAGATTTGTGGTTAGATCCATTACCTGGGATAATTTATTCAGCTTGAAGTTACCAACCAACACTGCTATGTGAGAGCCCTACTAAGGCAGTCAGAGTGCAATCTGTGATCTACAAGGTTCTCTGGCATTAACAGCTACCACTTCGTGAACATCTGTCATGTGCCTGCCAGATTCTGATTAAGGCAATATATAGTAATCATTCCATTTATTACTCACAACCAGTATGTCTGATTCAAAGAATGAGTTACATAACAAAAAACATGCAAATGTTTACATACATTATTTAATCTTAAAAACTCTAAAGGCAAGAATCAATGTTCTGCCCTGGCTGGTATATGGCTCAGTGGATTGAGTGCTGACCTGTGAACCAAAGGGTCACTAGTTTGATTCCCAGACAGGGCACATGCCTGGGTTGCAGTGAGGTCCCCACCAGGGGGCACACAAGAGGCAACCACACATAGATGTTTCTCTTACTCTCTTTCTCCCTCCCTTCCCCTCTCTCTTAAGATAAATAAATGAAATCTTTTTAAAAAACCAATCAATATTCTTTGTGCCAGTTATCAACATATTCCCTCAGCTCTAAATTCACATTTCTTTGCTTGCTATGCAAAAAATGTGTCCAGGCCCTCTAATTTTCCTGTCCCTGTCGTTAAGATGTTAAGCTTTGACAGTAGACAGTTCTGGAGAGGTATTGCAGGGAGAAGGAGTGGGCTGTCAGGCCTCCCTTGAAGTCTCCTCAGCACTCAAGGCTCCTCCAGCACAAGGCTCGCAATGTGCAGGTCTTCCCAGTGCTCCACTGCTCTGGTGTGTGGTGGCCGGCAGAGAGCAGCTTGCTCAGCACCCACTCAGTGGATGCTGTAGCACCTCCAAAGGTATACCTTCTATGAACAGCTTTCCCAGCCACCTTAGAGGGTACATTTCTTCCATATTGTTATCAGTGTGTCCCCACAGTGACCTGTGTCACCCACTGAGCCACAGTCATGTCCGGGATCTCACCTGTAGAAGGATGTCCTCCTTTGAGCTCTCCTTCTGTACCGAAGGAGTAGCTGCTCCTCACATCTGCTGTTCCTTTACTCTTTAGACCTCAAGTCACTTCATACTAGCCAATTTCTTATATTCTAATCCACTGCTAATTATTCTTTATAATAAACTTTTCCTGTTCAAATTATCATGTGGTCTCCGTCTTCTAATTGGACCTTGATTGATACACCCTATTTTTACAAATGGCCATTTGGAGTGGTCAAATATCTTACCCAAAATAATACTGAATTAGGCATAGAGCCAGCACTTGAACTGAGGTCTGTGTCCAAAGTTCATCACTTAACCCACCTTTATAAAGTAAGTAAACACCAACACGCACTACTTACGTACTGGTTGTTATATGAATTGCATTGCAAATAAGGCCCTGATTCTAAAAAGCCAGTGGAGGGCAATCAAATGTTAATTTCACAAACTTATTTTTAAGATACAATGCATTCTGAGCTCCAACTTTAACAGGTTAAATTGACTTACATACTCTAGCAATGGTTCTTCTTGTTATAATTACAGTCCATTTAAAGCTTTTTTGTAAAAAGACTGTAATACTCCTTGAAGAGATTTCTGGAACACATTTCTCATTTATTCTAAATACAGAATGACCCCATTTAAGACAGTCTTTATCAAATGCATGAAGTATTAAATGTGTCTCTGTACAGACAGGGCAGATCAAAAACTAGTGCTAAAGTATCCCCCCAAAGAATTGATGTTATTATATGCTCCATTTTCCTAAAATACATGTAATCCCAGGTGGCCCTATCCATTTATTTCCATTTTAAAACAGTGAGATAAAAGGCAATGATCTACACATTTCAAAGGGTAAACAGAAAGTGAGCTATAATATACATTATTGTTTTAAGAGTTAAAAAGTGCAAACCAGCACCAATATAGCAAAGCCACTGCTTTCTTCTTATAAATCAATCCCAGTGAAATCTACATTTCATTGCCTGCCAAACAATGGAAGGAGATAATGCCTCTTAAACTTTGAGTACCGCAGTGATGGTTAGTGAATCAGACACTAAGCATTATAGAAGTGCTCTTCTACATAATTTAATCTAGCAAGCAGCTTTTACACACTGCACAGGCATTTAAATGCCTAATGTTATGCACATTGTAAAAGTGCTATTTGCCAGTGCACATATTTTATATAGTTCAAGGAAAATGAGTTGTCTTGTTCTTAAAGTTTCTGGAGCTTTTATACTTACTGGGTACTTCATTTTATATCAATCTATTGATTCCTGGTTTTAAAAAAGGCCTGATTGTAGGAAATAACCATATTTGTATTGACTTAAAATCTATTTTTTAATGGATAATATTGTTACTTCTATTCCTAAACATTACATGAATACAGAAAAATGATAAGGGGCCTGTCTCAGTTTTCCATGTACAAATAACTACCTCATAGTGTTGCTACAGGATTGATTTAAACCACTCATATGTATTCCCTGTAAGTTTGAATCTGCTTGAATATAACACCCACGCTTTTACCCTCCACACCAATATTGAAAACTGCAGTGTGAAAAACAGATGTTTGCTTCTATCATAACAAGAGGAGTAAAAATGGAAAACAAAATGACAGAATATTTGTGAGAACTATTGAGGGGAGTGGATGACCAAATCTGTATCAGTATTTAGCAACTGATCTCAGAGAGAGGCCTGTGTCCTGAGTCTCTCAGTGGACCGGTGGCTCTCGAAATGAACCAGCAGCATCATCTAGGAACATGCTAGAAATGCAAATTACCAGGTCCCACCCCCGAACTACTGAATCAGAAACTCGGGGTGGGGGGAGGTGTTCAGCAATCTGAGTTTTGACAAGCCAGACATCCAGGTGATTTTGCAGTGCATACTAATGTTTGATAGGTACTGTTCTAGACTGACCCATTTAACCAGAATCTTTTGGGAGCAGTCCCAGGAACCTGTGGTTTTAAAAAAGTTCCCAGAATAATATAATCATTGACCTATTTTTAGAAGTGCTCTAGATTGGTAGTTTCAAACATTTTAAAGAAGGAATCAAGTTTTTTAAAAGGTACAACCATACTATGTTTAATTATTTATAAATTATATAATGTAGTACTCCACACATGCAGATTATTACAGATACACATAAAACTGACCTTTAAAAGGACAAACTAGAACGTAAATATGAATTGATGTTCATATATTTTTCCATAACAGCCTTAGGAGACTACTACTCTAAACCAGGGGTCCCCAGCCTCCAGACCTATTAGGAGCCTGGCCTCACAGCAGGAGGTGAGCTTGAATGTAATGCACTTGAATCATCCCTAAATCATCCCCAAACCCCAGGTCTGTGGAAAAACTGTCCTCCACAAAATTGGTCCCTGGTGCCAAAAAGGTTGGGGACCGCTGCTCTAAAGAACTCTTTTTAGTCACAAATATCTCTCAGGTGAATAAGGGCAACAGAATAATAAAATGCTTGATCAGAGTATTCCATGATGTAACTTCATTCTAAGAAACTCTCAAACTGTAATTTTTATCCAAGTTGAACTATTCAACAAGGAGAGATACCCTGGGTAGAAAACAATCCTGGTTGTGAGTCAGAATACCCCAAAAATTAATTAAAAAATAGAATTTCATTTTATGCCCAGTAGCACACCAGCCAGCTTGGTATGATTTACAAAAATCCATCTTTTGATGATTTTATTAGCATAAAACCATTATTTGGGACAGCTGATAAAACAGACTCCTGAACCAACCAATATGCCGTAGAGCAAAGCCATGCTCTTCAGCTTATGACAGCCAGCCAACTGTTTGTTTTCACTGGGTGCTGATTAACCTAAACTCAGCTAAGTGCGTTTCCCTCAAAGAACAATTTTTCTACATTTCACATTCATTGATAGAATCAAATTATAAAAAATTAAATGTAATTTTCTATATCCTCTTGGTAAAACACTCATTCTAATCTCCTATCAATGGGAGTATGTATTCTACAACAAGAATTGGTGATCTGTAAGGGGGCCTGTACTTAATTGGGATCTGGGAACAGGTCCGTTAAGCCCTAGATCTGTCCACCAGCTGTTCTATCTTTGGGTGAGCCACAGTTGTGTGTCTTGCTCCCTGAAGGAAATATGAAATATGAAAAGGAAATACCCATGTATCATATCATCAGTACAATTAATATGCATGGTTTCAACAATGAGAATGGAGGGTTATGATAGGGAAGTCTTTCATTTCATTCAGGAGTCTAACAACCAAATGCCCCAGCGAGCTGCAACTGAGAAACGAAAGGGATGAACTGGTACCTCCCACTCCAACCTGCCAGTCACTGTTCCTTCTTCCTCCATGCCTCTCTTAGTGTGCACATCTCATTGGGTTCAGCCTGCCTCTCAAGTTCAAAGACCTGAACTTTTTTTGAGAAACAGTATGCTGGTATTCAACACAATAGTTCCCTAAAGCATTTTCAGGGGGCAATTTTGAACAGAACCAAATACCTGAGAATTAATGCCCTGTAAAAGATATGACTCTTTTGTAATGCTCATTACCTATTTCCCAGGTTGGTTGTGATGGCTGAACTTGGTGAATGTAAAAGTGTACTCACTTTTTCAAGATGATGAACTTCAAATACACCTGTGTGTGGTGCATACTATCTGAAACAGGAAATTAAAGTTCTTTATCAATGTTGCCTATATTGATAGACAGAACCACAAACCAGAGGCTTAAGCCAAAAACCTGGAAGTTCTCAACTTCTCCGTTCAACACCTTACTCACCCCACCAACAACTTCCTAAATGGGTCACCTATCAGTTTCCTATTCCCAGCAATACCACAGTTTGAGTTTCATGTCATGTCCTCATTGAACTTGACCCACCCCATCACTCTACATTCTGCTCTCTCCAGTGTTTCCTACACACTAATAAAAATTGACATTTTACAAAACACACAGCTGAAAATAGTTTCCTCCTACTTGGGACTATTCATCAGCTCCTCACTGCCCCTGGGATAATGTTCAAATATTATTCTGTGACATGAAGTTTTCCTGATTTGATCCCTGTCTACCTCTTTAATTTCTTGGCACCACTGCCCTCTTATAGTATATTTTGGTACTTCCTGACCATCTGTAGATTCACCCAAAGACCATGCTGCCCACATGCCACATGTCTGCGTGTGTCGTCCCTGTACCCCCACCCCACAGTCTGGCTGGCAAATCCCAGCTCACATGCCACCTCTCCTGGGTACCTGTTGCGGATTCCTTTTCACAGGAAAAGTCAATCACTACTTCCTTTGCACTAACACTGCAAAACTGCAAAATACATAGGGCTTCTAGATGTTCTTATACCTCCAACCTCACTATGAGTGTAGGCATGCTGTCTTTTGGGCTGCACCATGAGCTCCTGGGCCTGGATAATGTTCCTTTTGCCTGTCTATCCCCAGTCCTAGAAAGGTGCCGATGCTCATTAAGTACCTACTGTAAAGTGTTTTGTACAAAGATAATAACAAAAACAGTTCAGCACTCTATCTTTGTTAGAAAACAGCACTGAATAAAAAGGACTAATGAACTCTATTCACTAACCACTCTAGTTATACTAAGGGAAGAAGACATTCCGAATTCTAGAGTAAACCTTGCCTTTTTCATCTGACTCACAGTCATCACCTTTCCTCCCCTTCTCATTTAGTGCCAGGCATAATGCCTCAGGCATGATGCCTGAGGAGAAAGCGGGGGTGGGGGGAGTCAGAGGAGACACAGAGGAGGAAAGGAAGGAGTCAAAAGGAAAAAATATAAAAAGTGATGTAGGCACCCAGAAGAAAAAAAATCCTGAAAATTTGTCTGTAAATGGTCCAGATTAAAAACAAAACAAAACAAACAAAAACCCAGAGTGTCAGCAACCAGAGGCAAGAATCTAAGATATCCATGGCCTGTTATTCTAAGAATCTGCATAATAAGGCTGTTATTTGGCAGACCTCAGCATAAGTCAACCAAAGCATACATATTTTCTGTGTATCACACTAGAACTCTGTTTTAATGTCTCAGTTGTTTGTGTTTGATTTTATGTTCCAAATGTGAAAAGAATGTTAATGATTACATACCATATATTTTTACAGATTTATGAAGCATAAAAAATAGTGAGTACTTATCAATGTCAAACTTCAATTCTCAGGTCATAAAGAAAGTATACTTGGAGGTTAAATAATTTATTACATGATATTTTGAATTAGGAAGCTGGGTTTCATGCAAAATTCTCCAAGCTAAGAGCAGTATTTATATAGCACAAAATTATTATAAATTGGCTTTCCTTCCAATCATCTTACATGACCAATTAATTATTAAAAGATAGGGAACTGAGAAAATTAACCCTTCTCAAGGTCAATACAACTAGAACGTCCTTCCTTTTTTAGTTGAGTGTTTTCTCAGTTTTTCAGAAGGTGCTATGTTGCCACCCACTAAAGAGAACGTGTGGTCTGAGGGAACAACCCCGAGGTGGGAAGCAGATGGTCTGTGTCCCAGTCCTGCCCCTTCCCATGTGTGGAGTAGGGCAAGGCAACCAGCTGACAATTGTGAAGATATGACGGAAAGAATGTGGAATTGCCATCAAAAACGCCGACAGTGAGTCCCAACTCTATCAACTCAAAAGCTTTCCTCATCCATTTATCTGTAAAACCATCTACCTTCTAAATATTATAAGGATTAAAGACTTGCATATGTGTATGTCTATACATATACATATATTAAATATTAATATATACTACCCACTGATCTACCTACCTACATACCTACCTATTATCCACTATCTATCTAGTAAATAGGTAAATGTTGGCCATTCTCTTTCTGATCTTCAGTTCCTGATTTATATAAAAGAGCAGGAATGAATGAATTGGTTTTCCAAACTGAGTTGTTCAGAGTGATCCTTAGAAGCCTCAGATATCCCAGATAGTAAAGGTGGGCCCCCTGCTGGCCTTCCTAAAACCCTACTTCAATCTGATGTATTCAACTCTCATTTATGTTAAATGTTGGGGTTCCTCGGGCAAAAAAATGACTTGTACCACAAAAAGTTATTATTTAACAATGTTTGACAGCTTCAGGTCTAGGTTATCTCTAAGGTAATATTTCCATTCTAAGATTATACATTCTGTTATATTTCTCTTTTCTTAAGTACAATACTTGTTCATAAGGAATATAATTAAGGTTTAAGTGTGTTCAGTATCAGATATATGGTTTGGGGAGACTGATTATAATATAAAACTTAAATAAAACAATGTTAAAACAAGCAAAATGATGGTTGAGCTCAATGTTAAAGAGCGAAGAGAAGGCTTGGGACGACACAGTAAGGAGGTGGAAGGAACCCTACTGACAGGGACACTGGTGCAACGGCACCTTGCCTAGGAGGAGCAGGCCACCCACTGTTACCGATCCTATGCAAGCTGGGACAATGGGTCCTAACTCAAGTCAATGTTACTTCAAATTTGCCAGAACACTCTTTGAGAGCAGCCAACACAATTTCAGAAGGACTCTTCTCAAACCCACCACCCTCCTCAGAATCTGTTTACTAATATCAACAACCATTTGAATCAGTTTACATTTTTAGTCTACACAAAGAGGATCAAAATATAAAACTCAAAAAATCTCTACATTAATATGGATTCATATAATCAGTCATCTAGCCACTGCCACTCCAAAACATTTTTTAGACCTATAATGTACAGACCCATGCAAGCAATACACAAGTACAAATAACTAGATATGAGATAGTTCTTATTTTGATAAAAATAACTTAAAGATACCCGGAATAGGAAAGGTTGATGGGAAACAGTTTCAAAACAAGAAAACATCAAATTCAATGATTTCATAATATGCCTGGTATGAGCCTTATTTGCTTCAGAAACGATTCACTGCGGTATTTTAAATACAAAGCCAGGAGAGTAGACAGCATTGCTTCTCATGAAGGTGTTTCTCCCCATATAGCTGACTTTTTGTAAGAAGCTGTGGTTACTGGGGTTAATCAAAGTGTCACCATAAAGTTGGTTTTAATCATCTGAGTGTATAACTGTACACTTGATTATACAAGGCCTGGATCCCTCTTTCCTGCAGAATGGTCCTTCAGCAAGCTTATTTTTGGCCCTTGGCCAGCTGAATACTGACTTTTAACAATATCTAACCTAGCAGTGGGTACCTGTGAATTGAAAATAAACTCTTGTAGATGAATATAATATTAACCAGACTTAAGAAATAGTAATAGTTCATGGACCCAGAAATATGCCTAGGGGAAACTTCATACACCGGGTAATTCTGCAATGTTTAAGCCAAAAAACAAATGTGGAACTCTGAGAGCCAAACCCCACTGCTGAACAAGCCACAGTTCCCAGAGGATCGCTCCGCCTCAGCCACGCTGGGAAACACATCTCTGATCAGTGTCCTCCTCGAGTTACTGCACCCCATTTGTGGTGCTAAATTAGCCAGCATAAAAAATATGCTAACTTTTTCCTGGGTTGAGGGGGAAAAGAGGGAGCAGGCACCACTTTTCAGCAATATGCTTGACTGACATGAAAGTACTTGAGCTGTGAGTAAAAACCAAGTTGCAGCAATACCATTTTTCCTCCATAAATTTCATAAAATATCTATCATAGAAATGCAGACATGGCCTTAACCACAGGAGAGCAAAATGTGACACCATTACTGATAATTCTCAATATAGACCTTCATTATACTGAACTTTTATATACTGTTAACTTCAAAATTAAAAAATGAAACCTAGGGGAAATCAGAAGATTTAATTAGGTCAGAAAAAAAACTTGTTTAACAAAAAAACTATAGAAGATAAATTGTTAAATCTCTAGATCCACCAAACACTATACTATCTCCTTTAACCATTGAGATATGAGCACAAACATAAATCCTGATTCATAAACTGAGTGGCAAGACTTCACTTTTCTAATGTGTTTACAATAGGGCTCCTGAAAACACCAACTTTCCCTTCATCACACCATGGTTCTTTAAAGATTACTGTTCTCCAGTATTCCTGCCATAGCCCCATCCTCATTCTGTTTTACATGCTTTTCTTCTATTCAGTGATTTATATACTTTTGAGAACTCATAGATCCTTTTGAGACTGAACAGAGCATTGATGATGTGTCTCCCCAGGACAAATAAATAACATACAGATTTTATAATCGCTTGGGTTTACAAAACTCTTAGGAATAATTCAGAATTTATTCAAAGGGCAGTTCACTGACCACCTGTGCCAGAATCACCCAGATGATTTCCTAAAGCAGGCCCTGAGCGCCACTCTACATATATGGAATCAGCGTTGTTGGAAATGGGATTGTGGTTCTGAATTTTAGATTGCTCCCTAGTGTTTCTGCTGCTGGGCAGGTTAGGTCCTCTGTTATGGCCATATTCCTACCCTTTCATGGCATCAGCTGGTTCAGAAGCAAATGCTCCTCCAGCACCCACTTCCCTCTCTCCTGAGGAAACCAAGCTCTCCAAGGTCACTTCCCCATGATCAGAGGGCATCTCTACCTGCATTCTCACCTGCTCTGCACATGGGGTTCTGAACTCCACAACCACTCCGGGCTCACCTGTACAGCACGTTCCTGCATTAACTGGAGGCATTCCCCACTCATCTCCCCAGCGAATTCTGGCTCACTCATCCATTAAGACCCATTCTCACAGAATGTACTCACTCTCCTCTTTATTAGTACTTCCCTGAATGCCCATTATTCTCACATGAGTAAGATTATCCCTCTTCTACCTCTGGGCAGCGTGTGTTGGCACACTGGTCTTCCTGACTACATGGTGAGAACCCAGATTTTATCGCAGAAGCAATACCTGGTGCCTACCTGCCCAGAGTAACCATTCTTTCACTGTTTCTAATAAGACTGAATGATAATCCAATTTGCATTTGTACATGGGAACAGAGATTACCCAAAGTAGTATGCAAGTTGAAAAACTGAGGCTGGGGCTTTTGCCTGATTGATCAAAGGCATTTCAGTCAGCATCCCATAATCCAGATCTACACAGATGCCAAAACACAGGATTTTAATCTAGTTAGCAATATAGGACACGTATGTGACCAACTATATCATTCAGCCTTGTGATGACAAGGTAATGTAGTACCAGAGATTACTAAGGAGCTACTGCATATTAGAAGGAACACGAGAGAATTCCTAGGAGAAAAGGAGTTTAAGGTATGGCTGGGGACACAGGTCAAGTTTTAAGGGGCAGATACAGAGATTCCAGACAGCATAAGCACAGAGGGGAGAGTACACATTGTGAGAAAGCTACTGTGTATGCATGGAATCAAACTTCACTGCAGTTAGGAATAATATAAAGGAGGACTGAAGACCAGGATGCGAAGGCAAGCGAGAACAATATAATTTCAGGCTGCGGCCCACCCTGGGCAAGGGTGGGATTACCACACTACCACAGTCAGGATTCCATATGGCCACCCAAAACAGTCTGGTGAAAAAGTAGGGCAAAAATGTCATTCCATCTTACAGACAAGAACAGTCAAAAAACTGGTCAGAGTGGCTTACAGTTCAGAGGCAGATGACTGACAGCAGAGGTGGAACTTGACCCTAGGTTTCCTAACCCCTAAGAAGCATGCTTTCCTTACAATCCAATTGTTATACAGAATTACAGTAAGATGACTATTCTGTAGATACTGCTGGCGTGTCTACTACTTAAGTGAATTGCATCTTTACTAAAATGGGCAGGTTAGAGGTCATCCTTGAAATTTATCCCTAAACAGCATTGACATCTTAACACTACTGTGTAGAAAAGCACAAATATTAAATAAAGATTTGATGACAACAGAAATAAGTTAATTTTAAAAAAGCATGGATGAAATTTATTTTCTCAAATAGATACTAGAGAAAATTTACTCCTAGAATCAACTACTAATAATTCTGCCAAACAAATCAATCCTTTACAAACGAAAGCACGCTAAGCAAAAGTGCTGAGAGAGATAATACTGTGATGGGCCTATGTATAGGAAAATACAAGGATGCAATGAATTAACTGCTTGTTTGCTTTTCTATCTGCAGCAGAAACCTGACCTTACACTGAAAGCAGCCACAATGATTCATCAAGAAAACACAGACACTGTGGCAGCGTGCTGAGAGATCAAATTTCCTTTCAAAATTGAAAAGAAATGCTAATGCGCTCCAGCTCAGAACCACTGTACTAGAAAGGAAATTAATATCTAAGCTGGAACAGCATCTACGGTTCCACCCAGTAAGATGAAAACGATGGTGTCTGGCCAAATAGTACAAGGAAATACAGGGGTCTGACAAGAACAGAGGAAATGAGGACAGCTCTTACAAAGAATCCAAAATGAACAAAATCGTGCAAAAGTGAAATGAGAGAGGGAGAGCAAGGTTTGCATTGAAAAGAATGTGACTGCAGCAGCCTCTCGGCTTAAAACTCAGTACTTTTTAAACCCTTACCTAAGTTTCCCACACAGAGGGTGGCAGATAATTGGAAAGAAACCAGTGCAATTTTTTTTAATGTGTAGAGGAGCACAAATATAATTATTGTATCCTATCTTTTTTTGGAAGCATGATTTCTATACGGAAGTCTTGGTCACACACTGGGCCAACAATATTTAAGAAAAGAAACAGGAGATGGAGGCAGATTATTTTCATCTCATTTTATTTTGAGTCAGTTGAAAAACCAAATGGCACACACTGCACAGAATAAAATTCTTGCACTGTCTTCAAATCCTATTTTTGCTTTGGACCCAAATTCAATCAGCTACTAAGCAGCTCAATTACCCCTCCGTCTGGGCCATTGGTGCTCTTCTGGGCAGCAGCAGGAAGACCATCCTTAACTGCACTCTAAAAGGATGTGCTGCCGTCTTCCTCCTCCTCTTTTCACTTCTGGTCCTCCTCCTCACTAGGAAAAATAGCCATGCTGATTGCACATATCACAACATCCAACTCCTCAAAGGAAAAACCAAGCTTGCTCTCTTCTTTGTGTGTCCTCTAACTCGAGCCCTGACCTTCCAGTCTCACCCTGAGTAGATCTACCTTGGCTCTTCATGGTATTTTTTCCCAGGCCAATCTCTGCTTTGTCTGTTTCTTTTTCACTGATAATTCTCCCCCTTCCTGTAGAGGTGCATGTCCCTGCTACTAGTTGTTTGGTTTATCTGATTATTATTATCTTCAGATTTCTGGCCCCAAATATCACAGGGTGTGCAGTGGTGTATTTACACAAAAGAACAATTCATCAGGAGGGTAGCTAATAAGTCGTGGATGAGAGAACCACGCTCTGGCAGTGACCTAGAGAGGACAGGCACAGACAGGGTGAGGCCACAGGAGCAGCCTGCTTAGGAACACTGGATGTTCTTGTCACCCTGCCCTCTGTCAAAGCCACACAGTGAATCATCTCTAACCCCACTGGTCGTTCCCTCAGGGTTCACATTTCCAGCATTAAGCTTCTAGTTCTGGCTCCTTGTAGTCGCAGATCCACATTACACCTGCCAGGAGGAAGACAGAGGGACTCTCCATCTCTCCCTGTCCTTCACAGAGAGAGGGGGGTCTCCTGCCTCCCACCTGTCCCAAGATTCCCTGAACCATGTGCTGTCCACTCCAGCTGATTATTTCTCCAGAGAACAGACTGTGGAAAGAATAAAGCAACACTGCTGCAAAAATGTTGTCACAGGTAGTGCAACTGCCAGTCCAATGAAAGGACTTGTTGCCCCAGTTTCGAGCAGCACAACTGCCTAGCAATTATTTCAGGCAATGTGGAAAGGAGCCTGACCATTTCAACACTTAAAGACAATGAAACAGTGAAGGGAGGTAACATCTTGAGAGCTAAAAGTCTAATCTATGGCAAAGGATGCTCATATCTATTTGTTTACTTTTACACTCTCATTCAAATATGTGCCTGGACTATGCATCCATGTTTGTTTTAGATTCAAACACCTAGGAATGATAAGTTGTATGCTATAAAACTCTGCCTGAAACACGCACACAGAATGGTGAGTGGTGGTTGGGGGGCACTGATTGCACAGGGTCTCTTTAAACTGATCCATGCAAGATCCAACACAGTGCCACACAAATTAGGACCCCTAATAATCATGCACTGATCACAAAAAACATAAAGAGTATGATGAAACGGATAAAGAAGAAATAGAAAACTAAAACACAACTACACAGTCCTCATTAAGATTCAAAATGTGAACTAATATACCTCCAACAAGAAGTTCTAAAGCATTTTCACATATTTGAGATATAAGCTTGTAATTTAAAAAAATAAAAAATACTGCACTGTTAAAAATGTATTGAGTAGGCTTATAGCACACACATTAAGTTATGTTAGTAATGCCAAAATGAAATAGGAGGAAGTAGGCCAAAGAGAAGAAGGAAAAAAATGTTAGTAAAGCCAAAAATCCAACAGAATAACGGGTCTCAAAATGAAACAGCAGGCATACAGCCAAAAAGAAAATAGAATTATAAATGAAGCCAACAGAAAATGGTATGATTCCACCAAAAAATTAGCAAACACAGCCAAAACAAAATGACAAACATGATAAAAATGGCATTTTAATTTTTTAGATTATATTTTATTGTTTATGCTATTACAGTTTTACCAGTTTATCTCCATTTGCATCCCCACTCCCTCAGGCAATCCCTGCACCATTGTCCAGTCCATGTCTCATGCATATATATGCTTGGGTTACTCTATTCCCTATGTTGCATTGCTGTACTTTACATCCTCATGACTATTCTGTAACTACCAATTTGTACTTCTTAATCCCTTTACCATTTTTGCCCATTACCCACTCTACCCCCAATCTGGCAATCATCAAAACTTTCTATCTATGATTTCTGTTCCTGTTCTCTTTATTTTGTTTTTTTTTTTTAGAATCAATTGTTAATTGACATGTATTTATTGGCATTTTTATTGTTCATATTTTAGGTCTTCTTCTTCTTAAAGAAGAACCTTTAACATTTCCTGTACTGATTTGATGGTGATGAACTCCTTTAGCTTTTTCTTGTCTGGGAAGCATTTTATCTACCCTTTGATTCTAAATGATAGCTTTGCTGGGTAGAATAACCTTGGCTGTGGGTCCTTGCTTTTAATCACTTAGAATATTTCTTTTTTTAAATATATTTTATTGATTATACCATTACAGTTGTTCTATTCCCCCCTTCATTTCCCTCCACCCGCACACTCCCTCCCCCACCATTCTCCCCCCTTAGTTTATAACCACCTGTCTCAAGTTCTTTAGATTCTATATTTCCCCCACTATCCTCGCCCTCCCCCTATCTATTTTCTACCTACCATCTATGCTATTTTCTGTGCCTTCTCCCTCTTCTCCTCCTCCCACCCCCCTGTTGCTAACCCTCCATGTGTTCTTCATTTCTATGGTTCCACTCCTGATCTAGCTGTCCTCTTGGTTTGCTTTTGTTTTAGGTGTGGTTGTTAATAACTGTGTGTTTGCTGTCCTTTCACTGTTCATATTTTTCATCTTCTTTTTCTTATATAAGTCCCTTTAGCATTTCATATAATAAGGGCTTGGTGATGATGAACTCCTTGAACTTGACCTTATCTGAGAAGCACTTTATCTGTCCTTCCATTCTAAATGAAAGTTTTGCTGGATAAAGCAATCTTGGCTGTAGGTCTTTGGATTTCATGACTTGGAATACTTCTTTCCAGCCCCTTCTTGCCTGTAAGGTCTCTTTTGAGAAATCCGCTGACAGTCTGATGGGTACTCCTTTGTAGGTGACTGTCCCCTTATCCCTTGCTGCTTCTAGGATTCTCTCCTTCATTTTGGTCTTGGCTAATGTAATTATGATGTGCCTTGGTGTGTTCCTTCTTGGGTCCAACTTCTTTGGGACTCTCTGAGCTTCCTGGATTTCCTGGAAGTCTATTTCCTTTGCCAGACTGGGGAAGTTCTCCTTTATTATTTGTTCAAATACGTTTTCCACTCATGGCTGTTTCTTTCCCCCTTCTGGTACCCCTATAATCCGGATGTTGGAACGTTTAAAGATGTCTTGGAGGTTCCTAAGCCTCTCCTCATTTTTTTGAATTCTCATTTCTTCATTCCTTTCTGGTCAGATGTTTCGTTCTTCCTTCTGGTCCATTCCATTGATTTGAGTCCCAGTTTCCTTTCCATCGCTATTGGTTTCCTGGACATCTCCCTTCATTTCAATTAGTTTAGCCTTCATATGTTCCTCTAATTTGTGACTATAATCTACCAGTTCTGTGAGCATCCTGATAAATAGTGTCTTGAATTGTGCTTCTGAGAGGCTGGCAATTTCTCAGTTGCTTAGAGTTATTGGCTCTGGGACTTTGAGTTCTTCTTGCACCATCTTTTGGGCTGTTTGTGCCTGTTCCGTAGCAGGATCGGAGCCCTAAAGTGTTCAATAGAGCAGGGCAACTAAGTCGCTGGGTTGTGACGTTGTATGTGGGAGTGGGGTCAAAGAGGGACAATGGCTTCCCATCTGCCGCCTCCCGCCAGCACCGCAACCACCACCATCACCAGACCCACGGGTTTCGTTCCACTGCAAGCAAGTGTGCCACCGCCATCAGCCCTCCACCACTGGGTTCGCCCCCTGGGGCCTGCGTGGTCCGTCTCACTGTGCGCAAATGTGCGACTGCGGTCAGTCTGCCCCTCACCCCGACTGGTTCCGGGCTGCCTGCGCACCTAGGTCGGGGGATCTGTCCTGCCCGACCCAGCTCTGCTGCTGGCTCCGCCTCTCTTACCGTCCCCGTTGAACGGTTCGTAGTTGTCAGACTTCCGTATAATTCTGTTTTCTGGTCTTTGGGTGTGTCCTAGTTCTCCAAACTTTTGTTGTATTCAAACTTGGTTGTGGGAGAAGGCACAGTGTTTCCACCTATGCCTCCATCTTCGCGGAAGTCCTCACTTCTAGCCTGCAAAGTTTTTTTGAGAAATCGGCTGACAGTCTTATGGGAGCTCCTTTGTAGGTAACTAACTGCTTTTCCCTTCTGCTTTTACGATTCTCTCTTAGTATTTAACCTTTGGCATTTTAATTATGATGTGTCTTGGTGTGGATCTCTTTTGGTTCATCTTGTTTTGGACTTTCTGTACTTTCTGGACTTGTCAGTCTATTTCCTTCACCATGTTAGGGAAGTTTTCGGTCATTTTTTCAGATAGGTTTCCTATTTCTTGCTTTCTCTCTTCTCCTTCTGGCACCCAACGATGTGAATGTTGGTACACTTTAAGTTGGCCCAGAGACTCCTTACACTATCCTTATTTTTTTATTATTTTTCCTTCTAGTTCTGAATGGTTGGTTTCTGCTTCCTTATAATTCAGATTGCTGATTTTATTTTCAGCATTATCTATCTACTGTTTATTCCCTGTAAATTGTTCTTTATGTCAATTTGTGTATCCTCTGTTTCTTGCTGGATCTTTTTTGTTTTGAACTCTGCATGTAGTAGATTGCTTTTCTCCATTTTGTTTAGTTCTTCTTCTGGAGTAGTGTTCTGTTCTTTCATTTGAGCCATGCTTCCTCATTTTGGCAACCTTCCTGTGTTTATTTGTATGTATTAGGTAGATCTGTTATGTCTCCTAGGCTTGGTAGAGTGGCCTAATGTAGCAGGTGTCCTGTAGGGTCCAGTGGCACAACCTTCCCTATTACCCAAGCTGAGTAATCCAGGTATGCCATTCATGTGGGTTGAGTACACCCTCCTCTTGTAGCTGAGCCTTCATTGCTATTGGCACATCCAAAGTCAGACACTGACTGTGTTCTATCCTAGGTCACACAGCATAAACTACAAAGTGATTTGCAGATGGCTGCTACTTGTGATGAGCTTGGAGGTGCAGAGGCAAGGCCAAGCTGAAAACTAAGGCTAGCTGCTGTGAGTGCCAGGTCTAGGACAATTTAGTAAGAAATATGGGCCTCACTGAAGCCAGATGCTGCTTGTTTGAGACAGTTTAGGAAAATCTGAAGCATGGGCCAAGACAAGTGATTGGTATGGAAAAGCCACTAGAAACAGCTTAGGTGGGCCCAAAAGTTGGGTGGGGCCAAGCCTCAGGGAATCATCAGGGTGGGGCAAACAGTGCAAGCCAGGTTGATAGTGTTGTACCTGGCAACCCCTTGCCGGCTCTGTGGCTATATGTGGGGAGGGCTTAGGAAAAAAAAAAAAAAACTGGCCTGTTCCTGACTCCAGCTCTCACCCTGATGCTAGACAGTTCAATTCCTCCCCCTATGTCTCTGGTACCTTTCAATCTGTTGCCTCACACTGGAGCTCAGAGGGTAAGTCTGAGTAAGTCTGTACACAGGCCCTTTCACAGAAACTGCCTGAGACTCCAGTGGTTTCTGTCTTCCACAGCTTCAATCCTCACTGGCTTTACAGTGAGAAGTTATGGGTACTTATCTTCCCGGTACTATGACCCTGAACTGGGGAGCCTAGTGTGGGGCTGAGACCCTCCACTCCTGAGATATTCTTTCTGATTTCTATCTGACATATGTGGGTATGTGCAGACCCCTTCTGTGTCTCAGCCCCTCTTACCAGTTTTATGTAGTTTCTTCTTTAATTCCATAGTGGTAGCACCTCCACTACCTCGATTTCTGATAGTTTTGAATGACAATTGTTCTGTAGTTTAGTTGTAATTTTGTTTGGTATGCAAAGAGGTGAGCCATGCTTACCTGTGCCACTATCTTGACCAGAAGTCCCCCCAAAATGGTATTTTTAAAGAGAAGCAATTTTAAGGATTTGAATCTTCTTAAAGGCAGTATGGCAAGTCTAGTCTGTTGTAGTATATGAACAGTTTGTTGATTTAAACTCTGGCTATAGTACTTACAGGAAATGAGAAGGGAATTTGATTCTTATTAATCATCAGCTATGTAGCAGTTACCTAACATACCTCACTTAATACTCACACATAAAACTTGATCATGTAGAAGTCCTGTGCTCATTTAACTGATGAACAAAGCAAAGCTTGCACAGATAAGTTTCTCAAGATTACAGAATGAAGGTAGTAACAGTAACCAGTACTCAAATTCAAATGTGCCTGCTTTCAAAACATATCCACCTCAATAATTTTTTCCTTTCACAAATAATGGATAAGATACAGAGATCACTGTCTACTTCTTAATGGATGTTTTACAAAATTATTAATTTTTTCAAACATGCTCAATTACACTTCTGTATCCCTTTCCAAACTGGCTTCAATAATCCACTAAACCAAAGATTGTAAGACTGCTCTCAATGTCTTGTCCATCATAAATAACCTTTCCAGATTCTACTTCTTCCCAATCATTAGACTCTTAAATGACTTTTTACTTCAAAGAGAAGTTAGACAGCTAAGAATACATACAGAAATAAACATAACAGATTATAAACCAAGAGCATCAAAGTAATTAATAAATATATAAAACAAATTATTTGTCAATTGGCCACAACTAAGAAGCTAAAGGACATCTGAGTGGAGTTTTCACTGAACATCTTTTCCATGGCTCACAAGTGCATGTCTGGCATAAATAAAATCTAAAATTAACTATTAGTGCCATGTTTTTACTTGCATAAATCACAGAAATATTTAAAAAGAAAGTACTCAAGCCCTATAATATGTACTTTTCTAAAATGTCATACAATCTAAGCATAAATTGCCAGAATGACAGCAGATTATAAGATCCAGAAAAAAGCAGAAATGTATTCAGCACAATTCACCTTGATTTATTAATTCAGGCAGGAAACTTGGCTAATCTTCACAGGATGAGATGTTCATTAAGAGTTGAAAACAAAAAAAGAACATTTAATTCATTTCATTATAAATGTATATGTGTGAAAGCTGTAGGGGAGGAAGAAGGAGAAGAGTAATTTTTAAACAGGCTATTAGGCTTGGTAAATGCTAGGTGGAAAAGTCATTCATTCAACAAATATGCATGAACACCGAGAGGGTGAGCTCTGTGTATTGAGTGTTGGGATATGGTGGTAAACACAGTGTCTGCCGTCATGGTTGATATCCAGAATGGTTGATATCCAGAATCTACTACCTAGTTGACAGGACTGGACTGGTTGATATCCAGAATCAATGGTTGATATCCAGAATCTACTACCTAGTTGACAGGACTGGACTTCTCTCTAAATGTTGGAAATGAAACACACTTCATCAGTCTCTATTTGAAAGGTTTATAATCTTGAAGATGTGGTGCACTGTTCAAAGGATAATATATGACAAATAAGTTTAAAAAAGAGAGAACACCACCACTCCTGGAGGCAACTGTACTTGGCTGTGATTTAATGTGTCAGCCTCACTGGATGTCAGGGTGCCCAGATATTTGGCTAAACATTACCTATGGGTGCATCTATGAGTGTGTTTCTGGAAGAGACTAGCATTTGAATCAGTAGACTGAGTAGAGATGTGAGTGGGCATTGTCCAATCCACTGAGGGCCTGAATAGGACAACAAAGTGGAGGAACAAAGAATTTTCTGTCTGTGCCTTACGGTTGAGCTAGAACTTCAGTCTTTTCCTGCCTACAGAATGGGACTTACACATTTGACCCTCCTGTTCTCAGAAATACACCACTGGTTTTCCGAGGTCACCAGCTTGCAGATGATAGATCATGGAGCTTGTCAGACTCTATAATTGTGTGAGGCAATTCCTTACAATAAATCTCTAGATAGACAGATAGACATACAGACAGACAGACTGGAGAACCATGACTAACATAGTGGCCTTTTGCCGTCCTGGCCTATGTCACAATTGTTACTCCAAGGGTTTGCACATTCCTTTGCACGTCCCTCCTCCTGGAATATTCTTCAAATGTCTTATCACAGATCATACTCCTAAAACCCTAAGCTCTCACCACCTCAATGCTGGCTTCACTGGTCAGCCCAGCCCACCCCAAGCAATGAAGTTTCCCCGACACGCCCAATGAAACTATACTTCACATGGGTGGCACACAATAAACTTGTGATTATTTATTCAGTGTAAAGCAAAAAAAGTTAAGTAAAGGTGACTATTAGCTGGAGAGGCAGTTGTGAGGAAGTTCTTCACAGAGGAAGAATCACATATTAGAGAGTGAATCGACCAAGTTAGAGGCTTTTGCAATAGTTGGTGTATCTTCCGGAGGTGCCCTTGGTTCTTAGCACTGTGTAAGTGGCACTGCAAAGACAGATCTCACTTCGTGTTCATAGCAACTCTATCAGGGAAAAAGTACATACGTACTTCACAATGAAGAAACTGTGGTTTGGAACAAATATGTTTTCTATCCAAAGAACTTATGAATAAAAAGTTGTCTTTTCAGACACTGGTTTGATGGCAAAATTGCATGTGAAAAAACTTATTCCTGATTCCCTTTATTTTTAAATGAGAAAATCAAGACCCCAGGCCATGAAATCACTTACCTGGAGTAGCAGAGACAAAAAGGGCATATAACTGCAGTGGCAATGAACAGAAAGGAACAGAAGTGAGTATCAGTGGGAACAAAACCCCCACCATGTTAAATCTAGGGCTGGAGGCATAATGAAAAGTCCCATATGACTCTAACATTTTGGGCTATTTACAAGACTAAATGAGTCAGGAGAGGTGCTTGTGGAAGATGACATTAGATACATCCAGCAGACAATTAGCAATGTCAGATCCATCTCAAAATTGTGAAGACAAGTGTAAGTCAAGGAGCACAGATATTCTTGGGGTGCACAGATCAATTTTGAAAGGTAAGTTGAAAACAAACTGATATTAGCCTTTAGAGCCAGGCATCCAGCCTTCTTCACCTCACATCACAGAACATAGAAAAGACAAATATCTATACGTGTCACTGAGGTCAAGGGTAACAAGCCCAGTCTCTGCCCTCCCGGGGTGTAAAATGACACCTGAAACCCATTTGGGCACACAGGCTGGAGGGTTCTGCTTCACCATAGGCACCAAGAAGAAACTATCTTCATCTGTATTCTGAGGAGACTTGCTTCTATCTTATTATTTCAGGCATTGGATGCTCAACCCTGGATATTTAAAGTCTCAGTGACGCCAGGAGTTCAGTTTTGCTAGAGACAGAGGCTTAGGGAAGGCAATTCTAGGTAGATATGCCCTTGTCTACAATGAAGAAACCAGACACAATAAAGTGCTCAGGAGATGGCACAACATCATCCAGGTCTGTGCAGAAAAGACCTGTGTGAGACGTGACCAACCAGTAGGTAGGATGACCTGGGGTGTGGCACAGGCAAGATAAAAATATCAGGCATTAGAGTGTCAGAGCGTCTGAAACGTCAAACAGAAAAAGGTTGCTTTGCTCTAATGGCCCACAAAGATCCATTCTGGAGCAAAGAACACTATTAAATTTGCAGCTGCACAGTATGAACCAGAAGAGGAAAAAGACTATCATGAATGAACACACAGGAAGCTTCAAAATCAGGAGAAAGGGTTAAATCTGTAAAGTATTTTTTAATATATTTTATTGATTATACCATTACAGTTGTTCTATTTCCCCCTTCATTCCCCTCTACCCTGCACACCCCGTCCCCCACCATTCCCCCCCTTTAGTTTATGACCACGTGTCTCAAGTTCTTTAGATTCTATATTTCTCCTACTATTCTTCTCTCCCCCTTATCTATTTTCTACCTACCCTCTATGCTACTTATTTTCTGTACCTTCTGCCCCCTTCTCCTCCTCCCACTTCCCTGTTGCTAACCCTCCATGTGATCTCCATTTCTATGGTTCTGCTCCTGATCTAGCTGTCCTCTTGGTTTGCTTTTGTTTTAGGTGTGGTTGTTAATAACTGTGAGTTTGCTGTCCTTTCACTGTTCATATTTTTTATCTTCTTTTTCTTAGATAAGTTCCTTTAACGTTTCATAAGGGCTTGGTGATGATGAACTCCTTGAATTTGATCTTAATCTGAGAAGCACTTTATCTGCCCTTCCATTCTAAATGAAAGCTTTGCTGGATAGAGCAATCTTGGATGTAGGTCTTTGGATTTGATGACAACTTTGCAAAATAAAAGATGTTATGTTTACCCCTGGCTGGTGTGGCTCAGTGGACTGAGTGCCAGCCAGCCTTCGAACCAAAGGGTTGCCAATTCAATTCCCAGTCAGAGCACATGTACGAGGCACAGGTCCCCAGTATGGGGCATGTGAGAAGTAACCACACATTGCTATTTCTTTCCCTCTCTCTCTCCTTCCCTTCCCCTTGATCTAAAAATAAAATAAATAAAATCTTTATTAAAAAGATGTTATGTTTAAAAATAGCCTATAACAAGCAGGCTTAGAAATCATTTCAATGTTTATGAATGGATGAATGAATGAATGAGTGAATAACTAAATCAGAATGTAAAAGTGAACAAAGGATAAATTTAAATTTAGCTTCATCAGAACTAAACTTATGCTCATGGTATTTCCTTTTACAGTTATTAAAATGATAACCAAGAAGAATGTCCTTTAGTCACAAAACTATCCTGTAATTCCAATTTTCTTAGCATAACCTAGAAAGATATTATGTATTTGGGAATTTATATGGAAACCCTTATCAAGTAGAATACCAGGTTTTAAAACCTAAAGTGGATAAGGAATCTTGCTCAAGAAGTTAAAAAAGCAGCAGTTAACCGACATTAACTGTCATTTTAATACTAGATAGCAGGCTTCTTAAGCCATCTGCAAACACAGGCTTTTATCCAACTTGCTTTAAATGAATTTTAAATGCTTGACAAAGCAAAGAATATCTGGTCTTACAAAGCAAACAACTTCACTTAAAAACAGAACAGTTTAACCCTGGGGATTCCTGAAAATAGTTTTTTTTTAATCTCTAACACGGGGATTGAGAGTATATGTCCACGCTTTATAAATGACAAAGTGCTTGGTTCAGGTAAATCATCATTAAAGTTAGTGAATCTCCCAGCAAGCCCATCTTTCTGCCCATGACCCTGTAAGCACAAACCATATGCAACCTCATTAGGAGGGCTCAGGCTATTACAAGCAAATGGGGTCAGACTATAATTACACTTAATAGGGCTCCAGGCCCAACCAATGCATTTTTCCCACATGGTCCCAAAGAAGTTTATTTTATTTTATTTTATTTTATTTTATTTTATTTTATTTTATTATTTTATTTTATTTTTATGTAACACCCATAATCTCAGTAAAAAATAAAAATGCATTGGTTTACATCTCTGGATATTCCAAAGTATACAAGGAGACCAGGGAGGTTTTGGGTTGTAGAGAGAAATGCAATTAATGAGCAATTACTATTTAAAGAACAAATCCCTGTCAAAACAGCTTGACAAAAAATGGTGCTTTTTAACACACACAGCTTGCAGCAGCGCTGCCAACAGAAACAGTAGGTGGCAACTCTGCCAGCTAAAACGATGCTGCAGTGAGGGTAGGGTGAGGAGAACCACTCTGCTCCTCCCCCAGACTTGCGTTCCAAAGCAACTGACCACACCCCAGTCCTGTTCCTGCAGAGTTCCCTGGTTCTTACAAAAGGCCACTTGGGGGGCCTATTAAAGCAAGTAACCCTAAAAGCAAATGCTGGGATGGCTAGCAGACTTCAAAGCATGTCACACTAAGTAAAATTGCTCCTCAAATGCAAGTGGTCTCATGCTAAGCAAACTTAGACCAATCGAGGAATTCTAAAATTAACCCTGAGAGAAACACTGGCAAATTACTTCTGAACTTTCACTGAAGAGACATTTCCAGGACATCTCATCAGTGTGGAGGGTTGCTTCCAGTGGGGGATGGAGAAAAAGGGCTTCCTTCATGGCATTGTCTCCAATCACTGGACTCGGGAGCTGGGACTCCCTAAGTCAAGAAGTCTGCCCCTGCTTGCAAAGTGGTTCATTTTAATGGTAACAGCAAGGATGTGGGTGCTAGTGAGTATTGATGCATCACCATCACTGATGATGCTGGCAAATTATATTTGGCTTTTGCCTCCTGTATTAATTAGGATTAAATTAGTAAAAAAGGGCAGGAAAACCCAAATGTCAGTGGGTTAAACAAGACATGGGAATATTTCTTTCCCAAAAAATGAAGTTTGTGTAAGTAGCCTGGGGCTCATATGGCAGTTGTATTCCACAATTTCCCCAGAGAACTCAAATCTCTCCGGCCCTTGGTTCCACAGTCCAGAGGGGTAGCCTTGATCCTCACTGTTGATACGGGGCTTCTTCCAGCATATGCAAATCACATACAGAAGAATGGAGGGGGGAGGTGAGTGTCCCTCCTCTGAAGACACTTGGTGAAAGTTGTGCACAGCGCTTACATGCACAGTACCTTGTCTAGATCCAGGCTGTTCAACTCAGCACTACTAGTCACACGAGGCTATGGCAACTGAAGACTCCTGTCTGCCTTTAAGAGACCCTGGATCCATAGAGGTCTTCGTTATCTTCCCCCTCTCCCTTGAGATTACATATACAACCCCTAGTGCCTTTGTACCGCCTTCTATCCTCACTCCCTACAGCATGGCAATGCAAACACACCAGACATTCATTAGAAAGCTGGCAAAAGAAATGTGGAAAGGGGGTTTCATCCTAATGTCCAGGTTGTAATAGGGGAAAAAGGTAGAGGGAAGAGATGTTCTAGGTACATCCAATTGGAACTCTAAGCACATAAGTTTACAGAAAGATCATTGTACAAGGTGGTCAGGTTCTACTGACTTAAACTATGGTTCCTTGGGTATTTTGTTGAGGGCTCCAAAGAATTTAGTGGGGTAATAAAATTGGAGATGTTTGAATATATCTGAATTATGTCTTCAGGATGCTCACTGGATACAGAATTCAAAATTGGCAGAATTCTTACAGAACTTCAAAATATCATGTCACCGTCCTCTGGATGCCACTGTTTCTGCTGAGAACCTAAAATCTTACCACTGCTTCTCTGAATATCATATCCTTTTTTTCCTCTGACTGCTTCTAGCATTTTCCCTTTGTCTTTGATTTTGAGCAATTTGATCATGATGTGTGTAGGCACAGTATCCTTTGAGTTTATCTTGTTGAGGTTTGTAATTTTCTCAAATCTCTGCCTGATACCTTGTAGCAATTTTGGAAATTCTCAGGTACCATCTCTTCAGACATTTCTGGGCCTCTATATTGGTGGTAATTTATATGTACCCACCATGACCACATTTCTCTTTGGCTCTTTTCCATATTTTTCACCTTTTTCTTTATTAGCATTAGTTTGGACATTTTACACTGTCTTTATTTCACTAAGCTTCTCTTCATGTGTTTAAATCATCTATTGAGTTTTTAGTTTTAGCTATTGTACTGTTAAGCTTTAGAATTTCTAGTAACAAATATCAAAATTATCAAACTTGTCTTTTAATTCTTTTAACAAATTATAACGTAGTTTTGTTTTTTTCAAAGCACATACATCTCAACTCCTTTTTCAAGATAACCTTATAGATAATTTTACTGTCGGTATTTCCCTTGATTTTTGATCATAGTTTTGCCATCTCTCCATGAGCCTGGTTATTGCTGATGGGTTTCTGACAAGCAGATGGTCTTGGGATATTGGCAATTCCAGGCTGCCTTAATCCAGTCAGAGACTGAGGTGATCTGAGCTGGCCTGATCTGAATACTTCCTATTCACCCTAACACCCAAGATGTAACTGCTGTGGTTCTGAAGCCCGAGGTATTTACCTTCTCTTTGTCAGGCCCAGAGATCCAATCTAGTTGCCCTACCGCCATCCCTGTAAGCTTATTGAAATGTCTGCTCTTTGATATCTACCGCCAGTTATCAAAGCACAAGCTGGGGGCTGAGACGGTCTCACAGCTCTGGGCCTTCTGGATCATGCAACTAACTACTCTTTAACAGGTCTCTGATGACTTCAAATAGTTTTATAACTGTTCTCAGCAAGAGGGCTGGCCTAAAACAACTTAGTACTATTGTCATCGACTAGTGACCTAGTAAACTTGACTAGTAAACTAATACTAAGTCAGGATTTGAGCCCAGTTTAATAGAATTTCAGAGCTGAAATTTATTTAGAGCAGAACTTCATCACTCTTGATTATACTTTCTCTGATTTGATCCTTAAGACAACCTAAGTGATAGAGAGACACCAAAAAACAGCATGCTGGGGGTTTAGAGCTAGTATTCTGACTTCAAAACTCCATCATTCCAAAGGTCTTTATACTGGAGTCTGGAATTGAAATACACTTAGCTTTTGGTTTTTTCCTATGGGAAAGTAAATAAACGTGAACTTCAAACAAATGACATTTATAGATGCACTAACATCTCAATTAAAAATAAGATAATGTCTATCATCATAATTATCCTTACAGTTGCTTTGAGAAAATGTTGGGGGAGTGTCTAAAATAGTACTCATTTTTTTTAGGTAAATAATCTGAAGACCACAAAGATAAAGACCCTGACTTTTGTTTCATTTACTCACTCAAAAAGTATTTATCTGTTAACTACTACATGCCAAGTACTGTTCTAGGCACTTGAGATGTATTTTAATAGATGAAAGAGAATATAAACATAAACACCATAAATAAAACACTTACATAAGTCTAAGTTTTATGGAGGAAAATAGAACTGTAACGGGGTATAGAGATTAACCCCCAGAATCCTTAACTAGGGGAATGGAAGAGTAGATGACACAGCATTCAAGATACACTGCACAATGGCAAGTTAATAGCTGTGTCTTCCTGAAGGGAACACGGCTGCTGATCAAGGCGAATTGTGTACCTGACTGAAAACGTTCACCGGCTGGTGACACAACCTTAGGGGAGCATGTCCACCCCAGATCCCCGTGCATCACTGGGAATTTTTGCCTTGACTAAAGATGGCATCAAATGATGGTAAAAGACACTGGGGAACTAGCAAAAATGGTGGACACTAATATACTGCATATGGGCTGGATATGAAGTCATGCAGGAAGTTCTGGACCGATCATTTAAATTAGGGCAGGTGAAAAGAGAAGACAGAGGAGCCATGAGGTCTGCAGTGAGAGAGGAGGTCTGTTAGCAGGTCTGAAAGCCAAAGAGAGAGCGACTAGGTCTGCAGTGAGAAAGAAGGTCTGCCAGTAGAGTTGATGGAGGTGCAGGGACCAGTCTGGTCACCCAAATTCGTGAAAGATGCTTGGAGCTGAACTGTGACCAGGAGTGCTAAGTTGAAGACTTCTGGTTCTCTGAAGGATATCCAGAGAAGCCACTGTCTTGGGACATGTACCTCTCTGGACTTCATCATGATCCAATGTAACATGGTGCATGTTTTCCTGGACCACTACATGGAGACTGAGAATAGTGCAACCCAGATCCTGAAGGAGAGAGCTGCTGCAAGAAGATGGTGAGTCTGAAACCCACAAGTGCACATTCCAGAGGGGATGGAGATCTGTTTGTGTGACTGGCTGATGGAAAGGGAAGGACATGGGGAACTTCTGGGCATGGTTTTGGCCTGCAACCTTTGGGGAAGCAAGGGAAGTTTTAGGTCTTGTGGGAGAGTAGAAAAGGGGGGCTCTGAGCAGAAGTGCTCTCACCCCCTCACCCCCAAGGATGGAACCCTATTAATAAAAACCTGTTTCCTTTAATATTAATTGTTGGGTCATATGTAAAGGCACCAGGTGGCTGAGCCCCAGTTCACTCAGTCACAGAACTGTGTAAAAGCATTGGGAGGGCAGGGGATAAAGGGTAGGCTGCAAGATTTTACTTTTATGTAATATTTTCTAAAAAATATGGTTGATAATGACTCCACCTTATACCTACTCTATTCATCATAAAGACATGCTTCTTTACAGAGTAACTGAACAGCTTTTCTCACCTGCCAATTCATTTTTCTATCAGCCTTGAATGCTCTAGGACAAAAACATTAGCATGCAATATTCATTCTGAATAACTATTATATCTTTATGTCTTAAAGAAAAACAAATACACTGATTACTCTTTTGCAACAGAATCTGGTATTCTCCACACTATGGCCTCATTGAGCCCAAAATCTACAGACAAATGGGGTCTGATATTTTCAAACCTGATTTTACTTATTTTTCACAAGACCTTTTAAAGAGGCTCTATTGAGTAATTCTTCAAAGTAGATAGTCTGGTTTAGGCTTTAAAACGGATTTTCCCAGTCAATCTAAATAACATAAATCCAAGAGTGATGCTTTCCCACTAATTGCAGAGAAATCTAAGTCAGAGCCTGATTTCATGGTAATCATTGCCATTTGTCTGACGAGTTTTACAGTTATTTCAGAATACTCATGAAGCCACTCAAATAAGAACACACTAAGCCCAGAATAAGAGCTATTGAATAATGTATTACTGCTTTTACATAAACAAAAGTATTATTAATTTTAATAGCTTCTATAGATATTCTTAATCTACAATTTAAGTGAAAAACATGAGTTTCTATATAAACGAGCTCACAAATTGACACATATGTAAGGGATAATTTATACTACATATACAGTCCTCCTTTTTTGTCTTATGTCCAAAATATTCAAAGTAAAATTCATTGACAGTAACCAGCTAAATACTTAGACCTATAGTGACAAAGACCTACATCTACTTTTAAATTTGTCAGGAATCTCATTTTTCTAGTTTGTTAAAATACCAAGTTTTAGCCAGGCTTTCCCTTTTTTAAAAGAACATAATATCATTCAAATTTGTCAAGCAATTGTCTCTATATCTCTATCACTCTAGCAGTCCACAGTAATCACCCTGTAAACACTAAGGAACAAATTGACAACTCACTTACATTAGCCAGAACACAAGAATATCTTAGACTGTTCTGAAAGAGTCCACTTAAAAATGTGATAAGCATAAAAATATTAACTTACACTTACAGAGCATAAAACATTGCACCATGTATTTTTACATTCATTCTTCTATGACATTTTCACATAGTGTATTACATTTGATAAGACAGGTATAACAACTCCTATCATTCTAGGTGATAAAATTAGGCAAAGAAAACTTAGGAGATAATCAGTGGCCACATAAGGTGGTAATATGGAATCAGATATTTGGACCCTTTACCTCTCTACTCAGTATAAGGTAAGGCTTAACTAAGCACTGGGCTCTAATAATTGTGACCTAGGTTTGAATATTTATGGTTGGATGACAGTTGAACATTTTAATTACCATATGAGAAGTCTGTCCAGAAAAAGTCCAGCCATTGTTAATATAACAAGAACAGTTTGTGTGACATCAATGTAACCTGGCAGCCAAGAAGAGTGGACTGGAATGTGTATGAACAGTGACTTCTCTGTATTAGTCAGTGGGAGCAGGACACACTGTTAAATGAGCATGTGTACTGTGTGGTCGTTGTGTTCAAAATGACTGATCAAGTTGAGCAACAGATCTGCATCCTATTTTGTAATAAGCTTGAACATTTCTTAGTGGAAACTATTAGGACGATTAAGAAGGCTGCAGCTATGGGCAACTGGTGACTGGCAGCTTTATCATGACTACCACTTGCTCATGTACCACAACTTGGGCAGAATTTTTTGGCAAAACATCAAATCAGCTAGGTTACTCAGCCCCACTACAGCCCAGATTTGAGGCACCCTGCAATTTCTGGCTTTTCCCCAAACTAAAATCACTTTGAAAGGGAAGTGATTTCAGACTGTTGATGAGATCCAGGAAAACACGATGGGGTAGCCAATGGCAATTGGGAGAACTGAGTGAGGTCCTAAGGTGCCTAATTTGAAGGAGACTAAAGTATCATTGTCCTATGTACAATGGTTGTCATATCTTGTGTCTTACTTAATAAATGTCTGTTTTTCATAATACATGGCTGGATACCTTCTGGACAGAGCCAGTATTTGCGCTCCCCCCTCCTTACTCATTAGTCCAATGGGAATATGATCACTGGTTTTGTAATGGGGTGTAGAGTGAGGGTCCCCTGAAAAGAGAGAATATTCCCTACAAACCTGGACTGGGGAAAGGGGTAAGTGAACATCCAGCATTTAAGATACTTTGCATAAAGTATCTTGCATGGCAAGTTAATAGCTGTGCTGCTGCCCCAGGAAAAAGATGTATGTGACTTTAAGGGTGTATCATAACTCATGAGATAGCCAGGGGAGATTGATGCCCACCCTGGATGCCCCTGAGTCCCAGCGACTCTTGCCCTGACAAAAGATGGAAGCCAAAAGAAGGTAGAAGATATAGGGGAACTGGCAAAAGTAGCACATTATAGGAGTGGCCAGATATGAGGTCACGTAGGAAGTTCTGGGCCAAGCATTTATAATGAGAGTGGGCTGAGAGAAAAGGGGATTCCACCATGTGGCCTAGGGTAATAAGGAGGAGTTCTATCATGAGGGCTGAAAGAGAGGAGGAAGAAGCCATGTAGGAGGAAAGGGTGTGAGGAGAGAGCTGATGGAGCTGTGCGGAGACCTGCCTAACCAAGCACAGATTCATGAGACCTGCTTGGAGCTGAACTGAACTGTGACTGGGAATGCTGAGCTATAGATTCCTTCTTCTCTGAAGGACACACAGAGAAGTGACTGTCTTGGGACGTGTGCTTCCCTAGACTCCACCATGATCCAGGGTAACACAGCATGTTTTCCTGAACCACTACATGGAGTTTGAGGACAACATACCCCACATCCTGAAGCCTGAAGGAGAGAGCTGCTGCAAGAGGATGGCGACTCTGCAGTCCACAGTGCATATTCCAGAGGGGATGGAGACCTGTCTGCACAGCCAGCTTGGGGACAGATAAGGAAATGGGGAAGGAACCCCAGGGTGTGGTTTTGGCTTGTAGCCAGTGGGGAACAAGGGAAGTGCTGCGTCTCGTGGGAGAGTGGAAGAGGAGGGCTCTGAGCAGGGTTCCCTCCCAAGGTCGGAACCCTATGAACAAAACCTGTTTCTTTCAACACAAATGGTTGTGTCATGCATCAAGGCACCAAGCGGATGAGCCTCGGTTTGACTGGTTTCAGTTTCACTACATTTTTATCAGAGTTAAATCAAGAAAAGCACATAAAACCATTGTGACTACTGCCCATGTAATGGGCAAATATTCTTCTATATAAAGCAATGTAGTTTGATTTCCAATTTTAAAGTCAAATTTCAAAATTTGGCAGAAATTCACAATTTTATAAATTGAGGCTTACTATAATCTACTTCTGGCCATTTCCCAAGATTCTATTTATTATAAAATTCAGGTATGCTTCAGAGTCTTGTTAAGTGCCTGAACTGTGACCTGCTCAGGGTCTCCTTCAAAGCAAAAAGTTCTTTATAAAGACAGAACTACATTTCTCAAAATACAAATACATCTTCTTATCCATCTAATTTCTTAATACAGTACCTTTATAAATGGTAAATAGAGAGCTGGAATAGGTGAACTGATGAATGGAAAGATATATCACTGGGTAGGAAAAATACAGTGACTCAACTATTTTCCACAATCTGATTGAGAAAACTGCAGGAGCCTATGGACCATATAAGGAAAGGAATTAAAAGCCCAATTCTGCATCCATATATCCAAAATTCTGCATGGGAACTTTTCCTTAAAGTTATTGAAAATAGCCCTCATGATTTTCACTCACTGCAACTCAAAAGAAATTCTGCCTTAAATGTCTACAGTGCCTTAAAAATAAGAAAATGAAAATTGTATGAAGGACTCCCTTAGTTTTAGATATTTAAAGATATCTACCCATTGCTTTCAAACTCTAGGAAACTTCAGTGGGGAACAATATGTTAATGACATAGGTAATCAGGTTCTAAAAGATGTCCCGATTTTTACGGAACTGGGAGGAATAGAAGGTAGTGCATCAGAATAACAATTGCTCTTGATAAACGGGTGTACAGTCATTCCTGTAAACAGGAACTTCCTTGCAGGAAAACTTCCTCCGCTGGGATTTATAATTTGGCTGTTGCCTTAGAGAACTGAGGAAAGCAACTACAGGACAAAAAGGCTGATTTCCCCTGAATCTATAGAGGCTAAGCCAAAGAGAAGGTTTTATTAGACTTAAGGAATTGGTTACTTTCAGAATAGAACCCTGAAAGATGAAACCAATCTAATCAGAGGCATAGGCAATTTATGAGATGAAAACCCTTAAGATTTAGTTTCCTCAGCTTTAAAGGTCAAGCCACTTATTAAGAGTTATAACAGTTTTGTCAAAAATGCCCACCTTCAGTGCTTCACAGAAGCCATATGGGAAACACAAAGCTATTCCTGTACATTTTCATTAACTGAAAATATTAGTGACTGACAAATATAACATTTCATTAAAAATCACAAGGGAAACTGGGCACAAGAAAATTAATTTCTTGCTGTGAATGTTTTAAAATGCTCCAGTCTGGGAGCCCGTTCTCAGTGGCAACAAAAAACATTTGCTACGCATACCTGAAGTTAGGTATGGCAGCTGCAGAATGCCCCCAATGAAACCAAGTGCCACCCTTGGGCTACAGGGTGGCCCACCTTGGGCAGATGGCTGCCCACCTCCTTATGCCAGCCCGAGTACAACCAAGGTGGGGAGGAGTGCCCTCTAGAAGTGATGCCCACTGAACACCTAATGTATGCAAAGAACATTCACTAAATACCCATTGTCTGGCCACCACTATGCTGTGAACTTTTCATGAAACATCTCATTTTATACTCATAATGCTGCAGTGCACTATATATATTATGATTACTCCCATTTACTAATGAAGAACTGAGGCTAAGAGAAGTCAGAGCCTTGCTCCAGTTGACAAAGCTAGGCAGCTAGACATGTACTTCTACCCCATCTTCTGCAGTCCCACTAAATATAGGGATGGCTAGAGACAGGATACTTCATTCTTGGAGCTCAGGATGGGGTGGAGAAACCAATCTAAGCCTTCACAGACCTAAGAGTAGCCCTGTTTTATAGAACCTTCTCCAATGATGGAAATGTTCAGAGTTGTCCAGTACTGGATCAACCAGCCATACAGGACTATTGAACACAAGAAACATGTCTAGTGTGACTGAGGAACTAAATTTTTAACTTTACCTAATTTTATTTGTTTAAACTTGAATAGCCAAATGTATTAACAGCTACTATACAGAAAGTACAGCCTTCATTTAAGAGAAAAAAGACTTTTTTCTCATTTGTGTCGATAACAGGAGAGGCAATATAAAGTGGTAAATTCTCTGAAAGACATTCAGATGGAGACTCTTCCTTTAAAAATTCAGGGAAGGAGGCTTTCCCTACAGTCATAGAAAACCAAAGTTGATTTGACCAGAGCAGCATGTAGGTGGTAGAAGTAGGAAGAACTTTCTAAACAGAGGAAGCAGCAGAAGCAGGGCCCGGGACACTGCAGGCAAGGGCGGGAGAACTGTCACAAGCAGCCTGTGGCTGGACTAGAAAGCGTGGTAAGATCACAAAGGGGAGGGCATGGGAAACTAACTTACAAGACAAATGAGGAAAATCTAGTCAGTTGTTAATAAATTGTGCATCCTCCACTAATTCGTAAGGATGAAGAGTGAGAAAGCAAATGGGAAATGGTCTACTAATCCACAGAAAGGCATCATTAATGCAAACAAACAAAAATCAGAACTATGAGTCCATGGAAAATGACTAGTCTAAGTAAAGGGCAAAATTCAGGGTCTGACAGAAGTAGCCTGCTTGAGATGGTTGGTAGGGTAATAGCGTGGATATAATACTTTATAGTTTTAATTTGAATATTTCACGTAAAATGTCATATGGTGTGCTTGAGTATGATAGTGTTATGTTACAGAATTACATGCTTATGATTTTGTAATAAAAAGGGGGGCATTATTTGTACCGGACCCTGTATATTGAGAGCAATTTTTAGAAGCATGCATTGAAGAAAACAGGGTGAAAGCCAAAATATTTTCTGCACATGGTTCCTGGGGATACCACAGTGCCTACAACTGGCCATACAAGGGTCACACTGACATAGGCCAATGGCCAGCCACAGCCATCATATGGGGTTGGGGGAGCAGAAGACCTCTTGGGCACCAGGAATTTGCCTTTTGATGAATCCGACCGCCATCCCACTGGGAAAGCCATGTCCCTGTCAGGGTCTGGGTCCAAATTAACCAAAAGAGTACTTGGGATGGGGGCTGGCAGAGAAGGGCCTGGCACAGGCCCCAGTGTCAATCACATGCAGGAACACGGGAACAAGGCAGTGGCTGCTTATCAACAAATCCACAGGTACGTTAACATTTTAAAAACCAGGTGCACACTGGCTGAATATGAGGTCTGGGGTCTTGTCTAATCTGTGGGGTCAAGCTAAACTTTTAGCACAAGACAGAGAAACAGGAAACAGGGGGCCTAAAGGCCACATTCAAGTTTCATTTTACTCACATAGTGTTGAACACCCAATGATCTGTATTTTATTTCATCTGAATTATTGGCAGCAAAAAGAGATTGGAAAACTTCTATTTAAAACTTCTAGACTTGGGGTTTTTATGAAAACTCAGAAGATCTGGCAAAACCGGGACCACATTCCCACCTGAGCAGCAGCAGCCCCTCTTACACTCGGCCTGTTTCACTCCCCAATGGTACCTGTCCCTCACCTAAGAAGTCATTTGAGTTTGTGGTCCTTGCCATGAAACAGTAGGTGTCCATGCTACAACGTGATGTTGCAGCTCAGACAGCCTAAGCCAAAGCAAAAATAAATACCCAAAGGAAGACAGGCAATTTCTGTCCTAATGAATTTGGAACCACCACACTTCAGGGAATTTTCTTCCCAAGGATACCAATGGGGCTACCACAGACTAATTTCAATTGAACTTGAACAGTGTCTTAATACCTCTCAGGACACTAATGACAATAGGCTTTTTCAAGCAGTAGTAAAATCCTATACCATCTCCTCTCCTTTTCTAATTAATTTGATAGACCTGTGGTCTATATCACTTCTTAATAAAACTACAATTCCAATCAATTTTAAAGATTATGAGAATCCAGATTTGTCCACCCTCTCCCCCCAGTTTTTATCTGTTCACAGGATTACAATATTCTTGACAGTACTTAGGACACTAGTAGTGACATATATAAAATTAGACACTTAAGTATATATAAAATTACAATTATATAAACATATCACAGATTTATATCAGATAAGCCAACACCTAATTAAAGCTGAACTATCATAGAACATGAGCAAATGCACTGCATTTGTACTGCAACCTCATTTGCACACTCTGTTCCTATTTTCCTATGGAAGCCTTTCTGATCCCCTTCCCAAACCACGCTGCCCCCGGCACAACTGGTTCAGGGGCACCCAGCATCTGTCCTTCATGGTACTTGAAATTAACACTAATCATTTATTCTTGGGACCCATCTGCACAGAAAGCTCACAGAAGACTTTGGTAGGATTAACACAAAGCTGAACTGGGCCTCACTTGACTTCGGATGTTCGTATGGGACATACGATTGGGAGTTTTAAGCCTTCCATAGGTGTGAACTGTTCAGTGTAGAAAGCTTTTTTTCCTTCTTGGGGGGTGGTGGTTGGGGGTTTTATCTAACTCCTATATATTATAGCACAAAGATTCCTAATGCGGCAGGAAACTGGCTGCTTGAGGAGCCCTGGAAAAGCTTGTTGGGGAGAGGGGAGGGAATTTCAGGGGAAAAGGGGAAGGGTTTACAGGAACAAGTATAAAGGACTCATGGCCAAAAACAAGGCAGGGATTGAAATGGGAATGAGGTGGGGAGGGCTGGGGGGTACCCTGGGATGGGAGTAAAAGGCAGAAATCTGTACTTGAACAACAATTAAAATTTTAAAAAAATTAAAAAGAAAAGAAAAGCTTGTTGGAAACCAGCCTACAAGATTCATACCCAGAGATTCTGATTCAGTGGTTCAGGTACAGGGCACAAGAATCCACACTGTGAGTATGTTCCCAGGAGTTTCCCAGGATTAGGGAGATTAAAGAAGTAACATTCCCTACTGGTTTGAGCTGCTCTGAATCACCTCTCTCAAGGATGCAGCTGGGTTAAGGCTACCACAGAGGCCAAAGGTATATTCGAAAGGCCATGTATGAAAAGAGCGGAAGAGGAAACAAGGGTCTGTTTGGGGAGAAGAGAAGCCTGAGCATACACTCTGTTAACAAACCAAAGCCTCACAGAGACTCTTCCTCTACCCCGTTGATAGCCTGTATCTTGTGTACATAAGTCTATTTAGTAACAGGCTATGAGCAGAGAGCATAGGCCGGGAAATTCTTCCCAAAGTGACATCTCACTGAATTCTACCATTCATTTCAAATAACAGACATCAAAGACAACGGAAAGGTACAGGTGCTCAAAAACCATATGCCCTTGATAGAAGGTTCTAGGGGCATTTGCAAAATACTTTCACTCTTTAGGCTCACAAGAAAAAAAAGAGTGGTCAAGGAAGAATGCACTGACTACAGACACAGACTGTATTATAGAGAGAATGTGAGGTGGAGAGGGCTGTCAACAGTAAGACCTTTAACAGAACTACTGCACACAAATCGTGACGTCTCCACAGGGCAGCCCAAACCTATGCCAATATGAAAAGGGGCACGCCTACCTAATTTTACCAATATCACCACAATAAATTCAATTAAAAAATGTTAAGCCCAAATGTTAAAAAAAAAGCGCTGCATTTATAAAACTCATTTTCATGAGGGAGTAGGTGTGTATTTGTATTATGTTGTAACTAAACAAGGGTTTCTTTTCTAAAGAAAACCCCCATCTTAATTATTAAGTCATCAGCTAGGTTTAGGATAAACTACTAATTATAATTATTCTGGATACCACATATTTCTCTATATACAAGGGGGAACCAAAAAACAGAATTATCTTCTGCAGTGTAGGACCCTTGTAGTACTGGATTCCTCTGCTAGGTGAGTGTTCTAGGAACCCATCTGTATCAGTGTACTAGCTGGTGTTGTGGTGAGAGGCTACATTAGGTTTTAGTGATTTTTTTTCCTGAAAATTCTTTCAATGTGTTTGCTCATTTCAAGATGAGTAATTTACGAGTGCACCTACTCACACACCACTGAGTGTTCAGTAGTTTGTTTTACCAAAAGCAGCATGACCCCGGTGCCCCACCCTCCCTATTCACCCAGTCTCACCTGAGAGACTCTTTTCTTTCCACAGATGAAAAACGTTCTCAAAGGGAAACATTTTGCTGGTGGAGAAGAGGTGAAACAAAAAACAGGAGAAGCACTAAAAAGCATAAAAACTGATGAGTTCAAAAACTGTTTTGAACAGTGGAAAAAATGTCTTGAAGGGTATACTGCATCAAGTGGAGAGTACTTTGAAGGTGACTGAAATTTAAGTAATATGTGGCAAAAATGGGGCCAACTGTAATTGAACAACAATAAAAATAGCAAAAAAATAAAGGTGACTGAAATTTAAACATGTAAGAATAAATATGCATTTTTTAATAAATAAATTCCAGGGTTTTTTGGGGTCCCTCCTCATATAGCAGTTCAAATTTAACAGCTTCTCTCTTATTCTGATTTGCTACCAATTTTAATTGTCATGCCTATAATCATAGAGATGCATTTGGGGAGATTTTGTACTCCACCTTCGATAAATAAATGCATTTCAACTGAAAAAATGCCTGACTAAACCTTCAAATTCAAGTACTGCAACTTATCAAAATCAAATATAGCAAATGTAACCTCAATTTAGTAGAACTCCTTGACACCTCGAATATAAACTACATTTTCCAAAATCAGTATACATTTTCCAGTCTTCCTTGTAGCAAGAAGTATTCTCATAACTAAATATTGAGCAATGAAAATGAAATAAAAGTGAAAGTACTATGTGGTGGCTTATAGAAAACACCTTATATGCCAATGAAACAAGATGCTTCTCCATCTCCCTGCTGCTCCTCACCACTCACTCCTTCATGCTAGCTGAAATTAGAATGTGATGCCTGGATCTTGAACAGTCGTATTTAACCTTGAGTTACCACGTTAGAAAGGTAGAGAAAAGAAAGAAAAAAAGAGAGCCCACCACATTAGTTGTGAGCTACTTAGCTCTTCAGTCATTTTACTTGAGAGAAAGAAATAAAATTCTACTTAAATTCATTCTTATTTTGTGTTTTCTATCACAGTGGGCTGAATCTGATCATAACTAATACATAACATTGTATAACAATAATTTCCATGAAGATGTTATAAAATGTTTTCTTACTGCATTTTCTTGTTCCTCAAAAAAAAAAACTTAAGTATTTAGTCTTTGCCTCTGCAGATGCAGAAATCATCCAAGATGACAAAGCATTAGCAACTCTACTAGCAAAAGTCATGGACGAATTTTTCATCAGCTCACAAGTACTGAGAAAGCTTAAGAGAAGCAAGAAAAGACAGTAATCTCTCTCCCTTACTTTACCCCACATACTTCATTTCTTACCTCAAAATTGACGGCATCAAGTTCTAAGAGTCAGTTATATTATTATTCTCACCATGATCATCCTTCCCCTTGCCTTTAAATCCCCCAAAATACTGACACGATTTGAGGTTCCAGAATCCAATCCATGTAGACTAGAATCAACATGCGAAGATGACCATGGGGATGGAAAGAAAAGCTGTCTCTGGGAGTCAGGACCCTGCCTTCTCAAACTAGCACAACAGTAGTCCCTGCTTATCTATGGGGGGTATGGTTGAAGACCCCAGTGGTCCCTGCTTATCTATGGGGGGTATGGTTGAAGAGCCCAGTGGATGCCTGAAAGAGCATATAAGTATCCAAATCTTACATAATCTTTATTTTTTTTCTGAATACATGCATATTTATAATGAAATTTAATTTATAAGTCAGGCATAGAGAATAACAATAATAAAAAATAGAACAAGTATAACAATTTATTGTAATAAAAGTTATGTGGATATGGCCTCCCTCTCTCTCAAAATATTTTACAGTAACCTCCCCTTACTTGCAATAAATGGCTTCATTTCACCAGTTCCAGGGGATGCCTTGCTGAAGTCTTCCTACAGGCTCAGTGTTTGCTGGCGTGAGACAATGCCCTCAATCAAAACACATCTTCTGTTCATGTCTTCCACCTACAAACTTAATGCCTTTTCCATCTTAACTAAACACTTGCCAAGCACTGTTGCGGTTAACTTTTACAGTTTGAAGTACAACAACAAAACTAGTAAAAAACACATTTCTTTTTCCTTTTTCACAATTTCGGATAGAAGATTTGTTCTTACCTTAGATCTTAGCAATCTCAGCATATCATTACTTTTCTTTCCATGTTAAGCTGAGAATTTCACCTCCTCCCTTAAAGGAAGCACTCTGTGGCTTCTACTTGGTATAGCCGAATCACCAGCAATCACTAATGTTGGGCTTTGCTGCTATTATTATTATTATTTAGTTGTTTTTATCTTCACACAAGGATATTTCTATTAATTTTAGAGAGAGATAGGGTGGGAGGAGAGAGAGAGAGAGAGAAACATCGATCTGTTGCCTCCCAATATGCACCCCTACCAGGGATTGAATCAGCAATCTTTTGGTGCATGGACAACACTGCAACCAACTAAGCCACCAGGGCAGGGTACTTTGGAGCCATTATCAAGTAAAACATGGACTACTTGAATGCAACACTAAGATATGTGATAACCCAGATGGCTACTAAGTGAGTAAGGAGCCAGGAGCGTGTACATTGCAGAGACACTGGACAAACGGATGATTCATGTCCTGGGTGGAATGGGGCAATGGCAAAAATTTCATCACACCACTCAGAATGCATGTGAAACTTACCAACTGTTTATTTCTGTAATTTTCCATTTAATATTTTTGTGAACTGAGGAAAATCACAGAAAGTGAAACCTCAAATAAGGGGTACTACTATACTACGAAAAAATCTAGATGACTTTTTTGTGACAGTCAATTATCTTTTAGGGACCAGTTTTCAGCTGTAAACTTTAGCAGCTTTTCTAACTCTAGGATTCCACAGTCCTAAAATGATATCACATAAACTCCATTAAAAGGCTCCAAATTAATACTTTGAATGCCAACCAAGTTTATTTCAATTCAGAAAATTTATATTTAGAAATATACTACTATTTTATACCACTGTATTATAAGAATACATTTTCATTGCTTTTCTACTGAGTTGATATTCATTGTTACTGTTAAAAAATTGGGGGGATACTAAGGATCATAAAGATTTTGAAAAGAATTTTTTAAATATCAAACATTTGGGAACAAACTTCAAAATCTGAAATTGATAAACAGAAAGCAAACTCTTGATAAAGAAACGTTGTTACTCTGTTTTAAAGTGTAAATCCTGTAAGATAAGAGTCGTTAAACACAATTTAATCCACTCTGGAGTATAGTAAAACAGCCGTGATGGATGGCAGGTTGTCTCCGTCTTTTCCATTTGTTAAATTATGATAGACAAGTGATGTTCACTGCTGAACTTCCAGGCAGACTGTGTGTCTGAACTCCTGTCTTTATCGAGAGCTTCCAAACACAATTGCTTCCAATCTAAACCTGCCGCCATCGGGCCAATGCAACACTCCATAATTATGAGAAAGGGGTTGGCCAGAAACCTTACAGAGTAAGCCCCTCAGTGTTGTATGTGACGTGAAGTGCAACCAACATGCCGGTGAGGCAAAATTCTCTCAACAAGTTTGGATTACTTGGGACTTTAAGTAAGCTTCCTAAGCAATCCTCTCCCCACCCCACCACAGGAAATAAATGCTTCTGGATCCACAATCATTTGCCTGTAGGGAAAAAATGTATTTGCTATGGTGCACTGATACTATAATTTTACACACCCTGTTTCCTAAGTAATACAATCACAGATAATTTAATGAACTGATCTAAATGTGAATGAAGAGTGATACAAAGCAGCTACACTGTAGGTAATCCAAAAAAAATCATTTGGACTTTAGGTAATAAAAAGATTTTTGTTTAGTCTGTCTTTATGTTTTTAATTATGTGTGGTTTAAGATAATATAAAGACCTGTTTACTTCCCCATGAAAATAAAAAATTTATAACTTGGGAGGTAATGTAACTAACATAGAAATGACTGGCAGTTAAATACTCAAAAGGCTAAGAAAATAGTCTATGCATCACATTTCTGCATAAATAGTTTGTAAACAAATGCTCAGAGGAGAACAAGCAGGCACGATGAGGCACACTGTCAGCGTCAATCATGTCACAGTGACACTGTCTCAATAACCTGGCAGTAAAGTTTCTTTAAAGATATATGTTTTGGCATATTAACTGGGAGTTCACATTTATTTACAAAAGTCCATCTTGGTCCTTACAAAACCGGTCTTATTAAATAAGTGCCAAGCAATTACAATAATGAGGCCCCCCACACCTGCACAACCTAAAGACAATGTCATAGTAAGATTTCAGACATAATTAAGACTTAGGGTCAAAGCAGTTTTTTTCCCATAAATACTATAAACGTGAAAGGTATTTAATGTAAACATTAAAGTATATTTAGAGTATATATTTTTCACTCGTGGAGTATAAACATTTCATGATGCACTACAGAAAGCTTCAACAACACACAAAGCCTAAAAGCTTTATTTACAATCATTATGTTACCTTTAAGAGAAAATTGAGACTAGGATTTAAATTTACCTTAGCTCTATATGGTTATACAAGGTTAGAGGTTTTAAAAATACTTGAAGTCAGAGGTGTTTAAGGCACTGAAGCAGCTAATAAGGATAATAACTTAAGTAATTTTTAAGTGTGTACTTTGGGATAATAAGAAAAAAACACCTAAGAACAGTTTTAAAACATAGAGCATGAAAAGAAAAACTAAGAGTCCCAAGACCATTACTAATTGCTTTAACTTCAGTGGATGCCACAACTTCCTTCTGACAAGAACTCTGCCTTGACTATATTCTTTTGAATGTCTTTTACATTTATTTTTAAGGTTTTATTTATTTATTTTCAGAGAGAGGGTAAGGGAGAGAGAAAGAGAGGGAGAGAAACACTGATGCAAAAGAGAAGCATTGATCAATTGCCCCTCATATGTGCTCAGACTGAGAACCAAGCCCACAACCCAGGCATGTACCCTGACTGGGAATCAAACCGAGGACCAACACTCAACCAACTGAGCAACACTGGTCAGGGCTACAATTGTTTTTCTTTTAGAGTTACTACTAAATAAATGCTATTTTTAAATATAGTAGAAGTTCTGCTTGGAGCAGAAAATTAAAGTATTAGGGGAAAACAGGCCCTGGCTCAGGTGGTTCAGTGGATTAAGCCTGGGCCTATGAACCAGTGAGTCCCCAAACAGATTCCCAGTCAGGGCATATTTCTCTGGGTTGCAGGCCAGGTCTCCAGTAGGGGGCATGCAAGAGGCAACCACACATTGATTTTTTTCTCTCCCTTTCTTTCTCCCTCCCTTCTCTTCAAGAGAGAGAGAGAGACACACACACACACACACACACACACACACACACAGAGAGAGAGAGAGAGAGAGAGAGAATCTTTAAAAATAAAGTATAAAGGGAAAACAGGGAAAGAGATAAGAGATGATGTTCCACCCAGGGACTGGCCTCAAGCATGAATTCTACATTCTGCCCTGACGATCTTCACTTCATTCCTCATTCCTTGCCCTAGGGATTCACCAACATCCTTGCAAAATCCTCTGAAAATAAAAGTTAAGTCATAAGTGGGGAACATTTCTCAATTTCTCTGATGTACAACAAAAATGAAAGCATTTCATTCAGGAACATCTCATAAAGAGAGTTGGAGGTAAATCAGTTTTCATAGTGACTAAGGGTTTCTTCATGAACCTTCAGTTTTTGTTACTCTATGAATACATATTTAACTTCAGGTAGGGCTCACAAAGAGTACAGGACAGAGATGAATTATTCCTGTTTTCATTAACTAAAACACAGAAGTGCTGATATTTTATATGTTAGATAGCCATGAAAAAGCACAATATTAAGCATACTGAAACACTGTAATATAAGTTAGAAATAATATTCTTAAATATCAAGATATCTTAATGTTAAGTAGCATCTCATATTATGGAACAAAATAATTGAAACTACATGAACTTGCAGACACCTTAAACGGAAAGGCCTGAGGCTAAAGACAAGATTTGAGTTTTAATTCCAAATTTGTGATTCGTACTTACCTAATGTCTCTACCTTGACCAAAATCACCTAAACTCTGATGCCCTTGATTTTAGTGCTTCTAACACAGAAACGATTGTAATACACAGAGTGCTATTTGGGGGATTAAGTGAGATAACATTTGTAAAACACCTGGCACACAAAAGATGATCCTAAGTAACAGATATTTTTCAACCACTTAACATAATTCTTTGGGGTTAAATTTCTCATATTTGGATTTGCTGCAAATTGTAACTGTCTAACACAGCACACAGGAATACCTATTTATCCATTCTCAAGTTATCTAGAAACAAAAGCCAAATACATACTTTCTTATATCCAAATTGGAGAGAAATGGTAATTTGGCTGTTTATTTGGACTTCTATGACTGCAAAACAGCTTTCCAACATAAACTCAAATATGACATGGCACAGGCTTACAAAAAAAAAACCCCAGCTACTTGACTGTCTTTCAAAAGACTTTACTAAATACAGCTGTGAAACTTACTGACCAAAAAATTGTGAGAACACACAACTAAGCAAAAATTTATCTGATTGCATTCTTAAATTCATAAAGGACTAATACTAAAGTCAGCATATTTTCCTTATACAGAACAATCATTAAGGAACACAAGCAGTATTTTAAAGTTAAAAGCATCTAATTAAAAAACAAACTAGGTTGAAAATACAATATCAGAATGCATGCAAACACAGAAAGAACTGATTTTTCTCATATGTATCTTTGGTATATAAAAGTATTAGAAGAGAAAGAGGTTGATCTTATGATTTACTCAGTCATTTCCAGTCGAGAGTCCCTTTTATCATATCCCAGTGTTCAACCAGACTGTACTTAAATACTGTCAGTCAAGGAAGTTGGTACTTTTCAAGTCACCCATTTCACTGTTTCACCTCTCTAACTGATAGGAAGCTTTTTGTTAACAATAAATCAAATACATGCATGAACCATAGACATGGACAAAGGTATATGGACTGCCTAGGGAAAGGCAGGAGGAGAGCAGGGCCTGGGTGAAGGTGGGCAAAGGGGAGAAACGGGGGGATGACTGGAATAACATAAACAACAAAAAATAAATAAAATACCACCACCCAAAACCCAAACAACAAAATCAAAACAAAATGAAAAATAAGCCATTTTATCCTACTTGTGAATTATATATAAAGGGGTACTGAAAAGCTTAAGTCTTTTAACATGAACTGTAGTCAAGACTGATTTCCTCTGTTCTTCAGTCTTGTGTACAGATTCTCCTTAAACTAAAGGCACAATTATGTGTTGCTCAGTTCTGCTATTCTAAGATAGAATATTATAGTTCATTTATTTGAAAACAATAACAGAGTTGCTTTAAAGAGTCATGAAACCTTAGGCTGAGCAAATCGAAAAGCAGTGTCAAGTTGAAGGATGTGATGGCCCCAGCATGCCCACCTCCATGATGTTGAATTAGATCCAGGTTAGAGCACCACTCTTCAGTCAGGTACAAGGGCAAATCAGCAGACTTCCTGAGAAAGGCCAACCCCACTCTTAGTGAGAGATTAACAGATGGCAGAATATAAGACTCAATCAAGAAATAATAGACAGAAAACTGTACTTGAAAAATAATTAAATAAAAAAAATTGGAAAAAAAAGAAATAAGATACACTGACTATGATTGGCAGGCTGAGAATGTAGGTGAAGATACATAATTCATTTACCTATAAAACCTCTACTGTAGACCTTTTAGGTACCAGGCATGTATCGGTATGTTCTAGACACTGTGCAAGTCACATAATAGTACTCCTTAAACAATTGGGCTATGTGGGCTAAAAAGTTAAATTTGTATGATACTCTCAACAACCCACAGAATAAAAGTATTTTCATTCTGATGGGAGACTTATAACTATAATATATAAAGAACTCTTAAAACTCAGAAAGAAATAACTCAAAATGGGCAAAAGATCTAAAGAAACAATCCTTAGAAGATTGCAAATGGCCAACATATGTAAGGTCCTCAACACCGTTAGTCATTAGGGATGTACAAGTCCAATCCATAGTAAGTATCCCTTCACACCCATTAGGATGGACAATAACAAGAACTGTCAAGGGTGTAGAAAAGTGGAACCCTTACCAATGCTAGTGGGAATGAAAATGACAGCTTCTTTGGACAAGTCTGGCAGTTCGTCAAAAACTTAAACATAGATACCATATGACCTAGGAATTCAACTCCTATATATATAACTAAGAGAAATAAAAACATACATTTACACAAAATCTTGTACACAAGTGTCCATAATATTCATAAGGACAAAAAGAGGGAACAATCTAGATTTCCATTAGTTGATGAATGGATATGTAAATGTGGTATATCCATGCAAAGGACTATTATAAAGCTATAAAAAGGATGGAAGTACTAGCACATGCTACAACATGAATAAACCTTGAAAGCATAGGCCACGTGAAAAAAATCCAGTCACAAAAGGCCCTGTGATTCCACTGATATAAACTTTCCAGAATAAGAAAATCAAAAGAGACAGAATAAAGATTAGTAATTGCCTAGGCCTAGAGTTAGGGGTGGAAATGGAATTGCTTGCTCATGGATTCAGAAATGAGTAATGAAAATACTCTAAAATTAGATTGTAGTAATGGTTGTACAATGGTGGATATATAAAAACCACTGAATTGTACATTGTAAGTCAGTAAATTGTGTCATGTGTGATTTAAATATCAATTAAGTTGTTAAAAATAAGAAAAAAACCCTGACACTACCATTTCAGAAGGCAGACCCAAACATCAATGCTTAAAAGAATGAGAGAGGTAAATCTGTAGGCAGAATAAAGTGTCACAATCCATCACTTAGATGGGGCCAATAACCAGAATGAGCTGTCTCACTGCTGAAGACTGCAAGTTCAGGGAGAAGCTGAATAAGCTTCTGAACTAGCTGCCACTGCCATAGATGGAATGCCTACAGTAGAGATAAATCTTTGTATCTTTTGAAATCCAGGGTCAAATGCAACTCTAAAATATTACCAGTCTATGTAACTGGTAAGTACATGAAGAATAAGAACCTGCACATTTTAATTCACTACTTATTCTTCAATAGCAATACTTAATTACCCATAATTTTAAGTAAAAATTATAATAACAGCCAGAATCCTACAAATTTTAAAGTTTATTCCGGATATATGTATACACCAGGAGCATCCAACAAACTTTTATACTATTTTCTTAATCTTTGCTAATCTCCCTGTCCTGAATTGAATGCTAAGCTATGAATAGTAAGCCTGCAGTCTTACTATTAAGTTTATTTGAGTGTATATGTCTGACCACTGGAAATTATATGTGCCCTATGTATCCATAATGAAGTTAAACAAATAATAAAATTTCACGGCTAGATTCTGAAGTATCTTTGCAGTGAAGGTCAAGAAATTGATCCTTGTGGAAAATCATGCTGCAGGAAAACACAACACAGGTCTACAGGTGTGATGATGGTATAAAAATGGTCAGTCTTCTTTTTATGACAGTCACTGCTTGTCAAGGGCCAGGTTTTTTACCAGCTTGATCTCATTTAAATCAGGTTTTACTGGGTCAATGTTGCTTTCAATTAGAAGTGGGAAAAATAGTTAAAGTCACTTTTCCAACAACAGAAACCATCATGGTTACCTTTTTATAAGCAATTCCTACACCCTGATGATTAAGAAAGAAAATGTATAAGAAGAAGAAACCTTTCTAAATACCATACTGCTGTATAGAAGGATGAAGTGAAAAAGAGTAGAATAGTGTTACTACTTTCCACTCAGCAGGTGTGTACTGAGCAACAGCTATGTGCAAAGCCCAGTACCAGATCCTTGGAGGGTCACACTTTTTGTCTTCCAGAAATTTATACCACCCATTCAAATTTTTAATTAAAAAGGAAATTACTATAGTATAATAGAGGATACATTAGGATAAGTTTCACAAAAATAATCAGGCAATCAATGAAAATATTTTATTGATTTTACTGAAAATAAACAGGAAATATATAGGTAAATCAATGAATTCAGAAACAGATCACTTGGAGTGATCACAGGAGTAGAGCCTTGAGTCACAGAACACTAATTTCAATTTCAGTCACTGGGAGGTATATATAAGGAAGCTCTAATGTACACTGCTTTAGATCATTCAAAATTCCTCAATATTTTCATATTATGCATTGATTTGATAATCTTAGAGTAGGTTTCTAACATACCATGATCTACTCATTCCACATTTTTATTTCCCCTATCCTAAAGAGACAACCCTAGTTCTCAACAACATCAATGTATGTGCTCATTTACTCCATCTAATGGCACACAAGTATAGTTCAGAATGTCTGCATAAATACCAATAAGGAGAGTTCAAGATTCCTTAGCAGTTTTGTGGTGTCTGAAGCCAAAAAAATTACCTGATTTAGCCTTTTTTTTCTGTGTATTTATGTTATCATTAGGTTCATTTCCTTGATTTCAATTTTCTGGTTTGCTTTTCTCATTCCTCTTTATTTAACTTTAAAGTTGAATATTTAAAACATCAAAAAATCAGAACTGTATAAATATTGCCACAGACCTTCTGTTCTGGAACACAGTTAAGTTACTTGGACAGTTTGACCCTTTCAGATTTTGCTTGATTGATTTGTTAGGGGATCTGAAATCCAGATCGGCCTAGGGTTAATGATTTCCCACTTCTGAGTCTAGTCGGTTTCTCAGTCTGGTTGATGGGAAGAGTCCTGTTCGTGCACTTCTGGCACTGTTCCCTCCAATGCTTCCTGCTGGTTCCTTTCCTGGGCTAGTTTTCTCGCCTGTGTGTGCTGAACTGCTGCATACTCCAGGCACACTGTGCATCTCTAGGGTCCTCCTTCTGGGCAGCCCTCTCCTATCCTGTGCACTGTGCTAGAAGCTGTACCACCTTAAGTGTCCTCAGACTCTGTCTCTCAACTCAGGGACTCCACTGTGCTCTGCCTAGGCTGCCCTTACTTGCACTATGGTCTGGAAATTCTCCCCAGGAAGAAGCAGAATAATAAGGCTTGTCATCTTTGTTTGCTCTCTCCCTCAGAGATCACTGTACTTTGTTGCTATTTGTCCATGTCTTGAAACCATTGTTTCGTTCTGCTGTTTTGGGGTATTTTTGTATTATTTCTGTTGCACTTTTGTATTTTGCCTTTTTTGAGGGTAGGGGGTATTTCAAATAGAAGGGTAAATCCAGTTTCTGTTATTTCATCTTGGCCAGGAGTAGAAGTTACACTAAGAGAAATCTGAATCCCATTCTGATTTTTTCCACCTATCTTCCAAAGTAATCGTGTGTAATAATTAATGGTTTATTCTTCCAGTGTTTATATTATATTAAAAAAGAAGATAGATACATATTTTCTCTTCCTTTGTCTTTCTTGAATACAAGGTAGAAAATACATATTCTCTTTAACAACTTTCTCTTTCCTCTTATCACTATAACCTGGAAACCACACCACAGCAGTCCAAAGTGACATTGAGATTTACTTCTAACACCTACACAATATTCTGTTTTGCAGATGTACCATGGTTTACTCAGCCAGTCTTCTAGGATTGGGCAGTTAATTTGATTCCATTTGTTGTTTCAAATAATGCTACAATGAGTAATCTTGAGTGTATGTTTTTTTTTATTTGGGGAGAGATGCATTTTCAGAGTAAAATTTTAGACCTAGGTGGCATGGTCTTAGTTTGGTTTCTTCAAAAGGAGATCTTGTGACCAGGATGCAATCACAAGTGTCTACTTGAGAAATGCAGGGAGCACTGGTGACACAGGAAGAAATCCAGGCAAGAAAGGATGCTATACCTAACCTGCTGCTAATGGAGACAGGAGCTTAACGCTGAAGGGTAATGTTAAGCAATGGTGCAAAGAACAAGCCTTTGGGGAATTATATCAGTTATTCCATTTGAGGAATTATACCAATGCTCAAGAGACACTGGTTGAGAGCTTCACCCAGATAATGCCAATTCCCGGGCATTTCCAGCTTGCCATGATAGTGGGCAGAAGAAACTTCCAAGGTTCGAGGCAGGAAACCACAGAGCACATTGAAAGATCAGAGGGAAGTGAGGGGTATGGACAGAGCCAGCTACAGTGATTCTCTTAAACTTTGCCAAGTCTCTCTCAACAAGGTGAGGGACATCTTCCACCCACCCCCACCAGCAATATACACGAGGGCCTGCTTTGCCTCAGCTTTGCCAACAAAATGTGCCAAGATTTTAAATTCTTACCAATCTATCAGGTGATAAATGCTGCTTTGATATAGGTGCTGTTTTAATTTGCATTTCTCTTACTCAAGAATGTCTTCACATAGGTCTAAGAGCCATTTTTGTAATCATTTAAATGAATTGTTTGTTCGTGTATTTTATCCATTTTCTTCTGAATTCCTGCTCTTTAACTTTTAAGAATTCTTTAACATTAGGAAGCCTATACCTTTATTTCTGACATATTGCAAGTATGTTTTCTCAGTGAGTCATTTAATTTTGCTTATGGTACTTTTACCATATAAATTTCTTTTTCTAATTTTTTATACTGTTCAAAACAAATTTATCATTTCTTTTATTCCATCTTGATTTGAGTCATAGAAAGGATTTTTTTATATGCAGTTGGTAAGTGAATTCACCCATATTTTATTTAAGGTTTTGTCTGGCTTCATTTTTCTCATTGATTTTTCTTCCCCACCCCACCCACTCAAAGTTAGCTCTCTGATACACTTGAAGTTTTTTCTGGTGCATGTGTGAGGTATGAATCCTATTTTGTATTTTCCAAATGATTATGCAGTTGTAATGCTACCACATACTAAAATTTATTTCTTCCAATAAAAACAAATGAACTATCAATGCCCCTCAAAAAAAGACGTGGAAAATATTAAACACATGCTAATATTAAACACATACACATCCTACACATACTTGAAAAGGTTACATACTGTATGTTTCCAACTATATAACATTCTATTCTTTTTGGAAAAGCAAAAATATGGAAACAAGAAAAAAATGTGTGGATGCCAAGAGTTAAGAAGCAAGGGGAAAGGGAAGGATAAATAAATGGAGCACAAGAGATTTTTAGGGTGAAGACACTATTATTCTATATGATACCATAATGGTGAATGTCTCTTACACATTTGTGAAAACCAATAGAAGACACACTATACAAAGTGAATCCTAATGTAAACTATGAACTTACATTAATAGTAATCTGTCAATACTGGCTCATCAATTGTAATACATGCACCACACAAATGCAAGACATTAAAAATAGGGGATGTGTAGGAGGAGAAAGAGTATATGGAAAGTCTTTGTACTTTTTGCTTATTTTTTCTATAAATCTAAAACTAGTCAAAAAATAAGTTAAATTACAATGGTGTAGAACTGGCATAAAGAGAGATATATGGGATAGAATAAACAGCCTATAAATAAACTCAAATATATCATCAAACAATTTCTGTCAATAGTGCCAAGACCATTCAATGGGGAAAAGACAGTCTTTTCAACAAATAATATTAGGAAAACCACACATGCACATGCCAAAATGAACAAAATTTTACCTGTATGTCAAACCACATACACAAATTACCTCAAAGTGTATCAAAGACCTAAACATAAGAACCAAAATAGAAAACACCTAAAAGAAAACACGGGAAAAGCTTCATGATATTATATTTGGTAATGATTTCTTGGATAGGACATCAAAAGCATAGGAAACAAAAGAAAAAATAGATAAAGTAGACTGTTCCAAGATTTAAAATTTCTGTAGATTAAGGCACAGTCAACAGAATGAAAAATCAATCCAAAAAATGAAAACAATATTTTCAAATCATAAATCTAATAAGGGGTTAATATACAGACTATATAAGGAATTCATAAACAAAACAAAACAACTTGAATAGACATTTCCCCAGAGAAAATATACCAATAGCCAATAAGCACATGAAAAGATGCTAAATATCTCTATTTAGGGAAATGCAAGTCAAAACCACAATGAGATACCACCTCATGCCCATAAGGATGCCTACTCTTAAAAATTTAACAAGTACTGGTTATGAGGTAGAGAAACCATAACATTTGTCCATATTGCTGGTAGAAATGTAAAATGGTGTGGCTACTGTGGAAAACAGTATGGTGGATTCTAAAAAAAAAGTAGAGTTTACCATACAATTCAGCAATTCCATATCTAGGCATATACCCCCCAAAATTGAAATCAAGGTCTCAAAGAGAAAATTTTTTCAATTCATGTTCACTGCAGCATTACCCACAATAGCTAACAGGTAGAAGTGATGCAAGTTATGGCTAAATGGATAAACGAAATGTGGTATATAAATACAATAGAGTTTTATTTAGCCTAAAAAGGAAGGAAATTTTGATACATGCTAAAACATGTATCAGGAATGAACCTTGGGTACATATGCCAAGTGAAATAAGCCAGACACTGGAGAACAAACATTGCATGATTCCACTTACATGAATTACCTAGACTAGTCAAATATGTAGAGACAGAAAGTTGAATGGTAGGTGCCAGAGGCTGGGGACAGATGGGAGAAATAGGACGTTAAAGTTTAATGGTTACAGAGTTTCCATTTTGCAAGATGAAAAGAGTTCTGGAGATTCATTGTTCAACAATGTAAAAGTACTTAACACTACTAAACTGTATACCTAAAATGGTTAAAATGCTAAAATTTATGTTATAAATATTTTACCACTATTAAAAATAAAACAAAATCAAGTATACTAATTTTTTTAAATGTCTATCTTTTCCCACTGATTTGAAAGTCCCCTTTCATTATACTGAATTCCCATGTGTGCTTGGGTCTATTTCCAGATTATTTTTCCTCCAAAAGACAGCCAGTGTATTAGTCACATTATGTCATCCCTGAGGTTCTAGAGTGTGAATATCAGAAAAATTAAGTACCCTATGACGCTTCTCCATTCTTGCATGTTTATTTTCTATATGAATATTAGAATCAAACTGCCAAGCTCAAAGTAAAAACTTGTCACTTTTACTGGTACATTAAATTAACTGGAGAATAAATGACATCTCTATGAGGTTGAGTCATCCTACCCAAGAACAGGCTATCACTATCCATTTGTTCAAGTCTGCTTTTAAATTTTCCAGGAAAGGTTTAGAATTTTTCTTACACAGATTTGGTACACATACACTTAATTTTACTCCCAAGTATTTTATTTTCTTGTTGTTATTGGTGTTGCTGCCATAAATAGGATTTTTCATTCAATTTCATTTTCTAAGTTAATTTTATACCCCAGTATAAAATTTACTGAATTGTTTTATTGTTTTAGTTTCTCAATGTACTTTACTGAATTGTTTTATTGTTTTAGTTTTCTTTAGTTTTTGTTGTTTTATTGTACTTTACTTAACCCAGTACTTTACTGAATTGTTTTATTGTTTTAGTTTTCTCAATGATTCTTGGATTTTCCAGGTATCACCTGCAAAGAGATTGTTTCACTTCATCTTGCAAAATTCTTGTGTTTCTAATTATCATTCCTTGCCTGGTTTCATTGACGCACACCTCCATTATAAAGCTAAACAGAAGTGACAATGGTGTCATCTCTGACTCATTTTGGGACTGGGGAAATCTTCTCATATTTCAGCATTAAGTAAAATGCTGACCTTATTTCTGCAGTCTGAATATTTCAGCTAATGTTAAAGAACTGTTCACCAATTCCTGTTTTATTGGGTGTTTTTTTTTAAAGTCAGGAATAGGTGCTAAATTTTGTTAAAGGCCTTCTGAGCATCTATAAAGAGAATTACAATAAAGGTCTGGATCATAATCCCATACACTCCATGAAGGCACAAACCTTGGCTGCATTTTTCAACACTCTTATCTCCAGAGTGTTAATATATAAAGCTTAGTATTATTTTTGATAAATCAATAAATGAGCAATTTTTAGTTGCTAATTCTTCTATATAATGTTATTATATTGTTTTTTAGTGTTTATAATATATAACAGACATAAAAATGTACATTTTACTTGCTCATCTAATAAGTGCTCCCAACAAATAAAGAAAAACTAGCCGTGAAAGACTATAGACTTCACCTGCAGTTTAGCTTTAATGCATTTGGTACAAATTTTTCTCTGTACTAAGGAGCTTGTTTCTCTTCTCTCTCTGCAGGTCAAAGCATCAATGGAGAGCTAATGTGAGTCTATTTTAAATAATCTATACAAGTTTCAACATTCATTATGCTCTCATTATAAAAATGTTCAGGTGAAAAGCTCAGGGCATCTAACAGCAGGTTGAAAGCTTTAATTCAGTAGGAGAAGGGGACACCGTAAGCCAATAATAGAAAAGCCTGTTTTAACAAAGGATGTTATTCTCTTAAAGTAGTAATCTATAGCAAATTACACAGAAAGAACTTGATTATAGTTTTCAGTCTTTTAGAAAGGGATAATTTAATATGAAGTTAAAAGCCGATTCATTTTTGTAAGGGTTTTACTAGCTGTCAATTGTACTCTTTATGAATCATCCACTGAGTTGATGCATAGTTAAACACAGACGGGAAAGCATTATTTGGTCATAATTAAGGCTCTCAATATGATACTGTAGAAGTTGGATATACTACCAAAATATATATTCTTGATCTACTGTTTAATTTATATTTCCTTAGCCCAGATATTTACTTTACGTAAAAATCTTACTGTACTGTGCTTTCTGAAAGCCAACTCAAGAGCTGAATAAAGCAGTTGGATATAAATAATCAAAACCACTTTTAAACAGCATATTCTACAATATTTTAGTGCTGAAGTAATTCTTGATAGAATACTGGAAAAGTCAATAGATAGGGTATTAACTTTTGAGATCATTATGTCTGAACACACAAATAGAATATTGTAGTGGCAAGGACTCTGAAGTTCACCTACTAATACATTCAACCCTCTCCGATAACAGAGAAAAACTGAACTCAAAAATGTTAAGTGATTTTCTAAGCCACATGTCCAGTTATTGCTAAAGACAGAAGTAGTTGTAGGTTTTCCACTCAAATACAAATTCCATTTTTCCCCTGTTTTTCTCTAAACTAGAATTAACACAGAGAACATGGGACACGTCTTATAAAGCACCACATGGTATATTTATAGGTAGAAGTAGAAGCAGGAAAGGCAGAGTATGAACATATTTTCCACCAAAGTTCTACAATTGACTTCTAAACATCAACAAAGCAGGATATTCAGACAATTAAAAAAATCCTGTTTTATTCTCAGCCATTCCAGGCAACACCTTGCTCCAGCCACACTATGTAACTAGCTACTTATGACTATAAAGGATATACCAAACAACTGGTTCTTTTGTAAGAAATCCTAATGTTCTTTCACTAAAATCAAAGAAGCCACACAGAAAATGGGCAAAAGACATTATAAATAAGAAACACAAACATCAAAAGGTCAGATGATGTTCAAACCCACTCTTAATGCAAAAACAAACAAAAAACAAATAAACCCTCTTCCACAAATCTACTCCAAGAACAAGCATTCAGTGGTAGATATAGTCTGATCTGGTGTTCTGGTTCCCCTGGGACACATTCCAACATTCCTCAGTCATTGATCTGTATGTCCATAAGTAGTCAATAAGTGAGCCTTCTGAAGTCCTCCTGCAAGTAGCATTGTTTCTGGTCAGACTTGACTGCTGAGCCTGAGTCCTCTCAGCTATCATCTTACTAGGAATCAACAGACAATACTGGGGATGGGGCAGACCACTGGCAGGGTCAAGTAAAGAAGAGAGAAGGGGAGGAGGGGGTAAGGGAAAGGAAAGAGCAGGAAGTACAAAAGGAAGGCAGAAACGATGCCCATTGTTGGGTATTGCAAAATGCTCATAACTTCTTATGCCCCAATTACCACAAGCTTTAAATCTTGACTTAGTCCTTCTTTAATTGTGCATTTCTATCTTCAGGATGACACCTGGGGTCAGATGATCTTAGCAAACTTCTCCTGCTGCAAAGTTACATACCAAAAGCATGACAATCATTATGTATGCTTTTACTGACTATGAACCTCTATACACACACACATATGCACATACGTGTATGTGCATGGAAACCACTAAGGCTTTGATTATTGATCCATTCTAGAACAGCAAAATAGAAATTTAAAAAAATTGTCTGGGAATCAAATAAGCCAAATACCCAAGAATGGGTAAAAAGCTTCAAATCAACAGTTACATAACTGACTTTTTTTAAACTGCATGCATTTAAGACAGACACTTATAATTTTTCATGGACACAACAGTGGCAAACCTCCTATGTCTCCCTTCAGGGATAACCCGTGACCCACTTTTCAATCTACTGGCAGGAAGTCTATTCTGCTAAAACACCTTTTTAAAAGTGAGGGATCTTACTAAATTTGTCTTATAGTGAATGCATATTCATCACTGATAAATCTTATTCCTCCTTCAAGGGCAAGTTCAATCAGCACCTCAACCACACATTTACTCTACACACACTGGCTGCACACCTTCAACATGTGAAACAAAGCCCTATCCTGAAGGAGCTCACAGAATACCATGGGAGGCAGAAAGTACTAGAGACTATAAAGGAGGGGACTCTGTTGCCTAGAAGCTAAAATGCGCAGCCCTGGCCTTCATTTTGAAGGCTAATGAGGAATTCACCAGAGGGGAAGAGCCCTCCAGGTGAATGAAAGGCTTCAGGCAAGTCACAGAAGGGTGAATGCCAATGGCCTGTTGTGAGACTGAAAGGAATGGCAGAAAGTCAACGGGTTTTCCTGAGAAGCGGGTTTTCTGTACAAGGTGACTTGGGCACTGCACACGTCATGGCAGTATGGTAGACAGCCTGGAACAAAGGCAGACTGAACGCAAAAAAACAGTTAGAGATGACTTCAAAGGCCTAGGCAGCTAGGCGGCTGCCCTGACTCGCGGGGGAGGGGGGGGGAGGGAGTAGCCATGAGGAAATGAGGAGGGAGGCAGCGGGACTTGTTCTCAGTTCTGACTTTGTAAAGGGAGCATCTGCACGGGTTGAAGGAACAACGGACCACCTGGGGGGGGGGGGTTGGGAGAGAGTTTTCTGCCCTTGTTTCAAGGGGAAACAATGGGGTTTTGTGGTAGACAGCTTAAATTTGTCTAACAAGCACATGAAATCGTACATCTCTTCCACAACGGTCCCACTGTACCTGCATGCACTTCTACCATACACCTCACGAACCATTTGCAAATATTATTTATTAACACACTCAGGCACCCACATTTCAACAAAACTAAAGGATAATGATGTTCTTACTTATTTTGTCTTCAGCACCTGGCAGGGACTGGTACAGAGAAGAACCCAGATGCATTTCTGGAAACGCCTCTTTTTTCTCCATTCCACCCAAGACTACCCAAGTCCGATTTCTGAAGCTCTATGTCTTTGCCCCCTTCCTATGTTTGGGATGCAGAAGGCCCTCTACCGTCTACTCCCGCCTAAGGAAAACAATATGCCAGGGTGGGGTAGCTGTCTAGATTACTATTTCAATAAACTGAATCGCAACCTTATTAGAATTACAGTATTCCTAAGAATAGAAACTCATATTTTATGAGGACCAATGTGCTGACTTAATACCCTCTACTCAACTGCAGAGAGGTCTGCTAAGGAAAACAGTGAACAGTAATTCAGTACTACTCCAAGAAATTTGAAAACTGCTCCACAGTGTTCTTTTATCACCCTACCAGACACGATCCATATTAAATTCAATTGTGTGTACCAAGCTTTCAACAAGACTAAACACATAGTAGGCCCTCAGTATCTATTATCTTTTTATTTGCTAACTTTTCATTTCTAGGATTTGGAGAACATTAAAAAAAAAAACAAGAACTCAGCAGGAATTTAATAACGGGTGCATTTTAATTCTGGCAAGACTAAGTAACCAGGTACCTTTCTATCTAGAAACTCTCCAGATGGGTGAGTTCAGGATCTTGAAAATCAGTAGCAAACTGCTCTGTCAAGCTAAACAAAAATCAGCTCTAGAAAGATAATGTGACAGTGGTGATTTTTTGCTAGACTGTATTCATTTCCCTTCATACTAATACACCCGACATTCAGTAATGATAAAACAGTACATATGGATAATGCTATTTGGTATATGCTAACAATCTTGGCAGGATTCCCTTTAATAAACCACTCCAGATGTTAGTCTCAGTAATTATGCCCGCCATCACTCAGCTTTAGGAATGAAATACTGATGCTACATTCCTTGTTTGTGTTTCCATGGATCATCTGCAAACATAAAGCCTGCTCAGTTAAGACAGCCCCATGAACAGCCACTGCATAGAAATGTGCATAAACAGAGACCCAGAAATAAGATGACCAGCGTGAACTGGTAACTATGAAAACAGAGATGCTGTTAGAACTTTTCAAATGATTCTTATATGGTACATTTTGTACCTCTGCTGTTAATGAAACATTTACACACTCCTATGCATTACTATTTCAAAACATGCGAGAAAAAATGGCAGATCTGATTCAAACAACTATCTGTGGGCAAGATACAACAGACTCTTGTGTATGAAAAGAAATCTACTCTGGAAACCCTTTTCTAGGAAAAGAATAAATGAGATGTTATGTGCTAAACTTTTAACAGTATTGTCAGAATCAGAAAAAAATGTGAATGTTTTCATTTTCCAAAGACCTAATTTGCTAAAATACTTCTGTGTGATCACATTAAGAAATGAAGTAAGTCATAATAGCTCTATAACTGTCAGATCAAGTTGTGACAATTTGATTTTAAGAAAACCCCTGAAAAGTCATGACTAGCGAGTGATACAACTGATGCAGTTTTCTTGACAATAAAATGAATCTATTTGGTGAGGAATAATCAACCCAATCTTTGGGAGTTTTTAAGTAATCATGCTAAAAAGCCAACAGTAACCAGTAAAATGCTTACACTGATGGCGAATGACTCCTGACGTCAGAACACTGAAAGTACGAGCAATGCCAACAGTGTCACCATGGCACCGAGAAAGGGCCTTTTATGAGAACTAGTTTTATAGTAAGGAGCACAAGCAATATATTTACCTGCTCATCTTCAAACCATCATGAGAGCAACGTCAATATTCCTGTCAAAACCCATTTGCTCCCCTGAAGGTATAAAGTGAAGACTACACTTTGATGGGTAGTTGCCCACAAATTGTGGGTCAGGCAACTTAACTGCCATAATAAGCAGCATGACCCCTATTCTATTAACTTGCCAAAACCCAAATGTCAGAGCAGCTAATTCTACATAAAAGTCCTCAGAGATAAATAAGATCTAACCAAGAAATACCAAGTAAATAAAAAAACAAACAATTACATATAAAAGACAGACAAGGGTTTAAAATTGCATGGTGATACACAGAAAGATCAAGAAAATTGCTGTAAACTTACTGAATAGCATGCATTGCTGAATGCAGTCCAAGTTTGGAAACGACTGCATGGTGGTGCAGCGCCCCCCCCCACCCCCCGCCAGCAGTGTCTGCACACCCCACTCAAGCATAAAGAGCCACTGACTGGCACGCACCGCAGTAGCATAACCGAGTGTCAGCCCGACTCTGTGGGCTGAAGGGAATCCATGCCACATGCTTTCTTACACTCATGGAAACACAAACCCACCGGACACTAAAATGACATTTTTATGTCAGGAATAACCAAAAAGACCACGAGTCCTTTTTGGTTTGTATGTCTTGCTAATGCGTTTTACTAACAGGATGAGCTCTGACTCCACACTGACGTAAGGGAAGTGGAACAGTGCAGCAGCCTCTGCAGTGAGGCTGACCCAGGTGCAAACTTCCACTCTGCCTCCTGGTAGCAGCTACTGCCCCTGGTGAAGTCGCTCAAACCATCGAAGCATCTGACTCCTCCTCTGCAAAACGGGGACAATAACAACCCCTCCAACTCAGGCTACTGTCAGGATTAACTGAGACGATACTTAGGAAAAACTTAGCACAAAGGCTGCTCTCAGTAAGCCTTCAATAAAGCTTTGTTGCTGCTTCCTTGAAGGGTTTATTTTTTAATCCCAATTAAAAAAAACACTGTTGTAAACTTATTTATCCACATTCTGTAAAAGAACTATAACCTTTCATGAATGCATTCTTATAACCTATTCCTTCTCTTTATATTTAATATTATTGCTTTGAAAGAAATGACTTCCCTGTGCTTGCTATTATTAACTGTCCACACCTGATCAAAGTGTTTTCCAAAGCATTCTTTTTTCATAAGAAGAATCATCATTATATACCATCAATAATGGAACGTGATTTCAGAAACATGAGATAATGAAATGTATTAAGACTAGAATGCACATACCCGACCCCCATGCTCTGGGGCACATGAGTGCTTGAATTTTAGGGAAGGTGACAACACAAAGGACATTACAAGCTTCGGGAAGACCACACCTCCAGAATGCAAACTACCATGTTTCTGTGATCGCTTGTCCTGTGCTGGACCACTAGATGAGTGCAGCAGAAACCAGTCCTGCCTAAAACATCTCAACCTGAGGCTTTCTGTGACACCACATGCCCTAATGCTTTCTAAGACCTGGCCCCATCAAATCTCTCTTTGTAACACATTATTATTCAAACTACACTTCTCATTTTTAAAAACACCAATTCTATTTCTTCCTTCCTCTGTATGTATTCATACTTGTCCCATCTCCTGAAGCTTAATCTCCATCCCCATACCCACCCCGACCTAGAGTGTGCATCTCTGATAGCCCTCTGGTCTTCCAGAGCCCAGTACAAATCCACTTACTCTACGACTCCTTCCTACACGGTCCTTAGGTGCAGTTACTTTCTTCTTTACAAAGCACCCATTGAATTAGAGTTCATTACTGATATTTTAAATTGCCTCTATTATCTTCTACTCACTCCCTGAGCAAAAAGCCTCGTGTGGGACTCATCCTTATATTTTGCATGAAGCATTTCACATGGTAGATAGTCAATATATCTTTTTGGCAGGAGTGAACTTAGTTAAATATTTTCCAATTTTAAAGCTATATATTTCTATTTATTTCTGTTCATTGGCTTTTTAATATTTCTAGAACAGAAGGGCACTATAAAATAGTAGGAAGGTTAGTCTTTGGGATCAGACTGCTTGGTTTTCAACCCCAGTTCTGCCCCATATTAATAACTGGGAGTCTGTGGACAAGTTACCCCCCAAAAATGGGGCACATGTAAGAGAGGATGGTAACAGCTCCCACCTTCACAGGATCCATGGGACATGGAACAAGATCATGCATATAGAGGGTACCTCCCAATGTTAGCTATTAAAACTTTTGTGAAAACACATTCATGCAGAGCACTAGTTTCCCTCACATACAAATAAAATAAGCAATGTCAAAGCAAGCTCATCTGCAGCTCACCTCTGCCTGCCAGCACAGTTCTCCTAGCCCATGCTCAGAGTGAGCACTCAGAGGATTCGCACTAGCTCTAGAATTTACACTAGGCAACGTGTATCTGATAAGATGTTGGTACAAACTCAATACTACAGAAAAACTAATCCCAAAATATAAGCATACTAATACCAAAAAGTCTTACTTTTTTCAGGTTCCTCTATAACTTTCAAGGTTTTGACCTGCAACTCTCTTTACTACTGGCAAGTTAATCAAGGAAGGATAACTGTATCTCCTCCCACTCAAATCTCTCATGTGTATGTGTACTATGCATAATGACATATCTGGAGTCACCACATTTCTGTCCAATCATCCAGTAACCTGTGTATTTTGGTGGACACAGTGAGAGCCTGTTCCTGATCTCATTAGAATACCAAGATGACTTGGTTTTTAGTCAGCAAAAATAGAGGGTGATAGAGCTGATATAACTAGTTGCACCCATCTAGGAAATCCATGGGTGAAACACAGGAATAAGTGTGGTTGAACTCCCAACTGTTCCCACATTATCATTCAAAATGAAAATGTTGGTGGTCTTGAAACCAGACCACCTTCTTACACCACACACAAGAATAAATTCAAAATGTATCAAACATTTTAATGTTAGACGTAAAGCATTAAAAATCCTAGAAGAAAACATGAACAGCAAAATTTCAGACATTGCTCACAAAAATTTTTTATCAGATATATCTCCCCAGGCAAGGGAAATAAAATAAAAAGTAAATAAATGGGGCTACAGCAAACTAAAAAGTTTTGCAAAGCAAAGGAAATCATCAACAAAATAAAAAGACAACCCACAGAATGGGAGAACATAGTCTCAGAAACAACTGATAAGGGGTTAATGTCCAAAATTTATAAAGTACTTACAAAACTCGACACCAAAAGAAAAAACCACAACCCAAATAAAAAATGGGCAAAGGACCCAAAAAAGACACTTGTCCACAGAGGACATTCAGATGGCCAATCGACATATGAAAAGATGCTCAACATCACTCCTCATCAGAGAAATGAAAATTAAAACCACACTGAGATACCATTTCACACCTGTTCGAATGGCTGTCATCAATGAATCAACAAACAACAAGTGCTGGTGAGACCCTGGAGAACAGGGAACCCTTTTGCACTGTTGGAGGGTATATAGATTGGTGCATCCACTGTAGAAAGCAGTACGGAGATACCTCAAAAAACTAAAAATGTCTGTCTTTTGACCCAGTAATTCCACTTATGGGAATATAACCAAAGGAACTCAAGACACTAATTCTAAAGAAGAGAGCATAAACACCCCTACACTCACTGGCACATTACATACAATTGCCATGCTATGGAAGCAGCCCAATTAGTCATCAACAGATGAGTGGATAAAACTATCAGACATTTACACAATGGAATTCTACTCAGCCATAAAAAAGAAGAAAAATTTACCCTTTGCAACAGCCTAAAGGGACCTGAATAACATTATGCTAAGTGAAATAAGCCAGTCAGAGAAAAACAAATACCATGTGATTTCACTCCTATGTGAAATCTAATGAACTAACTGAACTAACAAGCAAAACAGAGACAGACTCACAGATAGAGAGTAGATGACTTTAATGGGCAAGGAGAGGTTAGGGGGGTGAAGGGATCAAGCAAAAAGGAAAAAGGACTCATGGACAACAGTGTGGTGATTGCTGGGGAAAAGGCAATATAAGGGGACTAAATGGTAATGGAAAACGTTTAAAAAAAAAACAAGAAAAATAAGCCCTGGCTGGCATAGCTTAGTGGATTGAGCGTGGGCTGTAAACCAAAGGGTCGCAGGTTCGATTCCCAGTCAGGGCACATGCCTGGGTTTTGGGCCAGGTCCCCAGTGGAGGCCACATGAGAAGCAACCACACATTGATGTTTCTTCCTCTCTCTTTCTCCCTCCCTTCTCCTATCTAAAAATAAATAAATAAATATCTTTAAAAAAAACAAGAAAAATAAAGTGATGAGTTATATACTAAAAAATAATCTAACAATCTGATGTTTAAAAACTATTTAATACCCTTCAAGCTTAATCAAAAGTACTATGATGGATTTGAATATAGGCATCCCTCATTTCACTGCACTCTGCCTTATTGTGCTCCAAAGACACTGTGTTTTGTTTTGTTTTTTAAACAAATTGAAGGTAGAATCCTCCACCATCAAAGGATTATAACTTGCAAAAGGCTCAGATGATAGCTAGCAGTTTTTAGCAATGAAAAATTCACTTAGTGAGTTAAATAATGCCTAATCACTGGGGTGTACACCTAAAACTAGTATAATATTGTATGTCAACTGAAACTGAAAAATAAGAATTCATTTCAAAATAATAAAAAAGACAAGCATATTGTTTTTTAGACCTAATGCTATCTCACTTATTAGACTATGCAGTGGGAAACCAAAAAAATTGTGTGACTGACTTCATTGCAATACTCACTTGATCATGGTCATCCAGAACTGAACCCACAATATCTCTGAGGTATGCCTGTATAGTTAGGACTGCATAAGGTACAGTATTCCAGAAAGAGGAGGCAAAATTACTTAACACGGATGGTATTTAATATGCATTCATTTTTCATAATTCATTCATTCCACAAACATCACAGTTTGTATTACTGTATGTGCAAGGCTCTGTGAAAGTCACACTGGTTAAAAAAAATTAAGACAAGGTCTCTCCTTATGGAGTTCGCAGTGCAATCAAAAAGGTGTCCAGTCTAACAGAGACCCAAATCTCTAAATATAAACATATAACCCGATTCAAGTTTCTATTTATAGCACTGCTGAAAAAGGTCCCCATTTTGTTTCCCATATGTTCTACACAAACATTTTAGAAATTTTGCTTCCAATATGTCCAAACAAAAAAAGTGCTCTGATTTTATATTCCCCCTATACAGAAGTTGGTGAAGTAATTAGAGGTCTTAAAAATACAAAAATATATAATGAAAACATTTACTGAACAGTTTTCTTTTTTAAATGAATTAATCATATTACAGCCTTAAAATAATAAAAAGCAAGATGCAGAAAAATTGCATTTGTATAAATAATATTCAAAAAATGTACATTTTCTATAAAAATTTGATTGTTATTCCTTAATGCCAATAACTATTTCTTTGTGTCTGAACCATCATTATCCATTTTCCATAGTGTAAATGTTTCTTAAACAGAGGACAGATATACACACTGGTGTGTCTAGAATGGTCCTATAGTCCTGCTGGAATTATTAGTGGAGTCCACTTTTTCAAATAGGGGAATTGTATAGAAAATTACAATCTGGGTATAATTCTTATTTCCATTGTAAATATTTGTCAACATCACAAAATTCAGTGCTATCTAAATTGATACAGATGACATATTATGGAACTCCACACCTGAAACAGGTTAAGTATTACAGAATCATACACCTGAAACTTATGTTATTAACAAATGTTATCCCAATAATTTAATTTAAAAATTAGAATTATGAAGAAAAAAGAAGTTGAGGGGTGTTGTAGAGGAAATTTCAAAATTAAACAAAAATATCACAGGTTTATGCCAATGATATATATTGTCTAAGTTAACTTTTTGTCGAATAAAAATTTTTAGATTAGTTTAAAATAAAATTAAATACATAAAATAAATTAATCAGTTGAGATGTGACATCTAAGAAATATTTTTTCCAAAGTAAAAAAGGGTGAATATTTTTCTGGTTCACAGGACTGTTGAGAACCACTGTAATAGCATTACTCACATTCCATTAAAATTCCAGAAAACAAAGAACTCAACATATAATCATAATTCAATTTCCCGTTGGATTAGAAAAAACTGTAGACTTGAAGAAGGCCTGTCCTGAAGCCCAGTACAAACACTTTATTTCTGATCTCGATGCAGCTGAAGAAGTGGCAGACTTTTCCTAAAGGGTTTTACCAGGGCCAGAAGAATTAATGAAGTTTAGGTAAGAAACATAATTTTAAAATTCTGAGCTACACAGCTTGTAGACATTCCTCCATTTACCTATTTCCTATTGCCAGGGGTATTTCCTATCATCCAGACTTGGAATTCTGAATAGACTTCTCTCTTGGAAGCACTTAGACATGGAGTTCCCTAGAACCAAGTAAAGCTTATACTTTCATTCACCCAAACAAAACAAAACAGAAAAAAACCTGTACTAAATCACCTGTGCCCAAACAGGCTGGAGTGCTTTCAAAGACACACCATCCCTGTTCATAGGGAACTCTCAGCCCAGTAAGCAACATCAAAAAATGAAGGCAGGTATTATGTGATGCACAAAATAGAGTAAAATAATAACAGATAAGGCAGAGCAATGGAAGAATACACAGTGGTTTAATATGCACTTTGGGACCTGGCCTTAGAACCTAACCACGGTTTAAAACATGGTTTTCTACATAAGCCATTACAAACAACTAACAAACAAATTATTCACAAAAACACAGTCTTCTGCTTCACACTGAGGGCTGCCTGTGACCAGAAGGACATTTCAATCTATGTGTACTTACCTTGGGCTTTTCCAGACCAGAACACACAGAGGTCTAGCCTCCAGCAGCTTTTGTCATTGGAGCCCATCTATTACAATTCAGGGTTTGCTACTGAATGACATTAATTTCTATAGCTATTAATAAAAGATCTTCATCCATTTAGTACATGACTCCCTCCCTTTGATTTCTGCTAATGTTTGACCAACAAAGTGTCAATACAATAGTCTCTTCATATAGTGCACAAACCTAACATACCTGAATGTTAAAGATAATTAACAATTAGGTATTTGTTGGAGATATTTGACAATTATTTAACAGGGCTCTTTGCAGTGTAATGATTTACAACCTTCAAGGTAAAGAAGCCCTCTTTAGGAAGGCACATCTTTCCATAAAAATGCTGACTGAGTATACACCACCAATATGAACTAAAATAGTATTTTAAAACTTAAAAGGTACTTAGTACTAATTAAAACTTTAATGAGCAGAATAAATAAGAATAAAGCCAGGGACATCAATTGATAAAGAAAGTAAATTCACAGCAGGAATCACAGGTTGCTCCTTTCATATATCGGTGCGTAAACGTTTCTATAGATCATGAAATTTCAGCTTCACATTGGTGCGGCTCACTCAGTTCCCTCAAGGGAGAATTGTACACATCAGCGTTGCTGGTCTGTGTCAGTCCCCTTTGCTGCTTGCCACAAGGAAACAATATGCAGAGTGCATTCTCAGAGTGCATGAAGAGGCACCAAGCTATGTGCTTGCTGTGAGCATGGGGTGCAGAGTGGGACCATCTGGGTCAAGTTCAGATTTCCCATTCTTTTAAACCCAGGGCACATTGTTTCCTTATCTACAAAACATGGGCTGTTATGAAGATAAGCTAAGTATATAAGGCATTTATTTGCTCAACTCAAAGTCTAGTGCCTACAAATGCAATTAAAGTGTTTTTATATTTCACCATTCCTGCTTCATAAGTTCTCTGTCGTGACCTCTCAGGTTCTTGAACTTTTTAAAATACATTATATTAGTTTCATGTGTATACCCCAGTAATTAGACATTATATAACTTACTAAGTGATCACCCCAAGAAGTCTTATATCCATCTGACACAATACACAATTATCAGATTATTGGCTATGTTTCCTGTGCTGTACTTTCCATCCCCATGACTATTTAACTACCAATTTGTACTTTTTATTCTCTTCATCTCTTTCACTCATCCCCTCAAGCTCTTTGCACTTTGTATAACCGCTGCTTCATCACTTGGTAATAATGAAAGATGGAAACTGGTCGGTGTCTAGTCAACAAACGTAGTAGTTTCTGAATCCCACTGAAAGTAGAACTGAATTCAGTCATGCTGGGTCCATGAGTGGAATGAATAGGGAAAATAATTTTTTTCCCTCTAAAAACTAAATAAATTTTCTTTTAATTTGCTGTTCTATTTTTGGCATCTATTATTTCTCCATGAGCAGTACTCCCCCAAACTCAACATATATGGCAACATTTAAATAAAATGAGACAGAGATTAATTTAACAACAGATTAATTTAGTAACACACTGGTTCACTGAAGCCTGATTCATGTCAATGTATTGAATTGGTCGAAAAGTTCATTTGCTGGAGCACTTAGTTGTCTTTAACTTCATTGAAACAATTTTGTTACATTGTGTTGTGACAGCTGTCATATCAGCGTGTTTAAAAAACATTAAAATTGATGAATTTTTGTGTAACCATTTTAATATTAGAGATTGAAGAAAATACACATTTTCAGCATATTATGCTCTATTATTTCATGACAGATAAAACCACAACTGAAACACACACACAAAAGATTTCTACAGTGTGTGGAGAAGGTGCTGTGACTGATCAAACATGCCAGAAGTGGTTTGCAAAGTTTTGTGCCGGAGATTTTCGCTGGATGATTCTTCATGGTCAGGTAGACCAGTTGAAGTTGATGATAATCAAACTGAGACATTAACTAAGAACAATCAACGTGATACCACATAGGAGATAGCTGACATATCCGAACTGTTCAAATCAACAAAGTATTGATGGAAATGAAAAAAAATGTCTTTTATTTTATGGGAAAAACTAAACAAACGTTTTGGCCAGCCCAATAATAGTTACATAAAAATCTACACCATGTCAATTGCTTGCCTTTAAACAGGAAAGTTACTCTGATCACTTTATTTTATTCACACTGAGAATTATAAAATAGTGCTTTAGGCTTACAGAAGATGACGGCATGAATTAAAAGAGAGAGTTTGGTGTCATATTTTTCTCTGGAATGCTTTCCTGTTTTATGATCTGTACTATCAAATTAGATGACCACAATCTTCAGTGCACTTAACGCGCGCCCTCCCTTCCCTGAGACCAAGGTGGGTAAAACAGGCCCAAGATGATATGAGACCTCTTCTATGTCTACAGAGATTTATCAAGAAGACTGTAGAAAAAGCAGTGAAAGTACAAGCACAATTACTGATCCTGCTCTGACTTTAGCTAGAAGTCAGAAAATACTCCAACGAGGGGACTTCTGCCAAGAAGGAGGCGTAGGTGGAAACACTGTGCCTTCTCCCACAACCAAGTTTGAATACAACAAAGGTTTAGTGAACAAAGACGCAGCCAAAGAACAGAAAATTGAACTATACAGAAGTCCAACAACAACAAACCATTCAACCCGACCTGAAAGAGGGGTGGAGCCAGCAGCAGAGCAGGGTCAGGCAGGAAGGATCCCCTGACCCAGACGAGAAGGCAGCCGGGGTAGCAGCACGAACCCAGTGAGGGTGCGGGGCAGGCTGACCACAGTCACACATTTGTGGGCAGATAAACCAGCAGAGGAGTGAGCAGTGAGATGGACTGCGCAGGCCCGAATGGCGAACGCAGTGAGGACGCAAGGCGGCAGACTGACCAAGGTTGCACATTTGCAAGCAGTGGGATGAACCACAAGAGCCCCAGCAGCAGGAGGCAACAGAGGGGACTGCCATTGCTTTCCTTTGACCTTGCTCCCCCATATAGCGTCACAAACCAGCTACTGAGTTGCCCCACCCTGGTGAACACCTAGGGCTCTGCTCCTCATATGTAACAGGCACAAACAGTTGAAAATATGACTCAAGAAGAACTCAAAGCCCCAGAGCCAATAACTCTAGGTGAAAAAGAAATAGCGAACCTCTCAGATGCACAGTTCAAAACACTGGTGATTAGGATGCTCACAGAACTGGTTGATTTTAGTCACAAATTAGAGGAACATATGAAGGCTAAACTAATTGAAATGAAGGGAAATGCACAGGAAACCAATAGTAATGGAAAGGAAAATGGGACTCAAATCAATGGAGTGGACCAGAAGGAAGAACAAAACATCCAACCAGAAAAGAGTGAAGAAACAAGAATTCAAAAAGATGAGTAGAGGCTTAGGAACCTCCAGGACATCTTTAAACGTTCCAACATCCAAGTTATAGGGGTACCAGAAAGGGAAAAGAAACAGCCATGAGTGGAAAACTTATTTGAACAAATAATAAAGGAGAACTTCCCCAGTCTGGCAAAGGAAATAGACTTCCAGGAAATCTATGAAGCTCAGAGAGTCCTAAAGAAGTTGGACCCAAGAAGGAACATACCAAGGCACATCATAATTACATTAGCCAAGATTAAAATGAAGGAGAGAATCCTAGAAGCAGCAAGAGATAAGGGGACAGTCACCTACAAAGGAGTTCCCATCAGACTAACAGCTGATTTCTCAAAAGAGACCTTCCAGGCAAGAAGGGGCTGGAAAGAAGTATTCCAAGTCATGAAATCCAAAGACCTACAGCCAAGATTGCTCTATCCAGCAAAGCTTTCATTTAGAATGGAAGGGCAGATAAGGTGCTTCCCAGATAAGATCAAATTCAAGGAGTTCATCATCACCAAGCCCTTATTATATGAAATGTTAAAGGGACTTAATAAAGAAAAAGAAGATAAAGGGACTTGTTAAAGGGACTTGTTAAAGAAAAAGAAGATAAAAAATATGAACAGTGACAGGACAGCAAACTCATAGTTATTAACAACCACACCTAAAACAAAAGCAAACCAAGAGGACAGTTAGATCAGGAGTGGAACCATAGAAATGAAGATCACATGGAGGGTTAACAACAGGGGAGTGGGAGGAGGAGAAGGGAGGAGAAGGCACAGAAAATAAGTAGCATAGACAGTAGGTAAAAAATAGATAGGGGGAGGGCAAGAATAATAGGGGAAATATAGAATCTAAAGGACTTGAGACACGTGGTCATAAACTAAAGGGGGGAATGATGGGGGAGGAGGTGTTCAGGGTGGAGGGGAATGAAGGGGGGGAATAGAACAACTGTAATGATATAATCAGTAAAATATATTAAAAAAAGAAAATACTCCAATGAAATCATATTGGGCTTACTTTGTTAGAATATACACACAGAATTTTAAAAAAGAATTATTTACCAACTTATCTGACAGTTATGTACAAGTTTATGTCCTTTATATATTTATATACGTTTTTCAGCAAAGGAAGATTAATAGACTTCAGATGCTATACACACGTTACTTTGTATTAAATCTACATTATGCAACAATTATTTCAGCTTCGAATCATCAACATTTACGAAGCTAAATATCACATTTTCTGTTTTAAAATTTCTCTATTTAAACACCTGATGAGTACATACATTTTATTTAAGTTTAATGGAAGTGATATAACATTTTCTTTTTAGGATAAAGGTGACAAGTGGCTGCCTTCCTCTGGAACAGCCTTGCTTACCCCTAACACAAAGTAACTATTTTCATCATACCCTCCTGGAATCAGCATTTGCTGGATTCATTGCACTTGGAAGTATAAGGCTTTCCTCCATGATTCCTCACTGGCATTAGATTCTTTGTAATACATTATTAGGGCCATATTTTTATTACCATGTATTTAAAAGTTAAATTATTCAGGAATTATTTTGAGTAACAAAAATGTTCTTCTAGAACCTTACTACCATTCTGTCATGTCCTCGGATGTTTCTAGAATGCTTAACGTACCTAACAACATTTCTCCCTTGTGTTACATTGAGAACATTTTACATTTAGTTTCTTAAATTTAAAAAAATGGTTTATTGTAGCACCTCAGAAATTTTAAGCAACCTATTATATTCTACTAATATACTAAAACTCTGAGTTAAAAGTGTGCCTATAAATACTGGAAGTAAAGGGGGAGAATCTCTATCATGAACACTCTGTGAGCAGACACACTGAGTCACTGCACACTGAAGAAAGTTGTAACCATCTTAGGCTTGGGGTCTGTGTCTCTCTGTCTCCATCTTAAGAGCTTCAGTTCTCCATTTAGATGCCCCAGTTAGGGTCCTGCTTTGTTTACAAGATCCCTTTGCATTTGAAAGTTTACCATGGCAAGTTTCTGGTAATTTCACACCTTTCCAAAGTACAATAGCCAAAAAGGGATGAAGAAAAGTTATTATAGCCCAATGTCTCCATGGCTAGTTCATTCAGTAACCTTTCCTTTTCCCTGCACAAAGGGGATATCAGCGGAATTCCACCCTTGTGTTGGATTCTGTATGTGATCAGTATCTGCACCCCTCTCAAACGAAGGGCTTTGAAGTGTGAGGAAAAACATCAGATGATAAATTCCTCTGATTACCTAGCTAGCCACATGCAAAAAAAAAAGAGAGACAAGATGAAGCTTTTATAAACTAAATATCACCTGTAAACTTCATGTATAGTTCATCATGCTTTAAACCATTCACACAACATAGAATGATATGTAAATTTGCACACTTCAAACTTTTATACAATATTCTCCACTGGCTACTCCAAATCCACTCTCCGCCTTTCTCCATGACAGGAAGGCCAACTTACGGGACTCTGCTTCTGGTTGAGGTCCATCAACAGGGACACCAGCAGGAAGTCAGAAGGCTCAAGAAAGGACAGGTCTGGCATTTTAATCCACAACCTCTGTGCCTGTCCCTAAAGGCTGATTTGGCACCAACTGAATTCGACTACAAAAGCCACAGTCCTGTAGGTGGCTCCCCTTAATGGCTGTTGCCAGTCCAAATGCATGCTTCACCATCCCCTATTAGGGTGCTGTAACCCTGGTTCCGCCTTTGTAATTAGTGCATCTAACAAATCTTCTTCAATCACCCATTTAAGGGTACTTTTGTTTCCTGTAGAAAACCTGGTGGTGGTTGTTTTTTCCAACTCACCTCAACCAGAAAATAGCTCGTTTTCCTTTGAATTCTATTGACTTTATGTTCTATTTACAGTAACATTTATACTGGAGTTACCTAAATAGACTTTTTTTCATATAACTATGATGTATTCAAGGACAGGAATATGTCATACTACTGATTTGAATCTTATTTAGACTATGGGTACGCAATGAATATTTAACAAATAACTCCTGGAATTACTTTATGCTGAAAGGTTGAGTAAGCAGTGAGTAAGCTGACTCACAGTTAGTCACTGAGACCTCCCTCTCGGTAACCAGAATTGAGAGGTTCTTCCTGTCCTGGGGAAGCATGAAACACCAGGGCCTGCTGGGAGCACCACCCCCTTCTGTGGGATTTCTTCCTCGGCAGCTCTCTCCGCACACATTTGCTCCACTCTATAAAGTCAAGTTTCCAGAATAAACACTCTCTGCCAACTTGGCCTCAATCAACTGGACTGGGTGGTCCAACAAAAGTAAAAACAACAGGGTCAGGGATAGCTGAGGGACAGCTATTACCACCCTAAAGCAAACCCCCAGGACCTGGCTGTACCTGTGCTCTTTTCCCAACCTCATGAACCACCTACTGTTGACACCCTACGCATGGAGTCTTACCAGTCCTCCTCCACAGCTCTTACGGCTCCAACATATGACAGCCTCAGATTCTGCTGAATGCCATCATCGGGGATATAGTTTTCCTCGACACCTACACCTTTCCCTCAACACTTGCAGGAAATAGAGGAAGAAGCTCATGTTCTACAATGATTAGCAGTGGACACTTGGCAAGCATCCTCAGAAGCTTGGGGTAACATTATTCCCAGAAACTTCAGGAAGGATTACCACTATATTTCTACTCCCATCTTTCCTTTGAAGATCTTCTATCATTTCCTCTCCTTTTTCCTAGTGAGGGCACACCTGAGGATTTCTCTGGCATTTCCCCCCTGGGTAAGCTCACCGCAGGAAACCACAGTCATAAGCAGGAAAGGGCTTATCTCTCATGTGTGAGGCTCGGATTCAAAAACACAACATCACAGATTCTCAGAAAAAAACAATCCTACGCATCTTCCCAGGAAAAAAGCCAAACACAGCTTTTCCAGTGATACTGTGCTAGAGAAGTAGCTCAAACTGGAGTACATGCGAGAGATAATGAAGTGTGATGTCAATCTCAGTTTGCCCCCATGAAGACACTTCATGGGAATATTTTTATGTTTTAAATCCTTACATCTCCTTGTTTATACTATACACAGACAGAGAAGGTACATGTAATAAAAGTAATTTCAGTCCATCTCCAAAGCCATAAAATACAAAACATAGTATTGACGTCCATTAAAGAAACTATCATGCTACCTGAACACAAACATCTTCTGTTGCCTATACACACGCTATCATGTTTAGATGTGCATTTTAAACAGAAAATTAAATTATCCTAGGGAATAAAATTATCACTAGGAAAATCTCCTAAAGCAATTGCAGCAAATTTTTAAATTATCATCTAACAGGCAGTTGATATCAAATAAATCAGAGTAAATCAAAATAAGATTAAATGTGTAAATAATGCATTGCTTCGATTCCACTATAGGTGCAAGTCATTACATGGAAAGGTTTGTATTTAAAATGGAGAACATTCACCAAAAGTATTATTTTTTATTTTTTATTTTCCCTGGTAGTTGTAAGCCATTATTTTATTTCCTTGCCAAAATATAATTAAATCTTAGATTTTATCTAACTCACTCACAAACCCACTTTTGCCTGTATATCCATTAAGAAATCTCATGTTTTAAGAATAAAAATGCTATGCTATCAAAAGCAATGATTTGCTCTTGTCAAAATTATATCATTAATATGTAAGACACTTTTTATAATCTAATTATAAAACTGGCCAGTGTTATTTCCAATGCACATATTGAAACTTTACTTTATTACAAGATTAGCTGAGGTTAAAAACGACAACAAGTCATCTGAATAAGTCAGAAGCAGTGATCTTATTTTATACCAATTCTTTCTAGAGCAGCTTATATTTGTTTTATAAAAATGGTTAAAATCTTTTTGAAACTATTACCTCTTTCAAGAGCTTTCTCTTTGATGTCATTAACTTTGGCCTCTTTTTTATTTTATTTTTATCTTCAATCTTAAATTAATTCCCAGGGAAGCACGTACTTGTTGGATGGTTGGAGGGATTAAACAGAGGGGTTTACAAAGAAAAGCAGCTTTTGATACGATGCTATTACAACATGATCACTTACCCATAAATTTTCAGATACTGAGGGTTTTCATGTTAGACACAAATGTTTGTTTTAAAAGCTATTATTGTGCAACAAATAAAATGAGGATTATTTTTGTAGTTTGTATTCATTTTACAAATAATCAGTTAACATGAGTGCAGGACAACTAACAATGCTTTATACTCCTGTATTATTTGCTGGCAGATTTTTTTTTCTTTGCCACAGGTTTCACTGTGATATGCTAATGGGGCCTTTTTATCCACCCAGTCAAAGGATTTCATTGATACTATGCAAATAAGGGGATATGCCTGAAATATCCCAATTTAACTTTCCCACCTGAGGACTACTGGATTTCTACGATTTGAGCAACTATGTAACATAAAAGACTATTTTGTTTAAGGCAGAAGTGTGTTTTGTAAATCACCACCCAACACATTTCTTTAAAATAGATTTTAAGAAAGCATTTTAAGCAAACAGATTCTAGGGTGAAGGTTTTAGGGTGTTCCCCAGCTTCGACTGCCTCCTTGCTTGGTCACTGCACCCTGAGTCCTTTGAGGGTATGTATGTATTCCTCTATCCGAGGGTACAGACTGGGGGTTCCTGCCTTTCTGGAGAAAGGTCCATGGGATGGTGTCTTCTGGGCTTTGAGTCTTGATTAGTATGTTGCCAGAAAGAGAAAAGGATTCTGCCTTGCTCCTGTAGTACATCCTGAAAAGATGGGCCTGTACGCAGGTAATAAACCTTGCTCTCTGAAAGTACATCAGGTCTCTCCTGATTTTTATCATGAGCCCAGCTTTTTGGCCTGCCACTGGATTCTGTGTGCTTTCTGATGTCCTTACAATAAATTCCATTTCTGCTTTAAATTAACTGTATTTCAATTTTATTGTTTGCATCCAAAGAACTCTAACTGATACAAGTGCCCTTTTGTGAGATTACCTCTATGATAAAGTAATGAACATCAGGTCCTCTTCCCAGAAATGAATAATTACCTGGCCTTGTCTGGTGGTCCTGAGGAATCCTTAGCAGGTAAACTTAAAAAATATCAATAGCCTTAGGAGAATTACTTTTTGTTTTGATGTTGCTATGTCTCCCTAGGACTTGGTAACTGATCAACATAATAATGCTACATTTTCCATTAATATAATAAACTTCCTAATTTATGATCTATAATCGCAATAATATTTGTAGAAACCCCAAGTGACCCAATTTCACAGACTCATTCCCACAATAAATTGATCGGTAAGACACATTAAGAGTCTAGATAAAAACAGTTCTAAAAACCCTGAACAATACTTTCTCCTTCTCTAATATGTTTACTATAATCTTTAGGAACCTCTAATACCCTTCGAAGCACGAAGCTATGATGATCACACTACAACTAAAATTTCTGCCCACAGATTTCTTGAAATCAAATGAAATTAGCCATCCGTACTAACATAAGATGTCTGCTGGGCCACCAAATAATGGTGCAGGCTTGGGCTTGTCATGCAGGGTTCGCAGGGAGTCAGGGATAATTGGAGGCATTCTGGGATATCCCTTATGGTTGATGGAATTCTAAAAATGTATCACTGCTCTAATTATGTTCATTTTTATGCTTACCATTATATGCATAGTTATGATTATGAGAGAATGATTTTGCCACGTTGTTATATAGCAGAGTTGCCTTAAGAGTGGGGCATTCTAATCTCTGGGTCCAGTATCTCTTGAGCTCTCAGAAGTACAGACAGTTTCAGGCTGGTGGCAAAAGAGGATGTCAGGGAAATTTGACTGAATGAGCCCTTGCTGGCCCTGAAGATGGAGAGGCCAGAAGGAAAGGAATGTAGATAGCCTAAAGGAAGCAGCATGGGACCCCCTGCTGAACACCAGGAAGGCTATGGGGAACTCAGAGGACAGCCACAAACGAGTGGGTTCTACCAGCAACCAGAATGAGCCTGGAAGTGAATTCTTCCCCAGAAGCCCCCATATAAGTGCTCAGCCAAGGCACACCTTGATTTTGGCCTCATGATTTTATCCCTGAGCATAACAAGTCAGCCCTGCCTTCTAATTTACAGAACTCTGAGTGTTGTCTTAATATGCTAAATCTGTGGCGACCAGTTAGGCAACAATAAAAAGCAAATATATCCCTCAGTCAAGAAGCTTAGCTAAAATTACTTCTCACACCAAGAAATCCATATCTCTTCCAATGGAAAAGAGGGTGTCTTTTGGACTTTATTCTCCAAGTTCTACTACGAACCTCACCTTCCAATAGGATCTTCTTAGTTGTCACTGAAGGGGAGAGAGATGAAAGGAAAGGATAGAAACAATTAATGAAGATTCAGTGCCAGGGATGTCACCAGAGTTTCCATTTAACATGCCAACAATCCTGGTGGCAAAGAGGGCACCCTCACTTCACGGAAGGAGAAATTAATCCCCATAGACATTAGGTTACACAGAAGCTCAAAGTTACCAGCAGGAGGCAAAAGCAAACGAGGAACAAGCAATTGTCAAAACGGGGCTTTTACTGTTAAATTTATTCTGAATTACACATAGCCAAAAAGTCCTGCACAGGCACTAAGCTCCAAGGATGCTAAAGAAATCCATAGTGGGCTTGAGTCCCAGGGCACTCGGGCCAGGAAATTCACACCTCACAATGCCTGAGGTGGGGGAAAAAGGTAGCTCACAGTGCCATTTAAAATGAAAGATTCTAAACCACTTCCCCGAGCCCCTTAAGCAAGTTATATGTGAACATTAAAAATCTGTGATTTCCTATTAATAAGTAAATGTCTAATTGTAAGCTACATTGTAAAACTAACTTGAAGAGATCTATATTTCAGTTACCCTGCAATTACATCACAGTGGGTCTTGTTGTCTCGGCGTCTCTCACAGAGCTGGTTGCAATGCTTTCTACCGTCCAGTGCAAACCAAGTAGACACTGTGAAAATCGTGTAACAATTGGTCATTAATCCTGAGAAGGCCAGAACAGATCAGACATAGACTAATACAAGTCAAGGAACAGAACTAGTGAAACTTAAGGCTATTCTTTTTTAATATATTTTTTCCAAGAACATTTATATAATCTTAATGGCATAGAACCCATAGTCAAATGATTCTAAATAAAATTGTCAGTTAGTATGTTTTTAAATGCTAGTTTCTCAATTATGGTGTTTCATATACCTTATCAGGCATTCCCTCGAAACAGCACTAGCTGAGGCACCCTCCAACCAGACTATGTAAATACACATGAACATAAGGTTAAAATCTAGCCTATAGATTACAAACCGGGACTCAAGAATTTGACCAACTGAATTGGAACCTCACCTCTGCCACTTATGAACCACCTGGCCTGGAGAACCATACATAATCTCAGCTTCCTCTACTGGACAACGTAGCTCTTAATACTAGTAACCACCTGGAGTGGTAGAGATGAAATGAATGAACACACATAATGCGTTTCCATAATACTAACTAGCTGGCAGGCACAGTTATAAGTGCCAGCTCTAACAAATGTTTTGCTCTGTTATATTCACAAACTCTCCTGCACATCCATTATCAACACATGAAGAACAAGCAAGGGAGATTTCTGGGAGCTGTTCTTCCAGCTCCCCCAGCCCTACACAGCTGCCCGATTAAACCACAAATGCACTCATCTCCAGACACTGGTATGAAAGAACCACTTTTTTAGTGAATAAATAAAAAATTTAAAAGACTGTAAAATAAATGTGAAATCTTCAGAGTTGTTATTAAGGGGAAAGTACTGGTAATCAAGAATCGAGTAGGTAATGTGGCTAGTAATATGGCTGCAACTATCTAGAGGCAATGCAAATTAGCAATATTTTAGTAGTTAAACCAGCAGAACACAAATAAGAATTCTTCTTAGGAATGTAATAGTACTTTAATTCCAACACACAGGGAGTAAGAAAGTAGTGGGCAGAGATATGCATCAACAAACTGATGCTAAAAACAAAATTATAAGGAGATAACTTAATGGCATATGCCAGTGGGTTCCATGTACCCATTAAACAACAATTACAAATTGCTCATTAAGAGAGACTGCTTTTAGCAAAGTCCTATAAATGTGCACTTTATAGGTAGACAGACCCTCTACTTTCTAGTTATGCTTAACCTTGGCCAGCTACTTTAAATATACTAAATCTCAATTTCTTCAATAACAAAAAGGATAATATGACTACCTCCTCATACTTATCTGAGGATTAAATGAGATAATGTGCAACAGTTGATAAGAAAAGCTCTTTAAGTTCGTCCATTACTATTCAAACCATTCCAAGATTCACATAAAAAAAAACTGTCACAAAAGTGGGAAGAATAAAAAAAAACCTCAAGCTAAATTACTTTTTCTACATAATAACTTCAAGAAAGTTAAGGGATTTCTAGAGCACAGTGTCCATCTACTGCTCTGAGCTCAAAAATGACCTCTGTACTTCGCCCACGCACATTCCCACTTGACGGTCAAACCTCCCAGGGTGGATTCCAGGATCCAAACATGCCTGTCTGCATCCGACAACACCGGAAACAGTTACCTCTCCTGGGGCCAGGCAGATTCTGTATGGACTGAGCCAGTTGCCCAAGGCAGACTTGAAATCAAGGGTGGCTATTTGTAGGGTGTGGCAGATGAAAGAATGATATCCAGCACAGCACCTAGTGAGATGAGGTTATGGCGAGTGTGGGTGTGAGGACCAAAGAGAACGATGCATGTCCTTATTTTCAGAGAGTACTTATACTATGAAGTTGTAAAAGAAATGGTATCTTCAGTACTCTCAGTGCAAGCAAACATGGAAATTCCCCAGGTAGAGCAGTACAGAAACATTTGCCCCATACATTAGTTCCTTGTGTGTGCACATTTGGACAAAGTACACAACAGTTTTAGCACATGGGAACATTTTTCCTACCTATACTTGAAAATGTTGTCTCTCACAAGCATGAGGTTTAATTAACACAATTCGCTACCAGACAACAATGTATTTTTATTTTGTGCTGCAACATTTTGAACATCAGTCAATGAAGTTTCCACGGAGGCAGAAGCCCGCCACCACCCATACAGCACATTGCTGTAAGCAAGCTGCTATGTATATAGCTGCCTTTGGCATAAGGGACAGAAATGCCGCTGTCCCAGCACAGAATCACACACAGCCATAGTGCAGCACTGCTCATTAATGTGCCTGTCTCCATCACATTTGCTCCATTCGCAGCTGAAATATTTAGAATGCATAGCTTCCACTGAATTATACTTCAACATGGGTAAAAAAAAAGTCTATTCCCAGAGTTAACTATTAACTTAAAAATTACATGACAAATTAATGGATCACAGTCTTCCATACTATTGTGTTTTTTAATCAAAGATCTTATTTCTTTAGAGCAGCTTTAGGTTTACAGCAAAATGAAAACAAGGTACAGGGGTTCCCATATATTCCCTGCCCTCACCCCCTCCTAGCCTGGCACATTATCTACACCCCCGCCAGAGTGGTACATGTGTCCTGACTGAGGAGCCCACAGTGACACATCATCATCACCCAGAGTCCACAGTTTACATTAGGATTCAATCCCGGTGTTGTACATTCTACGGGTTTGCACAAAAGTACAACATGTACCCATCATTGTATCACACAGAACAGTTTCACTGCCCTAAAAAGTCTCTGTGCTCTGTCTATTCATCCCTCCCTCCACCACCCCTGGAAACCATTGTAATTATTTCACTGACTTCATAGTTTTGCCTTTACCAAAATGTCATATAGTTGAAGTCATACAGTACATAGCTTTTTCATATTGGCTTCTTTCATTAAGTAACATAAATTTAAGTGTCCCTTATGTCTCCTGATGGCTCATTTCTTTTAAGCTCTAAGTAACAGCCCAGTGTCTGGATGGCAGAATACCAGAGTTCATCCAGTCACCTACTGTTCACTTACTGAAGATATGATATCTTGGTTGCTTTTAAGTTTGGGCGAGTATGAGCAAAGCTGCTATAAATATACATGTATAGGTTTTTCATTGAACGGAAGTTTTTTGCTCCTTTGAGTATATACAAAGGAGAGTTATTGCTAGAGCATATGGTAAGAGTACATTTAGGTTTGCAAGAAATCACACCATTTTGCTTTCCCATCACCAGTCAATGAGAATTGCGGTTGCTCCACATCTTCACCAGCACGTGGCGTTGTCAGTGTTTTGGATTTTGGCCATTCTAACAGGTGTACAGTGGCAGTTCACTTTTGTTTTTTTAATGTGCATTTCCCCCAGGACAATACGATGTTAAGAGTCTTTTCAGATGCTTATTTGTCATCTCTGTATCTTCTTTGGTGAAATGTCTATTAAGATCTTTGACCCTTTCATATCACTTTTAGGCACACAAAATCTCCTAGACAGTTATAATTCACTACAAAGCTCTGAATGCTAAAGTTTTACACAGAGATCTCTGAGAAACTGAAAACAGTCAAAATTATGAACCCTGATCTACAAGTTCCTTATCAGCCATACTTAGAAATCAAACCTAGAAATACACAAAAATACTTTATGTATGAAACGAGTAACAGAAAAGAGCATAGAAAGGTGGAATCAATTTCTGGAAAATTTGAACAGTACATATTCCTAACTGTCTGAATTTTATTGTGTGAATACCAGCAGTTAGCAAATGCTACACATACTGGGGGTACTGACTGCAACAAATACATGACAAAATACATACTCAAAAGTAAAGGGCAAAAGTAGAAGTGACCTCATTTTTTGACCTAAAGGACTAGAAAAAAATGTAAACTTTGAGCACCCACTGCCGCGAAGGTCTGAGGACACAGGCATGCGGTGTGTTGCCACAGGGAGGATGAGCTGTATGTCCCTGGGGAAAGTATCTGGGGATGACAATTAAAATTTAAAATGCGCACACCCTTTGATTCAGCAATCCTGCTCTCAGGAGTCTGTTCCTTAGGGAACAGAACAGTTCACAGAACACAGAACAGTTTCAGGGTCTCCAAAAAGGTACTGACATTTATGGGTGGATACATACAAACCACTTTTGTTTAACAAGTATTCGTAATAGTAAAAAAAATGAGAATAGCCTGGAAGTACTACAGGGGATATGGCTGAATAACTTACGGCATACCCACCTATACAATACTCCTCTGCAATTAAAAAATGAAGGAGATCAATATGTATTGACCAGCAAACACGTTTTGAAGTGCCGAGTGAAAATGACTCATTATTATTGGGTATGACATAATACCATATCTGTAAAATAAAAGGAGGTAGATTTATGTATAGGTACATATTTATATACTATTGCGTAGGCTTAAAAAGTATGTAGAAGACAGAAACCTCAAGAAGGCTAGGTTAAAAAGAAAAGAAGTCTTAACACTTCTAACAGTAAGCTTGAATTATTTTTGTAATAAAAATAAGAACAGTTGAAAGCCATAGGATAAAGTTTAGATTGACTTACTACATTTATTATACATGAACATCCACAGATATAATTTTAGTTAAATATCATTAACTGCTGCCTATAAAAAACTTGGCCCATTTGATATTCTTTTTAAATACCTACCCAACATTAACTGCCCCTCAAACTCAGGAGATACTCCTAGTCATATCTCCTTAGTTTCTTCACTCAGTGTCCCAGCGTCCTATCAGCACGCCTCCTACCACCACCAAACTACCCCAGGCCCCAGAGCTGAAGCTGGCAGGGCAGAGGCTTGAAGGACGGAGTAAAGTGAGGGAGTTGGTAAGGGGAAGGGGCTTCCATGGGCCACACAGACAGTCTGGAATCTCCCCAGATCATCATCTTTCTTGAGTCACTATTGAGTTCACTTCAACAGGACTTGACAGACAGTACAATCACATTAGCTGGTACAGAACCACACAGGCTCAGCGGTTCTTTGAAGGACCATCCCACTCCCCTAAAGCCACATCCAGTAAAGCAGGCACCATGCTTGTGCCCCTGAAGTTGCTTCTCTTAGTGCTTCCCACTTTCGGGTCTCGTACACAGAATTGCATCGCTGAATGCACCCAAATCTCTTAAGTAGGATAATCATACATTTTCACATATTTTATTATCCAACCAGGGAAAATTCTGAGGATGAAAGAAGATACTGCTAAATACTAGGCTGTAGAAAAAGCTATATGCCAAGACTATCCCAATTAAACAGATATAGAGTGGCCCTATCCATGTGCATTGAGCCATGACTGGCTAACCACCCCCTTTCCTCACGGGGACCCCTTGGCAGGAATGAGTGTCTTCCTTCGTCCACTATAATCACCATTTGCCTTCTAAGGGCCAATGCCTTCAGTCATTCTACATGCAGACACCACAAGTACCACATCCTCCCCAGGGCATCTCACAAATACACCTGAGTACTTCTGCTCCTTCACTTACTCCCTTGGCTCCTAAGCAAGCGCCGGCCATACACCCAGGTGCCAGGGATACAACAGCAAGGAGCAGAGAGACCCTTTGTGGAGGTCGCATTCTGCTTGGGGTGAACAGAAAACAAATAAATAGATAGATAAATACGTAATAGGTTGAGTGATGAGTCCCCCTGAGAAAAATAAGACAGGTGAGGGACACAGGAAGTGTGAGGTGAAGCATTCAGAGATCTAGGAGTAAGAGGCAGAGTGTTTGGGGCAGGAGAAACGGCAGGAAAGGACTCCAAAGGGAGAACATGGTGCTCAGGGAGTGAGCACGCGGGAAGCAGTGGGCCTGGTCATCTGGGGGTGCACTCCGGGTTTACTCTGAGAAATGGGCTAAGGGCACGTGCCAACCACTCCACCACACCAGAAACCAGGCGGCCTCTGTCTTAACAGAATTAATGTCTATGGGGCATAGTAAGATATTATTAATCAACCAGAGAAATAAAGGCCTTCTTGGGAAAGCAGCTCTCACGAACTCACTGGGAAATTGTGGTCCGTCTGCTTCTCTTGCAAAAGATAAGAGTGAAAAACAAGTTCTAGGGGGTTGCCAGCCCTACATGCAGATATTGAAACTTGTTGTTTGGCTATAGCTGCTGAAACACACAACTGTCAAACCAGTTATCACTCATCATTTTTAGCTGCAAATATCCAATATTACCACTGAAAAAGTAAAGTAGTTCCCTTATACAATTCATTCATTAATTTCCAAACAGTTCTAAAAGCTCATGTTCAGAGAAGTGTCTGGTGGGTTTTCATAAACTATAAGGAATGTGTAATCACTGACTGCCTCAAAGCAACTCTAGAACAAGCAGTAGGTTTTACACAACTGCTTTATTAATTGGAAATAATGTCTTAAGAGGAAAAGAGAAAGGCATTTGGAATGAATAAGCTGTTAGGTGCAGTCTGCCTAGAAAGTGTTGTTAAAATTAGGAGAAAATGCCACTCTTTAAATACCAAATTAAATTCCCAAATAATTTATATTATAATTTAAATGTATAATAATTTATAAGCCTAGACACGGCTTATCAGTGACTTCACAGGCGAACCGTGCAAATCAAAGAAAATTAGTATTAAAGACTTATAAGTGTCTCTCAAAGAACTAAAAAAGTACTTTCTAATAAGTATTTTCACACTCGCAGGACTTAACAAAAATCATCTCTTTTATACTGTTCTAGCTTTTAAATAATCTGCCACATTCAAATCAGTCAATTGGCTGTCAGTAAGATCTACACAGTAAAATTAGATTTTGGTGGTCTCTTAACACTAATCCTTTACATACTCTAGGCTAGAATAATCATCTTCCAGCTGATGGAAAACTTTCCCAAATGAGACATAAACCAACTTTTTGGGACATGAAGTTTTAGTGAGGGGGGATGATAGTTTAGTTATAAAAATAAATAATACTGATTTTGGCTACATATTAATCTTTTACAGTTGACATTTGTAAGCTAGATACAGTGTAAGCCGGGCTCAAGGACAAGGATGAGGTAGGAAGTTCAAGCTCAGCAAAGCATTAGAAACAGGTGACTACTTTGCTACAGTTGAAACCGATTAGCAGTCACCAAACTTCTTCCTTAACGCCAGGTCTCGAAGTTGACCAAAAGGTTATCATTCTACTCACCTGTCACTGAAGAAGTGACTAATGAATTTTTCCAACAATTGCAGCACTAATTTCTGTTTGTCAATAGACAAGAATGCTATGGAAATACTGAAAAAGTAAGTCAAGACAAATGTCTGCCACCCTGAGCTTATAAAATCTCAGAATACACTTCTTGAGAACAAGAGCCAAGTCTGAATTAGGCCTTTATTCCTTGATGCCTAGCACAGTGCCACATGAATAGCAATTTCAAATTTAAAAAATATGTTGCATGAAAAGTAAACAATACTTCCCCCACCACTGCCAAGTTTCACATACCACTGACTGATCTGCAAAGGTTAGTGTGTGAACAGGGGTCAAACGCAGGGTAAGTGGTGCTAGTAATCCTTCACCAAGTCAAGAGGGTCAGGAAACAGTTCTGAAAACTTGGCCAGGCAGTCAGTGTTCATCCCATCCTCAGTGATGGAATAAAGGGAACTTTGGACATTAGTAAACTTCCAGAGATAACTTACACTGGACACTTAGGATTTAATTTTTATGTAAATTTTTGTTCTCTCAATAGGCTCTTCCTGAATTTAAGCCCAAGTGTTTTCCCTCTTGGTGAGGGCCCTCACACACTGTTCAGTTTCCCCGTAAAACATCACAATGCACTCAGCACTGATTTCAGCTTCCAGCAAGTTACATGAGATGATTTAAAACACAAACTATCTGCACAACTGCAATGGGGTTTTTAGAACACTAAAAGAGCAAACCTCTAGTCCAAGGACCTCACCAATAACACCCAAAAGAAGAAACTTCTACTTCCAGTACTTACAAAGTGAAATTATTTTATTAAAACTGATTTAGTTTATATTTTCCTCCAAGACGATTAAATTGTATTTCAAAATGCAAATTGAGCATGCACATTGTTTCCACACTTAATGATAACCATGCCAACACCCCCCTCCCCCTTTACTGCAATCCCACACCAGATCCAGAACAAATGCACCACTTTAGGGCAGTGATTTTCAGCCGGTGAGTACCACAAGAGGCACACCAGCGTGCCACAAGAAGTTTTAAAACATTCATTACCCAACTATTTAGTCAGGGGCACTGACTTCTTTTCTCTCAAACTATCATATAAAAAATGGCAATAGCCAACAGAAAATAGCCATCCAGTGTGAATGAATCAAAATTGTACCTATTTTTGTCATATCAGCAAAAATATAGATATTTTTGGAGTGTGGCAGAATTTCAGTGATTAGTTTATGTGTGCCACAAGATGAAAAAGGTTGAAAATCGCTGCTTTAGGGAGACAGCTAAGGCCTTTAGCACTTCCTATTTGTGTTTCTAACTACTAAGACTAAGAGCCATCTCTTTTCCACTTAACTAAGCAAAATAACCATGTTTGGCTTCATTTCTCCATCTCCACAAAAAACAGAATGAAGAGTCTACCCAGCAGATACAGACAGAATTTAATGTAATTCATTATTTTTATTTACTTATTTCACTTCTCCCAGTGTCCAATTATCCACGATGTGTACAAGAACCTCACAAGTAACTAACTTCTCTACACTTGATGGAAAACCTCACATCCCCCTCATCCACACTTAGTTAGGAAAAGAACTGCCTCTATAAAATTAGGATCTCAAACTCCAGCCCCCTCAACGCTGCCCAGCCTTCCTTTTGTTTCCTCCTTAGCGTTCTCTCTCCTTCTCCACAAAGAGTGCCACGCATTTGCTCCTCTCCTCTCTCTGCCTTCCCATCTTCTTCCCAAACTCCCACACACCTTCCCACCTCCCTCCCCTGCACAGGAGAAACAGAAGCCAGGGCAGGGGACCCTTCAGCTCCCATCTTCAAATGTATGCCTTTCCCTGAAAGTGCTTCTGCCATTTCCTCCAGCTTGGGATGATCCTTCTCCCTGTGTTTGGCATCAAATTCCTTCCCATCTTCTTGGGAGTTTGTTTTGACTTTTCTGTGATGCGTGGTAGACTTGAGACAGAAAGTCACTACCATTTCAGTGAAGCCATTTAATTTCATAGGCCTGACCACCTGAGAAATCTGTATCCATCCCAGTTTTGAGCGCTGTGTACACTCGCAGCATCTTCTCTCCTTTGGTCCCAGGATAACATTTGGCAGGTGTTCCTTATAGTTTGTGGTTTGAGGATGCAGCTGTTTAACAGAAGGCAACATTTTCTTCTTTGTTTTTCATTCTTTTTATTCCTTTTGGGGGCTTCAGGGCAGAAAAACTGAATGAAAATGCCTTTACTTCACCATCTTTAAATAGGTCTTTGTTTAATTTTTAAACAGTTTAAACTAAGGCCAATAAACATTGTTTTTCTGTAAAGACCAAATACTAGCTATCCCACAAGTCTTACTAAGTTGATTAGACTATGAGAAAAATGGCTTACTCTTCAAGTTACCATTCTGACTATACCTGAAGACTGGACTCATTTATAAAAGACAAATTCTTATTTTTGTCTATGTTTCACTGTTGCCTTATGCAAAAATCACAAATATGCATTTTGCTTTCTACTTATTAACAATCCCCATAAGGCAGTGGTTTGCCCATTTCAGTAACCATGGAGCCCAACACTCGCTGAGCTTGTGAACTGCCATTTAAAAAACAGGTCCTTGAAAGACACACCTGAAAAAAATCATAATTCTTACCAATGCCAAGGATTAATTTTCATTTAACTTAGTCCTGAATAAATTCATGTTGAGTGCTTTAAGGAGGGAGGTTTTTCCCTGAGAAATTGCATTAAAAAACTAACAATATTTATTATAGCTGACCACCTTCCTCTCTTAACCTTGCTAACTATGAATGAAGCTTTTATAAACTCTACCACTTGCGTACCAGCCACAGAAGAGGTCACTATATAAAATTCTCATCTTGTCTCCATTTATGTTTTTTTATTGTTGTTCAAGTAGAGTTGTCTCCATTTTCCTCTCTCCACTCTCCATTTATGTTTTAAGTGTTTTATTTGCTTATTTCCTTTTCAAATCAAAGAAAAAGAATTAAAACTAAAGCAAGTATATGAGCTTTTAAAAGACACTTAAAAGCTCTGGCCAGTGTAGCTCAGTTTGTTGAGCATGTTCCCATGAACCAAGGGTCATGGGTTTAATTCCCAGTTAGTGCACATGCCTAGGTTGTGGGTTCAGTCCCCAGTCAAGGTGCATGTGAAAGGCAACTGGCTGATGTTTCCGTCCCCCTCTCTCTCCCTCCCTTCTCCCTTTCTAAAGTCAATGAGCATGTCCCCTGGTAAGGGTAAAAAATAAGGATAAAAGACTTTTAAAAAGTGCAGCCTCCTCTTCCACCCCCATACCCCGCGCCCCTCTCCGCACCCCAGCTATTCAACCTCAAATGCAAAGCAAGATCAACTATGATGGTCAACTACTGTGACTTACAAAGGACAAATGATCACTGACCTGTTCCAATTCTATGTACTTTATTTTGGGAGAATATTTTAGAAATGATCATTGTTTTTTATTCCACATTATTATCATGTGTTCCTTAACACAACAAATAAAAACACTCCTTTATTCTATAATGAACTTTCTTCATTAAAAAAAAAACAGTTGTCTGGGAATAAAAGAAATACAAATTTTAGTTAGGTTAAATTAGATACATTTTTTTTTCTGAGAATGGCAAAATGAAGAACTGCTACACTGTCAGCCCTCCAGAGCTGGAGGCAGTAGTCAGGAGGGAGGGGGGGAGAGGCAGGACAAAGCCTCCCTCAGGACCGTGGCACACGGTCCTGCTAACACAGGCATCCTGCTAACACAGGCCAGGCAGGAAATGCAACCTGACAAGTCGTCAGAGACTGGAGCAATGTTCCATCGAGTGTTTTTAAATTCAGTTCCACACAAGTCAACTCAGTTTTGCCCGGAGATCTTGCCAGGCATTTAACTGGTGTGTATATAATTAATTACTTGTCTCTCTGAATTGGGGTGGGCGTGGAAAACATCACAAGGGACAGCCAAGTGTTTACAGAAGAGAATGAACTAAAAGACCTGATGTTAAAGGTAGCCGAGCCTGGGGGATTCATTCCATCATTAAAAAGTTTTCATTTTACTGTAACAAGTTTTAGCAACATTTTTGTTTGTTTTTCATCTAAAGGTTGTTACCTTTGTTTTGCTTGGGAGTTTAGGAACAAAAATGCAATGCTACTTATTTCTGAGTTAAAGAGATACCTTTTTCATCTTATTAATCACTTCCAGTCATCTCTCATAATCAATCAAGTTGCCTGACATATCACGAACATCCTTAGAATATTCAGAATTTATTTGAGGGGGTGAGAAGTTAAAATTCCTTGGAAGAGGTCCAAGATATATACTACTTTGTATGAACCTTAGCTAAATTCTGAAAAAAAAAATATAGTGATATACAAAACAGCAACAGTACATAAATTCAGTACATGAGACCGAGACATAAACAGTACATGAGACCGAGTCTCATGTAGCAAAAGCATCAATGTAAGAAACGTCCAAACCAGTAGAGAATTTTTGTTTAATTGAGGCAAACTGGCAACAATTGCCAGGAAGCAAAATCTCAACAAACTGAGAAAATGCTCCAGAACATGGCAGTTTGGGGGCTTATTTTATACATTGGATTAGAATCAAAGGAGGAAACATGAGGAGGGTTATATGGAATCCATTGGTGGTAGATTAAGGGGGCAGGAGAAAGCAAAGAGGGGAAATGTCTGGGACTGGCTAAGAAGTAAAACAGAGAACACACACTTCTCTTACATTGGGAGGTACAGGACAGTTAATGTTTAAAGTACATAGAGATATTATTTGAGGACACAAGATAACAATGAGGGGTTCTATGGCCTAGGGCTCTGGGGCGGTAGCCATGCCCCGAGGGGCTGGAAAAAGAGATTACTCTGACATTTGGAAGGTGTGCTTGGTTGGTGTCAGATGAGTACAAGATTTATCAGGATGATGACTTAGGAATTATATAATGTCTAGTCACTGGGGTGTACACCTGTAACTAATGTAATATTGTATGTCAACTGCACTTGAAAAATAAAAATTATTTAAAGTCAAAAATAAATAAATATAAATGATTTTGGAAAAAAAGTTAGGTGAGGTACAAAAAGACAATAGATGGGCTCACTTAAAGACTGACTTTTGTCAAGAAAGCTACAGGCCTATAACGTAACTACTCATCACGGCCTGTTTTCAGTCAGGCATGTTTCATTCAGACCACCCTATGTCACTGCTTTAGGTCTCTGAGCTGAAAAGGCCTCCCATGCAGGTCTCCATGACTCTGTCAGGTTCAGTGTGTGGCCCCTTTTTCAGCCACAGCGGAAACTTTACCGGACTGCTACATGAATGTTTATATAGATCCCAGTTCTTTCCTTCTATTGGATATAACTTTGCTACTTGATTCAACAATGATTATGAAAAAATATTATTGTCATAACTAATAACTATGTTCATGATCATTTTAGAGTAATACACATTTTCTTTCTGTGTTCCAGAGTCTGACTTTATAACATCAAGCATGCTACAACATAACTTCTAGATCAAAAATATACTTTGAATCAAAGTAAGCTTTAACAGAGAGGGAAGGAGGAAGGGAAGGAGGGAGGGAGAAAACCTATACACAGGAAGCTTTTTATTGTATTACCAACTTTTTATAAATTAGCTGCACTGTCTAGTGCAGTAGCCACCAGACACATAGGGCTACTGAGCAATTGAAAGGTGGCTATTCCAAACTGTGACATAGGTGTAAAATACATAACAAATTTGGAAGTGTAGTTTTAAAAAATGTAAAATATCTCATTAATAGATTTTATATTGATGACAAGTTGAAATAATACTATTTTGGATATTTAGGTTACATGTATTCTATACATCAAATATGTATTCAATGTATAGAATACATGTTTGATGTATAGAATACATTAAAATATGTAATTAAATTATATGAAAATGTTTTACTTTTAAAATGTGGCTACTTGAAAATGTTAAATTTCAATTATGGTTCACATGGTATTTCTATTGGACAGTGTGGTGTTACAGACTAGTGCTGATGTGGTCTGTGAGGCAATTCAGCCAACCATCAGCTTAAACAAAGATGTAAGACGGCATGCACTCCCTCCCTACCTCTCTCCTGTGAGTGGGGCAGTGAGAGGGAACAGCACAGCAATCAGTCAGGAAGGTTGTTGAAACAATGGATTCAGCTCATTGCATTAACCTTATATCTGACATTTAACTCTCCCAAAAATTTCCTCTACTTCACTGCTCCTCCCTGTGAAAAGTTTCCAAGCAAACCATAACCTGGTCTCTCAAGAAGCGATCATACACTTAGATCAGTTAAACTGCGGCAATCACCACTGCTCCAGAAATTCTGAATCCAAACAGGCATGTGAATAGACAGGTGCCTGTAGGAATTCATGAAGCTCTCTCAGGTCAAACACACAGCAGGACTTCAGCACACATCAGGCTGCCCTGCCCCCATGTGTGCACTCCCTGTTAGCACTACCACCGACAGAGGGATGGTCTCCATGAAGGGGTTGGAGAATGGTTTGTTGAATTCTAGCCCTACCCCTACTAAAGCTCTCCACTGCTTCAGTTGCTTCCCATCTTCCTGCCCTTGCCTCCCTGGGTTTCTACGATAATTGGAAACTTGTGTTGGTCATTGAACATTCACAGCATGGTGCATGGGCAGTCTCTAACATATCTTGAGGAAAACAGACTTACCATTTTCTTGGAACAGTTTCAGGATACAGAGACACTCATTCATACATTCAAAAAATATTTACAGAGGTCCTACTATGTGCCAGGTGTTGTTATAAGGTATATGGCACACATTGTGGAACCAAAAACACAGAAAAAAGGATCCCCTGTTCAAATACGTAGACAGACAAAAAATAAGGAACATAACAGAAAGGTGAATTACACAGTGTTCTCAAAGGTGGCAAGTGCTGAGCAAAGAAAAGCAGAGCCAGGGAAGGGAAGGCCTGGGACTGGGGGTGCACAGAGCAAGCAGTTATATGGGGCACCCAGTAGAGCTTCACTGAGAGGGCGGGGAGACCTTCCGGAATGAGGAGGTGGGGAGACCAGCATCCTGCAAGGGGGCTGTGGCCGCAGGGGTCTAAGTGAGGGGCATGGCTGGATGAGGGGTAAACTGACAAGAGGACACAGAGGTGACAGGGCCAGACAGGGCAGGACTCAAGGTCATTGTGAGGACTTCATTCCCCTTGAGAGGAGAACCTGCTGGTAGATTTTGAGCAAAGGAATGATTTGCTCTGACATCTGGTTTGAAGGAATCACCCTGCCTTTTGTTGCAGACACTATGGGGGCCAAGGGTAGAAGCAGGAAATATTTAACTAAAATGTGTTAAAAACGGTTGTAATTGAAAGTAAAACAACAACAAAGAAATAAAAAAAGAATAGGAATCGCAGTTTCTGATCTGGAGTGAGAGAAAGGTTACCAGTGAAGTAACCTTGTGAAGTGGGAGTGAAGTGGGAGAAGAGGGGGGAGCACACGTTGCCAGGACACGAAAAGGTGTCTTTCCTACTGTTCACTGAAGACCGGGTGTGGGGTTCAGCGTCCGCACACACGCCTGCAGCAAGCTCCTCACTGCTCTTGTCCTTTGACAAAGGACCACTTTCACAAGAGTCCGGCTTTCCTTTTCACATGAAAGAAACGCTTTCTCTAAAAGCAAACAACTTACAACAACAGAAAAAGAAAAAAAATGAACAAAATTGACCCTGGTAATTCCAACCTGATTCAACATTTTGTGTGGACTGCCTTTAGGTTGCCTTTGAGCGGGAAAATGTGAGCATGTAAAGGAAAAAAATTAACAGTATAAATAAACATTAATACAGAACTAATTTTCTTAGTTCTCATTTCACTGAATAATTATACCTCTGGGCTACCATGAATAATTTATTAAGTAGCATCCAGTTTATATGTAGTCCTGCAACTTTTGCCCTCATTATGCAATTATTTGAAATTATTCCAGGGCAAACCATGGCTTAAAATGGACTTCCATGCAAACGTGTTTCCTATTAGTCGGTGGCTAGTTAACCAAATGTCTCTCAGGTTAACAAGAGACATTGAAAATGTTATGTAAAAATCTTCCTGAAATATGTTCAATGATTCATTAAAGTTCTAAAATGCCAAAATTCCTTTTATTTTTAGATTATACATACTGACCCTTAACTCGAGTTTTTAAGGCATATAAAACCATATATTTGCTTCTTGACTTCTTCACAGTTATCAGAAGCAGTCTATACTTCAACTGAAATCGTGGTTACAATATTATCCTCTTAAAACAGTTCCGTTTTGGTGGTTTGGGACTAAAGGCCACAGAAGAGTTCCACTTCACATTAAAACTGCCCTCACTTTTCGCTGTTATAGTAAAGCAATAAACAAAGCAGCACCAATTCATTAATCCTTAGAGGTGACCTGTTTGGGTAAGTCTAACATCGTGAAGAACCCTGACTGCACAGAATAAGTGGTCCTCCTCATTTTTCTGGCTGTTTCATGTTCTCTGTTACATTGCAGATCATTATAAAATGGCAATCTAATTACAACTATTAATTATGCCTGTGATTAATTTGAAATACCTGACAACATGTAAATGTACAGCGAGAGACAACACATAGCCTTAATGAATCCTAACACCTGAAACTGTTTGGCATCATTATCAGTCAAGTAACTCTTCTTAATTTCCTCTCAGCTGAGCATATTAATAAGTTGGTCCCTAGTATTATTTACTGAAAATGTCTTCAATACAAAGCAATTAATGTGCACTTGAACTATGGCCTAGCACCGCAAACTAGGTTCCCCTATCAGCCTCCCAGGCCAATCCTAAAATAAAACCATTAGGCCCTGCATTTGGCTTCCCTTTAATATGTTCCTATCCACCCTGCCCAGCACCCCACCCCCCTCAAAACATCTGCTGACTGCCATGGAACCTTGAAATACAGTAAGATTTACAAGCCCTTTGTGTACCGCTATGCAAATTGTTTATATTGGAAATAGTGGGGGAGTTTGATTGGGGGGATAAATAAAACAAGCATTCTGCGCCAAAAACACTAGGGTCCTCATCTGAAGGCTGTGTTCCTGAGAAATGGGACTGAGACATGGTGAGACCAGGACTAAAAGACCTAGTGGGTTTCAGAAGACTTGGCCCCTTGACTTCCACTACAGGAAGTGGAATTAGATCTGTATGATAGCCTGAGTATTGGCACAAAATGTTGTGAAGATCCTCTGGTCACTGGAGCCCTTCCCTTCATTAAACTAAAAAAGAACTGATAACCAAAGCATAAGGCTGCCCAGTGTCTATCCTAGCCAAAGCACCCTGGTAACTCAGCTCTCTTCAGGTTCAATTATGGTAAAAGGCAAGACTAACACAGATGTGAGTGTTACTACTGATTTAGCTTGGGTTTTCCTTTCCATCTGCTTTTCAATTTACCCCTACAAACAAGAATCCAGGTCTTTGCTCTGGGGAAGGAAGGGAAGAGAAGGGAAGGGAAGGGAAGACGGGAATAAAAAGGGAGATAAAGCATATATACAGGAGGTTAAGGGGAAAAGAGTAGAAGGGAAGGAAAGAAATGTTAAACCCAGGAATAAATGGTTTTTTTACCAAAACTTTCATTAATAGCTTTACCTCTTGTTTTCTCTTAATTAAAACATTATTTCATAAAATGGTATTTTAATAATATGTCTTTAAAATATTTTGTGGCATGTCTTTCTCCTAAGATCTAAACACACCCTGTCATTTTGCCATACATCAATATATCTCATTGTTTAAATCTAACAGAATATTTGCCACCTATGAGTCATAAATATTAACAAATTTAAATGCATCTGTTCTATAAATTCTGATTTGAGCATTTGTAGGGTAAGCATATTGATTTGAGGAAATAGCTCCAAATATCCTAATTTAAGTGCTCTTTTGAATCATGACACCTTCAAAAAGCAGCAGATCACTGGAAGACAGTATAGGCATAATTTGGTCTCCCAATTTTGAAACACTATCGAAACTGGAGTGGAGTTCTACTATGAAATGCCTGGACAAATGTGCAAGTTAATAAACAAAACACACATAAAGCATCCACTTACATGAAAATCTGAACAGATTCAGAATCATGAAAAATACAGATAAGCTAAAAATAAACCATAAACTATACAGTATCTCAAAAACAGATTGTGCCTGAGATTTCTACAAAGCAATACATGAACTTCCACTCCTTAGAAGGAAAATTGGTTGTCTGACTGACAGAGGCTGAGAAAATGTGATAATAACACCTACTTAATCGTCCATCTAAATGTAAAAGGAACACTCACCTTTGATGGCAAATTATACATGCAGGGATTCCTACTGGTAAATATATTCACTCTTATTAATGTCTTGGTGACAACTTCAAAATTTTTATCTCTGAGCTAGACCTCTTCTGCAGCCACCAGCCTACATATCCAATTTCAACCCTAACATCCTGATTCAGATGTCTTTGTCACCTCAAACTTAGAATACCCAAGACAAGCTTGAAATTCCTCATCACACCCCATGTCCCAAACCTGTTCCTCCCACAATCTTCAACTTCTCTATTAATGGCAACATCATCAATCCAATTGCTCAGGTCAAAAACTTTATGGTCAGTCTTGACCTGTCCTCTCCCAACTCAAATGTAGCCTTTCACCAAATCCTGCTCACTCTATCTTTAAAAAATATATCCAGAGACTGATTGGTCCGCATCACCTACCACCAGGTCCAAGCCAACTAAAATTCTTACACTGAATATTTCAGTAACTTCCCAATGGGTCAGTCACCTTGCTTCCTTCCACCTTGTCCTGGTACAGTCTGGTCCACAAAATGCAGTTAGAGTGATCTTTTAAAAAAGTGAGTCAGACCATTTGACACTATGGCACAAAAACTTCCAGCGGCTTCCCACAGTCACGTAAAGCCTTCCAGCACCCTACTAAACTTGAGCCCTGTTCCTTTTCTGAACCCTTCTCCCATGACTCTCCCTCACTCTCACTTGCTTCTGCAGCTCTGCTTTCACCACTCACTCTAGACAGGCTCACTCTTCTGCCTGGAACACTGCTTCCCCAACTATCTGCATGGTCCCCTTTCTAACTTTCATCAAATGTCAGGAGGCATGACCTGACCACAGTATTTCACATCTGAAACCATCTCATCTTCACTCATGTTCCTTTTCTGCCTCTCTCTGCTTTTTTTCCATAGCACTTGTCCCCATCTCTATACTAACTTATAGTAGCAGATTATGTTTTCTAAAAATAAAGCTCCAGCAATACGTCCAGACCCATATGTTCCTCTAGAAACTTGCCACTCCCAAAACAAAACGGGAGTCTATATGCCCTCCCCTTGAACCTGGGCCTTTGTGATTGCCTCCATTAATGTAGTATGGTGGAAGTGACTCCATGCAATTCCCAAAGCTAGAGCATGAAATGCAACGCAGCTTCTGCATGCCCTTCTAGGGATACTCCTTCTTAGAATCAAGCCTCTATGCTACAAGGAAAGCCAGGCCACGTGAAGAGGCCCATAGAGAGGAAAACCAATTCTCTCTCCACCCATCTTAGCCTAAACTGAGCTCCCAACCCAGAGCCAGCATCAACCTGCTTACAACAGGAGTGAGTCACCTAGAAGCACCTCCTCAAGCACAGGGCCACATATGTGGGGCCAGGGTGGCCACATATGTGGGGCCAGGGTGGCCACATAAGGCCCTGTGCTCACAAAAGCTTAATTTGGGGTTTAGAGCTGTGGTCAAAGTCTTGAAATTCCTAACAATTTTACCTTTGAAGTTGTATTCTGTACCTGAAGCCTGATGAGACAATGGATCAGGCACCAGGCACTTGGAGCCTTGGTTCCTGTATGGTCCCACATCTCCAGTGCCTAGCTTCCCTACCCACCCTCACTCAGTGACCACTGCCTCCTCTGTCCCAGGCAGGAGCCTTGGTGCAAACACAGGGAGGGAATCCTGTGATGTTTAGGGTACAGTGTGGCTTTCCCCATCCTGAGCTGGCTGCAGTGGCTCAAGGGACTCCATGTGGGCAAGCCCTCATCTACCCCAAATCCAGGTGCCAAGCACATCCATCATGAAGGTTGCCCTCCCTTGAGAGTTTCAGGTCCACTGCAGGTCAGGGTGGCAGGCCCAAGAGCACCCCTGCCCAGGGCACAGAGTGTCTGTCTTGGGGCTGACTGCTGGTGGGCTACTTGTGCAGAGTTGCAAGGCAGGACCCCAGGTGCCAGTGATGATCTGCATTGCCCAGTAAATATCCCCAAGTCCAAGGGAACCTGTCCATACAAAGTGAATAAAGACACATGACATATTGAGAAAGAGACTGTAGAATGAAGGGAAATGTCCTGTATTTTAATACCTTCAACAGCACTTTTCCTACTTGTCAAACAAGAGGCCTCTTACTTTCACTGTGCATTGGGCCTGCTCCAGCCTTCACATGAATTACCCCAGCTGATGCCACATGAAACCAAGATGAGCCTTCCCCCACTGAGCCCTGTCCTAACTGCAGATTCCTGAGTAAAAGCAATAGTTACTATGCTTTTCATTTGCTCAGTTTGGAGGTGGCTAGCTGTTCAGCAAAAGATAACTAACACACTTAGCTGTTTACCTTTTGACTCCTCCCCTCACCATATACCCACATAAGAGCACACGCATGACCTGTGAAGACAGTGATTTTAAGGGTGTTTTGCTCATTTCTGTATCCCCAGCACCTAGAATAGTATCTCACATACAATAGTTGCCCAATAAATATTGACTCAATGAACTGAAAGGTCCCATTCTAATGAAATGTTATCTTTAATTGGGGCTACCAATAAGGAGTCACCAGTATAGGAAAATTTACTAGTTTAAAATACTGAGGGGTAGCCCTGGTTGGAGTGGCTCAGTTGGCTGCGCATCGCGCTGCAAACCGAAAGGTCACACATCTGTTTCCAGGCCAGAGTACCTGCGTGGGTTGCAGGCTCTAAGCTGGGTCCCCATCGGGGTGCTTACAGAAAGCAATCAGTCAATATTTCTCCCCCTCTCTTTCCTTTTCCCTTCCCCTCTTTCTAAAATACAATAAAAATTTAAATAATAATAATAAAATACCGAGGGTTAAATAGTTGGAGAGTACGCAGTGTAAACCTGCTGGCAGCCGGTGTGTTCTGGAAGGGTGGGGTTTTCCCCCACAGCCATTAGTGGTCTGGTCATTCTGGAAAGACAGCACCAGGCAGGACTGCCCTCCCCACCCTGGCCAGCCAATTACCCCTCAGAAAACAAGGTCATGGCCTGTGACCACCATGCTCACCACATAGGCTTGCTGCGAGAAGCAGAGGGCATAATGCACTTATTTTTCAAAGATGGACATAGTATCTACTGGATGCAAAGACATATTCCAGGTCATTAAAAGAGATGCAAATATGAACAAGACACGGCCCTTAGCATTACTATTTTAGAAGATTATATATATGCATGTGGTTGGCAAACTATCCTGCCACTTTCAAAGAAAACCATCCGTGTTAGCAAAGATGACTATTCGGGCTCTTTCCATGATACTTCAGATGTCACTCAGTACTTACCCACTTAAGACAAAGAAGGTATAAACCAGGAGTCTACTAGGAGTACCACATGCTGGCAGTGTACCTGGTTTCCCATGCAGTAGGAGCTGCAATTCTGTAGCAGAAACATGCTCACCTTTCTGCAGCATCACTGGACCCTTCTGAACCACCCAGCGTGTTTTTATCTATGACTCCATCATTATGAATGGTTGGGTGAAAGATATTCTCCTGACCAAGTGTGGACCACGTTTCCACTTACTAGCCTGGAGACTGGCTAGAGACAGATTTCTTCATTTCTTGGCACATTCATTGTCACTACCTTCCCAAAGACTCCCCAATTTTTCGCCACCAAGAACTCAGGGCCAAGATCTTTACAGCAGCAAACTCACTGGCGAGAATCCCACATGAGCAGTGTAAATGGCACACAGATGCAGCTGACGGGAGAGACAGAACCAACTGCCAACCTCGGATCTTCTTTACTCTTCGTGGAATTCAGAAACTGAACCACATCTGTAACAGGAGCTTCTGAGAGCCACATCGGCGCTGCATTAGCTGGCATTATGAATATTCTGAGTGTCAGAAAACTAAATGAAGATGGATGCTAAATGCCATTTCTCATGAAAAGAAAAATCACTTTTTAAAAATAAAATCTTGTTGTCAAGCATCAATGCTTTCTTAAAGAGATCTTTCACTTCGCCTGTCCATCGCTCTGCCCTGTGCAAAGACTCTCATTCTCCTGGACGCCATCCTCCTGCTATCCAGCGAACTCTCCTGCCAGGAAGCCGGCAGGAGCACGTTACAAAGTGTGTCTAGTGGTAAGCTCAGAAAACCAGTGGGCACTTCTGGAGGGGAGCACAGAACTGAGACTCTCCTCAAGTCCTGTCCCTGGTGAGGACAGATCTCTGGGTGTTTAGGGAAGCTGATCTAAGTGTTGTGCTTAAGAATTCTGCTTGTCCCTGTACAATCCTGCTGTTTCCTGAGCAGCTACCTGCCAAGCATTGCTGTAGGTTCTAGAACGTCAGCTAAGTAAGGTAAATAAGACCTCTCCTCACTCGGAGCTTTCTTTTCACTTGGAGAAAGGACACGGATGATAATTAAGGAAACAAATAAAGGAATAAGATAACATCAGATTGTAGTGAAGGGCTTGTGCAGAAAAAGAATATGGAGAAGGTTATGCTGTGGATAAGGTGCTAGGGACGGCCACCATATATTCCCTTATTCAATAAATGTTTATTAAGTTCCCTAAGTTCCATGCATTGTTGTAGACACTGGGAATATAGAAGTGAAGGCAGAGGAGAGAATACACATCAAAAAGGTTCATGAATTTATAGACTTACATTCTGGCAGGAGGCAAACAAACAAACCAAAAGTTTAGTAAAATGGAGTAGATTCTGCTGAAAAAAGTAAAGCAGATGGATAGGAAGTGCAAAGACCCTGAGGCAGAAACAAAATTGGAAATGTCATCAGTGTGACTGAAGCATAGAGAATGAGGAGAGGGAAGGAGATGAGGCCAGAGAGGAGGCCCACACAAAAGCACTCCTAGAAGCCAAAGCAGGGCAGCCAATAGAGAAAGAAGATTCAGTGTCTGCTAATATTCACTATTCAGTCTATTTAACAGGAAAACTTCATATGACATAAACAGCAATTCTGCCCTCGGCTGTTCACTGAATCAACCGAATAATAAACTGAGCACCTACTATGTAAGTAAGACATTGTGCAGAGCCCTTTCTCTGTAAGCCATGTCAGGGCTTCATGTCTCAAATCCTATCCTATCAACAAAAACGCTTTATAAGGAGCAGAAAGCAAGCATTCCAAATAGATTAAACAGCCTAAGTATGCAATTCCTAATGTACCTGGAGATCACAAATGTGGAAACAGAAAGTAAAGAAGCCAGCTGATTCAAACTCAGTCTGAAGGTGAAATCAATAAAAAGTACCTGTATCAATCACTGAGCATTCTGCTACCCTCTGCACTTGGTTTGTTAAGTAAATATACAGGGTGGGGAAAGAGTAGGTTTACAGTTGTTCATATGGAAATAATACCAGAATAAACTGTTTGACATACGACTGTAAACCTACTTTTGCTCCACTTTGTCTCATGAAAGCAAGCTACATTTTTAAGGGGGTCTCAAGATTTTAAATAGATTCTTAGGACTCCTACAGATGGTTCTGGAGATAAAGAGGCAAAATCTGTGTGGCCTCATTTGAGTCGTCTCACAGCCCAAAACAGCATTTGACAATGAACAGCAAACGTCAGGGTACCCTTCCCAAAGGGACTAAAAATCTTCATTGTTCTTTCCTTGGAACAAGGCTTCCTGATACGCAGGGCAAGCCTCTTTAATCATGCCTGAAATACATTTCATTTTGCCACTGCTTTTGAGCAGCAACTCCATGAAAATCTCAGTCCACCTTGAACAATGCCTGCACAAGGCCTGTGCACAATTAAAATCCTAACGCCCCTCTCCTGGCTCAGCATGTGTAAAACCCACTGTGTAATCTGACTAGAATAGAGCATATGAAATGAATAATGGAGCTCATATGTGTAGTCTGTCATTTTGTATTACTGTGGTGTAGAGAAAAAAAGATGCAAACAGTTAGTGATGAGCGAGGTGAAGGAGGGAAATGAAAATGTCAAGAGCGCAAGGAAACTGTTAAATGGCACCAAATGCCTGGACAGGGAGTTTGTCTGCCCATGTGCTGCTTGTCTCCCTCAATCCATCACCAGAAAGGACACGCTACCTCAGGAGGAATGAACGTCCTAAGTCAGGAGGAGGGAGAGGCCCGCAGTCCCTGAGTGCCTGCGGCAATAGCAAGCCTGCCCTAAACTGTCAGTTTATGGGCTTCACTGTGATCTGGCTGCTGTCACCAGGAGATCCAGAAATAGCAGCACACAGGACTCCTGGCCTCCACACCCTGCTCACCATTTGGCAAATGCTAAAATCAGAGGGGAAGTATGATGATTTTAAGCAGCTTCTAAAGGACAAGTACTTTTAAAGGACACGTAGATAGATAGGGACATAGCTATCTCCTCTCAATCGTTTGTTCAATTAAGAATCCAAATTTTAGCGAAAAGACTCACCCCTTATCTGAAAATAGGTGGATAACAAGAAGTGGAGGGATTCCCAAGGGAAGTGGAAGAAAAATTGAGTTGTCTCTGCTTCATGTAGTCCACACCCACCTTAGAATAGTGAAAGGTGGGAAAAGCCAATGAAAAGAAGCTCAAAATGCGCAGCAAGATAAATTTGTTGCTACTGTAAGCTGACTACCCCTCAGGAGGATGAGTTTTAAGGTTTCAGAGAAAACTATTAGCACAAACAAATACCCTCCATGAATACAGAAACATTCCTAGTTCTCTGGAAGAACTACAGAAGTGCCACCAATCACTCCTGGAAAAAAAAGGCCAGAAGAGACAGAGCCCCCCAAACAAACCTACCTCCAAAAACATTATTAATGCAGAGTCACCAATATATGTTCATCAATATATGTCCCTGTTTAACACTTCAGCTAAAAACAGGGCCTTTGTCCTCTTTCCAGTGTGACGCTGAATTCTTTAACAGGGATGTATGTAGTGGTGGAGAAGGTGGGAAGGGGAAGAGAGAATATTTATTAAGTATTAATAATTCAATTACCCCAGGTAGTTGATATTAGTGATACTATTTCCATCGCAGTTGAAATACTGAGTTCTTTAGCCCCTTATGTTTCGTCAGTGTTTGTTTGTTTTAACTAACAGACTTCATTTTCTTAGTGCAGGTTTATGTCTATAGAAAAACTGAGCAGAAAGTTGACAGTTCCCACTGACTTCCTCTCCCTTTCTCCAAACTCAGGTTCCCTTATTATCAACATCTTGCATTGGTACAGCACATTTGTTACAAGGGATAAACTAGCACCAATACCTTATTATTAACTAAGTCTATAGTTTACAATGAGGTTCAGCTTTGTGTTGCACAGTTCTACCGGTTTTGTCAACTGTACTGTTGTACAGTTCTACTGGTGATGCCATGGATTCTCCCTTGGGCAGCCCCAGTGCCCTGAATATCTATGGAACTCCATCTATTCATCCCTCACCACAACCCCTAGCAACCACTGACCTTTTTTTCTCTTTCTTTAAATTGTGGTCAAATATACATAACATAACCATTTTAAGTGTACAGTTTTGTAGTGTTAAGTACATTCACACTGTTATGCAACTAATCTCCTGAATTTGTTTCATCTTTCAAAACTGAAACTCTAGAACCATTGAACACTAACTCCCCATTCCTCCCATCCTCCCCACAGCCCCTGGCAACCACCATTTTGTGTCTCAGTGAAACTGACTACTGTGGGTACCTCATACAAGTGGTATCACATAGAATTTATTTTTTTGCATCTGGCTTATTAGCACAATGTTTTCAAGGTTCATTCACATTGTAGCACATGTCAGAATTTCCTTCTATACACACACATGTATGCACACATATACATATACACATACTATATTTTATTTATCCATTCATCTATTATAAATATTATTGCTATAAAATGGGAAACAAATATCTCTTTGAGACCCTGATTTTTTTCTTTTATTAAATCATTTTATTGTTATTCTATTAGAGCTGTTCCAATCTCCCCTCTTTGTCCTCCTCCACCCACCACACCCCCCACCCCATCCCCACAGTCAATCCCCACACTGTTATCCATGTCTGTGGGTCATTCACACACATTCTTTGCCTAGTCCCTCCCCTCTCTTTCTACCATTATCCCCCCCTTTCCTCTCCCCTCTGGTCAATTTCAGTCTGTTCCATGTTTCCATGCCTGTAGTTCTATTTTGTTGGTTAGTTTATTTTGTTAATTAGATTCCTCTTGTAGGTGAGATCATGTGGTATTTGTTTTTTACCACCTGGCTTATTTCACTTAGCATAATATTCTCCAGTTCTATCCATGTTGTCACAAAAAGCAGGAGTTCCTTCCTTCTTTCTGCTGTGTAGTATTCCACCGTGTAAAAGTACCAAAGTTTTCTGATCCACTCATTTACTGATGGGCACTTAGGCCGTTTCTAGCACTTGGCTATTGTAAATAGTGCTGCTATGAAAATAGAGGTGCATAAGTTCTTTTGAATTTGGGATTTGGGATTCTCAGGGTACAGTCCAAGCAGCAGAATCTCTGGGTCAAAAGGCAGTCCTATTTTTATTTTTTTAAGGAAATTTTACACTGTTTTCTACAGTGGTTGCACTGGTCTGAATTCCCACCAACAATGCACTAGGTTCTCTTTTCTCCACATCCTCAACAGCACTGTTGTTTGTTGATTTATTAATGATAGCCATTCTGGCACATATGAGGTGATATCTCATTATGGTTTTAATTTGCATCTCTCTGGTGGCTAGTAATGTTGAGCAACTTTTCATACATCTATGGGCCATCTGTATGTCCTCCCTGGAGAAGTGTCTATTCAGATCTTTTTCCCATTTTTTAATTGGATTGTTTGTCTTCCTGGTGTTGAGTCGTATGACTTCTTAATATATTTTGGAGATCTAACCTGTGTCCAATGTATTATTGGCAAATATATTCTCCCATAGAGTTGGTTCCCTTTTCATTTTGATGATCATTTGTTTAGCCGTGCAAGAAGCTTTTTAGTTTGATGTAGCCCAATTTGTTTATTCTTTCTTGTACTTCCCTTGACCTAGGAGATACACCAGCAAAAATATTGCTGCATGGTACATCTGAAGTTTTCCTTCCTATGTTTTCCTCTAGGACTTTTTATGGTGTCACAACTTAATTATTTTATCCAGTTCATTCTGGTATATGGTGTAAGTTGGTGGTCAAGTTTTATTTTCTTACATGCACCAGCCCAGTTCTCCCAACACTACTTATTGAAGAAGCTATCTTTACTCCATTGTATGCTCATGCCCCCTTTATCAAGTATTAATTGACCATAGAGACTTGGATTTATTTCTGGCCTCTCTATTCCATTCCACTGATCTATGTGTCAATTCTTATGCCAGCATGAGACTGTTTTGATTATAATGGCCTTGCAGCATAGTTTGATATGGTGCATTATGATCCCTCCTACTTTGTTCTTCTTTTTCAAGATTGCTGAGGCTATTTGAGGTCTTTTACCATTCCATATAAATGTTTGAAATATTTGTTCTAGATCCGTGAAATATGCCATTGGTGTGGCATTCTACATGTGCAGGGGGAAAAAAAGACCTTCCCTGGGTACCCTCCACCCTTAAAACAGAATAGTATGATCTGGGGCTGGTTTTCTTCTACCCTGGAGTTATTCTTCCCTCATCACCCTCCAGAGCATGTCAGAAAATGTGAAGAGCTTCTGAGAGACTAGAATCACAAACTTTCTTTGAAAGTAGCCATAATGAACACTCATTCTTTTTTTCCAAAGGCTAAATTACTTAAATTGTACTATATTTTTAGGACTATAAGATGCACCAGACCATAAGACACACCTAAGGTTTTAGAGGAAAACCAGCAAAAAATTAAAGCAAAAAATGTGGTAAAATATTTAATAACCTGTGACCCTGCTCCACCACTGGCCCTCCAAAGCAAGCAAGGTAAGCTACTCTCGGACATACCCCCATTTTTCTCCCAAATTTGTGGGGTACGTCTTATAATCCAAAAAATAAGGTATATTAAATCTTTAAAAGCTAACATCATTAAAAAAGAAATATAAGGGGAGGCAAAGGCTTTTGATTACCCTTTCTGAAGGAAAGAACATTTTCAGAATTAGGACACAATCCTGTACCATGCAAAGGGTAATTCCTCCTCTGTTAATTTTCTCAAGAAGTTTCCCTCCTATAAAAAGAGAAGGTTGTAAGTGAAACATTATCTTTATGTGCATCTACACAAATACATTAATGTACAGGAAAGTCCACTGGCTCTTCCTTCTTCTACTTCTGCAGTGATGGTTTAAAGTGTCTGGTGAAATCGAAAGGTAAATGAGCAACAACTTCATTGCAGTCTTCTGTTTACTTGATTTAAATCTTCATTTCAAAAATGAATCTCTGCCCTGGCTGGTGTAGCTCAGTGGATTGAGTATGGGTGACGAACCAAAGGGCTGCCAGTTCAATTCCCAGTCAGGGTGCATGCCTGGGTGGCAGGCCAGGTCCCCAGGAGGGGGCATTCGAGAGGCAACCACACACTGATATTTTTCTCCTTCTCTTTCTTGTTCCCTTCGCCTCTTTCTAAAAATAAATAAATAAAATATTTTTAAAAAAGGAATCCCCTTGCAAAACTTTAACTTTATCTTTTGGTGGGGGCAGGGCTTGAGGTTTAAACAGGAGGATTGAATGTCATTGCTGCAATGCTAGAAACCTCAAAAAGTTTTATAGTAGACCTTCAGCTCAACTCTGGTTTGAGTGCTTCAGAGCCTTCCAAAAGGTGAGCTGCAAATCTCTGCACTATGGGATGCAAATGTCACAGTACTGCACGCAGTTCCCAAACAGCAGTGTTCTGAGTATTACAGTACTTAGGTTCTTCCAGCTCAGGAAGGAAAACCCTACTTCCCTGAGATTCTTTGTCAAGCAACAGATCTGTCTTGGGGAAAGAATGCATTAACATTCTATTAGTTGCTAAAATGCCAATGCTTGAATTTGGAAGAACATGAAGAACAAGGGTAAAGGGGCTCTTGATGAAGGCAAGTGCTCACTGCTGAGAAACGTGCTTTCTGCACTTAGCACGACATCAAGGCATTGGAGCACAATCTCAATCCCCTACATTGGTAGCATCTGCAAGTGTTTTGTAACATGTGTACAGAATTTCATTGGATCAATATTCAGAACATCATGCTGCTCAGAAAGAATATGAAAAGCAATCTGCACACAATGATGACTTTCTTGATAGCTTAGGTTACCAGAGTCAATGAGGTTATGTAGAACTACTAATAAATCATCAAAAAACTCCACATTTATAAGGTGAGCAAACTTGACAAGACCTTCCAGAACTGCTGGCAGGAGAGATGACCTCTGAGTCTTTTTTAATATTCTGAAGTAGATCACAAAAACAATATCTGAAGCCTCCATGTGCAATTTTTTTTCTCAGTACTTTCTGCAGCTTCTACCTCCCGAAGCTCTCTAGTTTCTCTTCTGCTTTTTCCACATTCTCTGAATTCTTGACACTTTCTCTTTTCCTGGAAAAAAAAGCCTTTTCATGTTTTTTAGTGAACTTTTTTAGTTTATTAATGTCCTGTCTTTTTCATTTCTATTCCCTTGATTTTTAGGCACACAAATGTTTTTAACATCTCTGGCCTAATGTTAATTTCATAATTTCTGCCCTTCAAAAAATCAGAAATCAATTATTTCAAGGAATGAATATTTCCTTCAAATATTTCTAATTTATCTTGTTTAAAAAGTCCCTTTACTGCCTCACAGCACATGTCAGATACCAATTTTGACATGTCATTCATGAGAGGGACAATCGGTACAACGATGTTGTGAAAGCTGAAATGAGGTAGTGCCACCAACGGCTCACACAGGCTCTTCACAGCCACTTCGGCCAACACTTTGTGTGCTTTTAAGGAAACTGCATGATGTTTTTAAGCTTCCCTTGCTTCCAGTCTTTAACCATTTGCTCCAAAATTTCCAAATAAAGTTTATATTGGCTAAAAAGGCCTTCTTCTAATTCTCTTAACTTTTAGGTTTCTTTGCAAAATTTGGTAGATTTTTCTGCTTCTGTTAGGGGTTGGATTTTATACGCAGGTGTAGTATCTTTAAATAATTCCATCCGAGAAACTATCACTAGCTTTCAAACAGTAACAGTCACAAAAGGATCCTGTTCCATCAGCATTAAATGTAATTCTTTCCATTTTATAACATTACTTTCTGGATCTGATAAAATGGCACACACCAAGCCAGCAATATGAAGTTTCTTCTCCTACAGTTTCTTTTTTCTCTCAATTAAATGTTCTATGGTGTGCTCTCGAACAGGATCCTCACTATTCTCTTCCTCGGGTTCCATCTCTTTTTGGATCCTTTTCTTCTTGGCTAGTGTCAGTAACTGGCTTTTCCCTGGTCTGTGGGATTACAGCACTTCTATCATTGATAGAAAGCAAGTCAATAAATTCCTTCTCGTGCAGTTTGCAGAGATCTTGGTATTTTTCGTATTGATCTATAATATGCTCATGCTTTCATTTTTTGACATGAACAGGCTCACTAGAAGAAAGATCTCTCCTTAGAAAAGATGCTCTTTGTCCCAAATCCTTCACTAAGTGTAAGTCATCTTCATCCATCATAACTAAAGGAAGAGCTTCCTTTTCTTCCTCCTCTTCCCTCTCAATCCTTTTACCTGGTCATTTTTCTTTGGGTCCTCCAGGAGAATGGGTTTCTTAGACACATCAACATTTACAGCTTGCCTTGGTTTCTTCTGTTCTTTTCAGTACTTCTTGAGATGTTCTTGTTTAAATTGTTTATTTTTACCTTGTTTCCAAGTTTGACTCTACTAGTTTTAAGCAACTTCCTAAAGCTTGAGACCTGTATTTTATTTCTTCTCACCTTCATCCTTAAATCCAAAGGAAACTCTGGCCCAAGAAGTTCACCAGGGGTAGGAATAGTCCATAAATCCTGATGGGAAGACACATGTGTTGCAGCCGCAACACTGCCGAGACTCTGATTTCAATTCTTTTTAGTATGTAACCAGAAGTGGGATTGCTGCATTATATGGTAATCCTATATTTAGCTTTTTGAGGAACCACCATACTATTTCCCATAATGGCTATATCATTTAAATTCCCACTAACAGCGCACAGGGGTTCCAATTTCTCTGCATCCTCACCAACACTTTCATTATTTTTTCAATTTGAATAGTAATTGTCTCAAAGGGTGTGAGGCATTATTGATCTTTTCATTGTCTCTATAGGTTTGCCTTTCTCAGAATGTCATTAGTTGGAATCACATAGTACATAGACTTTACAGTCTTCTTTTTACCTAGAAACGTGTATTTAGGGCTCCTCCATGCCTTTTTGTGGCTGAAAAGCTTATTTCTTTTTATTGCTGAATAATATTCCACAGCACAGATGTATAACAGTTTGTTTATCCATTTACCTATTGCAGATCACCTTGGTTGTTTCCAATTTGGGGCAATTACAAATAAAGTTGCTATAAACAGTCATGTGCAAGTTTTGTATGAATATAAGTTTTCAGCTCATACCAAGGAGCACAACTGGTGAATCATTTGATAAGAATATGCTCTGCTCTGTAGAAAACTGCCAGGCTGTCTTCCACAGTGGCTGTACCACTGTGCATTCCTACCTGCAGTATGTGAGAATTCCAGTTGCTCCATACCCCTTGACAGCCTTCAGTGCTGTCAGTGTTTTTGATTTTAGCCATTTTGATAGGTGTATGATCGTACTAATGCTGTTTTAACTTGCCATTCCCTAATTATGTATTACAGTGCTCGAACATCTTTTCATATGCTTACTTACCATCTGAATATATTCCATGCTGAGGCATCTCTCAAGATATTTTGCCAATTTTTCATAGGATAGTTTGTTTTTGTACCGAGTTTTAAAAGTTCGTTGTATACTTTGAATATTAGTCCTTCATTGGATATGTGTTTTGCAAAGATTCCCTCCTAGTCTGTGGCTTGTATTGACATTCTTTTAAGAATTTTTTTGCTTTTGAGAGTACTTTTTGCAGAAGTTTTCAAGTTTCATGAAGTCCAACCTATCAATTTTTTTTCATGGATCATGTTTTTGGTGTTGTATCTGAAAAAGTGTCTCCAAACCCTCATGCTGCTATAATTTCCAGAACTATCAGTATATTACTGAGAGACTATGGTTAAGGCAGTGAGACAGTGAGAGACACAGGTCACCTAAATTTTATCCTATGGTATCTTCTGGGATTTTTATAGTTTTGCAATTTACTTTAGGCATATGATTTATTTTCAGTTATTTTTCAAAAGCTATAAAGTTTGTGTCTACATTCATTTTCTGGCATGTAGTTGTCCACTTGCTCCAGGACCATTTGTTGAAAACACTCATGCGTTGTTGTTTTTTTCAGTATGTTCCTTCAACTTTTTCTGCTTTAAATAGTGGATGAATAAACAGGATGCTCTAAGGTGTTTCAGCCCAGTCTGGATCATTAATCTCTATAACACTGTGGTACTATATACAAGGAGTCTACTTTCTAGTATTAAGAACATATTAGTAGGTCACAAATATGGGTAAACTACTGTCACCCACTGCAGCTAATCTTTATTCCAAAAATTAATATTTTTAAACTAAGATAGCTGAGTTTCTTATTAATTTCTAAGTCTTCTAGCCAAAAAACATAAAAAATATTGCTTGGGGGAATTTGAAACTTCTATGTTGTTTCAGTAAAGGCCAGAATATACAAACAAGAAGTTTTTTTTATTATGAATTTCATCAACCAACATAATCATTAGTTCCAGACATAGTTGATGATTTGGTTTAAGCACTTTTATCCTTCTATTCATAAAGAAGTATAGGGCTAATTTAAAGAATTTAAAATCCATCGTTTATTCTTAGAATATCATAGAAAATCGGCTTATAAAAATTTCAACATACTTATCTATGCCAATGGTTAACCACAGACCAGCAAAATCAGTACATCCTGAGAACCTGTTAGAAATGCAAATTATTAGGCATCACCCTAAGTTTGGGAAGGGGGCCCAGCAACCTGTGTTTTAACAAGCTCTCCTAGTCATTCTGGTGCACTTTAAAGTCTGAGAACAACTGATCTACGTGAACACCTCAACCATTCTTTGAAGTCAGTGAAGCAAGAGTTTTTACACCATTTGCCAGATTCCAATCTATTAGGAGACTGACTCAAAAAAGCAAGGCCAGTGGCATGGCCAGGGCATCTGAGGCGGCCTTATAAATCGAAGGCACTTCTTACTACCCCATATGTGTTTACTAAGCTAAAATTAAGATGGAATCAAATCTTTAATATCATGTAGAAGACTGTATCTTCAGGGTTTCAGGGGTCCTCTCATAGTCCATAAAAATCCATCTCTTATCTAGAATGAACCTTTATCTGAAATGCTGCCTGAGGGTACTGACATTTTACCTATAATCTGCTCACCCTAGATTTTACAAAAAGTAAGGGAGAAGCCCAGAACTACTAGCATATTAGTGAGAGAAATGGTTAAAAATCTAACTCAAGCCCTGGCTGGTGTGACTCAGTGGATTGAGCATGGGCCTGGGAACCAGAGGGTCACTTCCTAGTCAGGCGGGGCACATGCCTGGGTTGCAGGACAGTTCCCAGCAGGGGATGCATGAGAGGCAAGCACACACATTGATGTTTCTCTCCCTCTCTTTTAAAAAAATAAAAATAAATAAAAAATCTAACTCAAAATTTTTAGGCCAGATTTTATTTTGACACATCAGAGAAATAATCTAAATTTACCCTGTAAGATTGTTTTTCAATATCATTCTTGCATGTGACAGGAAACTACTGATTCACATTTTTTTAAAGATCTTATTTATTTAGTTTTAGGCAGAGGGGAAGGGGAGGAAGAAAGAGAGGGAAAGAAGCACTGATGTGCAAGAGACACATCAACTGATTGACTTTCACACATCCGCCAACTGAGGACCTGGCCTACAACCTAAGGCATGTGCCCTGACTGGGAACTGAACTGGCAACCTTTCAGTTCACAGGCTGGCACACCCAATCCACTGAGCTACACCAACCAGAGCTACTGATTCACATTTCATCAAAGTTTTGCCTGGCTGCTTTAAGGTTAACTATTCCCCCTCAATGTGCATCTTAAAATAACTTCTGAATTAAAAAGTATTTCTGTAAATATGTAAGAAAACAGTACCCTAAATTTATTTTATCCATCCTTGGTATTGTCTCATAACCAAGTTGCTTAAGATAAAAAGGTTTTCCATTGGAGAGTAATACAGGAAAAATGGGGACAACTATAATTGAACAACAATAAATTGTTTTTAACCTTTTGCAACATCATGGATGGAACTGGAAAGCATTATGCTGAGTGAAATAAGCCAGGTGTTGAAGGACAAATACCATATGATCTCACCTTTAACAGGAAGCTAAACAACAAAACAAACAAGCAAGCAAAATATAACCACAGACACTGAAATAGAGAACAGGCTGACAGTGACCAGAGGGGAGAGGGGAGGGAATTTCAGGGGACATAGGGGAGGGATTTAGAGGAACCTATATAAAGGATACATGGACAACAACTGAGAAGGGTGGAAATGGGAGGGAGGGGAGCATGGGGGGTAGGATGGGATGGGAATAATAGACAGAAAACTGTACTTGAAAAATAATTAAATAAAAAAATTAGAGAAAAAAATAGAAAAGATCATTAAAAAAGAGAGGGAGCTTGCTGTGGTCCAGAAAGTATTCACGATACAAGATATAGTAAAGCACAAGAATTCTAGCAATTACATTGTAAAGAATGAACAGAAGCCTATTTCTCCTCCATTTGTGCCATTCTCCCCTTCAAGGATGTCCTCACTACTCCTAAGAACATGCAGAGAACTCCCCAAAACATCCCAACTGAGAGAAAGCAAGGATGAAGAAAACACAAGGCCACTTGGAAGGGCTCTCAATCCACCAAGGACATGTGAATAACTGCCACAATATAATGAAGGGGCCAGTGCCAGCCTAGAATCACCAGACATGCACTCTTAGCGCACCACAGGAGAAGCTGTCAGTCCTGCTGGGGTGTGACAGAGAAGATGACTTGGGGGCTGCCACCTAAAGGAAAAGAAAAGACTTAAGCACAGGGAGGGCAGAGGAAGGCACTCGGCTGAGAGGTAGATGTAATGAAACACAAAGTCAGGTAATGAAAAACGAACAAGCTAAAGTTTCCAGCCTCCTCTGGGAAGAGAAAGTGACTAGGGTGTGAGGGACAAGTGCAGATGAAGTCAGAACCACAGATAGGTGGTGTCACTAAAAAAGCCTTGAAAAGAGCAGAATATTTACATTTACCCCCAAACATTTCAGGGGACTTGTTTTTAATACATTATGTTGTATAAGCTTTACAATGAGCCTGGAAAAATTTGGAAATTCCCATTTTACAGATTAGAAAACTGATGTTAATAAGCAGAAGTGCTAATATATAACAATAAGTATGTTTAAATCAACATAAATGTTAAATACCACCTTTGGAAGGCTTCCAGCCAAAGACACGTACCTTTATTTTCTGAGCAGTAAGAAGCCAGTGACATCTATAAATAAAGCAATACATGATCAGTTCTGTTTCAAGAGAGAGACTAGAAGATCAAGAGGAAACCACAACTGGCAAGGAGAAGATGAAGGCGAGGAGGACATAACCCGGCCATTAAGAGAAGGGAAGCCTGAGAACTGGGAGGTGGGACAAATGAGGATGCCACCTGCAAGTTAAAAACTTTACAGTACAACATGACGTCTCTTCTAGACAAAGATAAAATAACCTTTTAAAGAAATTCATCAAGCCCTGGTTGGTATAGCTCAGTGGATTGAGCACGGGCCTGAGAACCACATGATCCCGGTTCGATTTCCAGTCAGGGCACATGCCTGGGTTGCAGGCCAGTTCCCAGCAGGGGACTCACGAGAGGCAACCATACATTGGTGTTTCTCTCCTTCTGTCCTTCCCTTCCTCTCTAAAGATAAATAAATAAATAAATAATCTTTAAAAAAAAGAAATTCATCAAAAGAAAGACCATGTTGATCCACTATTGTTACCCTGTTATCCATGAAGAGCCTCAAGGCAAACCCCAGAAATGTACACCAAGGCCAAAGGACAAGGGTGATGCCCCAGCCCCTAGTTGCACGTGGCCCGCATGGGAACCCAGGTGTGTCCTGCTCAGGCAATGGATGCATGAGGCCATTCTAACAGGAATCCCAGGTGCAACTAAAGCCATGTTTCCCCCTCCACCAAAAAGATTTTACTATGGATTAACAAGGCAGCCCATCTAAAATCTACTTGCATAAAAAAAAAAAAACCTGATTCCATAGGGAGGCTGAAGAATGAAAAAATGCCAATGGCACCTTCATCGTCAGAACAGAGAAGCAGTTCTCACTGCTGTGACATAGCAGCTGAGACGTGCCTTCTGGTTCAATATCCCACTCACTCATGGCCAAATTCTACGCAGAGAAAGTTCAAACCTAAAAACAAAGACCATGTCACTGACAACTCTGGCTACTGACATGTCTGATTTGGAACCCCTGTAATGAAAAGGGACATTAAAAGGACAGCAGCCCTCAGCTGGGCACATGGGCAGCCAATGAGGAAATGGAGTACCAAGCAGGCAGGGCAGGACACAGGGACATCCAGGTGGGTAACAGACATTGGCTTGCCTCTCCAGCCCTGCCCACTCTCCCTCACTTTAGTCTTAGCAGTGGCCTTCTCCCATCTTCAGCAATCTTCTCCTCCTCACCTCAGGGCCTCTACACAGAGGGATCTCTCCCTGCTCTGCTCTTTGCCCCTCATTCAATGTGAGTAACCCCAATCTTTTTTTATGGTCTCCAGTGGGTGTTAAATCCTCAAGGATCCCAGACCTGATCTGATATCCCCCACTTCATACTCTTATAGAGCCTCAATATGTGTCCAAGAAGCCTTGTCTCCAGACTTCAGGCTCTATGAGGATAGGACTGGTGCCTGCAGTGTTGATCAGTATGTAGAGGACATAGGCAGAGACAAGAATGCCTATCTGTTAATGTTAACATAACCCAAGTTTAAAACCTGGGCTTATTTTTACAAAAGACACTGAAATCTTCCAGCACAATCCATCCTTGCTTCCAGGCCTATCAAGAATAGTGTGATTATGATGGGTTCTCCAAGAACTTGCCAACCACAAAGAGCTGTTCTGGCCAAAGGTTGCAGGCACCAGGTTCTTTTAAGTCTATCTTATTTTCTCAGTGCAAATAGAATACCAGTATGATTCTTTATTTGGGAGAGACCCATTCCTGGTAAACTCACAAGACCTGACTTCTTCTCCAAACCTAAGGCCAGACCCTGGATCTAGCAAATTCATAAAGGAGACACTACTCGCTTAGGATTATCTGAGTAGCTAAACAGTCTATTCCTCTACATTCACCAGATGGAGTTTTCTTTCAATTTCTACAGGTATTATACATCCAGAAGAGAACAGCACCATGGTTTGGTCATTACCTCTGCTGTATAGTAAATTATCATTGGTCTGATGGCCTAAATAAGCAGCATTTCATAGTGGCAGAGAAGACAGCTCAAGCAATCAGTGCCTTTGAGACTATATGGTTTATATTTAGCATTTGTGCTTATAATGCTTTGCAACAATGAAGAGGCATTTCGGTATTCTACCACTAAAATTGGCTTTATTTCTAAATGGTTCCTCAAAAAGTCCTTCATTTTTGCAGGATTAGAAGTGATCCAAACAAAAGAAAACCAAAGCTGACCATTTTCATAAAACAGGTGGGTCATGAGGCCATTTCATTTCTAAATAGGATTTTCCTGGAATTGTTACAATGGTAGAACTGCAACATGGCTAACCACAGGCACACAAATGCACCTGACACTGACCTGTTCCCCCAGCAAACACTGTCAAGTAGGTGGGCTTTTAAAATTAAATTTTACATAATTAAGTTAAAAACTTGGTTTTTATTTCAATTAAGTACTTAATGTTTAATTAAATACTCATTAAATTTTACCTAAAAACATATTACTTATGCAGAACTACTCCAAAGTTTAACCCCACAAATTTTTAAAGAGTGTTAGGGAAAAACAAAATCCTTTCTCTACTTACTTTCACAGGACAGAAGATACATATCTGTTTGAAATAGCTGGCGAAAAGTTTTACATAGACATACACTATGCAAACTGAAATAAAATCTATTAAGCAAATATATACTGAATATTTAATAATAATTAGTAGAGTAGAAGGCTTCATTCAACCTTAAGGAATAGTTTTCTGGTAAATTGAAAATAAGTTTCAAAATAAGAGTTAAAGAAAAATAAATAAATGAAATAGTTTATTTTGAATGTAAGTGATATAAGTATATATCACTCTCTAATGTAATGTTTGGCCAACGTCTTTTCTCAGAACAACAGGTCTGCTGATTACAGCCCTCACTCATCTGTCCTGCATAAGACTCAACCATTTTTTGCTCTTGCTCAGCTTCACAGTTTAGGGTTTCCTCTAATTCTTTTCTAAATTTCAGCTTGCTTGCTTACCATAGTGCAATATTATTTTTTTCCCTATAGCAGCTCACCTTTAGTCTTTCAAAAGGATTCATCTAAGTTTTTATAGGACAGCTGTTTTATCCCCTACTTACTTTCATGAATTTTCTCATAGGGTATTTTTTTAAATTAATTGAAGTACAAGTACAATCAGCATAAACAGGGTTGAGGACATATACAGTTGACTCTTCTAGACATACAATTCTACTGTGTTCAACATGGAATATATATTAATTACCATGTTTTACAGAAGTAATGAAGAATATTAGCTGATCAACTGTGTCAGTTAAAAATGTCTGCATATTTAACAAAGATTGTCTGATTTGACAATAAAGTAAAGGTGTCTTTCACACTAAGAAAGAATAATACAGTATACAACAAATAAGTTTATAAACATAAAGAACAGTGCTTATTTTTAAAAACTCACTCATTTTCCAAAAAAATTAATATAAAAAAATCTTTAGTAAATGGAAATCCTCAAAGTATTATGAAATATTACATTTGTGGTGTTTCAATTAATATGCTACTTTTAAGAGAAAAATATTCCTATTATAATAGTGGTATATATGAAATTTGTTTAAAACAAATTATAACAGAATTATTATGCTTCCATATGTACTGCCTGATTATTACAAGTTTTCTTGCCTTTTAACATTTTAATTGATTTCATTGGCATTGTTTTAATAGAGTATTTTGAAATTAATCAATGGATTCCTCATTCAAGAATTGTGTTTATAAGCCCTGGCTGGTGTAGCTCAGTGGGTTGAGCGCGGGCCTTCGAACCAGAGGATTGCGGTTCGATTCCCAGTCAGGGCACATGCCTGGGTTGCAGGCGGGTTCCCTGCAGGCCAACTCCCAGCAGGGGACGCACAAAAGGCAACCATACATTGATGTTTCTCTCCCTCTCTCCTTCCCCTCTAAAGATAAATAAATAAATAAAATCTTTAAAAGAATTGTGTTTATATGTACCATGCAATAAAAGAAAATAAAGATAACTGAGTAAAAATTAGCACCTTTTCTTTGTGCTGCTTTAAAAAAGAAAAGGCAAAGTTATTTTAAATTGCATATTTGTTTTACTATTTAAAGAATGTAGTTTCGATTTCACAGCCCAATGATATAACCTAAAAAACATGTATCCACACTAAAAATAATGTAGCTTTTAGTCTTATTAAGAAACAAATTTCCAATAATGGCTTTTATTTCATGCCATGTCAGTATATAAAGTTCTATTTTATAAAGACTTATAGTACGAGAAACAAAACACAAGTTATTGAAAGTGGGCACCCAGCCAACACTCAAGAGAAACACGTGTTTTCTGTCGTGAGTGCCGCTGTCTCATAATTCCACAGAGGAATCCCTCGTCTTTGCTCTGGTGGCCTAGCACAAAGAGTAGCTATGTTTAAAAAATACAACTAAATATAAAATTTATAAAATACTATACTATATTCCTAAATATTGTGAATTAATATTTTACAATATTTACATATGTAATATAAAATGTCATAGATTTTATATATGCTATATAAAATGTTACATATTTTATATATGTAATATATATAATGTTTCATATTTATATATGTTATGTAAAACCAGCAAGTGAAGTTTATTCCCTACATGCTATCAAGTTTCCAAATAGGGAAAATTTATTATGATTATCAGTATTAAAAGATAATACAAGGATTACAAATTTTTTAAGTAATAAAATAACGACAGGCTGTTACTGAAGTCTCAGGCTCTTTTAACTTTTAAATGTTTTCAGGTTGATGTAGCCTCAGGTAATTAAGCCAGAAGGGTAAACTCACCCACAATTCTTGTGATAAATGTTCAAATAAACATGCCAGGTGACAATGTAAACATTATCACAGCTTCTCACCAAGAGAGTTAACACTCAAGCTTTCTGTATTTAGGACATGATCAAACTGGAAAAAGAAAAAAAAAACAGAATAGGGGTTCACTGCAGTCTTTTATTTCCTACCCTGCAGGTTGATTTTTTTTCCATTCCCAAGATGATGCAAGTTGACAAACTGGTTCTTCTGGTTACTTAGCTTCCTAACCTTGAAAGTCAAGTTTCTAACTTCTCTCATCCAGCTTTGGACAGGCTAATGTCACCAACTAATGTAATAAAATCTCTGAGGGGATTAGGATTAGGGTAGGAAATTCTAATGAGAGAAGAATTAGATATGAAGTTTAAGACCAGACAACCAATATTTAAGACCAGATTTCCAAAGAAGAACGAACAATTCTCTTAAGGGAAGTTAATGTACATTCTGTTCTTCCCAGGGAAAATGCTATAGAGCATTTCTTAGAGAAAAAACTGGAAATTCTTCTTGCCTAAAACACTTCTTGAAAGTCAATAAAATTTAAGGGCACTTTCTACTCTGGTTCAATTTTTCTCAGAAACGAGTGTTCAGTTTTCTCCACAGAACCATGAGCCAACACCCTAGCATAGCTATAATATTCTTTGTCTGTGGGGTTACATTCCAGGATCCCCACTGATTGCCTGGAGCCACATTAGCACCAAACCCTGCATCTACTATATTTTCCCCATACATACATACATATATACATACATACATACATACATACATACATTTTCACTTAAAGAAAGCACTTTATGGCTTCTATTTGGCATATCTGGATTGCCAGCACCACTATTTTTGTGCTTTGGGTCCATTATCAAGTAAAATAAGGGTTACTTGAACATAAGCACTACAATACCACCTCAGTTGATCTGATAACCTAGAGGGTTAACTAAGTGACAAATGGGAAGGGATATATATATACAGGGTGGAGATGCTGGACAAAAGGATGATTTACAATCCAAGTTGCAGGAGAAGGATAGTGCAAAATTTCATCATGCTACTCAGAAAGGTGCACAATTTAAAACTTATGAATTGTTTGTTTTCGGAACTTTCCATTTAATATTTTCAGGCCATAATTGACTGTAGGTAACTGAGACCATGGAAAGCAAAACAACAGATAGGGGGGGCTACTGTTCTCCTTTTTAGGTCATAAGATCTCTGGGGTAGGTGTCTACTATGGCACAGGCAGACACAGGCAGGATGGATGTTTGGAAAATCGGATGCCTGCCTTTCCACATGCACCTTATGTGGACAGTGTTCCACAGCCCTCACAGTATCCAAAGGCATGGGGTCAGACCCAGACTTGCCTCAGGTTACTACTGACCTTTTTCAAAGGCTCGGTCTCCTCATCTATAATGTAGAATACATACAACAGCACTAACCTCATGTATGGAAGTAAAGAGTAATAAGAATGCACATAAAGAATAGTGCTTGACCCAGAGTAAGTAGTTGACAAAATTTTCACCTATTCTTTACTGCCCTATTCTCTAATTCTAACAAATTACTGCCTATAAATAAAAGTCTTTCATTTTTAAATTACCTTGGATTAACCCCTGTGTTCTCAGTATCATATCAAATCCTATAAGTAAGTGTACTGATTGTAGTTATCCATCAGAGACAGAAACACAGCTTCGTAATTACCCTCCTCTCAGGATTCATGTTCTCCCTCGGTGTTTATATATAGGGTATGATAAAAAGTATATACATTTGTATTGTTACTATCTGAAAGATCTGTGAATGTTATTTTTTATTTACTGATTTCAGAGAGAGGGAGGGAAAGGGGGAGAGAGAGAAAGAGAAACATCAGTTAGTCATTCCATGCATTTATGCATTTATGCATTCATTGGTTGTCTCTTGTTTGGGTCCTGATGGGAGATCACACCTACAACCTTGACATATTGTGGATGACACTCTAACAAACTAAGCTACCCAGCCAGGCCTGTGTACATGTTATTAACTCAGAGAACTTAAACACTCTGTTGTTATGGGATAGCAATCATATCACAGTATATCCGTACAGAGTTTTTGGATTAACTAAGCCTTTCCTTGTTCCTTCCTTTCTTTCCTGATACTATAGGATATTCTGAATCACATTTCTAACAAGTCACCAAGGGTAATTAGTAAAAATCAAATGTCAAACTTAAATACATACTCATACATAAATATACACACTAGTAATTAGACAAATTAAATGTACCGAGGTAAAACTCATACTTCAAGCAACCTCTCTCCTCCATAATACATACTTCATTGTGGATTAACAGTGTAGGAATTTTGATATGATGAAGGAAATGAAGAACTAATTAAATGTAATCGAGACTACCATAAGCCTTTGAATATAAAATATGTTTCTGAGAGCAAATAAAAAACACAATATTTTTAAGACTTCTAGTATATACTCACCATCTTACTTGAAAAAATGAGGAATCCAGAAAAACTTAAGATGGCACTGCTCTCAAGGAACTTAAAATCTAGTGAGGGAAATGGGAGCATCTGCTGAAACAAACAGTGGTTCAGAAGACAACCAATGGTTTCTGGGAAAGAAAGCAAGAGTTGGCTGGAGTGTTTGGGGACATGTCCCATGAAAGGGCCAGGACCTGCAGCCCCATGCAGGATGCAGAGGGCAGGGCCAGGGCCAGCTCTGGGACAGGGAAGAAAAGGCTGAAGAGACCTTCACATTGAACACATCACAATATACATGTTCTCAGGAGTTATTTCTACTCTTAAAACGCACACACACACACACCCCTCCTAAGTTTTTTAAGTAGTTTCATGCTTTATTCTGGTTTATGTTTATCACATCTCCAACACTGATTCTGTTTTATAAAAGCCCTAATCTCCAAAGGACTATAGCTGTAAGCTTTTATTGGTTTCAAGTCAAGGCCTTGTAACCCAAATTTCTGGGTACCCTAAGGTGAGAACATGTTTTCAACTAAGAGTAAGGCATCCTCATAATCAATCTATCTCACAATGTATTAAGACTTGGATGAAAATAACATTAGCTTGGGAGTCCAAAGACCAGACTATACTGTCAATTGGACCACTATATTAGGAGAGTTGGCTTTGTTTTTCAAAAACCTGCTTCTCCCCTTCCAAATGGTCCTAGTGGAGATGCCACCACAGCTTCAGAAATTAGAACTGGCCTAAAATTGATACCCAACCCCTAGCCACAGCAATTGGCACGGAGATCTGCACATGACCCACAACAGGAAAATCAGGTTATTTCCTGATATTTTAAATATAGCCCCAAAATATAGGATAAAGTGGACTCTTTCTTAATGAGACCACTAATATGGAATAGGCTCAACTGCCATTATTAGTAAAATTCATAATTGCCTCAGGGGCCTGGTGTAGAAAACACAGAGAAGATGCATAGTTGCTGTAGTGTTTCTTTTGAGCGAACACTGTAAGAAATGGAGAAACATGTCCCAGCAATACTTCAGTACCTTTTTGTTTCTTTTTTAAGTTTGATTCAACTACTTTATTTTTTTATCTCTACATTAAAATTTTTTTCCAACTAGTTTCAACTGGGGATTCTTTCAGTTGTGACTGAGTGTATCCGGACTCATACACAATGACCTGTGAAATGTAATGTTCCTTGTACCTCAATTTCCCCATTATCACAAAATTCCTCCCAATAAGATAATCTCTAAAGCTCTTCCAGATAATTATTTGTCTCAAACTATATAACTATGAAATGATCTGGAATGCCATAACACTTTCCACAGTGAATTCTGGTTTCCAAACTGTACTGGTACAGAAGAGAGACCCCAAATGTTAATCATCAATATAAAAGCATACAATATAAAGTACATAATATTTTTCCTATAAAAGCATACAATATAAAGTACATAATATTTTTCCTAACTTTTAAGATACAGAAAACACAGTATAAGTGCCATTCTCCTTTTTTATTTATTTTTAATTTTTTAAAAAGATTTTTTAAATTTATTTTTAGAGGGGAAAGGAAGGAGAGAGAGATAAATATCAATGTATGGTTGCCTCTCGTGAGTCCCCTGCTAGGAACTGGCCTGCAACCCAGGCATGTGCCCTGACTGGGAATTGAACCATGATGGTCTGGTTCGCAGGCCCGCGCTCAATGCACTGAGCTACACCAGCCAGGGCCCATTCTCCTTTTTTAGGTCAGTATCTGCCCCTGCCAATTACTCTTCCATTCCATCACTCACCTTCACCTATAGACTACCTACCCCACCACTAGTCTCACCAAATAAATGACCCAGAAAATACTGTTCACTCCCTTTGAATGACTTAGGAACTTGTATCTGGTTACAAATAAAATAAAGTATGAAACAAAGTCTGTTTCCTATGTTACTAATGTACTTATTAAGATATGGCAGCATTCTCTGGATAAGTTTCAAATGCAGATATAGCACATTCTAACTGGAAAAGAAAACGAATATAAATACATTCTATTTGTTCAAAGGAAGAGTCAATGAAACAGGAAGAGGCACACTCTACAACACAAGGACAGTATCTGCTCCCTCAACATGTATAAGAAAAAAAAAGCATTTAAAACAATACAAACTAATCAAATCAGAAAAAAATGTTTTAAAAGTAGAACTGAGATACCTAACTTAAATGCATTACCTGGAAATCAAGAAAAGTTGTAAGATAAAATACTAGACTTATATAAATAAACATGGTTAAGTTTATTTAAGAAGAACAACTTTTCCACTGTGAGAAAAGGGTTCACAATGATTATTTCCTAAGGAATAATTTAATATTTAATTAAATTTAAAAGTGCTATTAATAAAATATCTTGTACCAAGTGATTAAATCAAGAGAAAGTCATTTTCTAAAACACCATAAGCAATACATCTCATTTTCAACTATATAAATTAATGCTGAATCAAGAGAAAAATTAATAATTGGCAGACTATTATGAAAACATGTCTGTTAATAAATCTAAAATTAACATAAGAATCAACCTAGTAATACTCGAGTAACAAATGCATTAAAACTGCAATTCTAATTTAAATAACCCTACACTGTAATGTAGTACTTCATGACTTTACCTCAGAAGACAATCTACATAACAATCTTAACAAATAAAAATTAACTTAAAATCATTAAAAGAGTGGCATAGACATAAAAGGTGGATGCTTGCAAGAGCCTGTAACTAGATCAATGTTTAAAAAACATTATAAGCCACAGTGAATTTTGTACAATGCAGGGGAAGAGAGAAACATTGATAGTTATTTTTATAACAGAGTTTAAAACTTTAATTATACTCTCACACTACCTTTCTCCATTTCCAAAAACATGAGCTCCAGACTCATATGAAAAAGCATAAATTTAAAAATGAAACATATTTGCCAATGATACCTCAGACAAGGGTTTAATCTCCAAAATATACAAAGAACTTACATGACTCCACTCTTACAAGCAACCCAATTAAAAAGTGGGAAAGAACTTGAACAGACACTTCTCCAAGGAGGATATACAGAGGATCCAGAGACACATGAAAAGATGCTCAGTATCACTAGCTGTCAGAGAGATGCAAATTAAAACCACAATGAGATACCACTTTACACTGGTCAAAATGGCCATCATAAACAAAGCAACAAACAAGTGTTGGAGAGGTTGTGGGGAAAAGAGGACCCTAGCACACTGTTGGTGGGACTGCAGACTGGTACAACCACTATGGAAAACAGTATGAAACTTTCTAAAAAACTAAAAATGGATCTGCCTTTTGACCCAGCAATTCCACTGCTGGGATTATACCCTAAGAATCCTGAAACACCAATCCAAAAGAACTTATGCACCCCAATGTTCATAGCAGCACAATTTACAATAGCCAAATGTTGGAAGCAACCTAGATGCCCATCAGTAAATGAATGGATCCAAAAGCTATGGTACATTTACACAATGGAATTCCATGCAGCAGAAAGAAAGAAGGAGCTCCTGCCCTTTACGACAGCATGGATGGAACTGGAAAGCATTATGCTGAGTGAAATAAGCCAGGCAGTGAAACACAAATACCATATGATCTCACCTTTAACAGGAAGCTAAACAACAAAACAAACAAGCAAGCAAAATATAACCAAAGACACTGAAATAGAGAACAGGCTGACAGTGACCAGAGGGGAGAGGGGAGGAAATTTCAGGGGAAAACGGGGTTTGCAGGAACAAGTGTAAAAGACACATGGACAAAAACTAAGGGGGGTGGAAATGGGAGGGAGGTGGGGAACACTGGGTTGGGAGTAAAAGAGAGGAAACTGTACTTGAACAATTAAAATAAATTAAATTAGAAAAATAAAAAATGAAACAAATCAGATTAATCACATAACGTCAAAATTATTTATCTTCAACTTCTGTAATCCAAAAGATTTCCCTCTATGGATATAATGCTCTTCATCAGACATTTTATTCTGATTCTCTGTCTACTAATCTGGCTTTGTCAGATCACTCCAGGAAATGTGATTAATTGGTATTTCAGGATAGAATAGAGAGGTTGCATATACTATGAGGCTTTAACTAATTAATTATTAGTTTCTATTAGGTTCATAGAATGGATTTTTGCTTACCTTCAAATCAGAGAAAAGCTGAAATAAGCTAAATAAACTTTAGTATTAATAAATGTATAAAGAACTTTATCTATTCTCCTGGCCAAAGTCAAGAAAAAAGTCTTCATAGTTAAATTACTACCAAAACCCAATTAGATGGTAAGGTCAGTCAAATGCAAAATTAAATTTTTGAACACTGATCTGATTCACCTTTGGAATTATCTGTAAAGTAATGAAAAACACCAGGAAATTTTCAAAAACACTAAATAGTAAACACAGTCTATTCTAATGAAACACTGTGTTTTACATTTGTACTCAAGTCTAAAACTGTAATAGCATTTCCAACAAGTTCATCTTGCTCATCAGTACCCTAATTCCCTTCTGAGATTCTTCAGTCTGAACTCATTTGATGATTATTAACAACTTACTATACTCCCCAAAGATATTTTTAAAAGAGGGGAAGAAATAAAAAGAATGTAAAACATTCCATAAGTCACACAAGCACAATTTAAAGACATTAAATAGTGCCTGTTGCCAGGCACTGTTTAAACAGAACCAGTGTCAGGCACCTGGTATGTGCCTGATAAATACTGTTGAGTGAGTGAGAAAGGGGAATCCAATGTCAGCGGGAAAGAAAGAACATATTATCATTACCGAGTAAACTTCAACTTCCCTATTTCAACCAGTAATGCTGTCCAATAAAACTTCAAAGGAGAGCACAACATGAGATTATATATTTTTATTTTGATTATAAAGCATTCCACTACTTAAATAAAACAATAAATGACTAAAAAAACTAAACAAAACTTTATTCTGAAGTGGCATGTACTAGAAGGAGATAAAAGAAAAAATCAGACTTCTGGTCAAGCCAGAGGTGTATGTACACATACTTCACCTCCTCACCCAACCATAAAAAAAGAAACACAACTAAATCTCAAAACAAATAACATCCTGAATTGTCAGAAAACCAAACTGTATGGAAGTCCAACAACCAAGGATTAAAGATGGCACATTCATCCAGATGGGTAGGAGGGGCAGAATCACAGGCGGGAGAAGAGGCACAGAGACAAGCTGTGGCACAGAGACAAGCTGTGGCACAGAGAGGCAGCAGTGGCAGCAGAACATGCACAGACAGTCCCACACTAACATTCGGTGGATAAAAATCATGAGGTATACTTGGGAACCAGCCCCAAGCCAGACTGCACAGTCCAGAGTTCCAGCGCTGGGAATATAAATCCCCATGACTTCTGGCTGTAAAAACCAGTGGGGGTTCAAGCGGTGGAAGAAATTGACAGATTTTCAGAAAAACTTTGCTTAAAGGGTCCACACAGTTTTAAAACTTACACAAACCCACCCACTCCGAAATTCAACACCAGGGCAACAGCTGGAAGGGTGACAGTTGCATACAGGGAGTGTGTTGAGTGACTGGAAATGGGGTGAGTGCCCAGCAAATGCCTAGTGCCAGTTGTATACAGGGAGTGTGTTAAGTGACTGGAAATGGGGTGAGTGCCCGGCAAATGCCTAGAAGCCACACAGTGGCAATGTCCCCTCTTTGAGCCCTCCCCACACACAGAGCCACAAAGTGCTGAAGCAGGCAATTACCTAAGGCTTTTACAGGGAGTCAAAGTAGCTGTACCTAATACACAGAAACAAACACAGGGCGACTGCCAAATTGAGAAGACAAAGAAACATTGCCCAAATGAAGGAAGAGAATAAAACCCCAGAAAAAGAACTAAACAAAATGGAGATAGCCAACCTATTAAATGCAGAGTTTAAAACACTGGTGATCAGGATGTTCAAAGAACTCATCAAGTATGGCAACAACATAAAAGAAGAAATCAATGTTACACTAAGTTAAATAAAGAAAAATCTACAAGGAACCAACAGTGAAGTGAAGTCAGGATTCAAATCAACAATTTGTAACATAAGGAAGAAATAAACAGTCAACCAGAATAGAAAGAAGAAACAAGAATTCAAAAGAAAAATGAGGACAGTATAAGAAGACTCTGGAACATCTCCAAATGTGCCAACATCTGAATCACAGGGATGCCAGAAGAAGAGGAAGAACAAGAAATGAAAAACTTATTTGAAAAAATAATGAAAGAAAAAGTCCCTAATTTGGTGAAGGAAATAGACATACAAGTCCAGGAAGCACGGAGTCCCAGACAAGTTGGACCCAGAGAGGACCACACAGACACATAATAATTAAAATGCCAAAGGTTAAAGATAAAGAGAGAATTCTAAAAGCAGCAAGAGAAATGCAGAGAGTTACCTAAAAGGAGTACGCATATGACTATCAGCTGATTTCTCAAAAGAAACTTTGCAGGCAAGAAGAGAGTGGCAAGAAGTATTCAAAGTGATAAAAAGCAAGGACCTACAACTTAGATGACTCTAGGTTGTAGAGTAAAGCTATAATTTCAAATGGAAGGACAGATAAAATCCTTCCCAGACAAGCTAAAGCTAAAGGAGTTCATCATCACCAAGACATTATTACATGAAATGTTAAAGGGACTTATTTAAGAAAAAGAAGATCAAAACTCTGAACATTAAAAAAGCAACAAATTCACAACTATCAACAACTGAATCTAAAACAAACTAAGCAAACAACCAGAAGAGGAACAGAATCATAGGTATGGAGATCATTTGGAAGGTTACCAGTTGGGAGAGGCAAGGGGGGAAAGTGCAGGGATTAAAAAGCATAATTGGTAGGTACAAAATAGACAGGGAGATGTTAAGAATAGTATAGGAAATGGAGATGCTAAAGACCTTACACATACAAACTATAAACATGAACGTGGGGGGTGGTGATTCCTGGAGGGAAGCAGGGTACAGGTCAGAAAGGTGCAAAAGGGGAAAAGTGGGACAACTGTAATAACATAATCAATAAAATATCCAAAAAAGATAAAAATCAAATTTGTCTTAAATTTGACAAAATGTATCATTTTACTTAGATACATACACATGTATGAATAAATTAAACTTTTAATTACTATAACTTCCTTGATATGGCTACATAATTACTAATTACCATGAATGCTACTTTCTCTTATTGTAATGTCTTCACTAAATCTCCCACTAATCCATCTCCCTGAATCCAAATTAGTCTTCAAAGCTTTCTTCAAATGTAAGTTCTTCTCTGGATTTCTTCTTTGGATTTCTCCAGTTATACACAAAACTTCCTTTCTCTTAAGTCTCTCAGCAAATGACAGGCCTTCTGGTTTCACTTCCTGCAAGACTACAAGCACCTCCAGAAGATGCATGCATCTTACTTATATGTTAGCTTCACTATTGCCCAGTAGAGTGACTTACAATTCTGAGATACCAGGTCTATTCAGAACATATCCAGCCATGTGCTGTGAAAAGTATGAACATTTATTGAAGAAGATACAAGATACAAGAAACATTGTACATAGGACAATGTCACCTCAGTTCCCTTCAAAGTAGAACCTCACACAGTTCTCCCAATTGCTATCAGTTGCCTCATCATATTTTCCTGAATCTCATCAATGGTCTGAAATCTCTTCCCTTTCAAAGATGATTTTACTTTTGGGAAAAGCCAGAAGTCACAGGGTGCCAAATCTGGACTGTAGATGGGCTGAGTCACCTGGGTGATTTGATGTTATACCAAAAAACCTCTCCACAAGACATGAGCATGAGCACGAGTGTTGTTGTGATGAAGCTGCCAATCACCAGCTGCCTATAACTTCAGCCTTCTGAGTCATCTGAATAGTTTCTGCAGAGAAATGTTCAAATTTAACACAAAATTTGATTCTGTTTTTTTTGTTCTACTTGCTCAGTCATTTTGAATGTGATAGTCACACAGTACACATGCTCATTCAACTGTGACTACTGCTCCCAATGACTAGGACAGTGAAGTCGTTATTGTTCATACATACACATTCTAGTCTATTCTCCTTGGCTGCCAGGTTACATCAGTGTCATGCAAACCATTCTCATTATATTAACAGTGGTGGACTTTTTCTGGATAGACCTCATAAAACTATTTTACATAATTTTAAAAAAATTTTAAATAATAGAATCATGGCAGGGACTATTGTAAATGGAATAACACAATGATAATGTAATGATCAATTCCACCCCTTGATCTGAAAATTATTTAATGTCAGGCAAACATAGAGCCTTGGGAGAACCAAATGAAGCTTAAAATTGCATCATTTCCAACAACTGAGTTATTTCCTCTATTTGGAATACGGTTGCCTCCAGTTTGTCATCTAGCCCTCCAAGTATTCCTAGAGTGACTGCTATAAACCAGTGCTTAAATGGTTAAATGCTATGGACAAGGACCCAGCTTTCAAAGATCCACTCTAATCTTAAATATGAAGCACCCAAACACATGCTGTTAGAGAGGATTTCTTTCATGTGACTATAGTCAGAAAACAGAAGCAGTCATCTGCTGTGCAGTCTATAACATTCTCTCCACTGCTTTCCTACCTGTCTCTAATGACTGGAAGCCAAATGAGACATTAACCATAAATAAACTAAGTAACTAATCTTAGCCAAACAGGTAACTGTATCAAATTTAGTTGAAGTGGGCATTCTGTGGGTTTTACAGTACCTTAGAGGTCTCTGAAGACTGTAATATATCCCCTGTTAATTTAGTCAAGCTGCCTTAGCCAGGAAGCTGTAGACAGGCAATGTGACTTCGGGTTAGTCCCCAGAGGCTCCTACTGTCTCCAGTGGCTTTTCTGGGATCATATAGGCATTAACTTGTCTGTGCTCAGGCATTTACACTGTGTTTGGGCTCAGTGTTATGGAACATCAAATAATCAAAGCTACTTAAATTTTTAAAAAATGTTCACAAGTTCATTATTTATTCAGGGCATAAATAATTTATTAATCCTACGAAATGTACGAAATTTTCTACAATCTTAAAAATACAGTGAGCTAGAAAAAATATACAAAAATAAGTATAACATAAGGCAATATATGATGAATGATAAGTCAAGAAGGAGTCTAAAAAGTGAAAGTCACTTCTTTATGAATAATAAAAATCAATGTTTGAGCACTTACTATGTATAAAGCACCAAGTACTACACTAAGCACTTTATACAAAATACGGTACATTAAATCATGAAGTGCTATTTATCTGATGGGAGGATAAATGAGAAGAAAATGAGATTTGGGCCCTGGATTATAAATGGCCTTAGCCATTAAAATTAGAAGAATTTTTAAACTGGGAATAGAAAATAAATTTTGATTTAAAAATGAACAGAAGTCAGTTTTTCCTATGTTTCTATAGTTTTGTAAAAATACTTAAAATCCTAACAAGCATGAAATATTCATTACAAATACATTTGGAGAGTATGTTTCAAATACATGGCACAATTTTAGAAGACTCAATGCAAATTTAAGTGTTTTTCTTTTTAGCTAGTAATTTCTTTTTAAGTAAAAAATTTATTTCCACAAAAATCCTAAAAACAATTTATTGAGATTAATTTAATAACCAATTTATAAAACAAAAAGTGAAATAAGATGTATTCTTATTGCTATATTAATAATTCGTTATCATCTTAGGGACACAGTATTAAAATAACACACTTATTATATGCATGTTATTTCTTGTTCATGTAAATAATTCATACAATTTCCACACTAATTAAGATCATTTGAAATATGAACGTAAAGCTGTTTCTATCAGTAAGTTGGATAAACACAATTCAAGGTGATAACTAAGGACACAATAATCAAAAATAAAGTCAAAATAAATCCATCATCAAGGAGTTTTCAAAGAAAAAGAAGAAAAAGATTCACAAATAACATGAGGCCAAATGTAATTGATGCTATATATAATGGTGACAAATTCACTATAGTGGTGGGTGGCAAATTGAGTTGGGGATTAAAGATAAGGAACAGGCATCCAACCAGTAAAATGAGGAGAGAATTCTTTTCATGTACTACTTTCACAACCATGGTAACAAAGACACAGCCAAGGCAAACCTGAGGTCAAGTAAACACTTGGTGTAGCTAGGGTACTAATTGCAATGGCCCACACTGTGGAGAAGATCAGATGTTATGGTAATATGTTTGAACTTTATTTCATAGTATGCATTTCTCAAATTGCAGACAGGAGATAGGGAGAAAGGAAGAAGGAGATGGATGTAGCAGTGAACAAAATGGAATTAAAATCCCATTTTTATGGGGGTGAACATTCTTGTGGTGGTTATGGACAACTAAAAATTAAACATATAAAAAATTAAAATATGGTATTTTAAATATAATACAAAATAGGTATCTTCATTTGGGGTGACATTTGATATGAAAGAACTGAAAGAAGCCATAAGAGATATTGGGGTATGCATTCCAAGCATGAGAAGCAGCAAAAACAAGCCTTCAAGGAGGAAGAGTGTGATGTTTGTGAAGTACAGTAAGATCATGTGATGGGGAAAAGGATTAAGAGGAGAGCAGCAGGGGATGAAATCAGAGAAGTGTTGGAAGCAGATCATACAGCAACTGGAGGCCTTGACAAGGATCCTATATTTTGCCAAATGAAATGGTGAGCCATTGAAGGTTCCATAATCTGTCCAGACATTCAAAGTATCTGAGTGGACCATTGGGAAGCAACGTGGAAAGCAGGAAGCTAGTTCATAATGCTAAGACGCACATATGGGTCTTCATAAAGACCCACATAATGGCAAGGAAGGTGGTTGTAAATATTCTGAAGGTAGAATCGATAGGATCTGCTAACAGGTTGATAGTGGGCATGAAACAAACAGAGAAAGCAAGGATGACACTACCTTGTTTAGCCTGAGAATTAGGTAAAAGGCACTGTCCTTTACTGAGACACAAAGATACAGAGGGAGCATTTTGAAAGAAAGATGGGAGAATCAAGAGTTCTAGGAGAGTGGTGCCTGGTCACTCTGCCAGGGTGATATATAGAGCAGGTCAGATTTGAAACTGGATCTATCACACTCAACACGTACACACTCCCCTTCAGCTTGGATAAAGGTGAGATGCAGGAACAAATGGATGACAACATGAGAAATTCTGAGTGGAACTAAGAGAAGGTGGGAGAGTTGACAAGAATGGGAAAGTAAATAGAAGACAGAGTGCCAGGAACAGAAGGAGGGGAAGGCATTTGGGGACTTGAAGTCACCACAAAAGATATGCAATATTTGCTGAGTGATTCTAATACAGAATCAGTAAAAGATGAATTAATAGAAGAGCAAGAACATGCACACTTCTACTCAGATTAGGTGACACGGTCGTGGAGTATGTGAAGGAAAGCCCATTTCAGCAAGCAATGCTCACACAATCCAAACCCTCTGAATTTAGCAGCAATATTCCTCTTTCCAGGAGGCCGTTGGAATATCCTATTTTTACAACAAGGTCTTATTTTTTTTTAATTTGATTTATTTATAGAGAGAGAGGGAGAGAAACCCTCTTACACACCCACTTAACAGGGACCTGGCCCACAACCCAGGCATGTGCCCTGACCAGGAATCAAACCAGTGACCCTTTGGCTCAAAGTCTGGCACTCAGTCCACTGAGCCACAAACACACCAACCAGGGCACAACAAGCTCTTATTAATCCAATAACTACAAGACCCACTGACCCCCAAATAGCATAAGAGCAGTAGAAAGACCACTGCTCAGTAATGTGCCCATGTCACATAGCACCCTGAACTGAATGAAGAAAAGGGACACGGCCACTTTTAGAGTATTACTGCTCCAGCATTTTCCACTTCTGTGTGCTGTCTCAACACCACTGCTGTAATGACATTCTGCAGTGTGATGCATGGGTGGCTAATCCCGAAGATTCTCTATTATCTCCTGCTTTGGGATGTGCAGCATCAGAAATCCTATGGATTAATGAAAGTCTGTTAATGCTAATTGCTGACATAAGACTATTAAAGGCACTGAGGCAACTGCTGAATTTTTTTTAGATGTTTTCACAGCTTTCCAGAGCACTATACTAATCAGTCATGCTAATTCCAACAGTAAACAGCACATAGCTTTGGTAAGAGACCATTAAGACCCCCTTTATTTCATCCCTACAACTCCTTCCCAAATACCATCCGTGAATCCAGATAATTTGCCTTAGATCATTTGTCAGCTGCGACCATCAGTCTACCAGACTCCAGGCCCAGTGGATAACTAGAATTTTACACGCCCTTGATTAGATGAGCTAGGCCCCAGGGCCAGCCAGGGAGCCTTTCTCAGCCAAGTGGACCAGATGCTCTGCCCATGGAAAGGCCATCTAGTGCTGCAGCACTGAGGCCCCTTGCAGGTGAGTTGTACCACTGAAGACCTGTGAACCACCAAGTCTTAATACATGGTGTAGTGAGTAGAAACACAGTCTTTAGAACTGAACATGAGCTCCCGTTCTAATCCTGACCCTGGCCAATTACACAACCTCTCCAAGCCTCACTTTCCTCATCTACAGAATGAGGATACCACTCCGTGTCAGTGCTTATAAAATACATACTAGAGCTCTGCCAGAAAAATGGCACAGCCACTGATTCAGAAAGCATCACGGTCTTGTTTTTCCCACAGGTGTGTTGCTACAGTGGATGTAGATACACTAGTCCAACAACCTGATGGCAACTGGCCGTTGACATGACCCCCTTGTGCTGATTCCACAGGCAGCTAACTAACTAACTTACTAACTTGGCTTCCCCTTAGATTGTTAAGATCTGGACACAATGTGTCCATTACAGAACATTATTTCACGTTCTGGATATAAACTTAAAAACTAGCATTTGCTACATGTGTCGTTTTTCACATCTACACCTTGTGATTGTGTTGAACTTGAGTACAATCAACCCTGGATATACTGACAATCACATTCCATTCACATCCAGAATCTGGAGGACATTATGCTGAGTGCAATAAGCCAGACATAAAAAGACAAATACTGCATGATCTCACTTACAGATGGAATCTAAAAATATCAAACTCATAGAAACAGAAAGTAGAACAAGGTTTCCAGGGGCTGGGGGCCGGGGAGATGGGGAGATGTTGGCAAAGGGAACTGAGTTTCAGTTACACAGGATGGAGGCCTAAAGCACAGCATGGTGACTACAGTTACTAATACTCAATTGTATACTTGAAATGTGCTAACCGTAAATCTTTAATGTTCTCACCACAGAAAAGTAACTATATGTGGTAATGGATTATGGTGATCATTTCACAATGTGTGTGTGTGTATATATATATATATATATATATATATATATATATATATATATATAATGCACATGCATACTCATATGTATACCTTAAATATATACAATTTTTATTTGTCAATTATACCTCAATATATCCAGAAAGATATTTATTATGACTCATAGCTAATATTACTGCCTCATCTCTGATACATAGCACTAGAACAACTGAAAGGAAAAGCCCAGACTCAGGAGAAAGGGGCAGCACTAGGGAGGCACCCACCTGCACAGGAAATAGTTCTGTATCTCTGAAACATTATCTAGCTCTCAAAATGGACTCTGTAATCCTCAGGAGCACCCCAGTGAATCCCCTGATCTTTTATGAAAATAAAAAGTCAGCCTTCTGTTAGTTAACTCCCTCTCACTTTGAATACAAATATGTTATTACAGTCAAGGTAATGTGAATAAATATATCTTATCACAGTTACTAAAGCTGAGAACCGCTGTTGTAGAAAATCAAGTATATTGATTACCTGAGAAAGAAAGGGTAAAAGACAAAGAAGGAAATTAAGATGAGTTTTGATGAGACTGGGTAATATTTTCTCAATGGGATTCAGTTTCAATTTAAAGCTGAAAGGACTCTTTGAGCCTAAGGATATTGGGTGATTTGGTTAAAATTCCAGAGGATTGGATTTAAGATTACTTTGTAATCTCATGACTTTAAAACCTTCTTAATTAAAGACTTACATTTGTTTTAAGTAAAACAGGACATAGATTTGCAGACCAGAAAAGCAGATCGGTATAAGAAAAAATGGTTCTAATGTTAGTCCCTAAGGCTCCTGAAACTAATGTGGTAATCAATTAAAGAGGAAAATTAGATCCTAGATGCAGGCTATCACCTTCACATAGCCTGTAAAGTGAGCTGACCTCAGGCGCCCAGAACAAAACCACTGGCTCATAGCAATACTACAACGTACATCTAGAACTATCCTCCCCTTCTTAAGTAACAAGGCAAAACACAGAATTAATGCTGTGTTTTCTTATCTCAAGGAGAGAAAAACAAAGCTTTGCTCTCCCTTTACAAGGGCTTGCTTCTGTCAGACACTGACCATGGAAATCCATCATCAAAATGAAGATTTCCTCAAGTTCCTGATAAAAAAGATTTTAAAATAACAAATATGAAACTTTGAAAGCATTACTCCAATTTTTTCTTTATTTCTTTCACAAGCTAGCTAAAATAAATCAGTGAGCAGGTTAAAAGTCTATTCCATTTTTAAAAAATATTTCAAAACCCCCCCTTCACCTTTTTTTGGAGCAAATGTCCTACTTCTCTGTTCATGGTCATAACCCAGTTTCTCAAGAGTGTTATCTGTACTTGCTCTCTCAGCCCCTAGCCCTCCAGCTGACTGTAGCCTTCACCACTACATTTAATGTGCTCTCACTAAAGTCCCAGTGATCTCCAGGCCAGGGAATCAAAGGCCAGTCTTCTCAGGCTCATCTTTCCTCCTGTCTTGGCAACTTCACCATCTTGAAATACTCTCTCTTCCCCTGACTTCCATGATGCCACTATCCTGGTTGTCCTCTTCCACCAGGCACTCAGTATCAGCTGTCTCTGCACTCATCATGGTCTTCTTCTAACATTGTTTTGCTCCCTGACAATATCATCTACCCCCTTGGCTTCCATTGCCTGACTTCTCTTTCTGAGCTCTCACTAGCCTTCTTAGAGTGGCTGTCTCAGAGCCTCTTGATCCCTGGATAAGTAAATGGCATCATCCTGCACCCTTTCCCTCACCCATATTACCCAATCTATCATCAAGTCCTGCTGACATTAGGTCCCAAACACCTCCTCATTTCCCATTGTCATTCACCCGGAATATTTCAGTAGTCTGTGAACCCACCTGTGTATGTGTGTGTGTGTGTGTGTGTGTGTACTATACAAATACTCACACACATATATAATCTTGTTATTCTGTGTTGCTCTAGGCTAAAATTGTTTCCAGTTGTACTTAGAATCCTTCACATGGTTCAGCAAACTCTCACATTTCTGGTCCTAATCTCTATCTCTGTTTTTCCTAATCAACTCTCCCCTTTTACTCTTTGTGTACAGTTTCTAGAACATCCCATATACTCTTCTCAAAAGAAGAGGGGAGGCTTTTGTATATCCGGGATCTCTGCTACACCATCCCCACTGCTACCCTGCAGACGGATCTACTATTATGTTGATTAAACAGTAGGGAAGATCCTCAAAAAATTAAAAATAGATTAATATCCAGCAATTCCACTTCTCACTTCTCAGAATATATTTAAATGAAACACTAAAACGCTAGCTCAAATAACTGATTATTTACAATAGCCAAAACATGGAAACAACCTAAGTGCCCATCAATGGATAAATGGATAAATAAGTTGTGATACACACACACACACACACTGGAACATGCATCACTCAGCCACAAAAAGGAGGAAATTCAGCCATTTGCAACAACGTGGATCAACCTTGAAGGAATTCTGCTAAGAGAAATAAGTCAGACAAAAATAAAAATTCTATGATCTCACTTATACCTGTATGTGAAATAAAAATTACATTAAATTTAAAATTTTTTAAAAACCCTCATAGAAAAATAGATCAGACTTGTCAGACTTGTGATTATTGGGGAGAGGGGAATTGGAAGAAGGTTTTCAAAAGGTACAAACTTCAAGTTATAAAATAAATAAGGGATGTAATGTACAACATGATGGCTACAGTTAACACTGTTGTATGATATATATATGTACATATATATATGAAAATTGTTAAGAGAGTAGAGTCTAAGAGTTCTCATCACGAGGAGAATTTTTTCCTTCTTTTCTCATTATGTATTATTACAAAATGGATGTTAGCTAAACCAATGGATGTGGTAAACCTTTCACAATATATGAAAATCAAACCATCATGCTATATGCCTTAAACTTATTCAGGAATGCATGTCATTTATTTTTCAAAAAATGTAATAAGTCTATATAATCACTGATAAATACAATGGAATATTACTCACCCATTAAAAGGAAAGCTTGCCATTTTTAAAAAGAAGGATACATCTCAAGGGCATTATGCTAAATTAAATAAGTCAGAGTAAGACAAATAATGAATGATTTATCTTGTATGTAGAATTTAAAAAAAAGCTCATTGATATAGAGAACAGATGGCAACTCCCAGAGGCAAGCATTGGGGATAAGAGGAATTGGTGAAGGGGGTCAAAAAGTAAAAGTAATAAAATAATGCCAAAAAATCGTATTCTCAGTCTCCACCCTAATTACATCTAATATAAATCAAAACATTGCAGGGTAGCAGAACTTCCTCACAAAAAAAAATATACATGCTTTCAACACATGGACAATTCACATGAGCAGGTTTGGAGACCTAATATAAACAATCATCCACTTGAATCCTAACGCTCTTGACCACATGTATAAGCCCATGATCTCCAGTCACTACTCATCACTAATGAGGCAATCCATTCCTCCTGTGGACGGGTTGGACAGCTCTACCTTATATTGACATGGAACCTCCTCCAAGAACCTTGCATCCATTGATCCTAGTTCAGTCATCCCTTTAAATCCTCCTCATAAGACATGGTTGGCATGTTGGCATGTCTGAGGCCAACCCACCATCTGAGCCCACTTGTATATGTCTGTACCAATTTTTTAAAAAGACTGATTTTTTAGCGGTTTTAGGATTACAGCAAAATTGAGGGGAAGGTACAAAGACTTCCCATATACCCCTGCCTCCAAACATGGATAGCCTCCCCATATCAGCATCCACCACCAGAGGGTACATGTGTTACAACCGGCAAACCTATATTGACACGTCATTATTACCCACAGTCCTTAGTCTACCACTATTTTTATTAAGCAAAGTCCCTAATGCCAAATTTAAATGGTTCTAGGCCAATTCCTCATTAAAGCTAATTCAATGGTTCAAAAGGCCTCTTTCAACTGCACAGTGGTCATAAGCCAGCATTGGGTTAAATGGAACTTGTAAACCTAGCCAGTCACTTACAAGGCCTGAGACTGCAAACCACACTGAAGCCTCAACTTCCTCATTTGTTAAATTTAGTTAATAATGCCTTTCTATTTGGGCTGACATAAAAATTAAAATAGCTCATGCAAGGAAAGCTCACAGCCTAGCACTTGGTATTCAGAAGTGCACATAAGTAAAATGGGAGCTCTCTGACGACATGGGTGGCTTCGTGTCAATTCTGTTTAGCACTGCTAGCATCTGGATCAGGGCCTGACACAGAGTGGCCTTCAATTATTTGTTAAACGACTGAATTATTAACATTCCTGAACAATACTAGAATTTAAAATGAGAAAGTTTTTTATTTGAATATATTTTTAAAAACAGGAGCAAGATGAAAATAAATTATAATTTAGTTTTGCTTTTGGTTCAGATTAAAATGTATTCTTTAAATGACTTAAAATTCCAACACTAACAGTTTCGACATCATACAGTGACTTAAACGTTTCATTCTTTTAAACAAAATAAAATAAAAATGCCTGATCTAAAATCAAGTTTTGTTCAATATTTGCAATATTTAGAAAATTTCATTATCTTTTTCAAGTCTCATTTCAAAGATAATAACTATCATGTAATAATAGTACACTAGGGAATAACAGAAATACATTAATTTTAAGTAGAATCATTAAACTACATAACATTTTGTTTCTAAGTTATTTTAATGTTTTGATATTAAAATGAAAAACAGTGAATGCCTCAGACAAAAAATCCAGTCTGGTATAGAACCTAATTAGTAGCTTATAAAATATGTATCCTGACACATACATTACTATGGAAATATATACTAAATATATTTAGTATACCTGCCATAAGACCATTTGAAAATTCTTCAAATTTTTGTAGAAAAAATAAGTTGACTGTTTTTCTTTTTCAAATAGAGGTCCAAGGGGAGCTACACACAGCAGAAGTCCATTTTCTCGGTGCAGCTTATTTGGCATAAATGGGACTCTGCTCACTTTAGCACCCCAGAAACAACCTGTTTCCTAACTAACCTCCATTGTCAGTTTCCTACTGTTCCTTTCAGAGGGAAAATAACTGGGTTAAAGTTCAGTTCCATTCTCTACCACAAAAACTCCCTATCTGAAATGTTTAAGATGGCATTCAAGGTGAGCATTGTCCAAGCACTCAGTACTCAACTTCCTCTTCATATTCCCTTACAATCCAGCATGGGGCCCCTAGGGGAGACCAGGTAGTTCCTAAATACTTGCTGGGATAAGCTGAGCATTACCACAGTCCCCTGGGCAACCTATATCCCCAAAACTCCCTTCTACGGGTGTCCCAAGACCTTGAGTCCAGCCTTGAAACACTTGACTAGAGACCTCCACCTCTTGGGTGCCCTGGGAGGGGCTGGTGCCCCGGGAGGTAGGCTCTCACTCCCAGTGGCCAGGCAGCCAACAAGAGGATGCAGGACACAATAATTAAAAAGTAAACTGCTTTCCCAACTGTGTTCTGGATTTAACCAGCCCCTCAAGAAAAGGAGCTATCACCCAAGGGAAAGGCCAGTGTCTGAGGCCCAAAAGGTCTGTGATATTTGGTGCCCAAAAATTTTAAAGGAAAAAAATGTCCTGCCCAAAATGAGGACCAAAGGGCTGATTGTTCAAGTCACTAGAGTCAGGAGCAGATGAGAAACAGTGTAGGTTGGGGTGACAGCTTCCAGAAGGAATCCTAATCCCATCAATATTTAGTGTAGGTCATCAAGAACCTTGAGAAGCAAAGGAGACCAGAGGAATCCCTCTGCAGAGAGGAAGAATACTAAGCCACCCGCATAGGGTGATAAGGCCTGGAGGCTGGTGTCCAAGTGAAAGGCAGCCAAGTACAATTAATTCCAATGGGGGTATAATCAGAGTAACAGAGTATGTCAAGCACCTCACAACTATAATCCAAGCAACTCCTAACCTGGAGTAACAAAGGTTAGACTTGGATGGGGAGCAAGGGTACTGGGACTGTACATACTACAACTTCCTAACAAGCAGGCCTTTTACATTCATGAACCCACTAGCTCACTTACAGGGTTGGGGCACAGTGAGAGGCTATGCTAGTAGAAGTTATCAGTATGCTCCCTTTCATTCTACACGCAGATTTTATTCTGCCCCCTCCCACACGTTCTGGTCATTTACCACCAGGCTGACAGCTGGAGTTGACAGCAGTTTGTATTCCCTATGTATGAGGTTGAGGAACAAAAAATGCCGCCCCCCCAGCTCTGTATATCAGGTACACACTATGTGAACCCAGCTAAAGTCCAGACTGTTAAGCAATTTTAAGTGGGGAAGGGAACAACAATCTTTTACGAAGTGGGGTGCTGTGTCATATCACTTCATTGGATAGTGTAAGCAAACAACCTAGTTCAAAAGCAAACCTAAAGCATAGTCCTAGTTTGAAGAACTAAGTTCTGATGATCCATCTCCTTTCTCCATTGAACATCATCATCATCAGAGGAAAAGGTGAGAAACCACCAGCACCCTGCATTAGAGGCTTTCTTGTTTTTTCTTAACTTGAATTTGAGATTTATTCTTTTTTTTTTCACATTTTGTTATTGCTGTTCAAGTACAATTGTCTCCATTTTCCCCCACCACTATGCTCCACCCTGGCCATCCCCATTTCCCACCCTTGATCCTACCCACCTTTGGCTTTGTCCATGTGTCCTTTATACATGTTCCTTTTTGTATGGCCCTCCCTCCGCCCCTCTGGCTGTTTGTTCTTAATTCCAGTGTCTCTGGCTATATTTTGCTTGCTTGTTTGTTGATTAGGTTCCATAGGTGAGAGGCTTTCATGAACGTTAAGTTATTCGATGCTCACAGAAGGAACTATCATCTCTATTCTACTGGAAAATGCAGCTGGGAGGCATGGGTATGACCCAGTTTGGGTCACACAGCTGCATGCTGTGGACCTAGGCTTCAAATCCATGCCTGTGACTGCCAATGTCACATACCGTCCACTATTACTAGTCTTACTATGACTCCACTGGTGACTGACAAAGACAGAATAAGTGCATCTTTATGACACTCCCTCCCCCTCCCCCCACCTTGGCTTTCTCCCAGTGTTTTCACGCGGGGAGTGAAAGAGTTCTAATGAAAACTTTATTTTCTATTCTCTTACCTCACAATGTAAGTTCACCATAGGACAAGAATTAGGCCATATTCCTTATTCATTTTTAAGCCAAACATAGCAAACTGATTCAAATTGTGTGAGAAACTAGACTTTTAAAACATCTATTTGCACTCATTGTGATGAGAGCTAAAAAATTACTATTAGGTAAAACCAAAGCAGGAAATCTCTGACTTACTGATATCCTATTAGGTTGTGCTGTTTTTATTTTTTTCCAAAAACTTTCATATCAGAAAACAAAGGAAACACATTTGGAATGACATTCTAAATGCCTATTTAAAAAGATATTTGAACTTGGAGTTTTCTTAGCTTTCTAAAAGCTTTTTTCTCACTTTTACTACTTTCTTTAAATACATACTCAATGACAGCTATAGGTGTATTTCAAGCACTTATAGAATTTCTATAAGTAAAAGTAGAATTTCTAAAAGTAAAATTTTGTAAAAGGCAACATATGATTCCTTTAAGGTTCCTGAAACTCTTATCTGTAGGAAAGAAGTGGCAAAGATACCATGGCTAATTCCTCAGAGCAGCCACACACACACACAGCACTCACTATGCACCACACACTGTTCTAGGAGCCTTGTGTCGCGTACACTCACTCCTGTCATCTTCACAACAGCCCCATGCAGCAGGTACTGTTGTTTTCCCCGTTTTACAGAAGAGGAAACTGAGGCACAAATAAGTTAATTAACTCGCCCAGGCCACACAGATGAAAGGTAGAGCTAAGGTTCAAATCTAGCCAGCGTACAGTGCTGTCATCCTTGTGCTTCAGGAGAGAATGACCGATTTCAAACCAGGTAACTCGGGGAGAACCCTCTTTATGGATATAACAGGACCTCCCATACAGTCTAGTACAGTGGACGGAAAACCAGATGTAGGGCTTGTGGTCCTACTTGCAGCTATAAATAATCAGGTGTATGGCCTCAGAGAAGTCACTCTAGACTTTTTTATTTAAAATATCAGAAGCTGGAAAAAAAGGGTTTGTATGACAGTTTCCAGTATATTCATGTCTGGATCTACCAGTATTAGCAGATTTTATTTAAATGCAATAGCTTTTTCCCATACAGTTTTCAATAGTCCTTTCATAATTTGGTCTAGGCGTTCTCCACGTGTGACCAAGCCAGAGCGTGGAGCAGTGAAGAGCTGGGATTTTAACCAGAAAGTCTTGAGTTTATGTCCCAGCTCCATGGCCTACCAGCTGCAAGCACCAGACTGGTTTGTCTGTTTCTTCAGGGGCAATTACACCAGTCACCTCACGTGTTTGCTCTCAGGTTACATAAAGGGTCCAGTGCCAGTCATATGGAAGGTGCTTATGAATAGGAGTTATTTTTATTACTTTAAGCAAGCAATTTTCAACTGGTGTGCCACAAGAATTTTTAAAACATGCAATATGTGACTATTTAGTCAGGGGCACTGACCTCTTTTCCCTCAGGTTCTCAAATAAGAAATGACAACATCCAACACAATAACAGTCCAGTGTGAATAAATCAAAATTATACCTATTTTCTATCAGATCAGCAAAAATATATTTTTGGTGTGCCACAGAATTTTTGTAATTAGTTTACGTGTGTCATAAGATGAAAAAGGTTGAAAATCATTGCACTAAACCTTAATCATTTCTCACCTAAACTACTAAGCCTTATAAAAACATGGAAGCAAAGACACTCAATGTGGTACTACTAATAGTGAGACATTGCTACAACCTAAATGCCCAACACTGCAATATATATATATATATATATATATATATATATATATATATATAAAATAGAGAAGTATTAAATCATATGCAGCTATTAAAAATCATATTTTCCAAGATTATTTCTCAGCATAGAAAAATAATGATCTTGATCACTGAAAACGACAATCTGTAAAAGGCGCACATACAGCATGTTCACCGTCATACACAGAAGTATATGTGTATAATACATATATGCATACGTGGAAGTCTGGAAAAAACACAACAAACTGTTAGTAGTGCTTCTTTAAGTGATTAGGTTATTTTTTATGTTTTTTATATTTTCTGGCATTTTCTAGTTTTTCCTACAATGAGGATATAGGATTCATATAATCAGAAAAGGGATTGGAAATATCAATAATTTTTGACAAAGAACCAATATGTTTTTTCAAATAAAGGTATAATTTACACAAAAAGCAAAACCCTTTTTATGTAACAAAATTGTAAACTATTGCTCCAAAAAGAAATCACCTTTCATCAAAAACAAAAATAGAAAAGTAATGTTTTCCAGAAATTCAAACTGCATTAAAATAAGCAAGGTTTGAAACTAAAAAAGGTACAATAAAATTTTTATACAAGTACCTGCCTAGAATTACAGAAAAATCAGAAATGGGAAGTCTTAGAAAGTGATTTTTCCTTATGCTTGGAAAAAATATCTTGGAGGAATTACAGGTTCAGCAGAGAACTTGGCCAAATTTTGGCTTGTTTCAACAATGCCATTTTTTTGCTCTCTTTATGTCTCCCTCAACACAGATACACACACAAAGCCAGGCCTAGTCAAGCATTTAACTGGGCTCTCAAAGTAAGAGTTAAATCTGCCTCTCCCACCAGAGCCTCAGCCACAGCAGAGAAGCTTTCTGTCCTCCTCAGCACTGAAGCTGACGTAAGTGGGCCATTCTTTGCTCCTGTCCCCACCTCACTGCCCGTCTCCCAAACCGTCAGGTCGTATGCAGACCCATCCTGGGGCATGCCTCTGGGTAACCATCCTATTAATCTGGAGCTTTGCCAGAGCACAGCCCACAGGGAACCTGTCATCAGGTCTGCCTCCGCTGCTTTTGTGCTCCCTAAGGTTCCACGAGACAGCACCTTTGGAAGATGAACAAATCTCAGGCATAGTCCCCAAACAGTTCACTAGGTACTTCCCTCTAATTGTTTTCATCCTACAAAAAATACTCACAGTTTTTGACAGCTTTTTTTTTTTTTTGAAACGACAAACCAATAAACCAAGGAACCTGGCAGAGACCTTAGGGAGTCCAGTATCGGTTCCTCTCACATGAGAGTCCTGACCCCTACCAGGCGGGTGCAGGTGAAAGCCTAAAAGATACGGCAATAGTGCATATATAACCTACATATTCAGAAAATGTATATTAAAAATTATAAAATTTCAATTCAAGAATGCTTTTCTTCATTTTACAGTAAAATGTAATTATTTAAACCAAGGATTCTAGAATCTGGTTTCAAATTCCAGTTTACTAGTTTTTAGCTGTGTAACCTTGGGCAAGTTTCACAACCTCTTTATTTGAAGCATTTGAACAGTGCACCATATAGTAAACACTATGTAACTTTTAGCTGCTATGATTATTTTATTATTGTATTACTATTTTAATTATTAAAATTGGCATATATACATCCAATCAAGATGGAGATGTAGGTAGACACACTGTGCCTCCTTGCACAACCAAAAGACAACAACAAATTTAAAAACCAAAAACAACCAGACCTTACAGAAAATCAAACTGTATGGAAGTCCAACAACCAAAGAGTTAAAGAAGAAACATCCATCCAGACTGGTAGGAGGGGTGGAGATGGGCAGCCAGGCAGAGAGGACTCATGGAAAGATGGATACTGGCGGAGGGGGTAGTCTCACATTTGCATGGGGATAAACCCGGAGGAACAAGTGGGGAGCTAGACAGACCATGCAACCCAGGCTCCCAGTGCAGGTAAATAAAGCCTCAAAACCTCTGACTGAAAAAATCTGTGGGGGTTGAGGCGGCAGGAAAAACTCCCAGCCTCATAGGAGAGTTCGTTGGAGAGACCCACAGGGTCCTAGAACATACACAAAACTACCCACCTGGGAATCAGACCAGAAGGGCTCAATTTGCTTGTGCATAGCAGGGAAAGTGACTGAAAGCTGGTGGAGAGCTGAACAAGCAGCACTGATCCCTCTTGGACCCCTGCCCGGAGCAGCACGACAAGTATTGACCTCAGTTGCCCCGCCCTGGTGAATACCTAAGGCTCCGCCCCTTACTACATCACAGGTGCACCAAGGGGAAAAAAAAAAGAGGCCCAAAGGAAAGAACAGATTAAAGCTCCAGAAAAAAAAATACAACTAAGTGACAAACAGACAACCAACCTAACACATGCACATTTGGTTGCTCACAAAATTGGTTGAATATGGTCACAAAATAGAAGAAAAAGTGAAGGCTATAAAACGTGAAATAAAGAAAAATGTACAGGGAACCAGCCCTGAAGGGAAGGAAACCACTCAGGTCAATAGCTTGGACTAGAAGGAATAAACAGTCAACCAGAACAGAATAAAGAAACAAGAATCCAAAAAAGTGAGGAGAGGCTTAGGGACCTCTAGGACAACTTTAAACATTCCAACATCTGAATCATAGGAGTGCCAAAAGGAGAACACAAAAAGCAAGACACTGAAGAATTATTTGAAAAAACAATGGAGAACTTCCTCAAACTGGCAAAGGAAATAGACTTCTAAGAAGTCCAGGAAGCTCAGCAAGTCCCAAGGAAATTAGGCCCAAGGAAGCACACACCAAGGCACATCATAATTATATTACCCAAAATGAAAGATAAGGAGAGAATCTTAAAAGCAGGAAGAAAAAAAGGAGACAATTGCCTCCAAAGGAGTTCCCATCAGACTGTCAGCTGATTTCTCAAAAGAAACCTTACAGGCAAGAAGGGGCTGGAAAGAAGTATGTGAAGTCATGAAAGGTAAGGACCTATATCCAAGATGACTCTATCCAGCAAACCTATCATTTAGAATACAAGGACAGATAAAGTGCTTCCCAGATAAGGTCAAGTTAAAGGAGTTCACAATCACCTGGCCCCTATTATATCTAAGGGACTTATCTAAGAAAAAGAAGATGGAAAATACGAACAGTAAAATGACAACAAACTTACAGTTATTAACAACTGAACCTTAAAAAAAACAAAAATGAACTAAGCAAACAACTGGACAAGAACAGAATCACAGAAATGGAGATCACATGGAGGGTTATTAGCATGGAAGCAGAAGTGGGGGGAAAGGTACAGAGAATAAGTAGCATAAATGGTAGGAAGAAAATAGATAGGGGGGTTAAGAATAGTATAGGAAACACAGAAGCCAAAGAACTTATATGTGTGACCCATGGACATGAACTAAGGCGGGGAACACGGGTGGGAGGGGGTAATGGGACAACTGTAATAGGATAATCAATAAAATATAGTTAAAAATAAAATAAATAAAACTGGCACATAGGTTCAATTCTGACTCTTTCAACTCTGTCTATTTAATTATGCTCAAAAGCCATGTAATAATACAGTATAAAGAGGACCTGTTTTGAAATCAGTCTATTTTGAAGTTAGTTCAACTATATAATGGTCATGTGTATGATCTAAGTATATTATCACTTTCTGTGAGCCTCAATTTCCCATCTATAAAATGCATAATTTATCAGCAAGCTCCCAGAACTTTGTGAAGAGTAAAGAACTTTTGTTGAAAAGCAGATTCTTAATAAAGCACTGAGATGTGCCCTAATGAAAACAGGTCCAGAATGTCCCTCTGCCAACAGCTATGGCTCTCACTTTATATGTGAAAGCAAATAATTCTCACCACTAGGCAATTGCGGTGATCACTTTCATTGGCTTTGAGACACAGTTTTTCCTCTTCTGTGGCAGATAAGAGGGAGCCTAGAATCCCATTGCTCAGGGTTAGATACCTAGAAGAGAGAAGTCACTTTCTACTTTGGGGTTGGCATAGAACTGAGAATTCCTGCCAAGAAACCATCGAAAGGATAGAGAGAGAGAGAGAAACTTAATTAGAGGAAGGAAAAATAGAAAGAAAGTGTTAGAGGCAACCTATGAGATAAAAAGGAAAGAAACTAAAGAGAAAGGCCAATCCCCCCCTAGATTAGGAGCCATGGGTTGTGCACCCCTCACTTAACTCCTCACCACATCATCACAGGAACTGCTCCACTCAGCCAAAAGTAAGGAAATACCAAGGCACCTCTTAAGAGCAGTTCCTTACCTCAAGAAGAACCTGGCACCTTATTGGTACATCATTCAGGGTAGACCATTATGCTTCAGTAACAATCATAAAGTATCAGGAAATAGATCATTTCTCATTCATACCCCATGCCCACTGCAGGAAGAAGCTGAGGCTCCCTTCCAAGTCGTCCTCACATGGGAGCCAAATTATGGCAAGAGGCCACAGCAAGGGGCACAGAAGGTAGTGAAACACACACTGGCTCTCTGAAGGCTTCTGCCCAGAATTGACATGTAATTGGCTAAAGATGTCATATGACCACATGTGTTCACATAAAAAAGAAGTACCGTCTTACTCTATGCCAAGAAAGAGTCAGAAATTTTGTGGATATTCACACATGGGTGGCTACCAAGACCTGCTTTCCCACCTGCTCATTAGAGGATATTTGGCAAACATCTCCGCCATGATTCAAACCGACTGACTGGAGAGTGTGAAGGGGAAGCTTCAACCAGCTACCATCAGACAAACTGACTACTCCTCTCCCACCTCTTCAACAAGTGTTTTCTTAAAGCCTATTAAACAGCACAGAGCTGAAACGGTTACTTAAGACTCTAAGTAATCATCACTATCCTGTATTTCAAATATACACACACAGTCATACATACACAAGCAGTAATTGCCAACCATCTGTACTGAAAAAATATATTATTATTACTTTTTAATGAATAACACTTTTCCAGGATTGAAGCCATGAGTGAAAAGTTTCACAAAGCTCAGTCAATCTCAAGTGAAAATTCTTTCCTAAAAAATGTCATTCTCTGCAAACGTTCCCCAGGGCCAAGCTCAAGAAGGCCCTCCAGAGTTTCCCCCAGAACTAAACCTGCTGTGAATCAAGCTTTTAGAGAGTCTCCACACGTCTGGCACCCAGACATTATAGTACAACCCTGAATTATTTATTCACCTGTCTTTGCACAACTTCCTAAACACCAATGGAGACCAGGATGGTTTCAGCTATTTGATGTTACATCTTCTCAAGTGGCTAAAGAGGCTATAAAGCACCCCACTGCTTAAGCCCGCCATCTCAGTTCCATTAGCAGTAAAGACCTCTCTATTCAAACTGCTAAGTAAATCCTCCTGAGAGCCCAGGGACTGTTTCATGCTTGAAAGCAACTGTTAAGAATTTGACAACAACCAAACTGTTCCTATTTAATCCTTCTCCCAAGGTAAAAAGAATTATAGGTAAACATATGCCTTCATTATTTGCTTTGCTGCATTTCAATACCCAATCCCACACAAAATTGCCAGCCAAGGATTTAATGCAATCACCTCTGTATTTCAGAGCTATTGCTTTTGCAAAATGGAAAAAGCTTAACAAGGGCTACGAAGCTGGTTAGCCAGCTACTATATTTTGTGTAGCATACATCTTAAATGTCATAGAGGTGAAATCTGATCATAGCAAGGCTTTCCACAAGTTTTTCTAAGGTGATTCAAAATAACAGTCCCAGGTGTTTTCTTTTTCTTTTTTTTTTTAAGCTGGAACTAAACATTTAAGTTTTGAACTCAAATAATAGGTTACACGAAAGTATGAAAAGAATAAATAGAAATTCTTATTATTTGGTTTTGAAAGAAAATAGACATGGGAGCCTTTGGGATTTATTTTTGGATATTTTTTCCTTCAAGTTGTTTTCTTTTGTATTGTTTTTAGCCTTTAGTAATTTATATGCTTGTAAAATGTCTGAGAAGCAACCAGGGTTAGGCAGGCAATCTTCTCCAGTATAGGACTCCAGAAACCAGAGCATTAAGGCAATTTTTCCAACTGCTCTATGACCTCCAATATTTCCCCCATCATGACCATGACCCACCAATACATGTGCACGCTGTCGTCAAGATACTAGTTCCTTCACAGGAAACCATGTAGCAATACTGTCAAGTGAACCATCAACAATGACTAGCCCAAGTTATGTTCCTAGAGTTTGTGAATATGACATTTCTTTACACACCTACTAACCAGGCTATTCTCTAACTCCTGAAGAGGCTATCTAGCCAGGCATCACACTCCATAAAAGCAGTTTCTGCTGTCAAACATTTTGAGGCTATGTTATTTCAATTGTGAAGTAAAAAAAAAGTTGGTACCTACTGAGATCTTGACTTAAAAAATATGATGACACACTGCCTATTTTAATAACACCTTCTCCTGTACACATCTCCCTAAATTAAAGAGTCATTGTATTTCCTATGACACTGGGGCATTATTTTCCCCAAATGTACACTGTCTATTCTATACTCGTATTTTTACTGAATTAGAAATTAAGGCACTCTATAGACCAACCACCAGTTGGAGGACATCCTTTATAAGTCCATATAGATCAATCTGAAAAAAGAGCATTTTCAAATCATGTCACAACAATTACTGTATTTTTTGGACTATAAGACACACTCCCCCCAAATTTGGGAAGAAAAGGGGTTGCGTCTTATAGTCTGAATGCAGCTTACCTGGCTCACTGTTGGAGGTGGGGACAGTGGAGTGGGGCCATGGGTTATTAAATATTTTACCACATTTTTTGCTTCAATAATGTTTTTCCTATTTTCCTCCTCTAAAACCTAGATGCATCTTATGGTACGGTGTGTCTTATAGTCCTAAAAATACAGTACTTTTCTATCTTTTATTTCTAGGTACTCTATAGGTCAACAATCAAGTACACATCACAGTGTCCTTTTTCTTTGACAACATTTCACACTAGGTTTGCTTCTACTAATATAATATTTTATTATAGAAGGGCACTTTCTAGCTTTGTTTCTATGCGCAGTGAAAATATGACAGAGTGCTATTTGTACCTGACCAGAAGATTCAGAAGCACTGTAGGAAATATCCTGAGATTTCCTCAATGATATCCAAACTATAAAGATTTAATATTTGATAAGGTCACCTCATTATCCAAGATACATATTTTTAATCGTAATCTGTTTTTCCTGCTAATTTAAGACATTTGGGGACTATTCTCTCATTCACCCATTTTAATTTGGCAAACTAATCTGAACAGTAGGCCAAACTGAAATAATTAAGAAGGTAAGCAAGCTTCTAATGTTAAAGAGCCTTCTCTCAGCTAGCCAATCCCATCCTGCGCACTCTTTGCTGTCCAGCACACCACACAGAAGACAAAGGGTGAAGGTCTGGGCACGAGCGTGGGCAGGGCACAGGTGCCAGGGAAGAGGGCTTGTTTTCAGGTATAAGATCCTGAGAAGTATAATCAAAAGTAAAAACCACACCAACTCTTTAGGGCACCGTACTTAGACAATTTGTTTGCTCAGTCTGTTACATCCTAGATTTATGACTCCTATTAAAGCTAATTTTATTAATAAATCAAACAGAAGTTCCAAGATGTGTTAAATCAGAGTAAAAGTGAGAGGGAAAATACACTTTGAATAATGTAGAATTCGAGTAGAATAAATAATCAATAAGCCAGAAAAAGAAGAGTAGCAGTAATGAAAAGAAGGAAAGATAGAGGCATGAAAACTTACTGGACTATGATGCCTTTATATTTGTAAGTTTGTTAAACCGCCTCATTTCCCTCAGGGATGGGAAGACATTTTCTTTATTGTAGTGTTAGTCAACTGTCTATGAAATGTGCACTACTGAATAATCACTTCCAGAAAAGTTTCTGTGGGTTTTTTAGGGGGCGGGGTTGTTTTGTTTCAGGATTTCGCAAGTTGTGTATGAAAATAAAACATTTTTATCAACAGTGGAAGAATATTTCCAATATGGGGCTGTCGTCAACAAGTCAGACACAAAGCAACCTCTTAGGCTCTTAGGGAACAGATTCCAGTCCATTCACTTCTCATGATCCCAGGCCCTGAAGCTCATAATTCCAACAGCTACTTCCAGCATTCCTCCTCCTCAGAGCCAATTCCCACAGAACCAAAAGTCCAGGGCAGCGTTCCAGACCTTCCCAACTAAGAGTAGGTAAACCAAATTAAAACCGGAAATGTTCACAACTTATTAAATGACGTAGCATACCTGAACCTCCCACTTCCCAGATACTTCACCACACTAAATCAGGTGGTTAACAATTATTGTCTTTGAAAGACTTAGAGTGAAAAACTATACACACACACACCCCATATGAACAGGTGGGCAAAAGTATGATTACAGTTGTAAGTACACAAAACACAGTTTATTCTTGCATTATTAATTTATTAATTATTGTGTTGCTTTTTGAGCACTTAGGAGATTATACCGAAGTGTACTTTGTCATTGTAACATTCTTTTGAGTTATTAAAGTTATTGTAATACTCATGACCTATATGTCTTCAAATTTTTTAATCAGAGCTTATGTTTTTTCAGTTAAGCAAATAACTTCTAAATTCACTCAGGAAAACTACATTTTTCCCACAAACAGGAAGAGAGATACTATTTTATATATTGTAATTCAACTTAACAAATCTTTACTGAGTATATAATTTTGCTCCAGGGAAATAGATTACAAAAGGAGAGGTTATGCCTTCAAAGAGCTTACGTATTAATAGGTGAGAAAGTCATTTTGTAATTGCACAAGAACTTCAGTTCTTTAATATGATTTTCTCCTCAATTCAAGCTGCCCAGTGTAACACTACCACGACTCACTTGCCTCCTTTCAACCACATCCTTCTACCTTTGCATGTATTGCATGCCCACTCCTTTAATCCTTAAACCCTTAGGACATTGGGTCTGGTCAACATCAAACTATGTTAAGGCCCTGGCTGGTATGGCTCAGTGGACTGAGTGCCGGCCTGTGAACTGAAAGGTGGCCAGTTCAATTCTGGTCAGGGTGTATGCCTGGGTTGTGGGGCTAGGTCCCCAGCTGGACGTGCACAAGAGGCAACAGATTGATGTCTCTCTCACACATCAGTGTTTCTCACCCTCTTCTTCTCCCTCCCTTCCCCTCTCCCTAAAAATAAACAAATACAATCTTTAAAAAAACATCTTAAGAATAAAGCCTCAGGTTCACTGACCATGAGAAGCCAGTTTCAGCTAAACTAAAAAGTAACATTTGACCTCACTTATGTTTCAGCCCCAGACTCACGAAAGCAAATGACCCTACCAACCACAGCCTCGTGCACCCAGACTGGACAATGCCATGGCTGACATTAGGACCTGATGCAATGACTGACTGCTGCCTGCTTCAGCTCTGACCAGTCAGTAGAGCCATGACCCCCACTCCCTTAGCTACCATGTTTAATGACTTTTTTCACTATATAACCCGCAAGAGGCCATCAGGGAGCCAGGTTTCAGAGCACTAGCTCACCTGTATCTGTGGGCTGGGCACCAAGTCCTTAAATAAAACATTACTTTCTTTGCTGCAAGATCCTGTTCACGTCTTATTGGGCTCTGATACATGTAGGTAAAAAAAACCCAAACAAACAAGTCTTTAGTTTGTTAACAGCTTAAACAAACAACAGTAATTTCTTCAATGTATAGTGGTAGCATATTCTGGGAACTAGAAAATCATCCAAGGGTAACATCAGTTCTAGTCACGAAGAATCTGGGGAGGCTTGAGAAACTAGGTGACAACGAAGCAAGGACTTGAAAGTTGAGGAGGACTTTGATTATTCAAAATACAAGTAAAAATGTTTGTCCTATCGCTCCAAGTTCCCCAAGTTTCCCTTTCCCAACTCACCTTGAAACTATAAAGTCCCCTGAGGAGATCCTGTTGTCAGAATCATGATGTCCACACACCCACTGGCAGGCTTGGGTGCCCCTCAAACATACCAAACTGTGATGCAATATAGAGTCCTATTTATTTTGTACTGTAAAGAATCTCATCTGGCTGTGAACTCTTTATTTCTAAGGCATCTACTCAAATATATGATTTTAAATTCCCTCTGCTTTTAGTGAATGCACAACACCTCCCTCTCTGCACGTCTTTTGATCAAAGAGGTGGTGATGGTGAGAACAATGTCAAATGACCCAGCCACAAACCAGCCACTTACATGTGGAAACACTAAGGAACTCACATCTTGGACACCAGCCAGGAAAGCAGGCCAGACAAATGAGAGACATCAGGATCAACTTGGCTTTGTGAATGGTGCATATGGGCGGGTCTCCTCAGGTCTCCCATAAATCCTCACCCTAGAGGCCACCAGCAGCTCTGCTCTCCTGGGAGGGCAGGCAGGAAAGGAGACAGGGGGAGACTCTGACCGCCATGTACTTTCAAGCACAAACTGCTGTTGGCCCTTGGAAGAGTCCTCTATATGGAAGCCAGCACTGGGACAAGGGAAAAGGGGAAAGGAGGCCCAAAGAGGGAGGGAGGCATTGGAGCTGGCCACTCCTCCACTGCCTGGGCTAGAATCTGGTTGAATGGATGCAAAACTCTGCAGAGCAACTAACAGCCTTTCTGACAACCATAGCCAAAGCAGCTAATTCAGCTAAAGACTCTCAACAACCAAAAGAAATCAGCAAGTAATCCATATGGCTTTGGAGCTGCTACTTTGAGACAAGTCTGCAGAATCTGGTCTTGGCACAGGAATCCAGGTTTCATGAAGTCCTTTAAATGGAGAGGGGAAGGCTTCCTCAAGAGCACCTCAGGGGAGAGAACTGGCACAATCTCCTTCCTCCTCCTGCTGCTCCAGACCTGGAGCGGCAGGCAGAGGCCTTCGGCACTCTTTCCTGTCACCTCTGATGTGACACATATGGCTCCTCGGTCAAATGGAGCCTACACTTCTGCCAAGGCTCCCCTTCACTGAGGTGGTAAGACACAATGCCAATGACTGGACTTCTGGCCTTACTCAAAACTTTGCTACTTTTGACTACATAAAATATTACAGAAATCTTTCTTCCTTTGTCTCCCAGTGTCATCAAAGCACATATCTGACTTTAGAAAGGGCTCCAGGCTCATCCCCCTCAGGCACTCAACACAAGAGCCCACCAGCCTGCTGTTACTCTCCAGAGTGTGTCACAAAGGGCCCCAACCACTCAAGCAGCTCCACGGGTGAGTACACTTAGGATAATCTGCAAACCATTGCAATCTTGGCCTTTAATAAAGAAACCCGTTTAGGACTTCCGCCAAGATGGAGGCGTAGGTGGAAACACTGTGCCTTCTCCCACAACCAAGTTTGAATACAACAAATGTTTAGTAAACAAAGTCGCAGCCAAAGAACAGAAAATTGAACTATATGGAAGTGTAACAACAACAAACCGTTCAACTGGACTGGTATGAGGGGTGGAGCCAGCAGCAGAGCAGGGTTGGGCAGGAAAGATCCCTCAACCCCAGGCTACCAGGCAGCTGGGGTAGCATCCGGCAGATCCAGTGAGGGCACAAGGCGGCAGGCTGACCACGGTCACACATTCACACACAGTGAGACAGACCGCACAGGCCCCAGCAGCGGGAAGCAGCAGAGGGGACCGTCATTGCCCCTCTTGAACCCTGTCCCCATGTACAGTGTCACAACCCAGCTACTGAGTTGCCCCACCCTGGTGAACACCTAGGGCTCCCCTCCTCATATGTAACAGGCATGAACAGTCCAAAATATGGCTCAAGAAGAACTCAAAGCCCCAGAGCTGATAACTCTAAGCAAAAAAGAAATAGTGAACCTCTCAGATGCACAGTTCAAAACATTGGTGATCAGGATGCTCACAGAACTGGTTGATTTTAGCCACAAATTAGAGGAAGATATGAAGGCTAAACTAATTGAAATGAAAGGAAATGCACAGGAAACCAATAGTGATGGAAAGGAAACTGGGACTCAAATCACGGGAGTAGACCAGAAGGAAGAAAGAAATGACCAAACAGAAAAATGTGAAGTAACAAAAATTAAAAACAAAAAAAGGAAAGGCTTAGGAACCTCCAGGACATCTTTAAATGTTCCAACATCTGAATTATAAGGGTACTAGAATGGGAAAAGAAACAGCATGAGTGGAAAACGTATTTGAACAAATAATAAAGGAGAACTTCCCCAGTCTGGCTAAGGAAATAGACTTCCAGGAAATCCAGGAAGCTCAGAGAGTCCCAAAGAAGGTGGACCCAAGAAGGAACATACCAAGGCACATCATAATTACATTAGCCAAGATTAAAATGAAGGAGAGATTCCTAGAAGCAGCAAGAGATAAGGGGACAGTCACCTACAAAGGAGTTCCCATCAGACTGTCAGCAGATTTCTCAAAAGAGACCTTACAGGCAAGAAGGGGCTGGAAAGAAGTATTCCAGGTCATGAAATCCAAAGACCTACATCCAAGATTGCTCTATCCAGCAAAGCTTTCATTTAGAATGGAAGGACAGATAAAGTGCTTCTCAGATAAGATCAAATTCAAGGAGTTCATCATCACCAAGCCCTTATTCTATGAAATGTTAAAGGGACTTATCTAAGAAAAAGAAGATAAAAAATATGATCAGTGAAAGGACAGCAAACTCAGTTATTAACAACCACACCTAAAACAAAAACAAACCAAGAGGACAGCTAGATCAGGAGCAGAACCATAGAAATGAAGAACACATGGAGGGTTAGCAACAGGGGAGTGGGAGGAGGAGAAGGGGGGAGAAGATACAGAGAATAAGTAGCATAGATGGTAGGTAGAAAATAGACAGGGGGAGGGCAAGAATAGTATGGGAAATGTAGAAGCTAAAGAACTTATGACACATGGACATGTACTAAGGGGGGGGAATGGTGGGGGAGGGGTGTGCAGGGTGGAGGGGAATGAAGGGGGGGGTAATACAACAACTGTAATGGCATAGTCAATAAAATGCATTTTTTAAAAGAGAAACCTGTTTAGCTCTGTTAAACTCAAGTTCCAAAAACATCTTTAACAGTAACAACCAATGCCTTTCTCATGTAAGATCTATTACAATATCCCACTTAAGGTGTTAAGGAAGCAAGCCCATTCCACTGATGGAATGTACCACAAGAAAATTCCTTGCTGCCCTGGGCACAACCCCATCCGTTTTGCACCTTCCCCTGTGAAACCAACTGTCCCTCTGAAGCCACACAAAACAGTCTCCCCCTTTTCAATGTGTGCCTTGAAATCTCTAAAGGACAGCCATGTCCCCTCTTAATTTTGGTTGTGGTGAGGTGCTCCTGATGGTAGTTTGCAATGCGTGCTATAAATAACTTAAATGAAGAGAAGCTTCTCAAGGATGGAGACTTTTCTGGTATATTTATGTCAAATCTTCCATGAACTGCACTTTTATAATGCTAGTGAAATAAACGGATGAGGGTTTAATAATAAAGGTTGACTCTAAGAAGACCAGGTCATCTGAAACTACATCCTACTCCCAAAATAAGCAACACGTGGAGAGTTTATTTACCGGGGAAGCACAGAGATCTCTCAAAGAGAGGGCCCTATGTTTTGGGGAGGGGAACAACCGAAGCCTTTTGGGAAAGTGCTCAGCTGCAGCTGTGTTCTTCCTGGCTGCTGCCTGAACGCACGTCTGTCCTTGGTCTGCACTGCCCCAAGCCCTTCCCACCATCCTGTGTGCACCTTCTCCCACAGCATCCCCAACCCCTATCCCAAAGAGACTCACATGCATCCCTAATCTTACAGTGGGTCTGTCCCCTCAGAGCCCCCATCCACAGCCTTTGGTGGTGGGACCCCAGTGGAGTGCAAAGGAAAGAGAAACTTAGAGAAAGACACAAGGAGCAGAAAACCCCCTTAGGACACAAACGTGAGAGGGCTGCCAGAGAGACACATAACAACACAGATATGATTTGGAAAATGAGGTCAGACCTTCTCTGAAGAAAAATTAAGCCTTAGCTGAACACTTGCTATGACGGGGAGCTCTGGCTATGCCAACTAGGTTGTGCAGCTCCAAGGTTTTCACAGAAATCACATGCACAGCAAATATTAATACCCAGGTAGCTGTTTGGACATACAGTGATAAACCTTACAAGTTGAGATTATTTTATGCAAACCGAAATTTCTGAAGAGCACTACATTGGACATATAATCTTTCAGAGCACCTGCTACAAAGAGTGATGATATCTTAGGTGAGGGCTAACCATCACAGGGTCCCGCACTGTTGCACCCTCATCTCTCAACATTAGAGGAAAAGGCTCTCTCTCCACAGTCAGATCCTGACCCTAAACACCAAACCAGTCACCTCTGTGGAATATGTAGAACAGTCACAGATAATTCACAAGACCAGGGTCATCTCTCTGCACTTGACATCCAGCTGTTGAGTATTTTATATAGCTACACTAAGAACTAATAAACTCAGAGAGCAGAATATATAAAATAAAGCATGCTCCTAAAAACAATATGGAAATTTACAGACAATGGCAGTTATTTTATTTGTGATAAGATCATTAGTAATTTTCCCCCTTACAGTTATCAAGTTTTCTCTATTTTTACATTAAAATTATAATTGAAAATAACTATTTAAATAAGGAGGGTTTTGTTTTGTTCTTAACTTTTTTAAGCAAAATCAAACCTGTTGCCTCCCCAAATCGAAAAAATTATCAGAATAAAGCATCAAGGGATATTGAAGATAACCTTCCTTAAAACTGTCAATGTTAAAACCTTTTAGAACATCAACTTAAATTTTTTTAAAAAGTACAAGAAGCTACTTGTTGAACCTTTATATTCTGCTGTGTGTGCTGGTGAGGGGAGGGACAAGTAGGCTCACAATTAAATTCTCAACTGCGGTCTCATCCTGATGTGTAAAACAGTTAAAAACTGATCATCCACTGAAAAATTTGATGACACTTCTAAAAATGGCTTTTACAATGAAGTTTACTTATATGTCCCCTGGAGAAGAAGACAACTCTTCAAGCCCATGCTCTAAGAAGCCACTGTACAGATAAACACATGCCTGTAATAAAGACTGAGGGCAGTATGGACCCTGTGTCAAATTCATCTGTTTCTCAACAGCAGCGGACAATTTCTAAACTAGTATTTCACATTATACAGGGAACGCAAGAAAAATTCATCCATCTAATTTGGCTAGAACTGATAAAAGTCAGAGTATTAACTGGATCAACTGCTTATAAGTGATTCAATTTTCTCTAAAGAAAAAGATATCCCTTCAGAGTAACAGCAAACTGTTCTGTTCTTTTTTAGAATCACCATTCACTCCCTAATTCTAAGCTTACAATAAGCTCTAATCACCTCAAACATGAACATCTGAACATTCCTTTGGTTTCTTAGCTTCCAAACGATCTTTAGTCGCAAAAAACTAAGCATCTTTTTTTTCGTTTCTGAAACTGGCATTTCAGATGGACTCTAACTACAACTTAAACACACCACAGGCTCACAGTCTGTGTGTACTTTACTACTATTGCAACACCAGCTCTGCCTCGTGTTTGTTCCACTCTATGCTGACTTAGTGGTTTAAGTAAATGTCCACAATAACCCCTAAATCATTTGCACAAATAGTAGGTTTGGTTTGGATTCCATTTAACACATGTCCTCCAGTTCTGCCTCTTACCCTAAACTAGTCTTTGGAGGATGGAAGTGTTTCTCCACGGTGACGTGTTCACCACCAGTGCACCCTCTATTGCCTCAAGAAGCTGAATCTATCAGTCTCCCAGTAAAGCATCTACATGTTGTCTTCTTATTTCTAATAACTATCTAGCAGCCCAAATAAAGTTATCAATGTTACCAGGGAAAATTCAGATTTCCACTCAACAGGGTCATTTCCACCTAAGCAACACTACAACTTATCTGGTCCAAATGAAAAAATTATGTTAGCCCTGTTGGAGCTGCCAATAATAATCTACTGATCCCAGGAGATCAGTCAAACAGAGTCACCTACCATCAACCCAGCATGTATGTCCTGGATCAACAACTGCATAGGCAACAGGGTACCCACACTCGGGGGAATTTCATTTTCTTGGAAGAGACAGGTAGATATGTCAGCATCAGCTGCAAGCATTATTTATTGAGTGCCTGCTATATAAAACAACTATGACCGAGGCAATATATACTGAAGAGTCAAATTGTATTTAACAAGTTAAGGGTATATCTCAATTTAAAGGTTATCACATGGAATTGTCATAGAGACTCAAATTTGAGAACTCCATCATTATCCTTAGAGGCCATTAGCAAGACTATCTTCTTATGGATATGAGTTGGTGGTAATTCCCCCAGAGAGGATAAATATTACAGTGAGAAAAGGGTAAAGTCACATACGGGACACTGGTTTCCTTAGTCAAGCAGGAAAGTCAAGTCCGTCACTCCCTAGGTCCTCTTCTCTTGAGAAGAGACAGGGAAGCAGGCTGGGAGCCTGAGCAGAACACACACTTAAAGGGAAACCTCCCACTGGAGCTGAGTAAATTCTATTTTGTTCACCTAGTTATCTAGTTACATGCTAGTTTACAAAGACTTGTGGAGGTGGCACAGTCTCATTTATACCATGCTGAAAGAATTAAGGTTCCCTGTGGTCAAAATGGAAGTGGCAAGAGAAATGGGTGAGAACACTAAGTGAAGGGTCATGTCAGTGTCTCGTCCTCACATGTCCAATTTGGGAGAACTGTGTTAGCATTTTCAATTTCATTATAGCTTCAGCCCCACTCACTGAAGAATTATGATGTGGTACAAATATTAAGGTATAACTGGGATTTAAATGGATGGAAGAGGAGACATTGTAAATAAGGGGTTTAATATGAGCCAAGGTTCCAAGGCAGATAGAATCACTATGAACTTGAGAAACAGATTTGACAAGCATGATTAGAATATGCTGGGAAAGAGAAAGTGGAAAGTGGAAAGTGGAAAGGACTAGTAAGTTGGAAGCAGTCTAAGGAAAGCCCAGAACACAGACATAAAATATGTGATGCAGTTAAAAGGAAATCAGTGAAGATTCTCCAAGCAAAATAAGGATCACTTTTCCTTACAGGTACCTGTCATGTGACCAGCACTTTCACTATAGAATCCAAATACATTTTAGATATTTACTCAGAACGGTGAATGAAAGTAAATCATAGCATGGTAACAGTGGACCACTCTAGGCCACACACACACACACAATTTGCATATTAGTTTACTTTTTCTCTCTTCTAAAAACAAAGAGACACAAAAGAAATATGTTATTCCAACAGATATGAAAAATTCATCTGTAAAAATTATCTGTGGTCATAGTTACCTAATATCCCCCTCTATGTCAGTATTTCTCAAATTTGAATAAGATTCAGAAACGTTTTGAAGAAAAAGGATGACCCCCCAAAATATCTTACTAAATAATCTGGGAACCTTGGCTTGAGAAACAGTGACTTAAACTAGAAAAACTTTAAGAAAGACTTTATCACTTTATAAGTGACAAAATACATCAAGATAAAGTTTATGAATTATGTGGAACATAGTCTGACTGAGAATTATTATAGAACTCAAGTTTGATAACCCCATTTAGAGCTATTGTTAGAAGCCCAGTGATTTCTATTAAGCAAGCTGTTCTTATAAGCTTGCCCTAATTTCAAGGTTAGTATAAGAAATTTCCCAGTTCAGGAAGTCTTTAGAAGACATTTTTAAAAAGATTTTATTTATTTATCTTTACAGGGGAAGGGAAAGAGAGAGGAAGAGAAACATCAATGTATGGTTGCCTCTTGTGCACCCCCAGCTCCATGCTGGGAACTGGTCTGCAACCCAGGCATGTGCCCTGATTGGGAATCGAACTGCGATCCTTTGGTTCACAGGCCCATGCTCAATCCACTGAACTGCACCAGCCAGGGCTAGGAGACATTTCTAAATGTCCATTCACCTTACCAAGTTTTCAAACTGCCCGACAGAGTTTATCTTGTATCTCTTGCATCCTCATAACTACCCAATGGTTCTCCCGATTGATGCCTGTAATGTAATTACTCTTTCATTTAAATGTCTCCCGACCCCCAATACTAATAGTTTAAGTCATTTGTGTAGAGCCACCCCAGGGAAACAAATAACGCTCATCACCAAAAACCTCACTCATTAGCAGTTGTCATTAGTAAACTTCTCACCATCTGGTGATGCCAGTTCCCCCTCAGCCACTAGAAATCCACTGGAACTGCCTGAGTTCACTCTGAAGAAATATTTTGCTAACTTGAGGCTAACAGCCACAAATGGACAATAATCAGAAACCCCAGAGCTGACAGGGGTTGGGGGATTCTCTAGTTCCAGTAGATCAAAAAATGATTTTTCCACAGTGGGGGCTGGTGCCCACAAGGGGTCACAAAAGTAACCCAGCGGGAGGTGACGTGGGAGGTATTCAGTTCATGATCTAAACTGAGCTTCCACATAAAATTGTTTGAGATAGGACTTCCCTGCTGTTGAAAAGGGGTGGGGAAGTTTTGAGAATGCCATGCTATTCATGATGATCTCCTTCTGTGTGAGATGATTCTGAGTCTCGATGTCCCAAGGCAACAGGCATCAGTGGAAACAGCTGGGGAAGAACAACAAGGCCTGACCCCAAGCCAACCCTTCAGGACCTACCTGTGTACCTGTCCTTACACAGACTGGGGCTCTTTAATGAACTGACAACTCAGTCTCATCATCAGGAATCTCCCATCATTTACAGCAATGAAAAAAAAAAGAGTATGTGGGCAAATGCACTATGACTTTAGATGACCAGTATCCCAGAAGAAGAAAGAAAAGAGGGCTAGGCAGAAAAATCTCAGAAACTTTAAGGATTACAAAATTGTTTTTAGTTTTAAATAATATTAGCTACAAGTGTACACTAAGAAGGAATAAACTAGCATCCCAAACAGCTAACCTTGACATCTGCCTCCCTAGCCTCTGATCGCTTGACCTGGAGTGCACAGAGACTCTGCACTTCCAGAATTTTCCAGATGTTCCTGCAATCACGCTCTTCCTTTACTTCTTACATCTGTTCTCAGACTGTCCTCACCCCCACACCCCCACTCCAGTTCCCAAAAGAATTTTTCTGAAAGTTCTCTGAGCTATTTCAGAGCTTATAACACTACTACAATTTTTGAAGTTCCATTTCACCCCTAAATCTCCAAGGCTCAGGAATGGGACCCTAGAATGGAAATATCATTACATGGTAAAATTCAGTGCCTTTACCCCAAGGCTCAATGAAAAATCTAAGGAAAATTTGAACTCTACAGAGACCTACACTCCAACTTCTATCACCTTCACAGGGATGAAAAAGAGCCAAGTCCTTCCCATTCTCATTTTAGAGACCTCAAAAGCTCGCCAACATTAATTCCAGAGATCAATGTGGACCTTCAAAGGAAGAAAAAAACCCCTCAGAAAACCAACGTACTAGTTTCTTAATTTAATCTTACAAATCAACACGAATGTCTTTTACGTGGAACTCTAAGATTTTTCATTAAAATGGAACACAAAAAATTAGTAGGAGCTTTTCTTATCTTGGCCATACTGTATTTAGATTGGTGTGATGCCAGGAGTGTGCAGAAGCATGCAAGCCGGAAATAAAACCTGAATCAGGAAAAAATGATTCTTCTTCTCTCAACACTGTGCTGGCCTCCCTTCCATTTAATCTCAATATTCCCACAGCACGTCTATCCTGTTATCTCTAAAGGAGCCTGCTCAGAGCAAAGGGAATATTCTTCCTTGGATGTGAGTCCCAGTTGACGTGAGGCCTCTCCCAGGAGCTCTGACCCTTGCAGACTCTTCTCTAACTAGGGAATGGAAGGTTTCGTGGTCTCACTCATTACTGAAACAGGTGGGAGAGAGATCCTGCAGCACAAACCTAAAAGGCCAGCATGGGCAGCTGGTAAGGCTAGAATGGCAAAAAGCCAGCTATGAGTTGCTCCCCGCTCCTTAGCCCCATGGTATGTGGGATTAAATATCAAACAATGGAGTAAATCACTTTCCAAGGTGGGAGAGCTGGAGGGCCCACATGACTAGTATGTGCAGAGAGGAGGATCAGTTCTCTGAGGACAGCAGAAAGGAATGAGTAGCTTACCTACGGCATCCAGGATTCTTATTTTAGGAAAGTGACATCTTAGCATGCAGCAGGCAGTCAGCAACTTGAAACTTAACAGCCTAGAGCCTAACCCTATCCCCGAACAGATCAAGCTGTTGCGCCATGAATCTTTGCTCATTTTTTGGTTAAAAAAAAACTATTAGAATCATACTCAAATAAGAACAGCAAAGCACAAAGAGGTGGAATAATTTGCCCAAGGTCACACAAGTCATGAAGCCAGAAATCTGGCTCTAGAGTGTGAGCTCTGGTCTGAACCCTGAACTAGGCTGCCTCCTTCAGGTGAGAGATGCATCTAGAGGCGAGAACTCAGCACAGCCAAGCTTATCACTGTGACCATAATTCACCTACAGGCTTCTTCATATGCAACGAACAAGCAAAGAAGCATGAACTGGTTTCAGTGAGAATTTCTGTAGTAAATATGTGTAAGATAGCTCCATTCCTTACAGCTCTGAATCTCAGTTTCTGCATCATTTGAATGGTGAGAATGGCAGCATCACCCTTTAGAAGCAGGTGTGGACATTTAATGAAGCAATGCCCGCACAACACTGCACCCAGGACCTGGCATACACCCAGCTCCTTTCTCTACCTTTCAGAAGACATTTGTAAAGTTTGAACAGAAGGCTTTGGGTGTGGGTTAGGAACCCCCAGGGCAAGCTGTAAACAGCAGAAATGAAAGTCAATGACAGACCAGGCTGGGTGAACTGCTGGGTCAGGGCCTTCAGTACAGCAGTTTCAATCAAAACAGAGTGGGGGAAGTACGCAGAGAAACCAAGGCCAAGAGACTCAGGAAAAACTGCTTCTGGGAATCCAGGGACCTGAAACTATCAGGAGAGCTTCCCCCAGCATCTGTAAGGCAGACTAAAAATAGCAACAGACACTTCTGCCCTCCCATTCAACCAAAACCAGGGTGTGTATCTGGAGAAAAATCTTAGGAACTAGGAAGGTAATTAAAGGCAGAAAAGCCCAAACAGTCCCTTCATGCTTTACGCCAACATAAACTAGCTGAATAATAGAGCACTCCCTTGCTCAACTCCACAGAGCAGGAACTGTAAAAGCCATCACACTCTGCTAGCACATGGCATGCATGACTATGCACATAGGGCACGCACAGGAATTGGAACCTTTGGGTCAATTCAACACTTTAAAGTCAGCCATGAAAGAAAAACATCAAAAATGATTTTTGCATTTTCTGAGGTTGATGTGTTCTCCAAAAAAGAAGGGTGTTGGGCACCAGAAGCAACCACAGACTTGTTTCTGGAGTTGTGCAGACTCCAGGGGCCTCCTAAATCACCTGTGCCCAGAGAACTTGGGGTGGTGATCACCTAATTCACCAGCTTCAACACCATTAGCCAGAGAGGCTACTGGCCCTTAGGAGTTTTGAAGATGACCTCTGTGTTCAATTCAGAAAGAGGGCAGCTACCAAGGTGCAGGACAGCCACCTGCACTTCAGTAGTGGCGAAAGCTAAGGACCCTCCCCTCCCTGCCCTGCTCTATCCAGAGGACAGGTGAAGGGAGTGCCTGCTCTAAGGGTGACCCAAAGAGCGTCTTGCTTTCCCCATTAGGCCCTGCTCACACCCAGACAAGTTTCCCCAGGTCCAAACTGCAGCCTCTCTCCATCTATTCTGCTCTGCAAAGGCTTATCCCAGGATTAGAACTAGACCCCCCAACACACAGGAACACACACTCCACACAAGCCCATATTATTCGTCTGTACCCAAGTAGGCCCTGGAGAGTCAGACTGGGCAGGCTGGGTTGGCAGCACAGCAGACTCCTCCCCAATTCATAACCACAGGCCTCAGGTGGCCTTTAACTCACAGCCTAAACAAAACTGAAGTTGTCTAGAAGAGGTAACATCAGAATAAGCTGTGCATGGTTAGCTTCAGCTCACTCCACATAATCCATCTCTGCAAAGCAACCAACAAACTAATCCTTAGAGTATCCTGGAAGATGCAGTGGCTTGATCCAGAAAAGGTCTTGAAAAGACAAGTGATGTTCACCTTGCCTTCCTTATATTTCTATTGGAGAAAAGAATGTTGATGGATTAGGTAGGAGCAAGAATATTTTTTTATTCCTAAACTTTTTAGTATGAAGCATGCTACCAAAAAGGGAGGGAGGTATTTGTGACATTTTTGCTGATTTCTAAAAAAAAAAAAGAAGATAAAGTGATAAATGCAGCTAATTTCTAAGAGTTTAACATTGATATTTAATATAAGCACAACCTTTTTGCTACATAATATTTATTAATATTCGAGTAAAACTGACTTATTTGATCACATTAAGATTCACATTAAAAATTCAACTGTGTTACACTGAAAGTTTTTCTCAGCATTTCAAATTGTACCAAAGTGTCAGCACCAAAGGAGAAAAGACAAAACCCCACTTTGGGGAGTATGACAGCTTTAATGTAATGTAAATGCAAAGTTACTGGGCAATACCACTGAGAAATATAAGAGTATTAGAAATGTTTCACCATTCCATCTGAAAGTAAATTGGAAGAGCCATTCTCCTCTGACCACAGGAATTCCTGACTGGCTGCTGTGCTCTCTCCAGCATTTCCAAGAAAATGAATGTGGCACTAGGTGAACAGGACATCTCCGGGGCATCTTTCAGGAGCCAAACTCTATGCTCATATCTTACAGTTACTGATAGAGCACTTCACAGACAGTAATGTCAAAATAAAACTTCAAATTCAATTCCTTCTCCTGAGTCCACATGTTCCTTCAATATTCATACATTTGGCATCACCATCAACACATCAACATTCTCAAAACAAATACCTCTCTCAAACTCCCCCAGCATCCTTTACAAAGCCTACTTCAGACTCATTTGAATTCATTACAGTTTCCAGGTGCCACCACTAGTGCTGGGAACTCTACCACGAGATTTCCCATACCAGAGAATCTCAGTTTTCCAGATTTTTAGCACACATTCCCCACGAATCAAGTTGCCGCTTTTTGTTTGGCTTTGTTGTGTCGTTCTGTTTTAATGGGGCAGCAGTTATGTCCCACCCTGTCATGAAGCTCCAGCATTACGTCCCGGCATGCGGCATGTGGCCAGGCAGCCACTGCGTCTCTCTTAACGCTCCGGATCCTAACACTGTCTCCTGAAGTACCAAATTTAGCACAGGGACTGACTTGGCATGAAAAGAATTGGAACAATTCATTCAAAATATGGATCATTTTCAGTCTCCAAAGAGAGAGATAATTTTAGTAAATTTCAAATAAAGAAATAAATGGATCAGGCTCAACATGCAGTAACTGTACCAGTCAAATGAATTTGCAGCAACCAATACATCAACTGAAAATTTCTTATATGAGGGGGAAAATCAACACATCAGATGTAATCTGATGACTTCATAAATGATCATGTGTGCATCAAAAGTCTACAAGGTAGCAGATCACCACTTTCTAAAGGGTGGAGATGAAGAGGAAGCATGCCGCTGATTTAACTATAACAAAACCCAGTGTGTCAGATCTAAACACCCACTGGAATATGTTCTGAGCAGAGCTCACGCTGAGCTGCACGAGCCCACTGCCACTCAGCCACAAGGATCAATGCTCCATTGTGGACTTGCGGGCTTGGCAGAAACTCAACAGGCTACTGTGTGTTTCACAGCAAGATCCCTGAACGCATAAAAATCACTAATTCTGAACCAGGGAACAGGAGGTTTGTCCATTTTTAAGCCTAATCTACCAACTGGCAGTAGAAAGAAACGAAGGTGGAACAACAAAGACAACAGGCAGGCCTCAAACAGACAGTCCTAGAGCCAAACGGAGCGGGAGAGGGAAATGGGAGGCTCTGTCCCCCTCATGACCTGCCCACCAGACTCTGCTGTGGCAGGCGTCTGGCCTCGCCCTGACCTCACAGCCCCTGAACCTCGGTTAGGAGAAAACGCTGTGCCGTAAGGGTGAACGCCCAGCAGGTGCTAACGTGCTTGATCCCTAAGCAAAAGGCATCTTAACATCCCAACCAGACACAACCAGAAAGATTCAAGATTACTCTCCTAAAATGAGTTCCAAGAAGGTATTTTTGGGGTTTTTGCAATGAAATCTTAATAAAACAAATTTTATACTTAAGGAGAAATCCAATTATTTCTTTTTCATAAAGTTAAAGGACAGCATGGACAAACATTATGAAAATGATTTTAAAAATTATTCTTAGATCTTTTCATAATACTTTCCTCCTAATATTTTTAATGACTGCATCATTAAATATTGATTCATATATTTAAACTCATTAATGTATTAAAAGTATTTTTTAAAAATCACTAACAGGTTTATTTTTAAGGATGATAGTCATACAGTACAAGGGCAAACAGGACTGACTGAATAATAGTATCATTTAACATTTGTATAGTAATTAACGGTTTACCCAGTGCTTTTTTTAAAAAAAGATTTTACTTGTTTTTAGAGGGAAGGGAAGGTGGAGAAAAGAGAGGGAGAGAAACATCAATGTGTGGTTGCCTCTCACACACCCCCTACTGAGGACCTGGCCCGCAACCTGGACCAGGGCGTGCGCCCTGACTGGGCATTGAACCGGTAACACTTTGATTTGCAGACCAGCACTCAGTCAACTGAGACACACCAGCCAGGGCTATCCTAGAGCTTTTTATAGAAGCATTGTGGTAATGAAATTTTCCAGATAACCCAAACACCTAACGTTAAATTCAACCTAAGCCAACCTAACTGGTGTCTAAAACTTCTTATTGGCTTTCTTTTCATTTTCCCTCCTTATTAATTCCCTATTCATAGTTCTTTTACTGGGTAGGACTAAAAACCAAGTTCATAGAGGTGGGCTGACTTGCCGATGGTCTTACCACCATGTTAATGGAACCTGGGACACCAAGACCCCAGCCCCACCCTGACTTGCAGCCACCTCTCCGAAGTCCCGAGTCTTTAAGAGCACAGGCTCTGAAGGGGACACACCAGGGACGCATTGCTGACTGTGCCACCAACTCACCAAGCAGACCTTGCAAGTTACTGAAATGCCCGACGCTTCGCAGTCATAACAGTAGCAGTCATAACGGTAGCACCGTTCTCTCAGGGAAGTGTGAGTTGGTACATGCTACACTACTTGGTGTATACTAGGAGCTCAAAAATTGTTTCTGTAGTTATTATTCTCTTTCCTTCAGATATGGAAAATTCCAAGCAGCAACCAGATTACAAAAGGTAACTTACCCAACTAATTTATGAAATTCATATGCTAAAACAATATAAGACCATGTAAGCTCTTATCACCCATATATAATAGGCTGAATAATGGCCATGCAAAGATATCAAATCCTAATTCCTGGGAAGTTGTAAATGTTACTGTACTTGGAAAAAGGGTCATTGCAAATACTATGAAAGATCCTGAGGTGGGGAGATCATCCTGGATTATCCAGGTGGTCCCCAAATCCAAGAATAAGGATCCTTAAAAGAAACCCACAGAGAAGCACAGAGAAGGAGGCCACATGAAAGCTAAAGCAGAGACCAGAGAGATGCTGCTACGAACTGAGAACTGCTGATGCCAGAGAGTGAGGGGATTGTCCCCCAGAGCCTCTGAAGGAGGTGTGGCCCTGCTGACACCCTGAATTCAGACTCCTGGCCTCCAGAACTCAGAGAATAAATTTCCGTTTTAAGTCTCACCAAGTCTGTGGTGCTACGTCATGACAGCCCCAGGAAACTAATACACCATGGAAAACAAACACAGTGATTTGCCAAGAATAAAAGGGGGGAGAGAAAATTCCACAGCTGAGATTGTACTTCTTGCAGAAACTATTAAGGGGGAGAAAAATCTGTGTTTTGTTTTATTTTTATAGTTCAACTTGGATTTAAGATCTGTGAAACTGTTCAGAAACTGTACAGTCTGGAGAAATGATCACTTGGATACTTTGGTCAGTTCTCTGTCTTCTACGAGGTAGGAATGTAGACATTTGTCCCCATGCAGGACAGAGCCATGTAACCTAGGAGTGGTGGCTCTACGAATACACAGGTGCATTCACAGGCTCACTGCCTTTGAAGGACTGCTGTCTTTTCCAAATGCAAAAGCAGGCTCTGTATTTCCAAGCAGAGGAGCTTGTTCCCAGGCTCCTCACTGTAAATGAAGGAGCAGTTTCCTCTGAGGCAGCACAGGGAGGTCCAGGGAGACCTAAGCGCAGCTCTTGGAAGCTACAGACATTTTGGGGGGTATCAGGAGGAACATCCTGTGCAGATATCAACAGCCCACAGTGCACACTGCCAACACCACTACAGGTACTTCTTCCTGCAGCTTCTGAGGACCCAGAGGAAGGGCAGAACCAAGCATGGAGACTGCCTCAGGAATGAGGAAAGTACAGTAGTCTTCCCTTATCTGCAGAGTATATTGTCCAAGACGCCCAGTACATACCTGAAACCACAGATAGTACTGACAGCTGTATGTAATGTTTTTCCTACATATACATACCTGTGATAAAGTTTCATTTTAAATGAGACACAGTAAAAGATTAACAATGATAATAATTAAATAGAACAATCATAATAATATACTATAAAAGTTACATTATATGTGGTCTCTCTCTATCTCCCCCCAAATATTTTATTGTACTATACTCATCTTTTCACTTAAAGGAAGCACTTCACGGCTTGGCTTTGGCATATCCAAACTGCCAGCATCGCGACTCTTACACTCTGGGTCCATCATTAAGTAAATTACAGGTGACCTGAACACAAGCACTGCGGTAGAGCCTCAGTTGACCTGACAGCCTAGAGAGCTACTGACTGACCAATGCGTGTGAAGCCACTGGACAAAGGGATATCCAGAGTGGAATGGAGCCAGAAGGTTCCAGATTTCATCACGCTACTCAGAACAGCAGGCAATTTAAAATGTATAAATTATTTATTTCCGGAATTTTCCATTTAATATTTTCATATGGTGGGTCTGACTGTGGGTAACGGGCACCTCGGAAAGGGAAGCTGCAGATAAGGAGGTCTGCACATCTACCACACGTGTTTAGGGGAGGCTCTGAGGCAAGCAAGATAGAGATGTGTTCTACAGCCACAGAGTCGTGTGAGGTCTGGCAACATACATGTCAGGAAACATATTTGCAACTAAGGTCAATTCAACTCAATCAACACTTGCAGGACACTCTGCAGGGTGAGTACTGTGTTAGGTGTTGGAAACGGAAGGGAAAACGAGACTCCTACCCTCCAGGTGTCTGGATATGAGGAAGCTCTGTAGGATAATGATGAAAATGACAATATTAGGGATAATAAAGACAAGGGCTGACCTTTGCTGCATGCTTACTACTTAACAGTCATTGTCCTAAATCCTATATATTTACTTTATCATTTCATTTGGTCTTTGCAACAGACAGTGAGATAATCACTTTTCTCCCACTTTGAACATGAGGAATGTGAGGCCCAGAAAGATCAAGTAACTTATCCTTCATCATTAAAACCTAGGGGAAATTAGGTTTCAAATCCAGCCAGTTGAGCTCCAGATTCCTACTCTTAACAACTGTAATAAGTGTGAAAAGGGATAAAAGGTTTGGGTAAGGCATAAAGAGAACATAGATAAAATAGCAACTGACTTTACACCTAAGTAGGGTATGTTGTAGGAAAAAGTACAGTGAAGAGGTGACATGAAATTTAGACTATGAAAGATAAGGATATTGCCACAATGAAGGTGAGGGTGGACCTCACACTGGAACTTAGGCAAGATAACAAGGGTGAGAGGTGAAAGCCAACCCTGCTTCAGAAGCAGAATCACCATCTGATAGGGATCCCCGGTGACACGGACCAAGTACAGTGGGAAAGGAGAACAAGATCAGCTTCTGACCATGCAGAGGCCTTTGGTTTCTCCCAAGAGGGCTTTACAATCACCTGAGTTGCTTTTTAAATTGCAGATTCTCCTAGGCCCCATTCCAGCCTTCTGAATGAAAATTATTTAGCATGTTTCAGGCAAAATAATGTGCTTTAGCAAGCACCCCAGATGATGGTGTGAACCCCAAGCTGGAGAAACTCCGGTGTGGTAAATGGGACCACTGTAGCAACAGTGGTCCAGGGTCCAGGCAAAAGATGGGTCCTGATTATACAGTGAAATTTTCACACGGCACTTCTTATTAAACTTGAAATTGTACAAATTGAAAAATGATTTGAAACTAATCAGACCTTCATTTAATTCTCATAATACAATCCACACACTAACTTTAGTAGTTCAGCTCTTAATTACAAATTCAATCTGTCTAGGAGTAGAGACATTTTTTATTCAAGTTTGAACACTGCCCTATAGCAATTAAAAATATGTATTTTAGCTATATCTCAAAAAAATAAAGCACAATGAGTATGTTGCTTTCTAATTAAGACTTCAAAGTTCTTTTTCTTTAACAGTGCTTAACAGTAATATATTTGGGAAATCTTATCAATGACTGAAGAATGACCTCTTCTCCATAATAGCTGAGTTAAACTCCTTTAAACCAGGTTGCAGCCAAGAAATTCTAAACATTCGATTAAACTATTCAAACCACAGAAAGCCTCTGTGTTTTGGAATGGCAAAAATTAGAATGATATAGAACATTTTTATTTGGTCTAAAACTTTATAATAATGCTTTAATATGTACAGAGTTCTGACAACTCAATGGTCCTCACAAGGAATATATACTTTATGTCCTTTAGGAATGAGACTTTCCTGCCAAGTAAATGAGTGTAAATAAACTGGCTACTGTGTCAAGAGATACACAGTTCTTTGAGCATTCTATGTTGCTTTAAAAAAATAAAGGTTCTAAACTGAATTTTTAGACCAAAGAGGCAGGAAAAATAACAAAACAAATGCTAAGATAACAGCAATATTTAGATGTTTAGCAGAAAAAATCTAATATGAGGCAAAAGTTGAATAAGCAAAAAACCTTCTTCCAAGAAAATGCTGACATCAACAATGCTATTAATAGAGCAAGACTCAACTAAGGTTGGGAACCCTGTTATAAAAAGATGCCAGATTAGATCTATTTTATATTTTCCTAAAAGATAACTGTACTTAATTCTGAAGAATTATCTCTAAGTACCCAACTTCCTCCCCCTCACCCCAAAGAACTAAGCACTGAATTCAGCATATAGTAGATGATCAATAAACACATGCAGACCTGACTGATAGACTTTAATAAATACTAAACAGGTTTATCTTAACCCCAGAATTACATTTGTGTTAACTTGTATAAAACACATACAACTTCAAGGCAGTGAAAGACAAATACCATATGATATCACCATTAACAGGAATCTAAACAACAAAACAAACAAGCAAGCAAAATATGACCAATGACACTCAAATATGGAACAGGCTGACAGGGTCCAGAGGGGAGAGGGGAGAGAATCATAGGGAAAAAGGGGATGGACTCACATGAACAAGTATAAAGGACACATGGACAGTAACTAAGGTGGGGGCGGAAATGGGAGGGAGGTGGAGCACTGCAGGGGGCAGGGCTGGGAATATAAGACAGAAAACTGTACTTGAACAAGAATTAAATAAAAAAAACACATACAATTTCAAACACAATCATAAACACTTAACTCAGATCTCAGCTAAACACAGAACCAGCCCTGGCTGGTGTAGCTCAGTGGATGAGTGCAGGCCTGCGAACCACACAATTGCAGTTCGATTCCCAGTGAGGGTACATGCCTGGGTTGCAGGCCAGTTCCCAGCAGGGGACTCATGAGAGGCAACCATACATTGGTATTTCTCTCCTTCCCTTCCCCTCTAAAGTTAAATAAATGAAATCTTAAAAAAAAAACACAGAACCATAATTTTGAACAACACTGTTTACCAGAAGATATTACTAGGTGTTGACAACAAATATTTTGAGTTTTTGGAAACCAAAGATTTTCTTAGTATCTCTGAGCTCAGAAATAAGAATATCAACCCCATTTAATTAAGATTTTAAACAAAATTTCATTTTGTTTTTGTATTATATAAGTATACTTTTTAAAAATGCAGGTCTTTGTTTAATTTAAGAACCTGATATAATGTTATACCTAAAATTTCTCATTGATTTCAAAAGGTCTCTTTCCATACAGGCCATTTTTGAAAATGCAAAATGTCCCACTTCAGAAATGCACTGTGTCATGTTCAAACATTTCAGTGTTCATTATGCTAATACCAGTTAATTATAAATGTTCTGACACGTATCGCTGAACTGCCCAGGTCAGGAGGGTTTTAGGCAAGACTCTCATCACCTACCAGTTATGTTTCTATTCTTTGCAAACTTGCATTCTCTTTCAAATCACATGGTTTCTGAAATCTTCACAGAAAGTCGAATGCTTTTTTTGTGCATCTAAATTTGCATTCTACATAAAATCTATAATACAGGTTACTAATGGATACTTTAATTCTGCATCATCCAGGTACACTGGAAGTATCATAATCCACTACGAACCTCTCCTGCCTGCTTGACCAGTGTGGTGTAGCAAAAAAAAAGGGGGGGGATGCAGGGAGAAAGGCAGAAACTTCAGTACAAAACAACTTTTTTAAAGACCTCAGTTGACTTCAGGATTATGCCAGAGGCTAACCACCAGTATGTAATTTCAATCTACCTACATTTTCCCACTAAAACCCAGAAATTCCCATACAAAAGATAGTAACAAGTAACCAGGGTACATCAATAATCTGCCTTTTGGGGGCAAGAATTACCTCTAATCACAACATTGATTGAATGAGTAAAGAAATAATTAGCATCCTGATCTAAGAAAAAAAGGAACGGGCTGCTTCGCCCAATCAGCATCTCTCCACCAGTGATTCATGTCCTCTACTCCAGATCTGAAGATCAGTCACAGTGTGTGTACAAATAAACACACACAGTTCAGTTTCTGTATGTTAAGAATAAATGAATCAATTAAAAAGAAATGAATTGAGAAAAATACTTTGAAGAGGCTTAGTGACATTCATAAAATGAATTTTATAAACAACAAATAAATGACAACTTCAGTAGACAAAAGTAATAGATAATTCAATAAATAAACACAATGGCTAATAAACCTTACCAATATATTCCCAAAGAAAATCATCTCTCATCAAACAATCTGGCAAAGACTAAAATATTTCTACTGTATTTGGGGGGTATGAGATTATCCAAATGGATATACCTTTTTGGAGGGCAGTTTTTTAGAAATTCTCTAATATGCTTCTGGTGATCTGTCCTATGTAAATAATCAGAGATGTACAAAAAGTTGATATATATAGAAATGCTAATTGTAGCACAATTTAGCATTTAGCATAATAGCCATAGATGGGAAACAATATCCAGCCTAAGGGACAGTTGCATAAAAAACTTATGCTTCTGAACTTAAAAAAAAAAAAAAACCCTAAGCAAACAACTAGAACAGAAACAGAATCACAGTAATGGAAATCACATGAAGGGTTATTAGTGGGGAGGGGGAAGGGGAGAATGGAGGAGAAAAGGTACAAGGAATAAGAAGCATAAATGGTAGGTACAAAATAAATAGGGGAAGGTTAAGAATAGTATAGGAAATGGAGAAGCCAAAGAACTTATATATACCACCCATGGACATGAACTAAGGTGGGGCAGGATGCTGGAGGACAGAAGTGGCACAAAGTAAAGAGGGAATAAAGGGGAGAAAAAGACTGGGACAACTGTAATTGCACAGTCAATGAAATATACTTTTTAAAAAACCTGTGCTTCTATAGCAAGGAGTATTATATAGCGAAGAAAATCACACTCTCCAATGGCTCCCTCAATTTTAAGAATATATGAAAAAATAGTTTAATATGATTTAAAGTTAATTTAATTTAATATAACCGAAGACACTCAAAAAGAGATCAGGCTGACAGTGACCAGAGGGGAAAGGGGAGGAAATTTCAGGGGAAAAGAGGAAGGGTTTACAGGAATAAGTATAAAGGACACATGGACAAAAACTATTGGGGGGTGGAAATGGGAGGGAGGTGGGGAGCACTGAGGGGGTGGTAGGCTGGGATGGGAGTAAAAGGCAGAAAACTGTGCTTGAACAATTAAAACTAAATTAAATTTCAAAAAAATAATAAAAAATAAAACACAAAAATGAGGCCATAAAAAAAGATCACAATTCCCAGGTAAGTTTAAAAAAGAAAATATAAAATTATATATGTATGATTCTAATTTTTAAAAACACACACACAAATTGCAAACAAAGTGGAAGGGAATGTGTTGAACTATGGTACTGACAATGAGTAGCAACATTATAAACTTTTTTCTTTATATTTTCACTATTTTACAAACTTGTTCCAAGGAAAAAATTACTTTTAACACAAAAATAGAATTAAAGGGGAAACTATAATGCATAAAAAGTAAGTAAATTAACTACAAAAAATGTTTCTGTTAAGATAATTCTAGATAATCTGAACTTAAAATATATGTTCAAAACTAGTTTTACAAGGTTATCTACATAATGGAATTTCTGTTAGAGATATTTTGGGGTAAAAGGCACACTCTGCAATGCAGTAATTTATGGGACTCATTCACTCATTGAGGAAAGTCCGTGTCTGATATGTGCCACACACCATTCTAGGCACCAGGAACACGAGGGATCAATTTCGATTACAAATAAGTAATAGAATCAGGCACATGTGGCGAGAACCTTCATTGGGATGGTTGAGGAACACCGTCCCAGTTAGGAAGGAGACAGAACACTTTGGAAAAAGTATATGGATGGAAAGAAATAACAGAATAATCTAGTGGTTCCAAAATAAGAATGAAAAGTTAGGCCATTTTCTGAAAGTGGCAAATGGGGAGGGTGGGGAGTGGCTTTAACTGAGCAGCCTTTATCAGTTTGGGTTTGTTTTTTTAAACAAACGCTCACCTTAAAACGAGTTTATACATTTAGTCCCAATTTGGGGTAAAATATTTAGTGGAAAGTATTTAATAATTAAAAATCAAGAAAGAAAATACAGTAAGATCTTTTTTTACAGTATTTTTAAAAGTGACTCTGAAAATAATTTATTACATTTCAATATGCTTTGATTACTTTTGGTTCTCCATTTCAATGTTTTTAATACTATCAAACTAAAATAGTTGAATTTGACATTTTAATATAGGAGTATTTATTATCCTAGTCTCTATCAAGAATACATATGGGGGGAATTTTTCTGTAATTTCCTTTCATATATTTTTCTTGTGACAACAAGAATGATTCAAAAGTTACTTCTTCAGGAAAGCTGCCTCTGATTAGCTCAAGTCTTGCCCCCTTATACGTGCTTCCAGTTCATGGTGCGCCCTATACACTAAGATGCAAGCCCAGGAAGGCAGGGGCCGGGCCTGGTTGCTCATTCCTCTATCCCTAACACCTAGCACGATATTAGCATTCACAGAGGTAAAAGCCACCATGGTCTTGGTGCAAGAAGACCCAGATATAGCTTACTAAAACATAAAGATGATTAGTTCAAAGTTTTTTTCATGAGTTAGATTAACTTCAATTGAAGTAAAATATGTTGCTTTGCTCCATCCAGGCAAGCTGGGGAAAGGGCATTAAAAATCACATATCCTATTGCACCAGGGGTAGGGGAGACTGCAGGGCCATGGGAAAAATATCTAGTATGGAACCCTGACGGTTAATGTTCACATCCTAGGCTCTGCCAGTTACCAGCCAAGCCAGGCCTAGTTATAGTTCCTTATTTCTAAAATGTGAGTGCTATTACCAATGTGATGGGATTTTTTTAAGACAAAATAAACTTTTTGAGAAAGAACAAAATAAAAACTGCAAAACTATGTAAATGTTAAGTTTTATTATCTTGACAAGTGAAAACTACCGCCTCAGCCTCAAGTGGCCTCACATAGCACAGATACACATCAAATTCAAATATTTCCAAACAAATAGCAGCAAAACAGGGCAGAGAGACCCAAGAATGAGACCAAAACTATCCATTATACAGGCAAAATATAGTTGTTTGAATGGAAAATAATACCATTAATAAGTAAAATACAAGAATAAACTCTGTGTTTCACATAATACTGTAAACCTACTTTTGCCCTACCCCGTATAATCAACAGAAGAATCTTCATCTATTACTGACAATAAACATTAAAAATGCAGATAGAGTAACATTATTCACTGTCTTCTTTGAATGCAATGACCTGAGACTTCACAGCAGGACAAAATATATCTGACATGTTGAGCCTCCCCTGCAATGCTGCACCCCCTAGGGTGACACTCGTGTGAACCAGTACTATCCAACAACCTCCACCTAACGACGGCCTCACAAAAAGTGGCTGAACATGACTGTGTCAGAACAAAAACCACTGTATGACAGACATACGCTGCAATAAAAAAGCCATTGCATAATCAGGTCAATCTGTTTTACTCCTAGAGGGGCTTTTTTGCAGCCCATTCCTCCTCAGAGGCACATTTGGATGAATGACACCAATGTTACTTAGGTTTTGATACTTCAGGGGTTTCTTCCAGAGGTCTTCTTAGAGCTGTGGTGATTTCCTGGGTACTACTGGCTCTGAAATACTCCAGGCAAAAACCATCTCAGCCATCATCACCAGTGGGGATCTGGGACCACTACCAAGCCCTGTCTGAGCCTGGCTCCTGCCCACAACCAGCCTGGCCAACATCACCGAACGAGCCATTCAGAGAGACGTCAACTCCAAGGTACTGATAGAGTACTGCTGAGGCGGCAACTGTCAAAATGCTGCACAGAAGTGGGCATTGAGCATGATAATTTAAGAAACAAGCCATTTTTTACTCAGCTAGGTACACTGATCCCTATCCCTAAATCAAATCAGCTATACATAATTTTTGCCTCCCATAGAGTTGGCTGGACTGTTTTCAAATTATTCCTTCAATTTGGAGGTCAGGTTTTAAAAAATAAGCTACTTGCATTCTGTCACTACAATGACACCAAAACTATTCATGAGAAGAACATCACTGGTTGCATCACTCCACCTGCTATCAGCGCTCAAAAGAAACAGCAACCAGGAAAAACCGTTTCTGTCTCTCGGAGAGAGACTTCCTGCATTTCCCTTTGCCCATCACTGTCAGGGAGCTCAAAAGCAATATTTAATCTACCCCTTCATATTCCACACTCATGTTAATAATTTTCTTATTCCTCTATGGCTCATTTCAAATAAATTAAATGGAACTACTATTTCATCTATAAATTTGATTACTTTTTCTTTTGCCAAACAAAAATGTCTGTTGCTTGCCTAACACCCACAGGACCTAGAGTAGGGAAGGAGATGGATGGAGTGGGTGTATACAGAGAAAAAGTTAAGACTCAAAGAGCTCTCTAGGAAAAAAGCATTTATGAAAAAGATCATTATAGCTGACTGAAGAGTTCTGGGTTCAAATCCCAGCCCCACCACTAGTATACCAAGAAACCTTAGATAAGCCACACAGGTTTTCTAAATCTTAGTCTCCACATTTGTAATCTGTGGGCATATGGCCTTTCTCACCAAGCTGTTGAGATTCACAAGCAGTGAAGTAGGTACTGGCAGGTTATATTCTATAAAGTATTATATCTAAGTAAGCTCTTTATGTTGTGAATACAGAGGTTCAAGGTTAAAGGCTTGCAAAGCAAAATTCCTGCAATGCTATTTCCTCTAGCTGGGAACGAGCAGGTAGAAAATGGGCTTAAGTGATTGCTAATGCATTAATGACTGACCTGTGGCTGCAACAATGAGACACACAGATGCAATCTGACATTAATGGAGAGATTTGCCTGTGGTCATGTACATGGTGGGGGGGCACACCCACTGCCTCTCGCCTTTAACTTGGGCATGAAATCAAACGTCAACCAAGATTAATTAGAAGCCTGGAGTTTCATTCTCTGCTGTTGATAGGAAAAGTACATTTCCATAATGTGAGGAAACGTTTACGTGGGACAGAAATCTGGCTGACATGGAGGGAAGGGCTGCTCATTGTGAATGCTGCCTGTGCAGTGCTTGTCAGGGCAATTACTTTCCACTCAAGTGGCCTGCTTTTTAACATTGTATTATCTTAACAACAAAAAACCCTGGAAGCAATAATTATTTATTATGTTAATTCTTTAGCTTTCTTCCTGAAATTTCAGTAAGACCATTAAAAACTAGCTGTGCCCTTGAAGCAAACCATGAGTTTATTAATACTCAACCAATTAAGGGGAAAAAAACAAAGTAACAGAATGCTCTACACCAGCAATTATTAACTAAGCAGTCGGTTTGCACTTGCCTTGCCACGGATTTTATTCCAGAAAGCATCCTATATATTTAACAGACTGGAGCACAATGTGAAATATGTTTACATCATTACAAGGACTTAAAAAATCTCAAGGGATGTCAAGAGAACGGAAGAACCCTGCTATACATGTCTAGAAGCCATTCAAATCCCTGTTGTACTGGAAGCTCTATTCCTCTTCCACCTCTCACAAAAATGGAAAGAACCCCCAGAGTCTTTTTTCAGCCCACTATGAAGGCCTCCAAAGCAAAGGGTAATTTTATCTTCTCAGTTCAATTCCCTTTCTCATCAAGCAAGTGCACACAAAGACACACATCACCTTTGTATTTATTAAACCTTAGCAATGTATCTCTGGAACTCTATCAATATCGCATCTTTTAAACACACACATGCCATTTTTTAACTCCCCAATTCTGGGACCCCACTGACTAAAAAGGGCAGGCTGATTCACTAAGAGCTCCAAAGCAGAGCCACTAAAGAAGCCACTTTCAATGCCACTGAGACAGCACAGGAAGCTGGGAGCAGGAACTGTGTCTGCTCCCCTCTTCAGGTGGGCAGCAGCCCACCAGCTCGAGAGCAGGGGAAGTCTGAAAGGTGTAGGGCACAGCAGCCCACAAGGCCAGAAGACTGGTCCACGCTTACAGCAGTAAGAGTCAGGGCCATGCTGTGGCACTAGGGGCAGAAGACTTTGGTCGAGGAGAGGAAAGCTCTGGGGAACACTCCTCAGCTTTCCTGACCTGGTAGGTAAAACACATGATGACGAACTGGAGCTCCCAGAGACCTGAGAAGGCAACATCGCTGACTCCTCTCCTTCCTGTTCATTTTGCCTTATTTTTACCTGACAAGTCTGTGCCACTTGGACAAGAACAATTATGCAAAATTTTAAAAGTTAATTATAACATTTATTTTTCTGTTTTCCAGATGACTTTTAAAACCTATGGTACTATTCAATTCAAAATAATGACTACAAGAAAAACACTCTTAGTAAAACGTAGTGGAACTATTAAGCAAGTAAAAATTCTGACTGCTTCTGGTTTTGAATCGGTTTTCATCCTCAATGGTACTTCAGTATTTCTTACGTGGAAAGTGCTACAACACATAATACAAACAATCAATAACTTTAAATCAAACAGGCTGCTGAAAATGTTTATGCGTAAGCAATGAGACACAAGGTCAGAACACCCAGAGGTCACTGTTCATGCTTCCATCCACTCTCCCCAACCCCACTTCTCCAAGGTGGGGTAGACATTCTCAGGAGCTGAATTCATCTCCCTTACTCACAGAAAGCAGCTCCCAACTACGGTTTTTAAGCATCAGTTATTTCAGGCTATTATCTTTAGTTTTCAAAACAGACATGGTTCAGTTATATTTTCTGCAATTGTTTCTCTCCTTCTTTAAGCACAGAATACTTTTCTGTCGTCTGGCATGTAAATATAAACACGGGCACCTGGAATTAAAAATCAACCACTTGAGATTTTGTTAATTCTTATTCATTTCTCCCAAATAAAAGTAAATCCTAACAGGTATAAATAAAAAGCACAAACTGCCTTTCATTCATATTCTCTGTCTCCCCCTCCCTCTCCTTCTCTCTCTCTCCCCTTCTCTCTCTCTGTAATGGTGCTTAAATATACAGCAAGGAAGATGTTCATGTCCTTTAGAAAACTTCTAAATTTTCAGCCACAGGGTTTTCAGTTTGTTTTGGTTTCGGTTGTGGGGGCCAAGGGGGCACAATTAGAGCACAGACTCACGTGTTAGCCTCATCACCCTCCTCACTCGCTCCCACCGTCCACCAGCACACTGCTCCCCCAAGCTCTCTGATGGAATTCTGCACAAATGCTTAACAAGGTGGTAGAGATTTAATACAATTAGGAGTGCTGCTCACAAATGAACCAATCCATTCACACTCTAGCAAAGGAACAATTCCAGAGGAGAAGCAGCCGGATGAGGATTAGAAGACAACTAGCTCTGAGTACAAATCTGTTCAAAATTCACATCGTGAAGCATTTTCACTCCCACATTTATATTTTGTGTTTTACACATTTCAGAGCAAAGAAAAATGGAAGTAAATTGCGTCACTTGACAATGTTCCTCTTTCCACTGTTGTTTCTAAAAGTGGGGGGTGATCACCATCAGTATTTCCAATCCACCCCAAATCATCCCAGCTCTTTACTGAGTTAAATATTCACGGAGTCAGCTCTTATGCAGTCACTATTTTAAATAACTTTCCTCATAAGATGGATATATAAATACATTAAAGTTAATCTGGTAAGCACAGAAAAGTTAAAAGGAAGCAGAAAATATCAATAAATCCACCTTCCTGAAATAACCACTATTTTGGCTTGCATTTCATACATTTCCACAGTTTTTTAAATAAGCATTTTAAATTAAATAAAATTATCGTTGTTCTAGTCACATGATTCTGTCACTAAGTTTTGTCCCACATCACTCGACTGTGCTCATCTCACATCCTTAAATATTCTTCTTTGTCATCACTCTCACTGGCTGCATGGCATTCATTCTATTAGATGAATACAGCATGACTTAACAATCTGCTCTTCACTGCTGAATATTTGGCTTTCCCCAATTTTTTACTACTTTAAATAATGCTTTAGTGAATATGCTTCCAAGTATTCTCTGTATATTTCCACTCTTAGTTCCTTGTCATGAACTTGTCATGACAAGTTCATCATATTTGGATAAAGTTTATCATATTTGGATAAAGTCCCACTCTTTTTGCATCCCAAGGCACCACCTTTCTAGGCTCCACTGTGCACACTCCCCTTTACAGAACTGAGCTTCAGAAGGTCCCTCGCTCTGGAAACAACCACTGGCCATGGGTGAGCTCAGATAACGCACCGCCTTGCCACCTTCTTTCTCAGTCTCCCTCAAAACACACTGTAAATATCATTAGTATGAAAACTACTGAAATTCTTACTAGGTGCTAGTGTTGTATTTTCTGAAATTTAAAAGAGAAATTTGACTTAATATTGGTAAAGGAATAATCTTCCAAAGCAGTATGTTACAAAAGATTTGCTGCCTCCCTTTAGAATTCATATGAACCTGAAACCTCGAGCTCTGGCTTTCTCCAGGGCCTGAACAAACCGTTTAACTTTGTTTCCAGATCCATGTAATAATTCCCACCCACTTCCCATTAAAGAAATGTCAGAAGGACTACAGGAACTGAAGGAGAAAGTTTCAGTTTATAAAGTGCCTTGGTGATGCAGAGCCCATGTTATGCATCCCTTTGGCTCCCTGTGCTTCTTGTTCCCTCAAAGTTCTGCTTCTTGGAAGAAAATGAGAATTCAAATGGACCCTGTCAATTTTACCTGGAAGATTTAGTTGCATATCCAGAAACTACTTTTTTGCAAGATCCTTTCAGATCAAATGAGAAATTCACACCATTCTTTAGTTTTCACCATTCTTTATGCATCACATATAATGATACATAAGCTAAACTTCTAACATCAAAATTATTTTTAAGTCACAATGACATGTTTTGTTTCCTGAAAGGGTAGCTGAAACAGAAAATATTTGCTAAAGTTACAGAGTAAGCCAAGACCAGAAATGAATTGAGTTTACCCACCTCTTCTTATTGGGGAAAATGAACAGGCTGAACAGGAAGAGTTTTAGGACAATAAAAATACTCTGTATGATCATATAGTGGTGGACACATGTCTTTATACTTTTGTCCAAACCCATACACTGTACTACAAGGAGAGAGTGCTCTAATTTAAACTACGGACATTGGGTGATAATGTGTCAATATAGGTTCAGTCATTGTAACAAATATACCACTCTATAAAGGGGGTGGCTATGCATTTGTAGAGGCAGGGGGTACTTGGAAAATACCTTTAACTTTGCTGTGAACCTGAAACTGGTCCAGCAATTAAACCTTTTTTACATAAATTAAGGTCTCTATCTGGAGAGATAAAGGCTACAGAGCCCCAGCCACAAGTCCCCGATCCATCATTTCAGGCCCAACAAAACCACAGAACAGGGGATCTCTGCAGCTACAGGAAAATTAAGAGGAACACAGGACTGAAAGGGGAAAGACCATCAATTTCCACTCATGCATCAGGTACTTTCTCCTTTCCTGTCTGCCCTTCTCAACAGACCTCACATCCTACAAAGGAAGGCACACCTCTCAAGTACAAAAACACCTACGGCATCAAAGAAACACTGTGAGTTATTGCTCCCAAGAAAGCCTTCTTTAATGATTAATTGAACACCAGACACTCACTGCCGGGCTTCATGCCTTTCCCTGTCATATCCATATGTCATTTAAGGATAAAACAATGATCTAGACATGGAGGATTTTAGTCCTGTGGAATGTGGTAGCATCAGACATATTATGCAATTTAATGATCATACATCATCATTCCCTTGACCATAAAGAATGCATTTCAAAGATAAGAATTGATAAAAATTTTGAAAAATGACAATATTAAATGCAAAAATTACTTTTAAATGCATACAAATGTATTGATTATTTTACCATATATACTCACACTCAAACATGACATTAGTTATTAAAAAAGGGGCTTTCACATAACCAAAAGTGTAGATGTCCCTGACAGTGACTTTTAAAAATATAATCGCAATGCTTTCCAATTCTTCAAATTAGACAGAAAAAATTCACAAATAAAATATATGAGATTTAGTTTTGACTGTGTGCATTTTATAGTAAGACAGTAAAATCCACTTTATCAAACATTTATTTATGATGTAATTTTTTCTAATGAAAGTTAAACCTCATCTTATAAAATCTTTAATGTATTCTACCTCTTAATAAAAATATGCCATGCCAATTTGCTATGTCAATTTATTTTGAGTATTAATAAATACCTCTCTTTTATTAAATATATAGGAAAAGTTGAATACTGATATCCTTAGAAATTTATATAGTTATTTCTGAAAGTACATCCATGATTCTTAAATTATTCCCAGAAGTCAAACATGGGAGTTTAGTATACACACTCAGTCACAGACATTTATCAGAAAAACAGTACGCTTTTTAATTATAATTCTCACTTTACAACCCTCATAATTTAGGTGCCCATTATATTCCTATAAATTAATGAAAAACAGAATAGATTTGCTATGGTTTTATAACATTACAAAATATAATTAATTATATTAAATCTACATCATTTCAAACTTGAATAAACTTTTAATATCATTTCTCTTTACTGGTTAAAAAAACTTTTCCTCAAAATACAAATTAACACTTATTTGAAATGAAAAATAAGTTAGACCTTTCTGATAGATAGTATAACTGATCTGACCGACAGCTTTGATAAGAACTGCTGTGCTAACTAGATGATATGACAAATATTTTTCATTCACTGATTAGCCTAAATCCCTGACTCTAAGGTTGACAGAACCTCATATATAGATGTATGTATATGTGTATATATATAAACTCATACAGAATTTATATATACAAACTTACATTTATATAAAATTTACATAAATTTTGTGTGTATTATATAAATGTATGTATATTTATATATACAAATATATATTATAAATAAAGTGCATGCATTGGCTAAAGTACATTAAAATTAATATTATTTTCATTTTATCAGCCATTTGTTTATTTCTGGGATAAGAATAACAGGTGTAATTAACAGTTATTGATGAAGCTTGGTTCACGTGGTCTACTTGGTTTATTTCCCAGAAAATGAGAAAATGCATGACTAGATGACAAATCTTTAGAGACTAGTTGTTTTCCAATTTTTGCTTTGAACAATTCTGAAAACGAAACTAATTAAACTCTCAGCTTAGAGCCATTAAAAATAATTTCTGATGCTAGATCCCAACATAAATCCTGGCATGTAATTTGAAAACAACTCAAAGCTGCACTGCTACAAAAAAGTCCTCTGCTCCTGTCTGGTTTTATAAACATGATTCTCATACATATTTATGAAAATGAAAAAATGAAAACAGAATTAGAGTTTTACCTGTTTAGCAGTAAGTTATTTCTATCCACAGAATCACGGACTAATTTTTTAAAGTCCAGTTCATTTGTGAATTACTTTCCCCATTAAATTTTAACAATGATTCAATCATATACTAATAATTTTAGTGAGGATTCAATTAGATAAAATGTAGCACTTAGAGCTTTCTAGTCCTATAAAGATGTAACTAAAATTTCAATTTAGGCACATTTTTTTGCACAGTAGTTTAATAAGTAATCAGTAAAAAAACTTTCAAGCTTAAATATGAGGTAATAAGATTCTATGGAAAAATAAAATGTAAATACCAGTCAAAAGAGAAAAAGTAAGGAAACAAAGTTTCAACTGAATAAAAGCTTTTTCATGTAATTTTAAATGGACAATGAGGGGTATCAAATCCCTTTGATATTTGAATTCTGTTTCTGATGAATGCTTTTAAAATAATTTTATAAAAGTTTTATTTTAGTCCTGACTGGTGTGGCTTGGGCATCATCCTCTGAACCAAAAGGTCACCAGTTCATTTGGTTCCTGGCCAGGACACACACCTGGGTTGTGGGCCAGGTCCATGACTAGAGTCATGCAAGAGGCAACCAATCAATTTTCTTGTTTCTCTTCCTTTCTCTCCTCCTGCCCCTCTCTCTAAACATAAATAAATAATCTTTTTTTAAAAAAAGTTTTATTTAAAAATGTCAACATTTACCATACAGCATACATTTTTTCTCTTTCTTAACTACATAAATATATGTTGCAATGTTTGGATGTAAACATCAATATGCAAGGAAGTGTCCAATTTTTTAAAATTATTTAACTGGATACACAAGCATATAAAACAACTACCCAGAGTCAATGCCTCAAATACCCCAGAACTTATCTCCATTAGCTCCTTGTTCAGGGAGACCAATTCACTGGACTACAGCAAGATCTATCCCTTATTAGATCTTCAACTGTTTTGTTCTTCATCTTAACAGTTCTGAGGGTTGTGTCATAACATAGTCTCCAGAATGAGTAAGCTCATCTGTTGACTCTGTCTTGAAAATCATCCTGCAAAGTGAATACACTAGCCTGGTAAGTGTCCTGAGAGTCAGCGTTCTCCTCCATTCCATTCTCCTCTCATCCTGTTATTGAGGGGCCAATGCCCTTTACAACTGTACCATCTGTACAACCCTCCCTGGACTCGTAGCTACCCAGTCAAAAGGATACATACACAAAGATCCGGGGTCTTGAAACAGAAACAGGTTAAGTTCATGGTATGTGCAGAGTGAGTTTAATTGTGTCTGATACAGACAAAGAACTGACAGGAACAATGTCTTTAGTGGCTTCAGATTCAGGCTGGTCAAGTTCAAATCTCAGCTTTCCCCTTACAACTTACCTGAGCTCCCTACCTGGGAGCTTATTTCCAAGTGTGTAAAATAGGAATAATGTAAGTGGTTTCAGTGTTAAATAAGGTAATGCATATTAAAAAGCACTTAGAATAATGCCCAGACATTTTAAGTATCCAAAAAACATTAGTGGTCATCCTTTGATTATACTGTAATACTTGGACCCTTAAGTAGTCTGTGCTGATTAGAAATAAGGCAGACAAAACACCAGCCAGTGCCCAACATGGACATGGCGATGGTTACACTTCACTTAGCATTTCTCTCCATTTGGACCAACACTCACTGTCCTTCCACACCCTTCAGAAGAGAAACAGAATGTCAAGTAGCCTGTCCACCGAAAATTCCACTGGGAGAGGAATGGTGATGGTCCAGTAGGATACAGATACCTGTTTGGTTCCCTGCTTTCCTTTAAAGTCCACTTATTGCTCAAGATGAAAATGCAGGAAGGGGAAGAATAAAAGGGAAAAAAAGAAAGTTTAGGACCACGATAGCAGTCACAAGAATAAAAAAGCCAAGATTTTGATTCCTGAATCTTCCCTAATTCCCCACACTTTTCCATGCCATATTTCCCCTCCAGCACAGTCACCCTTAAATACAGCAGCAAAAACAACCTACTACAAGGGCACAGAAGGGAAAAAAGCCAAGTCACTAACATGATCTTCCAATTAAAAGAAAAAAGAACTGTTAAGTTTGTCCCTCTCTTCAGTTTCCAAGGCCTTTTCCCTTCTAAATCCACTCTAAGTAGATGATACTACCTTCAAAAACTAGGTTGTTCAGGAGGCATTCCTTTGGGGGGGGAGCATTCAAAAAAATATTATTTGGAGGTCTCTTCTCTTCTCCCTTTGAATGGCACCTGGATACTTCCCACATGTCTCATGGGCAGCTTCTAATTTCCACTGGCACGCTGAAACCCTAAACCCTGCCACCGTCAGCTGACCCCTGCAGAGCCCTGCCTCAGGATCTTCATTCCTGCAGACCCAGCTTACCTGTGTGCTCCTTGAGATTTTCTGTGAGCTCTTGTGGGCAAACCCTCATCTTGGACACCCTCATGTCCTGAGTAGCCAACCCAGCCTGGCCCCCATGGCCTCAACACAGAGCTCATCCAGGAGTCCTTCCCGATGGAAGGTGCAGCGCTTCCTAAGGCAGGAGGACTCCGTGCTGCCTCATTTTGCTCTGGTCCTACATAATTATTTATGTTTGGAAAAGACTATCCCTTGCAAACAACACTTGACTATTCTTCTAATTATTCGGGATCCCTCACTGCTGCGTTCAATTTAGCCTATAGAACTGAGGCATGAAAGAAATCCTAGGGAACGAGGGGTGGCTCAGAATAGAAAAAAATAGTATGCATTCAGAAAGCATCCAAAGAGGAAAAAATGCCAACTTAATTCCCACCTATAAAGAGAGAGAAGAGTCACCTGGTAGCTAGCAGCTTTGCTGTTCCCACTAAACGCAGGCCTAGGAGGAGCACAGTTAGCTGCACAGGATGTCCCGCTCAAACCAACACCCTGAGAAGAATGCCAACACAGGCTGTGTGGCAGTGTCACGGCTCACACATGGCGAGGACTCCATAGCTAAGACAGCAATTTTTTGAATTATTTAATCTGATACCTATAATCCTTTTATGTACTTGAAATATTATAACATCTATTTTATTCTTCAGGTACTTGAGTCAGAATTGGAGGACCTGACCCAAATGACAAGCAAGATGGGAAGAGAACCAAACATTAGAACCTAAAGGTCCAATTCTGGGATCCTCCTCATCCTCAACAAGAAGCAAACCACCTCATCTTATCTCCAGCTGCTCAGGAGTCTTTCTCTCTCTCTCTCTCTCTCTTTTTTGGAAACACCAAGAGGTTTATTTTTTTTATTTTAATTGTTGTTCAAGGACAGTTTTCTGCCTTTTACTCCCATCCCAGCCCACTCCCCCAGCCCTCCCTACCTCCCTCCCATTTTATCCCCCCCCCCCAGTTTTTGTCCATGTGTCCTTTATACTTGTTCTTGTAAACCCTTCCCCTTTTCCCATGAAATTCCCTCCCCTCTGGCCACTGAAATAAAGAACAGGCTGATAGTGACCAGAGGAGTCTTTCCAAAATAAATTGTTACATATAAATTTGCATCTGTTAAATGGCCATTATTTCATAAATTATTTTGGCAAAAGAATCTAAAACCATGTTTTAAAAATCACTCTGAAAGATACTAATATTCTCTTAATATTTAATTATTCTATTTCTCTTAATGCACAGTTTATTTTGGGGCGAGTCTCCCTAATAACATTGCAAAAATGTGATTTAAGTAACAAAGTATATAACCTATGTACTGTAGACTGTTATATACCAATTAGTTCTTTTCCATTGTGATTACAGTTAGACCTGACTCATTGGATTGTTTTAAATCCTCCAAATACAGATCTACATACTTTCTTTGCCTTTGTCCAACCTCAAAAGAAAATGCAATTTGTTCTAAAAAAAGGTGATTAACATCAATCTCCAAAGGCCTGCATACTCCCACCTAAAGTGAGTCTTAAATTATCTGACCTAAGTGGCACTTTGCCCCTGAGATCACTAAGGCACACAGATAAGAGATTTACAAAGGATTTTACACTTTTTTTTTTACCTCAATCACACGCTAAGCACAATAAATTATAAAAACAATTCTATCCCGGGGGGCTGAAGTGAAACAAGACAACATTTTGCCCTCTCTGCTCATGGAAAATATGGGTAATGTCTCTAATCAATTAATTTCATTCAAGATACTTAGAGGCCAAGTACTTTTCCTTTTCATTTACTATTTCAAAGGACTGTGAAATAGCAGTACTTACATTGCACTGCTGGGATTCACCAAATTAACAATGTTTTTAACATCAAAATGAGAAACTGTGCCAAATACTGAAGCACACTTGAAAATGACTACGTGTGCTTTGCACCCCACAGGCAGGAACAAGACACAGGCTTTGGCCCAGGGGACACTAGAGGAAAGGAGCACTTCGGGTTCTACAGAGCTGTACCCACTATCTGTGTGACGTCCAGAAATGTGCTGGGGCCTCAGTTCCATAAAGCATAAAACGACAGTGCCCCATTTTCACATTATAAAACTGCTTTGGTAGTAAATAATAGGTAAAGGACCTAACACCTAGATGGCTATGTCTCCTCTTCCCTTGCTCCTTGGAAACCGGAGGAAATCAAGGTAAGTGTATCAACAAGATTACAAGTGGAAGAAAACCTGGGACTGGGGAACCACACCCTATGGAGTCTGAAGACATAAAACGCACAAGGCAACACTCAAGGTTATTCCATGGTCAAAGGGCTCTAACAATGACAGCAGCTATCACAGACCAGGCACTGCGTTTTCCATTGGATATCCAAGGAGATGAACATCATCCCCTTTCCACAGGTGAAGAAACTGGCCTCAGAGAGGCCATGTGACTTTCACAGCTGGTAAGTGACACCAACAGGAGAAAAACTCAGTTAAGTCAGGCTGTAACCACCTTCAGAATGCACCTAGAGACAGATGAGTTTGTAAAATTTACTGATTGATTGATTGATTGAATGATTTTCAGTTATCTATGTGACCTCTGAAGCAAACCCATGACTCAGAATGCCACTGAATAACCCTATCTACAGATTAGGAACTGAGTTCACTGAAGTTAAACAAGTTCCCTCTCAGATGGCAGCAAGTGGCAGGGTGGACCCCTGAATGCAGTTCTTTCAACCCTAAATTCCTTTTTTTCCTGCTGCCAGTGACTTTTCAACTGCGTGCTGTAAAGCAGAGGCACCTCAGGGCACGGGCACTGGGTTCTGGCAGACCCCTGCATGGGACCTGCAGACCCAGTTCCCTACCTCTCCTTATATCCTTTACAGTGTGGCCCTGCAGCCCCACATTGAAAGGAGTGAGGTCTACTTCCCCACCCAGATTGTAGGCTGGCCTGACTGGCTCTGACCAGAAGAATAAAGTGGACCTAACAATGTGCCCTTCGTGTGTGTAAGCCAAGAAACCTTGGTGCATTCTGCCCTCTCTCTGGAAACTCTACCTGCTGGATAATGAAGAACCACATGGAGGAGAGCCCGGTTGTCTCAGGAGAGGACATCCTAGACCAGCTTATAGCTAGGAAAACCCAAAATATCAAAAGAGCCCAGCCAAGATCAGCTGCACAGAGACTTACACATAGAGTACACCAAGATCAGTTTAAATCCACAGAACACCCATGGGACATTAAAAGAGTAAGTGGTGTTGTTTTAAGCCACCAAGTTCTGCGAGGTCTGTTTCATAGCAGTAGCTAACCATTATACATTGTTCCCAATTTGGAGTGTCAGTTTTTAAATCTGCTCACAAAAACTTGGTTTAACTGAAAGGTATTTATGCTTTCTTACCTATATAAAATTTTGCTTAACCAAAAGGTTTTAAGCCTTTAAAAAAACAACTTGAGAACAACTGAACAAGGCTATAACAGCCTCTAAACTCTCTTTCTACTCCTGTGAATGTGTTCCATGGTGCCACTAGAAAGTAAATGGAATTCACACATACACAAAAGTTACATTTAGGACACTGGCAAGACTGGAAACTAGTTTATTTTCTGCTACCACCATCCACTTCTAAAAAAACTTAATACACTGATAATGATACATAAAACACAGTGAGGCAAATTAGAATGAGGTGAGAAAGGTGAAGAGGAGACTCAGAATCAAGCCAGGAAAAGGGGCCAGAAGGGAGGTTCTACTTCACAGGTTGTCATCCTGGGTGTCTTGTGGTTTCTGTCCAGCCAGCATCCACTCTCTTCAACTGGTAACAGGACCCATTTGTCTGTGCAGAATGTCCATTTCCTCACTCTTATTCCATATGGTTAGGTGTGCTGACCCCGCCCCTGGCCCACAGTGAGCTGGCCAAGCAGAGGGTGAGGTTAAAGTAAAAGGAGGTGATGTAAACTGATGCAGTGAGCCCAACGGTAGGAGTGATTTGTACTGTTGCAGGAAAGAGTCTCTCTTTCCACTGCTCTTGGAGCTGGAGCATTGTGCCTACAGCTGCTTACAAACATCAGACAGAGGGAAAGACACTTAGAGAGGAAGACTGAGAACCCTGATGACTGAGTTGAGCCCCTGGGACAGCCATGCCCACCCACAGCCTTTTCTGTTACTTACAAGAGCCAACCACTTCCCTGTTTTCATGATGACAGGCTTTGAGTTGTTCTGTTCTATTTAGAACACACATTTGAATCTGGCTTTCTAACAGCTAAGATAAAGAGGAAAATTTAATGGGTTATACAATTCACTTTGTCCACAAGAAGAAACTAACTGCACAGGAGAATAATACCTTTTCCTAGAACGAAGACCCAGAAGGAAATCATCTTCGCAGAAACTCATTATAAAGATTCAGTATTGTGACTTCTGGCCGAGATGGAGGCACAGGTAGACACACTGTGCCTCCTCACACAACCAAAATAAGAACAACAATTTAGAAACAAAGTAACAACCAGAACTGACAGAAAATTGAACTGTATGGAAGTCGGACAACCAAGGAGAAAGAAGAGACACATTCATCCAGACTGGTAGGAGGGGCGGAGTTGGGCAGTTGGGCAGAGAGGGGTCAAGACACCAAATGCGGTGACACCCTGGGCGTGCTAGCAGACCCTGGGCATACAGGTGGCAGCTGGCAGACCCCAAGTGCGGGGTGGCAATGGGCAGACCCAGCCAGGCAGCAGCAATTGTGAAACGAGGCACTGCATACAAGGCAGCTGGTTGACTGGGTGGTCACATATTCAAGTGCAGATAAACCAGGCGAAATTGGGGATCGAGATAGATCACACAACCCAGGGTGCCAGTTCCAGGAAATAAAGCCTCAAAACATTGAAAACACCTGTGGGGGTTGAGGCGCAGGGAGAGACTCCCAGTCTCATAGGAGAGTTGCTTGGAAAGACCCCCAGGGTTCTAGAATATACATAAGCCCACCCACACGGGAATTTGCACCAGAAAGGCCCAGTTTGCTTGGGGGAAGCAGAGGAAGGGACTAAAATCCAACAGAGAGCAGAGCAAGTGCCATTGTTCCCTCTCTGACCCCTCCCCCACATACAGCCTCACAACCCAGCCACCTGGGTTGACCCACACTGGTGAACACCTAAGGCTCCGCCCCTCATATCTAACAGGCATGGCAAGACCAAAAAAAAAAAAAACTCCCACACAGAAGAACAGATCAAAGCTCCAGAGCAAATACAACTAAGCGACAAAGCGACAGCCAAACTATCAGATGCCCAGTTCAAAGCAGTAATGATCAGGATGCTCACATGCTCACAGAATTGGTTGAATTTGGTTGCAAATTAGATGAAAAAATGAAGGCTATGCTAAGTGAAATGAAGGAAAATACACAGGGAACCAACAGTGATGGGAAGGAAACTGGGACTCAAATCAATGGAGTGGACCAGAAGAAAGAAAGAAACAACTAAACAGAAAAGAATGAAGAAACAAGAATTCAAAAAAATGAGGAGAGGCGTAGGAACCTCTAGGACATCTTTAAACGTGCCAACATCCAAATTATAGGGGTACCAGAAGAGGAAGAGGAAGAGCAACAAGTAGAAAAGTTACTTGGACAAATAATAAAGGAGAACTTCCCCAGTCTGGCTAAGGAAATAGACTTCCAGGAAGTCCAGGAAGCTCAGAGAGTCCCAAAGAAGTTGGACCCAAGAAGGAACACATCAAGGCACATCATAATTGCATTAGCCAAGACTAAAATGAAGGAGAGAATCCTAGAAGCAGCAAGAGATAAGGGGACAGTCACCTACAAAGGAGTTCCCATCAGACTAACAGCTGATTTCTCAAAAGAGACCTTACAGGCAAAAAGGTGCTGGGATGAAGTATTCCAAGTCATGAAAGGTAAGGACCTCCATCCAAGATTGCTCTATCCAGCAAAGCTTTCATTTAGAATGGAAGGGCAGATAAAGCGTTTCTCAGATAGGGTCAAGTTCAAGGAGTTCATCATTACCAAGCCCTTATTATATGAAATGTTAAAGGGACTTATCTAAGAAAAAGAAGATAAAAAACATATATAGTAAAATGACAGCAAACTCACAATTATTAATAACCACACCTAAAACAAAAAACAAAAATTAAGCAATCAATTAGAACAGGAACAGAATGAGGGAATGGAGATCACACGGAGGGTTAGAAACAGGGGAGTGGGAGGAGGAGAAGGGGGAAGAAGGTACAGAGAATAACTAGCATAGACGGTAGGTAGAAAATAGACAGGGGGAAGGCAAGAATAGTATGGGAAATGTAGAAGCTAAAGAACTCATGACACAATGACACATGGACATGAACTAAAAGGGGGGAATGTGGGTAGGAGGGGGTGTGCAGGGCAGAGGGAAATGAAGGGGGGAAACGGGACAACTGTAATAGCATAATCAGTAAAATATATTTTAAAAAAGATTCGGTATTGTGTAATGTAACACACCTCAGTATCTTTCTAACAGACACAACACTCTATTTGAAATACTTTCGCATAGGGCACAGCTCAACACAGGTGGATGGTATCAAATGAAAACATAAATCAGTAAAAGGCACTCTGCATCTGCCTGTATGGGGAAGGCCGATATAACACAGGGTGCACACCCCAGGCTCAGAGGACCTGCCTTTGTTAGGCTGCTTTACCCCCCAAAGCTTCCATCAATTCTCTCAGCCAAGCTTTTGGGCAGCAATAAGTTTGAGAATGTCATATCCTCTGAGCATAGTACCCAACACATGATTAGTTCTCAACATAAGATATTCACTTACAACCATCAATTCTAAGTTCCTGAAATAAGGCTTTTATCTAGGCTGCTAATATTAAAGTAGAAAATCACAGCCTAAACAGTCGAGTTGCTGCAGAGCCTCTGGTGGCAACCCGTGAATGGCAACTACATCCTCAAGTACATAGAAAGAGAGTGAGTTTCCTTTGTGCATATCTTCCTTTGTGCAGAGGCAGCCGATGGCAAGTGTAGGAAGCATCCAAAATGCTTCAGACATCCCTTCAACACCCACTACCTCTTAACAAGTACATGCATGCTGTGTCAGGCATGCTTTCAGATATGACCCAGTGTTCTAGACATTTCTTCTATCCTCATCTATCAAAAATGACCCACTGATCCAGGTCCCATTCTCTTACACCATGATATCTGACAAACCAATTTGAGCTAAGATACAGTAGATGACAAGCATCATGCTTTTTAAGTGATTGGAGAGACCTCATAGATCCTTGAATTAAATGTCTTCATATCACAAATGAGAAATCTGACATCTAAAGATGTCAGCTTACTGAGGTGACAGCTACTTGAGGATGTCATATTTAAGATGACTTAATAAGCCACCTCTCCCAGAGATGACATTTCAACAAGTACCTTTCTTTCTTGGTCAAAATGATGAGCTAGTGGAAATTTCAAGTGCTTTAACAGACCGGTATGCCCATGTTGGGGTTTGTGAGTATTTGAAGCATTACTACAATCAAAACGCCAAGTTTCTGGCCCATGCTTATAGGGTCCCTAAGGACAATAATGCTACAGTGTCCATATGTTTCAGTGAACATGAGATAAAAGAATAAGTGATGGAAAATAATAATCTTCCTAATATCATCTCATCTCATAATCTTCTTTAAATTAGACACCTCAAAATGCAGCTCATATCTATAAATTCAAAGGTCTAGCACTAGCTGGTGCTAGTTGTTTGATTCAGAGATCTGAACTGAACTGAACTGACTGAGCTGACATAACTCCATCATCTCAAGAGGCCTCCTAACACCATGGCACTGGTTCTCTTGTTTAGTCTTTACTATGAGACAACAAGGTACGTTGCCAGAAAAGAAAACGGAGGCCCAGAACTTTTAAATAACACGTCCAAGGCCGCATGGTCGTTAATGGTAAAAACAGAATTCAAAATCCGGAATACCTGATCTGCACCAGGCGGTAAAAGGAATGCTGACAGGGAACTCTGACCTTCTTTCTCACCCCAGGGGCCCCAAATCTGATGCCAGGGCCTTAACACCCTCCACTTGCCTAGGTCCTTCTGTGACTGGGCAGGCCTCGGCTCCAAACCTTCCAAAAGTCAGTAACACAGGACTGTCAACAAGCTTCCTCCAGTGGCTCCCAGCCCACTGAGCAGCCTTGGAAAGAATGGAAGGGGTTTTGTGAAAAGCCACACAAACCACAAATAGAATGAAGATGGTAACTGACAAACTGGGAAAATAGAGCAAGAACCCCCATAACATACACACATGACGTGATGCCAGTAGGTAACTGTGAAGGTTTACACCACATTCAGTGGTCCACATTTCAAAAGTCAAGGAAGTGAAGACCACAGTTCTTGCAATTGTCGTCAAAGTAGCCTCTTTTTATCAAGTTTCACTGCCTGGGAGCATACCTCACTGGATGAAAAAGGAACAAGACTGCTGTACTACAGATGAACCAATGTTAACAGGAAGAAGTCTGAGCTCTGCATAGGTCTAATTAACTTCACTCTATATCAGATATAAAAGCTGCAGAGATAATATCTATCATTCTCTGTCACAGCACCTTCTTACTAGCAAACCATGGTTCTTTCAATATATCAGTGACTAAATCAAATTCTCCCCAGAGTCATGATAAATCCACCACATAATAAATTTCTTTTTTAGTGATCAGTATAATATTGAAATTCTACTTTCTGGCAATAACTGAATTATAAATTTTTATTATATATGATAAAATTACAGGCTTACTTTTACATATTTAATTAATAAAAGATAACACTTTTCCCCTTAAATTTAGCAACTGAATCTCTACAGGCTTATAAATTGCTAAGGATACCAAGCACAAAACCTACCACTTGAGCTTACTGTTAAAGTTATTACAAATGCTTAAAAAAGTCAAACTCAATAGAAAGAAAAGAAAGAAAGAAACAGCAATAAACATAAGTAGTTTGATATTTTTTTCTTCCCTAAGGGAACTTCAGTCATTTACTCATTCGTTCATTCAACCAAATATTACTAAGTGGTTATTACATGCTAAGCATTGTCCAGTAACTTCATTTATACATATCGGCATTTATTTTAAAAGGAATGCTTTAGACTGCTTTATAATTTTGTATGTAGAGAGAAAACAATAAGTCAATTTCAACCATGTGGTTCTGACAGGATTTGAAGTACCTCAAACTACTCCAACTGAGAAGAGAGGTCGAGAGAGGATCCATCAAAACTGGATGGTAAAACAGGCATGGTCCAGTGAGTCCCCCTTTCAGCAGCTGTCAAAGGCCTATATTCGAACCTGTTCTGATTTTACCTCTGGAAGTAGGGGAGAAGTAATGGACCCTCAGTAACCAAAACTAAAACATACTCTTTTCATTGTATGCAATAAATCTGCTTTCTGCATACTCAATAGGAATAGAAAGATTAAAACGAATAGTCACTCATCTGAAAACAAACTGATGCTCTGTAAGCTTTTAGGTTTTGCAGCTCATAAAAAGTAAACGCTTTGCTTTCTGCTTAGGCTGCTGTGTTTAGAAATAAATCATTCTGTTAAACAGTGGCCTTTTCCTGCACGGGAGATTCTAAAATCTCATCCATTTTAACAAGTCTCTGACAACTCCAACCTCATTCACTCTCTCCTGTACACCCTGCAATCATTGATCTTTGGCCTCTTCCCTTCACCCCAGCTCTTAGGGGAAGTGCCACAGCCTTCTTCTAGCACATTCTCCATCCTCCGTCTTCTCCTCGCTTTCAACTTAGAGCCCAGCACTTGTGTTTCATATAAAAAGTTTTTAATGACTCATTAGTCTCCTGAGTGGTAAAGACTCAAACTGACTGAATCAGATTTCCATGCACATTTTAATGACTTCTTGATATTATATACATACATATCAGTCATATATATATCACATATATGACTGATATTATACATGTTAGTCATAGATATACTGTAGGTATATATATTACACATATCAGTCATGATATATAATATATATATATATCAGTCTCATATATACTGTAGGGGTGTGTGTATGTGTGTGTACATATATACCTACAGTGTTGTAGAAGTAATCTCCTGCACTCTTGCAGCTGTAAGCACAGTTCAAATGAATAAGCCACTTCATACGAATGCTACACACCTACACACGGCCATTCACTCCTATCTTTCCTGGTCTACTACTAACAGGTCTGATGGAGAAGGCCCCAAAGGTTAACATGAACTCTCACTTAGTTGGCAGATATACACGAACTCTTCTAATTTCACTGCTGTATATAGTATAGCAGCAACATATCTTAAAGCAAGAAAATGAGGATTTAATCACAGATGAGTCTAAAGTTGTCTTGGGGGAGGTGTTTAGACAACAACAAACTAAACTACTACTAGTGGAACTACAACTTCCACTAAAGAATTTAATTTCACAATAAAGAGTCGGAGACACACATACAGGCAGATGGAGACCCATTAAATAGCATGCCTTCCTTCAGCTGTGAGTCCAGAAAGCCTGCCACCAGGAAGGCTGGGCATTCTGGCAGAGGCAGGTGGGGTTAGGGATGCAGCTACACCTAGTGATCAGCTGTGGATCGCAGCAGCAAGAGCAGGAAGGAGGAGGCGAGGCTGCCCTGTGAGAAGCACGCTGCGACTGATTCTCTCAACGTCTGGTGACATTTTCAAGATAAATCTGTTCAATGACATCACAATCATTTTTATTTGCCTGGATGCTACATGACAGAGATGCAAGTATTGTCTTTTGTGGATAACAGGAAAAGAAGGCTCAATTTTAGGATACACACTGTTAGGACTTTAAAAAGATGTATAATGAAAACCTTTCATTTTCCATTTGGAACTTGAGTTCATTTCCAAAGGCAAAGTTTCACATTTCCACAGTACAATTCCAACGTCTATTACATTAATTCCCAGTTCTCTACTACGGAAGTCTTTGTTTCTCTCCATTCCAAGAGATTTTGAAACTTTTAATAGATAGACAACTTGTATGATAAGTCTATCTCCCTTAACTTGCCTTAGCTCACTCCATCCTAATGCTGCTCCCCCACCAAAAATGGGCCTACATATGGTAAGAATTCAATAAATATTTACTTGAATTTGCCCTGGCTGGTGTAGCTCAGTGGATTGAGCCCGGGCTGCCAACCAAAGGGTCACAGGTTCCATTCCCAGTCAAGGCATATGCCTGGGTTGTGGGCCAGGTCCCCAGTGGGGACCACACCAGAGGCAACCACACATTGATGTTTCTCTCTCTTTCTCTTTCTCCCTCCCTTCCCCTCTTTAAAAATAAATAAAAATATTTAAAAATATTTACTTGAATTAATGGCATTGTTTTAATTATTTTAAGTCACACAGGGCTCTGTGCCTACTTACAAGAAGCAAACAAATATCTTCTATATATAATATCAACGAAGAAAAATTTCCAATGGCTAATCATCACTGCAAAATTTAATTAAAACTCTATATTGTGGTAAGTAAAATTATAGAAAACTTTTTTTACAACTGGCTGGATCCAATATCTTCCCCAGATCAGACTATTATTTGAAATGTCACGCTGGCAGCTTCACCTAACAATCACATCAGTCTGTTTATAATTTTGGCAATGGTAATCAAGATGCTAATAAGTACATGAATGTAAATTATATTTTCACCCTCAGCTCTCTTTCAGCTCTTGTCAAGAAAGGCTAAAACGCAGAATGAGGATCTCAGTGCTTTCCGAACAGTAGTTGTCACACGTCAGCAAGTAGCTGAATCCCCTGGAGGGCTTGTTCCAACAGACTGCTGCCAGCCGCCCAGAGTTTCTGATTCAGTCTGGGCACGGCCCAGGGTCTGCACGTTTAACAAGTTCCCAGATGCTGACGCTGCTGGTCCAAGGACAACTCAAAGAACTACTCTTTTAGAACAACGTTTCTCAAAATGTGCCACAAACCAGGACCACCTGGAGATGCAGAGGGGTACTCCAGGGCCCTCCCACTTCGGAATCACCATGGCTCACTATACAAATCAACGTTGGGAAGGATCATTCCAGGCGACCCCAGGCACACTAAGTTTTGAGAAGCATAGGTTTAAACACAGGTTGCTGCCTTCCCTGGCTCAACACCTATGGGCCTCCCCAAGGTCACGGAAGCTGCTGAGGTATAGCATGTACACTTGATCTACCGGCACATGTTGTCACTCTTGATTACCCTCCCTTCGCTTTCCATATGTTCCACCCTTAAAGGCAAAGAAAGTGTAAGGACAGAGACCCTTCCCTGCTGGGATCTCCAGAACTAGGGTTGCTTGCACCTGAGCACACAACCGTTTCCTTCTCAGGCCTGTTTCCTTTTAGTTTTTCTCCAACAGTCCCACCCTTAATTATGTCCTGGCCTTGCCAGCTGCCCCACTGATGGTGGTGAGGGTGGGGGGAAACTACAGACTACCAAGGTTGATGACTAAGGCTTTCCTACTCCCCACCCAACACCAGCCTTACTTATTTTTCTCTCTCTAGTTTTTTGGAGCTACAGTGTACACTCAGGCTTTCTGATGACTAAACTGAAAACCACGGCAGTGTCTTAGGAACTAAGAAGCTAAACATTCCTATGATAGGAAGTTTCTATTATTTTGCATCTTTCTAAAATTTTTCATCACTTACTTTGAAAAACTTTAATAATTAAACTTTCCGTTACTTATAAAATAAACTTATTAATATGTTGATTCATAAAGATAATAAGCACACAAAGATAGGAAACTATAAGGAAGTTTGTGGGAAAGTTGTATTTCAAAGAGAAAAATCTTATAATTAAACTTAAAAGCAAAATGGACACCATCCTTAGGAAAAACGTTATATTGTTGAAAAAGATGTAACTACTTACTCAAACTCCTAACCCTCTAACTGAAAATTATGTCTCAGGATACTTCTATAATAACACTCACTCTACAAAGCTTAATAAAATCTAATACAAAAACTGAAGGGAGACTATACTTTGCCCAAAAGAGGTCCTCTATGAAAATGGGTACCTTTCTGATTTCTAGAACGTATTGCAATTGTTATAGAACTATGTAAAATTTAAATAAAGTCATCTGCTTTTATAGAACTGTCACAGAAATACATATTAAAACTTACCTTTCCCCAAACTAAAGATTATGCTTGAATTATATAGGGTTTATATAACCTGAACACATAATACAAATTTCTTGTTCACTAAGTTCATTTAGAATTATTCCAGCCTAGTTTTATATATGTTCACTTTTCCATACATCACTATATGGAAGTAACTTCTCTTCTGAAAACCTGTAAAATAACCCTTTGACAACATAAGACACTAAATCCTTTAATTTTCCAGATCAGAGCAATTTATTGCACTCCAACAATACTTCTTTACGTTCACATAACACTAAAAACGTTTAGTAATTTCTTGCATCTTTATTTTATGCTTACTGATTTCGATCTGAAGCATTTTCATCATATCAATTATCAGTCTAAAGCACTGTAAAAAATGTACACTGTCATGACCCAAAAAAGAAAAAGTCAAACCACTAAACTAATCTAGCCCTGCTCTTTGTAAATCTACATACTTTAAATTTTTGTATTTTGAAATAGTTTTCAACTCACAGAAAAGTAGCAAAAAGCAGTACAAAGATCTCAAGTACACTCTTCACCTGCCTTCCCCAAATGTTTACATTTGACCAAAACTAAGAAATTAAACATTGATACAACAGTACTAACTAAATTTGACTCTTTTCTCACATTTGTCCTTAAAAGAGTATTTCTCAACAAGAATCCCAAATTCACAAGGTTATGTTAAGGTTTAATCTATTCCAAATACTGTAGTGAAACAATGGCCTGATCTGTTTGCATTTCTGTGTCTGCAGACCAAAAGCCTGCTTAACAGAACTTAACACATCAGTCCCATTATAATGTAAAACTAAATACTTTGTTGTTTAGTATATATTACACCTTGGCTTTTTAAGAAACTGAGTCAAAGAGGAATTACATGACAGCTGTTTGGCTTCTCACTGTGGAAAAATTTTTCAAGCAAAAGTAAAATGATTTAACTTTCTTCTTCATAGTTTACATGTATAACTTTTTACAAAAATTATTTTTAATGATCATTAAAAGCCTAGAAGACAGAAAGTCTTCAATATTTTGCCAAATAAATGAAATATTATGATATTTAACCTATTTTTTGCCTAGCAAATTAAATATCATTAAATGGATAGTATTTTTTAAATTGAATAATTATAGTAAATAAAGTCCTCATGGACAAAAAATCTAATTCTTTTTTTTTTCTTACACGTAAACCACTCTATGTCTGATGTCTGGCATTCAGATTACGTGCAGTACACTTCCAGAAATGATTAATTAACCATCAGATAAATTCCAAACCGGTCCCAAAAGAGGATGAGAACGAGGAGTGCTGCACAAGCGGAGCAGCAAAGTACCTGTGTGTAAGTCCTGGCTGCCTAAAAGCACAACCTGACCACATAAAACCTCCTGGTTTAGTCCACTGGGTGGCCTAAAGAGGACCCCTGCTGAAACAGTTCATTTCGAATGAAGGAAAAACGCAAGCCCATTCCAATTTCTAAAGGTCACTTCTCTCCCTCCCTTTTGTGTCAGTCAATTCACGTATATTTTAAATGGTTGCAAATGATCAGGATTCACATTAGTAATTTATTCAGCAAATCATGAATGCCTGTTAGGTCTAAAGCTCCATGCTACGTGTTTTTATGGAGAACCAAGAGGGAAGAAAATTGACTTTGCCCTCAAGAAGCTTACAATCTACCTTCTCTATCTTTAAAACTGATTCCCATGTCAGGTGAAAAGTAGCCAATTAATACAGTTTCCAAAAGAATCAATAAAAAATGTTTCAGTGTTGCTCATAATGTCATAATTAACTTTCTCAACATACCAAAAAACCCAACTTTTTCAAATCACTAAGTGCCTCATACCAGTACTCCCTAAAATGCAAAACAGAGAAGGAGGGTGGAGAAGGTGGGCTGCAACACAGCTAATCCTTGCACACACAAAATTTGCCAACTTCGAATTTTTTAAATTTCAACATTTCTTAGCAATTTCTCAGATACTGTATTTCATTTCCCTTCTGCCCACAAATATACTAAGATAACTCTGGCTTTACAAATAAAAAGAAAGCACACTTCAAATAATAGTGTGGTAGTTGAAACAGTGATATATTTCCTCCATCAATTTTAGTAAAAGATCTCTTTTGGTGTGACTGATAATTTAAATCAGCCTTAACAGAGACACACACCAGCACTACCCAGGCTAAAATACTTCTTAACGATGAGGGAGTAATTGTGTAAATAACCTATAGAAATATTTGCTTCCACCATACTGCTCGCAACTTAAAAATCCATCCAAATGCTACTTGACACAGCCTAACTTCAAACAAACCCAGGCAGGGAGTTACAGTTCTAAAGTCCTCGCATCTGCCTTCTAATACTAGTTGAGTTATAAAGCTCTAAAACTGGCACTCTACTCCATATTTCACTAATAAGAAAGAACACAGGCCAAAATCTCCATCAATTTTATATCATACAAACGCGCATCATTTTGTTAAATCCTCTAGAACAAGTGCAATTACCAGACAGTTAAGAAAACAATAAAGTTATCAACTTCTCTATTGAAGTTGATGGTTTGGGTTACACAGCGCCGAGCCAATCGGCCAACTAACTACAGTCTCAACTTCATCTCTGCCGCCAGCTGTTCAAGGGTTCTGCAGCTCAGCAATGCGGGAGACATCCATCCTTCCGTGCCTGTGCGAACCTGGGACTCCAAGAAGTAAAAATGTATGTCTCCACAGGCTTGAGAGCCAAATGCCTCCAATGTTTAAAATATGCGTTTACTGCCAGTGAAAACTTCCATCAAATGACCAAAAAAAAAAAAAAAAAAAAGAAAAAGGAAAAAAATCCAACGTATTCATTCCTCCAGAATGGAAACCTATTTTACAACCCAAGTTTCTGGTTAAAAAGCAGGATTTATATTGAAAGAAAAACAAGAAGCCCAGTGCCACCACTGTATCTGGCCCTTAATGAAACTAATACACAGGAGAAAGTAAGTGTGCAAATGTGCAAGCGTTTGTTGTTTATACGCGAAAATGCTACAGGTACTAACGGCGATATAGAAGTAATTCCTGTAAATACAAGCGGGGATCCGCGACTAGACCCCTCGCCTGACCCCGGACTCGCCTCCACAGGTCCCGTCAGCCAGGGGCACCTCCGGGCTCGGAACGCCCCTCGAGCGCAAGGCTTCTTTTCTACACACACACTCACACAAACACACTCTCTCTCTCTCTCTCTCTCACACACACACACACACACACACACACACCCGCAAGCACTGCCAGCCCTTTTCCTGCCCACCTGGGACCCCTGGGGCGGCGCGGCTGGGCTAAGAAAGTTACCACTAGCCAGCGGCGCTCCGCAGGGGGTTCGAGGATGGGAAAGTGGAGTCTGGCGGGCGCATGGGCACCGTGGCACGAGGCCTGGGGTCCAGGCTACTCCCTCCGGGCCACCGAGTCCTCCAGCTGAGACCAACGAGAAATGCCCGCGTTGGCTTTCCGGAGCTGCCACGCGACCGCCGGCAGGAGCCCCGGTCACCGGCGAAGACCGGCCAGGGGCGGCGGCAGGAAGGACAGGGTGTTGAGAGACCGTCGCAGTTGCTGGAGCTGCTGCCGGGTCGGAGCTGTGGCCGCAGCCGAGCACCGGAGAACGCTCCCGGCCGCGGCTCCGGGTCCGAAGGACTGCGCAGCGCCCACGCCAGGCGGCCGGGCGGCTGCAGCTCCGAACTTCAGGCAAAGTTTTCTGCTGTTCCTCTAGGAACCGGCCGGGGACTCAGAGTGGTGGAGTGGTGGCCGTCAGCCCCGAGCAGGAGCCCAGGCCGCGGAGCAGCGGGGGCCAAGATGGGGGCCTTGGCTCCAAGGTTAGTGCTCAAGCCTGGTCCGCTCCGCCGGCTCGAGTTCTAGGTGACCGCCTTCCCCATCGGCCCATCACCCAGAGCCGGCAAACGGGCAGGCGCGGTGCCCGGCCCGCCGCGCCCCCTCTCCGGACGGGCCGCCCGCCTTAGACTCTCCACCCGGGAAGTTGCCCGCGTCTCGGGCTCCCGCTCCAGTCCGCGTGCCCCAGGTGACAGCAAAATTGTTCCCGCTTACCTGAAAATGCCTCCCCGGCTGCAGTTAGCAAAAGTCCGACCAAAGTCGCCAGGCAAGTCCCAAGCCTCCTCATGTTGCAGAGTGCTTGGCGGGCCGTTCCCCGGAGGCGGTGGGTGGGCGCGCGAGGGCGGAGGGCGGACCGGAGCTTTGGGTTCAAGGCAGCTAGAAGAGAAGGGGAAAACGCCAAAAACAGAACCAGTACTCCAAAGTGAGAACAGTTGCAGAAGTCCGAACTCCAGAGGATCCCGAGGCGAAGGGAGAGGGTCGTGGGTCCTCTTCCCCGGCCGCTGACCCCAGTCGGCGTCTGGCGCTGCTGCAAGAGGGAACGGAGGGCTCGTCGGCGGAGCCAAAATCTTCCCTCTGTTCCGGCGGCTGCGCCCGCCGCCTCTCTCCTTCCCCAGCTCGGGACCCGAGCCCTGCGACCCGCTGTCTGTCCGCCGGCAGCCCCGAGCCCGGCCCCCGGGAGGCGGCGCGCCAGTGGCCGAGCCCACGCCGGCTCCGCGCGGGGCTCCTGCTCCGCGACTGACTGGCGGTGCCCCGCAGGCCGGCTGAAGGGAGAGCCCACGTCACAGCCGCCAGCTGCCGCCGCGGTCCGCTAGAGGGCGTGAGCGTCCAGCCCCGCCGGCTCGCGTCCGGGAGCTGGGCGACGGCGGCGCCTCCGGGAGGGAGCTCAGCTAGGGGCAGCCGCCGCTACTGCCGCCGCCGCCGCGGAGGCGGCGTCACCCGAGCGTAGAGGAACGGCGAGGCGGCGTTCCACCCCGTCCCCTTCCTGGCCCCAGACGCGTCTACTGTTTTGTGGCCGACCCGGGGAGGGGTTGCGCCTCAGCCAGAAGTTTGTCCCGGGTCAGGAGCCGCTAGTAGTTCGAGAGAGCGGCGGGCGGGACCGGGGGCCTGCAACCCTGCGAGAGAGGCGAGGCAGCTCCGTTCCTGGCCCCGGACTCCAGTGTTACCGAGCGGGACCAGCTTCACGCCAGAGTCACAAGGTTCCCTATCCCCGGCGGCTTCCGGAAAGGGGAGCCAGGGGGTCAGGGAGGCTCCGAAGGGCCCCGGGAGAAACGAAGTTGGCGGGCGCCCGGGGAAGGAGCGGAAGCCCTGAGCGCCCGGAGGCGGCTGCGCTCCAGCTGGCCCTGCGGGCCCAGCGGACTGACAGGTCCCGGTCTCCGAGTCCCCGAACCCCAGAGGCAGGACGCGCTCTGCTGCTTCATTGTGCCTCCTCCGTCCCCAGTGGGCCGAAGCGGCTGTAGGCAGTGCACGCACGGAAAACGGCTTCGCACCGAAAGAAGGTCTGGACATAACCAGTGATTTCTGTATCTGGTGCAAAGTGTTGGGAAAGGGGAGAGGAAGAAGTACGGGAGATGAATCAAAAAATGTCTTAAAATTTACCATTTGGGGTATGGGATGACTTTGTTAACAAGTGAGTAAAAAAGCTTCAAATGTTTCAGAAAATAGGTCCACTTTGTAAAATTACCAAAAACAAACAACCCCCAAACCCTGTCTCCCTGGGGATATGCATAATGATCAAGCACCAAACACCTATAGATGCCAGGCTTAGCTAACTGAACACAATAGCAGGCCTGGGAAGAGGTTAAATGGGACACCAAGAGTAACACGGTGTTCTAGCACAGGTAGTGACCTGGGAAAGAAGGCAAATCCCTGATACAGGTGAGCCCCCTGGGCTCCTCTGAACTAATTTTCTAGTTTCACCTAGTGCTTATAAAGGTCCTAAAAGTACGTTGATCCCACACTCACCTTGTCCCTGTTTCCAGTGGACTCCTCGTAGTTACTAGACAACTTTGCCTCTGACGTCCCAATAAGCATTCTTCTTCAGGAACTCCACTTACTTGATCCTTTTCAGAAATGTTCTTTAAAAGACTCAATGTTAATCATTTACTTCATAATATAACCTTACATTATCCTGTTACTTCCCCCAAATACGTACTTGTTGATCCTTATCTTTAACTAGAAAATGCACAGGTGAAGTATCAGAGAGGGAGGAAAGTTGCACGACTGTATAGGATCAGCAAGTGAGGATGGTCCAGTCTGTTACCTGGGTTTTTATTTCGTTGATGTTCTGTGTTGACCATGATGGAACCCAAGTTTACTTTTATTTTTAAGTGGTAATGTGTTTTCCATTGGAGGTTTATGCTTGTAGATGAGGGGAGGATCCAGAAGGAGAGAGAAGTCAATCTAGTCACTTCTGAGTAACTTCTTTACATTGCATGAAGAATTTAATATTAGGGCAGGATTTAATTGGCAAGGTATGTTCATTTGTTAGCTATTATCTATTAAGGCTATACGATATGCTAGGCACTGTGCTATGTGCTAGAGGTTGTCTTAGACTGAGCTCCCCAGAAACAAACCTGAACATAAGAATTTAACAGCAACTGGGTTTTAGTGGGAAAATAATGGCAGAAAGCAGTACAAGAGAAATGTGAAAGTGAGACAGAGGGGGAAAAGTCAATATAAGGTGTATTAATGAGCAGGTTACCACTGTGGAAAACTGGGACTCAATCCCCTGGTGACCTCAGTGGAAAAGCCCTAAAAATGGAGTACTCAGGGCCATGGAAAGGTATAAGGTGGATTGGTGGAGGGGTGGGAAGCTGCTATGTTTCTGCATCAGTGGAAAGAAAGCCCAGCAGGGACTCCAACTGCTGCTACCCTGGTAACCTGAAGATACCCTTTCCCTTCCTTCTGTTACTTAAAGCCTAGTGGGAGGGAATGCATTTCCATCACCTCTGCTCTCTAACGTTAGGGTGTTAAGCTGACTCTATCCTTATTAACCTGTAATTCACATTGCAAACAGAGGTGGTGTCTTGCCAGCAGCCCCTTCTCTTGCAAGTCATGACAACTGCTGTTTCATTACTCCCTCTTAGAGCTAACTGGCCAAGGCAGTGTTGGACTCAAATGGAAGACCTCTGTTGAAAATAAATTGATTGGACTAACTCTAAATGAAGAGGAATGTATTGGAATTCCTGTTGGAATTCTTTTAGTGGGACATTTACTTTAACTTCTTTTTTCCAGGGTGGGGGTTGTTCAGGTTTTGTTTTGTTTTTAATTTTAGTGCAACCATATGACACTCCTGCCTCTCTAAGGACAATAGTAACATTACAGAGCAGCTGGTCAAATTGGGGTGCTGTTAGTCAACCCCTGACACTGATGGGCTTGGAGTATTGGTACAAATGAAGACCAATCATTTGTCTAACCATTACAAGGTTATTTATCACAATACCAAGCTATTACATCTTCCTACCTTGACAAATGTAACACGAATATCAAAAGATAAGAAAACCTATAGTTTTTAAATTTGAATTATTTTATTTTGCTCAATTTCAGTTGTCCATATTTCCTCCCCACCCCACCCCCTTCAAACCCTCCTCCCTTTCTTGCTTCCACCCTCCCCCTTGGTTTTGTCCATGTGTCCCTTATAGTAGTTCCTGAAAACCCTTCTTCCTACTGTCCTCTCACCCTCCCTTCTGGCTATTGTTAGATTGTTCTTAATTTCAGTGTCTCTGGTTATATTTTGTTGGCTTTTTTCTTTTGTTGATTATGTTCCAGTTAAAGATGAGATCATATGGTATTTGTCTTTCACTGCCTGGCTTATTTCACTTAGCATAATGCTCTCCAGTTTCATCAAAGCTGTTGCAAAGGATAGGAGATCCTTCTTTCTTTCTACTGCATGGAATTCCATTGTGTAAATATACCATAGTTTTTTTAATCCATTTATTTACTGATGGGCACTTGGGTTGCTTCCAGCATTAGCTATTGTAAATTGTGCTGCTGTGAACATTGGGGTGCATAGGTTCTTTTGAATTGGTGTTTTGGAGTTCTTAGGATATACTCCTAACAGTGGAATTGCTGGGTCAAAAGGCACGTTCATTTTTAGTTTTCTGAGGAAATTCCATACTGTTTTCCACAGTGACTGCACCAGTCTGCATAGAAAACCTATAGTTATTACATGACAAAAGTCAGCAAAATATCAAAGGCAACTGAATATATCATTTTGAATATTTGCATTTTCTGTTGGTACTCTGTATGGATTAGTAATAAAATAAGGACACATAATTCATTCATTACATATTTATTCCATAAAGTTGATTTTCTCTTTATTGCACTAAAATCACTGTAATGAAGATTGTCACAAATTTATGTTGTAGTGACATCTGTGATCTTCAGATGTCATTCTGTATGTCATACCTAGCCACATTTCAGTTTTCTTTCTCAGCAGTGTCAGCTATACTGCACATGCTCAGTAGCCACATGAAGCCACAGTAGCCACATAGCCACTGCATTGGATACCATCAATATAGAACATTCCCATTATCATAGGAAGTTCTATTGGACAACACTGATAAAGGATTTGTGTATTCAAATTATTCCAAATTTGTGTATATATTTCCATCAAAAATGGAAGTTAAAATTTTAAAATCAGAAAATTTAGGAACTACTGGGCAAGATGGAGGCATAGGTGGATCCACTTTGCCTCCTCACACAACCAAAATAAAGTCAACAACAAATTTAAAAACAAAAAATAACCAGAACTGCCAGAAAATTAAACTGTATAGACATCTGACAACCAAGAAGTTAAAAAAGAAATGTACATCCAGACCAGCAGGAGGGTCAGAGATGGGCAGTTTTGGGGAAGAGGACTCCTGGCAAAGTGGTGGCTGGAGGACTGGGCAGTCCCACATTTGCATGTGGATAAACTGGGAAGAATAACTGGGGAGCAAGACAGATCATGAAACCCAGGGTTCTAGCATAGGGAAATAAAGTCTCAAACCTCTGACATCAAAAACATGTGGGGGTTGTGGCAGCAGGAGAAACTCCCAGCCTCACAGGAGAGTTTGTTAAACCCACAGAATCCTAGAATGTACGCAAGTCTACCCACCTGGGAATCAGCACCAGAAGGGCCCAGTTTGTTTGTGGGAAGTGGGGGAAGTGACTAAAAGCCAGCTGAGCAAGCAGCATTGTTCCCTCTCAGATCTCTCCACCGCATATAGTGCCACAAGCCAGCGATGTGTCACTCTGGTGAATACCTAAGGCTCCACCCCTTACTATGTAACAGAAACATGGAGACAAAAAACTGTGGCCCAAATGAAAGAACAGATCAAAGCTCCAAAAACAGAACTAAGCAATGAAGAGAGAGCCAACCTATCAGATGCAGAGTTCAAAACACTGGTAATCAGGTTGCTCTCAGAAATGGCTGAATATGGTCACAAAATAGAGGAAGAAGGGAAGGCTATGCAAAGTTAAATAAAGGAAAGTGTACAGAGAACAAACAGTGAAGGGAAGGAAACAGACACAAATCAAAAATTTGGAGCAGAAGGAAGAAATATTCGACCAGAACAGAATGAAGAAACAATTCAAAAAAAAATGAGGAGAGGTTTAGGAATCTCCAGGACAACTTTAAAATTACATCTAAATCATAGGGGTGTCAGAAGGAGAAGAGAAAGAGCAAGAAATTAAAAATTTATTTGAAAAAATAATGAAGAAGAACTTCCCCAATCTGGCAAAGGAAATAGACATCTAGGAAGTCCAGGAAGCTCAGAGAGTCCCAAAGAAGTTAGACCCAAGGAAACACACACCAAGGCACATCATCATTACATTAGCCAAGATTAAAAAGAAGGAGAAAGCCTTAAAATCAGCAAGAGAAAAGGAGAAAGTTACCTACAGAGGAGTTCCCATAAAACTATCAGCTGATTTCTCAAACCTTGCAGGCAAGAAGGGGCTGGAAAGTATCCCAAGTCCTGAAAGGCAAGGAAGGACCTACATCCAAGATGACTCTATCCAGCGAAGCTTTCATTTAGAATGTAAGGGCAGATAAGGTGCTTCCCAGATAAAGTCAAGTTAAAGGAGTTCATCATCGCCAAGCCCTTATTATATGAAATGTTAAAGGGACTTATCTAAGAAAAAGGAGATGAAAAATATGAACAGTAAAATGACAACGAACTCACCATTATGACCCACTGAACCTAAAAAGAATAAAAAACTAAGCAAACAACTTGAACAAGAACAAAATCACAGAAATGGAGATCACTCGGAGGGTTATCAGTGGGGAGGGGGAGAGGGTAAAATGGAGGAAAAGGTACAGTGAATAAGAAGCATATATGGTAGGTACAGAATAGACAGGGGGGTTAAGAATAATATGAGAAATGAAGAAGCCAAAGAACTTATATGTATGACCCATGGACATGAACTAAGGTGGAAAAATGTTGGTGGGAGGAGGGGTGCAGGGTGGAGAGAAATAAAGGGGAGAAAAAGATTGGGACAATTGTAATACAGAATCAGTAAAATATATTAAGAAAAAGAAAATTTAAATTACTTTCCAATAATTAAAAATTTTTTAAATGATTCAGTTATCTATTAGAATTACAATATAAAATATAAATTATGATTATGAATATCAACATTTGAATAGAATTACTCATAAAAAGCTTAACTTTTTATTATATGAAAAATAAAATTTAATTTTGCTTTAATTTTTCATAAAATGGAAACCTATTGACAAATCTAACATTCAACATTTACCTGGTTGTCAATGTAAATAATCAGTATTATGTTTCACATATGTTAAAACTAATACCTATTATTTTAACAGTAATATTTAATTATTTAATTTTGTGGACTATTTCTCAATCACCATGTTCAACTACATGTAAATACCGTACTAATGTGTTATTTCCAGTAGAACCACAGATTGGAACATGAAGATAAGCAAGAAAATTGACTGTTGGCACTACTAGAACCATAATCATTTTTTAAGACTGTTTAATATTTTTGTTATCTGAAAGAAAGGATTTGATTGTTATATAATTTGACTTTTTCTTTAACCTAAGTTCTTCTGCCACTACATTATCCACACACCTAGGAGCGCGCGGGTGCCTGGTCAGCAGCGCACCCAGGAACGTCCTCCGGGCTGTTTCAAGGACAGATGTCAGAGTGAAGCTTTCTTCTGGGCCCCGGACAGACAGTCTTCAGACCAGACCTTTCAGGTTATGTTTTATGCACTCTCAGCACTGAGCACCAGATCCCTCATGACAGAAGTGACCATGTGTCCCTTAATAAATTAATTTTTATATATTTGTGGGACTCAGGTCCCTGTAAGACACAGGGCCAGGGCAGGAGCCCACCTTGCCAGGTGTGTGGGCTGACTGTCCATATGCAGTTGATGCTATCTTTGGCAGCAGCTAACTCTATGAGACTTGTCCAGAGTCCATAAAAGTCTAATGTACATTAAAAAGAAGAAAACTGATCCGACCATAACCCATTCCTATGTATTTGGAATATTATGTTGAATTTGGAGGTTAACCACATTCAGAAAGTTCCTAATTTAGCCAAAGTATCAACCACATCTGCTAAAAAGCATAGGTAACAAGACCCTTTAAACACCCACCCCAAGATTGCTTAATTGGGAATTTCCTGATGGAGCAGAAAAGATTGTCATTATTTTGTTGCTTATGTTATCTTCTCTAGGCCTTGCTGCAGTGATTATTTCCCATTTTTAGAGGCACATTGAGATTATGAATGTGTATTTTGAGATAATAAATAGAAAGTGTAAATAAGCACCCTTGTATAGGTTTCCGTAATGATATATTCTCTTTAGATGAGCAAAGATGTCCTTGCAAAAGAAGAAAAAAAGGGAGGAAATGTGGCAAGAGGAAGAAAAAAGGAAGGACGAAGAGGAGTTAGAGACAGCTAGCTAGGAATTTGGAGTCCAATTTGACTCTCAACTGTGTTAGTTCCTTTCCTGGCTTGTAGAAATAGTGTTACATGTGAGCTCTGTGTGAATTCCAAGGCACTGAGCAAACCCGACTGTGTATCATATTACACAGATCTCTGGTTAAGCAAAGCCCTTAAGTGGGTAGTGTATTGTTTTCTTTACCTCTGAGATGTGTGTGAGCCACGGGCAGCAGTGGGGAACTTGGACAAAATGGTATGCAGGTCCCTGCACTGCACACACGCTCACCATTGCAGTCTACTGTACTGAAGTTCAGACATGAGGACTTTTTATCCAGGACTTCACTTCACAGCTTCACTCACTTTTTGAAGGTATATACATCAAACTGGGTGAATGAGATGAAAGTGAAAAACTCATCATTAGTTGTTAACAGGGGTCAGAAGAAACCAGGTCATTTTAAACTTTTACCAGTGAAGCCCTGTTCTCACAGCAGCAGAAGAAAGAATTCGGGACAGGTGCGCTTTTTTGTAGCTTTTCATATCTTATCTAAGGTCAGAACCTGTCACTGACAAAAGGCAAAACTCATCCAGGCATAGTTCAAAGCTGCTTTTATATAAAGGCTAAATCACTAGGATAAATTTTTAGGTGCCCCAGGAATTTCTTCTCATGGTATAATTTAAAAGGTTAGAGTAATAGATTTTAGTTTTATTCCTTTGCTCACATTGCCCTCAGAATATTAATTTGACTCTTAATTTGTTGATACTAGGGTAATGCATTTGTATACTCTTTTTAAAAATCCTAACCCTAACACTGTTAGTCTGTGTGACATTGGCAAGTCACTTAACCTCTCTGTTTTTCAGTTTCCTTCTCTGTAAAATGAAGGTAATAATTGTACCCACCTTACAGAGTTGTTATGAAAACTAAATAAGATAATTAATGTAAAATGTTTAGAACAGTTTCTGATATAACTTACCCATCATATAATAATATCTTAGTTGTTATTAACCACTGATTTTAAAATTAAATACTAAAGAGAGTCCACTTCTATATACAAAGTTCTATGCTTAGGTTCTACACAGGGGGAAATGGGATAGAAATATATACCATATTTTTTGGACCATAAGATCCACCTAGGTTTTAGAGGAGGGAAATAGGAAAAAAATTTTGGAAGCAAAACGTGGTAAAATATTTAATAACATAATATTTCAACAATGTAAATGTAATCAGAACTCAACAACAGCATTAACAACTGTTATTCCTCCCAAATTGTGGGAGGAGGGGTGCATCTTATAGTCCAAAAGATACGGTAATTGGGCCCAGTCACCATTTAGATGGGAAGACCTTCAACAGATATTTCTGTCCTTTCTTATCTAATGAGACTTTTCTTTCAGTTGCCAAACCCAACACCAGATGATATCCAGTAAAACCACTTGGTTTATCATGGCAGGCCCTTCTGTTTGCTCATCTGCAAGATAAGAATAATAATTTTTGTCCTGTCTATACCATTGAATTGTAGAAGAATAAATGACATTGTGCATGAAAGTTCTTTATAATAGGCCCTCACTAGATGTTGAGCTCATTATGTAGCTCTTCTATTTTATGAGATAGGAGTAAGTTCACAACTTGCTAATAGGTTGTATTTTTTTTTAAGATTTTATTTATTTATCTTTAGAGAGGATGGGAAGGAGAGAAGGAGAGAAACATCAATGTATGGTTGCCTCTCAAGAGTCCCCTGCAGGGAACTGGCCTGCAACCCAGGCATGTGCCTTGACTGGGAATAGAACCGCGATCGTGTGGTTCGCAGGCCTGCGCTCAATCCACTGAGCTACACCAGCCAGGGCTAGGTTGTATTTTAATAAAAACTTTTTTCTGATTGGAACTTGTAGCTTTTTGTTATTTTAGATAAAATCTTTAGGGAGATTGATGCTCCAGGAAAAAAAATCTGTGTTTCATCATGGGGTCAATTAGCAAGGTTCATGCTAATTGAAGGTTCATGGCCATCTCAATATACTAGAAAATAGCATTATTACTGCTATGTATGAACCTGTGTCCCTAGGAACAGTAATTATAGGAAGTAACTTTAACATGAGAACTTTAGTTGTTATGAAAACTAAACTCCCCACTTTTCACATGTTAAAGTTCCAGCAATAGTCTGATCTCCACAATGTCCATCTCCTCTGTGGGTTGTTATGTATGGTCTGCAGGGAAGGACACAGATCTTGGGTAACTTCCCTTCCTTATGTGGGCAGGACACCAGGGCTGCTTCACACTCAGGGCCCTCTGGGGACACAGGTGTTGCTGTACCCTTTCCTTCCGCTCCTGCATCCTGGACTAGGGGAAGCAACCGCCTACACAAAAGCACTTCTCTGACCGGAATAGCCTATCTGCTCTGCTCCCCTGGGACAGGAGAGCCAGCGCAGGCTTTTTCCTGTCTGAAGCAGAGCTCCATCTACACGACCAGCAGATGTGGCAACACTGTAGGCAGTCACCACCCTCCTACACACACATCAGTGGCAGCTCTCAGGGCTGGTTTACTGAATATGAAGAACAACAAAGAAAAATACCTGATTTATGAAGATTTTATCACAGCCCTCTGGTGGTCCATCACTTTACACTTCTTTTGTTGAGTCACCGAGAAGTCCTAGCAGAGAATGCTTTCTGCAATCTCTTTGGAGCAGGGAAGCTTTAGAGATCTGCTGGCTCACTCGTGGAGAGTGTGAAATGACACTTCACTGTCGAATCACAGTCAGTTCAAAGGCACCGGCACCAGCTCCCCAGCAGCAGCTACTTTCCATGTGGGGGTTCATTAAAGGAGAGAGTGACTGTCTTTGTGGCCCCCTTTCTTTCCCAGATGCTTCGAACTAGCCTTTTATATTAGTTCTTGTGCCTTTGTAGGAGACAACTTTCTCTCAGAACGCAGTTTGCAGGTTATTCACATTTTCCAAAACTAGGGGTAGAAATCGTGGTACTGTATCATGTTCCCATGGATACTTATTTCATTATTTCACTTTAAAAAAACCCTTTGAAGCCAATAGGTGTGTTCCTTAAAGTTCTGCTTGACTAATACTATTAAAAAGTGTTATCCTTACAATGTCAGTCCTACCTCAGATTAGTCTATCGCAACTGTGGTGTCCTAGGTCCTGTGATCTGTAGTAAGGCTGGGCTTCCACTAGAATATGAGAAATGGTATTTTGATATAACATCAAAGGAAGGGTCGTCTTTACTTTCTCCCCACTTTCCACATGTTAAAGTTCTCAGACACTGCATTCCAAATTGGGATCTGCAGACAATCGTTACTGTCAACATGGGACGGGTGGAGAAGAAAACACTTAATCTTGTACTAACGTTTACTGAAGTTTCACTATGAGCAAAGCCTTTTGCTAGGGCAGTAAAACTCTGAGAGACATGAATGATTACTATGCCCATTTTGGAGCTGGGGAAAATGAAGCTTAAGGATGGAATGATTTAAATCCCGTAAAATATGGCAAAATATTAGGCCACGGTCACTCATCTAGTAGTAACTCTGGCAGAGCTGTGATTTGTAGGCAGATATTCTGATTTCTATAGCTCCTTTTCTTGATAACTGCGATATTTTCTATCTTCATCTTTGTCTCATTTCTTACAATAAGTTTGTCAAATTGCGATCTAACTTGACATTTTCTGTCCACATGCTTAAATGATACTCTAAAAGCTCTCATTTAAATTTTATTCACCCCTTAGGATTGCAATCATCTGTGGGCAACAGGAGACCCAACAACACTGGCATTCAGAACAATGATTAGGAGCACAGGATCGGGTAGCATGGTACCTGTGTTCGACATCCAGCTCCTCCACTTACTGCTAGCTGAGTAACTTCAGCCTTTTCATGCCTCCACTTCCTCATCTAAAAACTGGAAAAATAATGGTACTCACTTTTTGAAGACCTTCTGAGGATTAACTATAAATTCAAATAAACTGTCTACAAAGTGCTAAAAATTAAGTTACCATTATATAGTTTCTCACTTGGAGGTAGGCAGCCACAGTCCCATGCTGCCCAGGACCCAGGTTGTACCTGTCTCACTGCTCATTCTCAGCCTTTAAAACTAAAATGCCATCTTCTGCATTCCAGGCAGAAAAAAAGAGGAAAGGCAAGGACGCAATGACTTCTTGTGGACTCTTGCCTTTTAGTTGGGAAGGGAAGGCCCCCTAAGGGGCTTATTCCTACATCTCAACAACAAAAATGATGTCATATGGACAGGCCTCACTTCCATGGCAACTTGGAATTTTCTCCACCTGCTTTCCAGCCTCTGTGGTGGAGGAAGGAAGGGGGGCGTATGGTTGGAAACCAGTTGAGTGAACCAACCTCCAGTACCACCCGAAAGACCCAGCTCATATGCCACATATTTGTCTTTTCTAATTACAAAACTAAAGGACATGAACTATACTATTTCTTTGGAACTAATTTATGGTTCTCTCTGTCTGGGATCCATACTTCTGCATGTTTTTTCCCTTCGAGTTCCAGTTTATTCCTTCTCCTTGGAAATGAATCTCTAACCACCCCGATGAGTACAGGACTCTCCTCCTATTCTCTGTTTTAGCACCCTATTTATTTCCTTCATAAATCCTAATGCAGTTGGCAAGGTGAGAAGGACAATATTTTTTATATTCCCAATAAGCAAGGTTTTATTCCTACCCTCGTTACACCACTATGTCCCTACTAGGAGAGGACAGAATGCTGTCACCTTAGGAAGGAGGAGGATATATTGTTAGGTTTATGTCAAAGAGAGCAAGAGGTGGACAGCTATTCCCTACGTGCTGCAGTGGAACACTGGTGAGAAACAGGAGATGAAAGCACAGCTAAGAGGCCACACATCAGGGCAGCGTTGGCCAAGAATGCTGGGGTCAGAGGCCAGTCTCAGGGAATAGTCTGAAAGATGACACACCTCCCAGAGAAGCCCCAGGTTTAACATGGCAGTCATGTAGCCAGGTCAGCCACAGTCACTCAACAGCTGCACGGGAAAGTGGCCGGATTTTTTTAATAAATGAATGAATGAATGATTTAAATGATATGTTTTCACAGGATGGGATATCCCATATTTTGATGGATCTGAGATATTGACTTCAGTAAATTCTAGCTGTAATGTGATAGTTTGTCCTCTAAAAAAATGAAGACTTCTTAAGGACAGAGATTGCCTTTTTCTTTCTTTTTTTTTAAAAGATTTTATTTATTTATTTACCTTTAGAGGGGAAGGAGAGAGGGAGAGAAACATCAATGTATGGTTGCTTTTTGTGCATCCCCTGCTGGGAGTTGGCCTGGAGGGAACTGGCCTGCAACCCAGGCATGTGCCCTGACTGGGAATTGAACCACGATCCTCTGGTTCACCCGCCTGTGCTCAATCCACTGAGCTACACCAGCCAGGGCTGCCTTTTTCTTCTTTACATCTCCGTTGGATCCTCCTTCCAAAACACTCCAAGCATATTTGTTGATTAATTAAATAAGGTACCAAAGATAAAAATGTGAGAATTAGGACGAAAATGATTGTAAGTCCCAAGGTATTTTTCTTCAGAATGGGCCTTATAACTCAGCAGAAAAAGTGGAAGGACAGACACTGCTCATGTCTGTGTTTCAGTGCTACTTTAATGCAGAAGAATGACCAGGAAGATAATAACATTCCCAGGGGGCATCTGAGGTAAGAAGATCAGTGTTTACCCTTGAGAAATAGGGCTCTCTGCTTTGATAATGGCTTATGTCATACACACCCTTACCTGGGAATTTAATTTGATGTCTGAAATCTTGATTGAATTTCTAGGTTTCATTCTGTTTTCCTAACTGTAAATGCACCTCATTTTTTAACTGTTTGGTAAAAACTGGGATCTTTTATTCCTGCTTATACTTTAATTTTTGTCAAATTATGTGGACATACAATCAGCTTCCAGAATCAACTCCAGTGCTTTCTTGTTCTCCTTGTCCTGTGTTTGTTTAAATAGCCCCTTTCGGCCACATGGACAGAAACGCGCTTCAGTTCCAGTTCTACCCCTTGCTGACAGACTGACCCCTGAGCAAGTGAGCCTCTGTGATCCTCAGTTTCTGCTTAACAAATGGACAATACCTGCCCTGACTGCCTTAGAAAAGTATCAGGAGGATGAAATGAGACCTGTGTGGAACACTTTGCAAAATGTAAAAGTGATGTACAGATGGAAGTAATTGTATTTTATAAATAGTATCGTAAACCTGAATTTCATTCTCTGTTTATAGGTAAACACACTGATAACATGAAGGACAACAAATTTATCAGTGCTTTGGGTTAAAAGGTGTATTGAATCACACTTTTGCCTTTGCCTCTGCCTCCTCCTGAAAGCCCAAAGTAATAATAACAAAGAAATACTGCAAAAAATGGAATTAAGCCACAAAGATGGTAAATGAAGGAGAAAACAACAACAACAACAAATTTTGAAAGTGGAAAAGCAGAAAGAAGAGTGGCAATTTGCCCAGCAGAACAAGGAAAAACAAATCCTAACCTGGCTTTTGAGAAAGCTAAGAAATATTCAACCTATACCACTGAAGTCCCAAAGGCATCAGGAAGGGAGGTCTAGGTGGGCTGCAAACAGGAGGAATGGTTAAAACATTTGTTTAAATGTGGTTAACAACCCCCTGGCTAAGCTATCCTTTTCCCATTAGCCAAAGTAAGTGCCAATCATTTGCTCTTGCTAAAGATTAGAGGTTAACTTTCCGGCAAAGCCATGACATTCAGTGTCTGCACTGTTTGGGGACATCAGGCACAGCTGAGGTTGAGAATAGCATGTTGGAGATGGAGCTTAAGTGACAGTATAAATAATGAGTTTTGAAACACCTCAACCCTTTTTTCCCACTCAGCTTCCAGAACATTAATAACCAGGCTTTCCCCCTTGAAATATTAGAAGATGGGAATTTTCTTCTCTGAGGAAAATGACCGGCCCAAGAGATAAGACATAGATTCTAACAATGGGATTCCCCCAATAAAACCATCCTGTAGCACCCTGACTGGGAGGCTGAGTTGGTTGGAGTATCATCCAGTACACCAGTCACAGCTTCAGTCCTCAGTCAGGCACATACCTACGTTGTGGGTTTGATCCTAGGTGCGTGTGCGAGGCAATGGATCTCTCTCTATCTCTCTCTCTCTCTCTCTCTCTCATTCTTTCTCTCTCAATTTCACATGCCTTACCCATATGCTTGGAACTTACCATCAGCTTCAATTTGTTACCATCAGCCCCATTTATTCCTTTTATCTGTTTAGAGCTCTACTGAGGTATAATTTACAACCATAAAAATAATGCCCCAATTTCAAATATGAATAAAGAACCAGAGACCACCTGAAAGCTTAGGAAAATCTTTAATATGAAACACATAAATTATAAAAAGAAAAAACAACACTAGATATTGGGTAGAGATATAAAAACTTCAAAAAATCTGTCAATAATACTCTTAGAGCAGTGAGATAGAGACTCTTTAACACAAGAACAGGATGCTATAGAAAAGGAATATTCAGAGGACAAAAATGAATTCTTAGAGATGAAAAATATAATTGCAGAGATTGAAGATTACATTATAAAAGATGAAAATAAAGTTGATGAATTTATTCATTAAAGTAGAATGACTTTAATTTTGCTTAAAGTCACACAAAAAGACAAGAAGATGAAATACAGGAGAGAAAAAAAAAGAGAACATCAGATTAGACCAGGAACAATTATCATCCAGAAAATAAAGTCCAGTGGGAAAGATAATCAGGAAATAAACCAAGAAAATTTCCCAGAAGTGAAGGACATGAGTCTCTAGTTTGAAAGGACCTTTGGAGTGATGAGCACAGTAGATGGAAATAGACCCAGACTGTGGCATATCATTGTGAAATTTCAGAACAGTGGAATAACAGTGACAACAAAAAAGATAACCCAAACATCTAGAGAGGAAAAAATGGTTTCAGAAAATGTGAAGCAGAATGACTTTAGATTTCTCAATAGCATCCAGAAGGCTGGAAAATAGTAGAGCAAAGCTTCAACATTCTAAAAAAATTTTTATCTGGAATTGTATTTTCAGCCACACTGTAATAAAATGTGAAGATGAAAGAAAAACATGTTCAAATACACAGTTAGAGAAATAGTAACTCTAAGTAGACTACAGACAGATATGCTCCACCCAAATGAGAGAGTAAACCAGGAATTTAAAAGATGTAGAACTTGAGACATAAGTTTCAACACAGGGAAGACAGAGAGAATGCTTAGTATTCGAGAATAGGGAGGTCGTTTTATAGAACAAAGCTGAGCAGGAGACCCAGAGAAGACTGGGTTGAGCCAGAAGGTCCATGAGACATATCTTCAAGAAGATGAAATTAATAGACTACTTAATATGTTTAAACATACTGAGAGGATAATTTGTATATTTGCAGGCAGAGTTTGGAATGAATTTGTGATAGAGTTATATGAAATGAAGATAAAAAGTAAGCTAAAATTAGATAGAAATTAAGCCAGAACAACAAATTTAATATTAACTCCAAAAAGTTGAAAAGAAAATGTGATCGTAGGATACAGCATTTGGTTGTTATAATAAAGTTAACAATGAATATTTACTTGACCAAATCGTGCCATAACTGTATGGAGAAGACAGAGACACAGAGGGGTTGCTTTTGCTGTGTGAGGGCAGGGGGTGGTGGAGAGGAGTGGTGGCAAAAGAAAGCAGAATCTTCATCTTCCAGGGTCGGGGCTCCCTAGCAACATCGTACATGAGCAGTATGTAAAGATGATGTTAAGAAATGCGAAGGTAAGTATCAAAAGAAATGGCCCACAGACTTGATAACGATTGTCCCAAAGAATAGGAAATATGTATGTGTGTGTTTGGTTTGCTATAATGTGCTCATTGTGACAGACTTTGTGCATCTGTAACTATAACACAACTGTTCGGTGAATTTCTCAAAAAAAGTCAAACAATACAAACTATATTTTTGGCACAGGGGACAAAATTATAGTTTCTCATACCTAATTTTTTCTTTGTTCATTGGATTATACAATTTGCTCCATTTGTAAGCACTTGAGACACTGAACATACAAATGGAAAATGGCCAGATCAAATATAAAAATAGAACTTTGACCTGCAATCTACAGCAACTAGCCCAAAAAACCAACCCATTATCCTTGGTAACCAGCCCAGAAAACCAACCTGCTAGAAGTCAGAGTTGTAAGTAATCAGACTGTAACCCCTTGTAACAATCAGCCCCCAGATGGTCAGAATTTGATTAATAATGGACAGCTTCCCTAATCTTTGCCCTTGCTTCCAACTTAGGACCAACCAGTAATGACCAAATATAGATATTTAACCAGTCGCGTGAGATGCACCTGCTCTAGTTAGCTTGCTTACACCACCCCAGTGCACCCCATCCTGCAAGCAGGGCACACCTGAAGTCTTCTCTTTTTCTCACCATAGAGCTTTCCTCTGCCTGCCTTTGAATCATGGCTGAATAAGTAATGGTGCCTGACTCCCTTTCTATAGCAAGCTCTTCATAAATGCCCTTTGCTTGTTCCTGCTTGATTGGTCTTCATTTATTTCCACCCACTATTTTGAGGCATGGCAAATTTCCAAAGATAGAAAATCATTTGATTGGTCAAAAATTAAAATTAGCTAAATCAACAATCCAAGTTCAAGAGAAAATAATTTCTTAACAAATCCTTATATTTATTCACTCCCATATTGTTCTCTATTCCCACGTTTCAAGCACTACACTGGGTGTTTTGGAAGACACAAAGATAAATTTGGTTAGTTGAGTATGCCATGTAATTGGATTTAATAATTTTAGAGTTTCTTCAGACATTCAAACTTATGTTAAGTTTAGGTAACGATCAAAGCTATATTCATACTTCTAAGAAAATGGACATAATTTTAAAAAGCCAGTTTCCAAAAAGAGAGATCAAGTTGGTGTCATATTTTTTATACTTTTCTATATTACATTTTTTCTCAAATTGCCCAGTTTAAATTTTCTTACTTAACTATCTTGGCATATGTCTAAAACATGCTTTTTTTACTCCCTTGAAATCTTCTCTTATGTTTACTACTGCAACTATAAATTTTAAATGTATATTTTATTCATGCACATTTTGTTCTTTGTACTTAGAACTGAATTGCAGATGTCTTATAAGGGTCATATATGTGATTATGGAAAATTATTCTATTGAAAATAAGAGTAGTTATTATAATGATGGAAATCGAAGAAAGAAATTGAGGTTGGCAAAACAGATGTATTCATAAAAAAAACTACTGTGTGCATATGATGAACTAGTTTTCAGCAAGATTCAAATAATGCAATCAGTGGGGATTTAGCTAGTCCATGCAGTTGTCAAAAGCTTGTGGGATGTACGAATAATAGCTGGAAATTTGTTGTGGACATGAGGCTATTAAGCTTGTCTCCTGCTGCATTCAATATGGTAGTAAAAACTATTATTAAATAACTGATTTTACAACAACTGTTAAAATTATTAGACCAAAGTATAAATTAAAGTTTATGATTGATGCAAATGTATGCCTTAAAATGTATAATACTAATTTAAGTTCCTTTCCCATTTAAGAAATAGTCAGATGGAAGAACAGCGATTACCAAAATAACAGCAAATTTATAAGGCTGCGAGGAAGGCTTCACAAAACTAAGAAACATGAAGTGTGACTTTGCTTTTCAAACACAGAATCTCACAGTTATCAGTGATCTCCTCCCTGGCTGAGCAACCACAGTCGTCTTGCGCGGTGGTGAGGGTGGCACACAGAAAATGCTGAGGGCCAATGGAGGAGAACAAATGATGATTACATGCAGATGTGCGGAGTGTCGGTCAACACCCACCACATTTGGAACTTGTTTCTGTATTGTTTCTTCACTCACAGTCCCTAAAATAAAACTTGTCAATTTATAAAAGCCAAAAAAAGTTTTCAGCAAATATGGTGATTTACTCAATGTATCACTGAAGCCTTTTAGAAATGGCAGTTTCCTAGGCTCTGCCCTGTATTTACAATCTCTGAGGCTGGTTGTTGAGGTGGGTTATTTCCAGAAGCTCCTCAAGTGATTGGGAGTGGGGGGACTGGGTAAGGTTTGAGAGATAGTAGTACTACTCTGTAATATTTATTTTTTAAAAATTTAATGTATATTTTACTGATTATGCTATTAGTTTTCCCAATTTTCCCCCCTTAATCTCCTCTCTGCCCTGTACCCGCAACCTTCCAGCATTCCCCACCTTAGTTTATGTCCATGGGTTGTACATATAAGTTCTTTGAATTCTCTGTTCCCTATACCATTTTCTACCTCTCCTCACCTATTTTATGCCTACCAATTACGCTTCTTCTTCCCTGTACATTTCCCCCCATTCCTCCCCTCCCCCTCCCCACTGAAAACCCTCCATGTGATGTCTCTCTGATTTTGTTCCTGTTCTAGCTGTTTGCTTAGTTTTTGTTTTCATTGTTTTTCTTTTTTTAAGTTTATTTGTTGATAGTTGTGAGTTTGTTGTCATTTTACTGTTCATAGTTTTTTATCTTTTTCTTTTTCTTAGGTAAGTCCCTTTAACATTTCATATAATAAGGGCTTAGTGAGGAAGAACTCCTTTAACTTTACCTTATCTGGGAAGCACTTTATCTGCCCTTCCATTGTAAATGATAGTTTTGCTGGAAAGAGTCATCTTGGATGTAGGTCCTTCCTTTTCATGACTTGGAATACTTCTTTCCAGCCCCTTCTTGCCTGTAAGGTCTCTTTTGAGAAATCAGCTGACAGTCTGATGGGAAATCCTTTGTAGGTAACAGTCTCCTTTCCTCTTGCTGCTTTTAAGATTCTCTCTTTATCTTTAATCTTGGGTAACTTAATTATGATGTGCGTTGGTGTGTTCCTCTTTGGGTTCCTCTGCCAGTTCTTTGGGACTCTCTGGGCTTCCTGGTCTTTCTGGAAATCTATTTCCTTTGCCAGTTTGGGGAAATTTTCCCCTTTATTATTTTTTCAAATAAGTTTTCAACTTTTTGCTCTGTTCTTCTCCTGGCACCCCTATAATTCAGATATTGAAACATTTCAACTTGTCCTAGAGGTTCCTAAGCCTCCCCTCATTTTTTGAATTCTTGTTTCTTCATTCTGTTCCAGTTGGATGATTATTTCTTCCTTTTGTTCCAAAATGTTGATTTGAGTCCTGGTTTCCTTCCTATGACTGTTAGTCCCCTGAATATTTTGCTTTATTTCATTTTGAGTATCTTTCATTTGCTCTTTCATTTTGCAACCAAGCTGAAACAGTGTTGTGAACATTTTGATTACCAAGGCTTTGAACTCTCCATCAGATAGGTTGGCTGCCTTCTCATCGCTTAGCTCTCTTTCTGGAGTTTTGCTCTGTTCTTTCATTTGGGCCATATTTCTTTGTTCAGGACACCTGTTAAGTTGTAAGAGGGTGGGGCCTTGTGTATTCACCAAGGCAGGGTAACACTTCTTGCTGCACTGTGGTGCTGCCTGTGGGGGAAGGGCCAGAGAGGGAACAATGAAGCTCTCTTGCTTGGCTCTAGCCCCACTTTCCAATAAACCCTCGGGTGAGACTGGGAGTTTCTTCCCCAGCGGCAACCCCTGCAGCAGTCCACACTCAGATCTGAGTCTTAGTTTCCCCTTCAGCCAGCCAAGCTCTCATGGTCCACAGCCTTGCTGAGGGTTTTCTCTATCTGCCCGTCTCACTGGTCTGGTTGGTCTTGTTGACTGTTTCTTCAATTCCTTGGTTGTTGGAGTTCCATGCAGTTTGATTTTTTGGCACTTCTGGTTGTTCATTGATTTTAGATTGGTTGTTATCCTTCTTTTGGTTGTACAAGAAAGTGAAGGGTTTCTACCTACGTCTTCATCTTGGCTGGAACTTACTCTGTAATATTTAACTTGATATTTGACACAAACTGAATACCTAATATATATTTGAGGGTAGATCAATTTTCAAATGGATATTTTAAAATAATGTATAATTTGGAAAGCAAAAATCTTAGGACCATAAAATAAGTTGAAAGCTGCTCTAGAAGTCATTTAATCCAAGTTTTAAAAATTAATCTGTCTAATCATCATCTGGAGAGGTTTATAAATCCTCCTAAAGTCTCCTGCCTAACTACTGAATCTAAATTTCTAAAAATATGGCCTGGGACTGTGCATGGCTGGAAATTTTGAAAACACGTCCATGACTTAGGAAATAAAACTTTTCTCACTAAGCATCCTTGTTCTTTTAGGACTTTCTCATGTGGCATGGTTTCCTGCCGGTCACTAGTCTTTGCACCAAACTCAGTTTCCCTGCTCCTCACTGAAAGTACAATGACTGAGACAGAACTGAGAGGCATCATCTTTCACCCAGTTCTGAATTCTATTGATCAGCTAGAGAACCAAAATTCAGTTAACATATTTTTGGCTCATGTTGACTTAGCAGTTAACAAAAAAAAATTCAAAAGTGCCATTAAGCCAAAGGTTCCCCATCTTAGATTTGAAATGTTGAATATTAACCTAATATAGAGGCCACTTACATTTGGTCTCCATAGAGTTAGTTCAAGATCCAGCTTGTCATATTCGTTTTCAGTACTATCATTCAGTATATTAATTTCTGTCTCTCCCAACTCATGTCACACTTGAATTTGATAAACATGCCATTTGTGGGCCTGATTAGAGTTATTAATAAACACATCAAATGAAAGAGAGCCATTGCCAGATCTTCTAAAGGCCTCCCTCTGAATAAACATTGGCCATCGCCCCTTCAACCTAGTTTTCACCTGGTCACACACCTGCTACATACCTAACTGTTAAGTCCAGGTTTCCCCATGTTGTTAATTAGAAACACCATAAGAAATTGAAAAAAAAAAACCCTTCATAATAAATCTTAAAAACTACTTTGTTTCACATTACCTCAAGTCTCTATACTTGCAACATATATTTTACTTTGTATGCTCAGAATATTTTATATCAAAAACATTATCAGTAAATACAACGTCCATTTTACAAGTTAACTTTTTAAAAAATTTTCCCTCATAGGAAGAACTTTACAATAAGAAATTTCTCATGATTTTTTCTAAACTTCCACCAATATGCCCTGTATCCTCTCACAAGATTCTGGCTGGTCCAAAGGTTACAGAGTCTGACAGAAATTCACTGAGGCCCCACATTTCAATTGCTTTGGCACATTTCATTTAGGAGATCTTTGAAGTGAGAAAGAAAAAGAAATAGAGTGGGAGTCAGTTGATGAGAAAAGAAAACCGTATGAAAGAAGAGGATAAGAAATCTCTCTGAACAGCGGAAAATGAAAAAAAAACTAACAGGAATTCTCAGGAAAAACTTGCCTTTACCTTTGTCTCAAAGTAAGATTCATAAAATGCACACATGAATATTCCAAATTATTGGGTTTAAGTAGAAGATTTCCAAACCTCTAAGATTATGAAATGGGGTTAATGTGAGATTCTTTTCCAGAAGATATACTTGAATAGTAGATATACCTAGTCTTTTCTAGACAAGAAAGAAAAAAAACCTAATTAAAAAAAAAGGCATTTTGCTGGCTCAAATAATTTGCAATCCAGAAGCTAGCTCAGTTGTGGGTCTGGCTGAATGCTAAGGATGTCATCAGGGCACCATCTCTCTCTGGGTTCTGCTGGTCCCCTTCTCAGGCAGCTATTCTCCTCTAGCTGGCAAGGTATCTGCAGGCTCACACACTCAAAGCCCAAGTCCAGACAAAAAGTGATAATGTTTCTGCCCATTAATTCGGGCCAGGTGTAGTAGGCTGAATCATTATTTGGCCTACTGAATGATCATACCAAAGATATGATTCCAATCCCTGGAACAATAAATGTTATGAAGAGAAATATCTTTGAAGATATGATTGCATTAAGAATCTTGACATGAGAAGATGGTCCTGGATTTTCCAGATGAACTTCAAATGCAATCACAATAGCCTTTTCTTAATTGAATTTATTGAGATGACATTGGTTAATAGTATTATATAAGTTTCAAGTGTGTAATTCTATGGTACATCATCAATTGATCTTCTTTCATCACCATATACTTGACCCTCTTTATCCTTGACTACCCCCACCCACCTCCCTCTGATAACCACCATGCTGTTGTCTGTGTCTACAAGTTTTTGTTTATTTTTCTTATTTTTTCATGTGTTGCTTTCACTTTTATATCCCACATATGAGTGAAATTATATGCTTTTTAACTTTTTCTGTCTGATTTGTTTCACTTACCGTGATAGTCTCAAGATCCATCCATGTTGTCACAAATGGTAGTATTTCATTCTTATTATGGCTGAGTAATATTCTATTGTAGATATGTACCATGTCTTCCTTATCTAACCATCTATCAAAGGACACTTCAGTTCACTCACATTCCCCCTTGGAAACTGTGAACCATGTGACTGACCTTAGCAGTCACATGGCCCAGGCCAGTGCATGGTCTGAGTGCAGGTCCTGAGCAGTGTATGATGGGCAAGTGAGAGTTTCATCATTTCCCTGGGTTTATATCAGTTTTGGGTGTGGGATGGACCAGGGGCTTCCTCTGAATGACCAATTACTTTCCCAAACTTCTGCACACTCTGGGTAGGTCCACCTTCTTACCTATCCCTTCTTTTCCCTAGGCTTGAGTGACAGGCCCCTTTGTGCAGCACTTCCCCCCTACCACTATTCTGATGACCTCTACAGGGCATGTGCCTACCCTCCCCCAGTCCCACCCCCCATCTGGTACCAAAAGTGGGTAGGAGGGCTTTCCCCCTATCCAATTATCTTATTAGCCTTGCATATGCTCAGTGGAAGGTTCTTCCCCTGCTGCCATCTCGAATGGAGGTAGCAGAAATTCCTGTGGTACTCTATTATCTCTGTGCTCCCACACACCCTAGCTCCCCCCTGCAATGCATTGCCCATACTTGGAGCCCACAGAGTAAAAGGACCCTGTAAAACCTGCCTGGCCTCTCAGGAAGTGCCACGAATGGCCTCTCAAGTGGCACCAAGAGTGGCCTCAGTGGGAGGGGCAGAGGATCTGCTGCCAGAAGCAGGACGCACTGCACCTGGGAGAACACTGGTGAGGCACTAGGTCAGTTCACTAAAGCCTCACAGAAATGCTGCAAAACTCAATGTCATTGTCATGGCCCTGGACAGTTCCCAAAGATATTGTCTGGATTCACATCATGCCCTCAGTGCCCTGAAGAGTATGACTCAGTGCAGGAGAGTCTCCCAGTTTCAACCCCATGGTCTAGCTCTATCTCCCCCTGCAGCCCCTCCTTTCTCTGCCCTCAGCCTGCTCCCAGAAGTCTAGATAGGCATTATCGGTATCGGTGGCAGTGACATGGACAAAAGCCTAGGAATCCGGGCAGCCACCGGAACCTGGAAGAGGTAAGAAACAGATTATCTCCTAGAGCCTCCATAGTGTCCAATGCCCTGCTGACACCTTGATTTTGACCCAGTGAAACAGATTTCAGACTCTAGTCTCCAGAACACTGAGGGAATATGGTTCTGTTGTTTCAAGCTGTGGAAATTTTTTTACAGTAACCACAGGAAACTACAACACAGGCAACATGGTTCACTCTGATTTGACCACCCTGTGTCACATGACCAACACATGACCAACTCTGAACCAATCAGGGACTACTTTTTCTTTTTTAAAGATTTCTAGAAAGAGGGGAAAAGAGAAAGAGGGAGAGAAATATCAATGTGTGGTTGTCTCTCATGCACCCTCTACTGGGGACCTGGAAGCACGTGCCCTGACTGGGAATTGATGTACCATTTGGTTCACAGCCCATGCTCAATGTATTGAGCTACACCAGCCAGGTTTGAGTGACTTGTTTTATTCTTGGAGCATGGGTAAACCTTTCATGAGGTAAACAAACTCCAAGTACAAGAAGGGGCGGTGCCTAAAAGCAAAGCATAAACTGGAAATAGAAGCTGGTTGGGCGGAAGAGGCAAAAAACAGCAGATAACCCTTTCACGTTTGAAAGGAGAACACAAAGTTAACATTTATGTGCCAAACTACAATATTAGTGCACTTGAACTTGTTTTGTTGCTGTGGTGATGCTGTTAAGCACCAAATCACCAGGGGTATGCTGAGCTGAATAGACACCACTTGCTAAGAACATATTTGCTTTTATTGCTGATCACAGCACCTTCTCCATTTCTGACACCTCCTTTCTGAAAAATTGTACATTAAGATCGTATATATTATTCCAAATAGAAATATATTATGGTATTAAGATAAAACTGTTTTTATATCTAATACCATTTTGATTATGTCTAAAATACTGTGTTTACAATGTGTAGTAAGAGCTTGTGCCAGAGTCTGCAGTGTGATGTCTATTGTAATTTCCATGTGTCTTCTTGAACTACAACTACTAACTGACCTGTAAAGACTATTCAGGGATGCTCTAGCTCTGCCTTTTATGAATTGTTAGTAAGTTACTAACACTTTCCTACTATCAGTATCTTCATATGTAAGATGAGGATACATATTTTCACAGGATTTGTTTGAAAGATTATCTAAAAGAATTTGTGTGAAAGTTTATAGCAGGGTGCACAGCACAAAGATGCCAATAATACTCCGAGATGAACCTGTAATCCAATAAGCACAATTAAATCATCATGCCTATAATTATTCCTATAATCTGTTCTCTTTACCCATACTCAAGTTCTTCTAATGACACATTTCATCTTCGAAAGATCTAATGTCGTTTCCATTTGGCTTAGCATGTCAGTTCTCAGAAGACTCTGATGTCAAGTGCACATTCTCCCCTTTTTAAAACTTTGTAAAATTTAAAATAAGATTACTTTCAGTGCTGACGCATGCAGAGCTGTACCTGCTTAGTTATTTCTAAACTATTTTTGATGCTAACACAATTCCTTTGGTGGGAAAGAATATCACAGCCTAATTCTCCAAACTGAGATGGCTCATTTGCCTTTGTTTTGAAACTGTCAGATTTTATTTGGAAGTGTTAAATTAATTGGTTCTATTAGTTTTCCCTTAGCTTTTTCATTATTTACTCTTGAAAACTCTAGTAGATAAGTCAGGCATAATTTCCCTTTATGTATATTTTGCTAGAGGGCAGAGAAAAACTGACACTGTTTGATCGGAGGGAAGTCCCCAGTTAGGGCACAGATTAGCCCCTGGGTTCCCATGCCTCTCCTAGTGAGCAATGCCATAGCAGCTCTGAGTTCCTGGGGGCACTGGGAAACCTGTGGCCCGGCTGAACAGGTTTAGGGGATTTGCATTACTCCAACTTTGCCCATGACATTTTACAGTTGCAGGGCCCTCATAAACATTTGATTGACAGCCTGTGTTATTTCATGAATATCTCCTTATACTCAGGATAGTCGTCATTCCAAACATAAGCCACATCTAAAAAACCTACATTTTTCTAGGCTTCAGAGCCTTAGAGGGAGATGTAGAGATGAAATACAAAGAGATGAATTTTATAGATATAATTTAAGTGTTTGATAAAATTTAAATAATGGGAGCTTACTATTTAATGAGGACTTTTATCTACTTTTTATTTATAATTTATATCTTGTTGAGTACCACAAAATTTCATCTGTGAATACCACACATTCTGGAAGTAGCTGTGCCAGAACACCATATCTTAAAAGTGGTGGGAATATGAGCAATTTTATTCTTTTTCTTTTTTCCTAGGTTCATTTCCTAGGAAAACAAAAATTTCTATATTTAACAAATGTCACATTCACAATATGAAATATTTTGATGAATATTTTTAAAAGAAATTTTACTTTTATTTTTATATTTAATTAAATTAATTGGGGTGGGTTGGTTAATAAGATTATGTACATTTCAAGTTCTACAACACATCATCTGTACATCGTATTGTGTGCCCGCCAACCAAAGTCAAATTTCCTTCCATCACCATGCATTTGACCCCCTTTCCTACTCTACAGCCTCTTTTCCTCTGGTAACCAGCATACTGTTGTCTGTGTCTAATAGTTTTTGTTTAATTGTTTGTTTTGTTTGTTCATGTGTTGCTTTCAGTTTTATATCCCACATGAGTAAAATCATACGGTTCTTAACTTTCTCTCTCTGACATATTTCATTTAGCATGAGATGTGATACATACACACAATGGAATACTACCCAGCCATTTGCAGCAACATGGATGGATCTTAGGAAAAAACTTTTAAGAGAAACAACTTTATGAATATCCATCACAGTTTTAATTTTACAAATTAAAGCTTTAAATATCTCTAATACCTGAAATTAATTAATAGAATTTCATAATTATATAGTAGAATGCAATTAATTCTTACTTAACAAACATTTATTACATTTGGGGAGGTATGTCAGGGACATGAACTGAAACATTTATACCCATTTCCCCAATTATTTATTTTTTTATTGTTTGGCCAACAAGCCCTTTCTCCTAACCCAATTCCAGTCTTCACCAAGAACCATTGTATTCTAGCACCCAGATAGAAGGTTTATCTCAGTCAGAAGCAAGAGAAGCAAGAACAACATTAATTAAAAAAACACTAATTTACATTGTCACTTGGCTCTTCTGAAAGTCCAACTTACTACTAATGGCCAACTCAAAGCCGAGATGAAAGGGTCCTTTAAGAACCAATAACATGGACATAGGGACATTTAGAATATAGATGAAAGTGTCTGGATTTCACAAATTAATGTAAATATGAGAGAGAATATTCATAAGTATTTTATCTCTAAGGTTGGATAGTAAAAATATGGTTCAAATTAAGAAAAAGCAAAATTCCCTTAGGATACAAAGTAATTGTATAAAGCACTGTGGATGCTTGTAAAATATGGAACTCAGAATTCAGTGAAGCAATTTCAATGGATAGGTACATTTCTGGCGAGTAAGGGTACACTGATGTGGTTTCCAAGTTAGCAACTCAATTAGGAGAGTATCATTTTCATGGAAGGTTTTCCCTGTGTTGTTGCCCTCTTAACTGGGCAGATGAATCCCTGGTCCTAGAAAAAAAAGATGTGGTGTTTTCCAAGTGTCATTTGGTGTCATCTAACACCATGACTAGAGGGACAGGATCAGCCCGTTACAAGGCACAGATAAGGACCTGTCCACAGTAATTAAAATTAACAAATAATACAGGTTTTGTCACTTGAAAGCAGAATAGACCAAAGTGACAAATGTTTATATCCCATTTCTCTAAAGTCTTCAAATACTGTGCATAATAAGTGAGCAGAACCAAAAAGTTTCTGAGCATAGAGACTCAAACAGAGTAGAATAGTTGTTTTCTAGTTAGCCCAGATGAGAAAAATAAATTTGTATTAACCGTACTGTTGGCATAGTAGGCAGTTAGACAGGCATGTGCAGAATAGGATCAGTAAGCCAGGTACGGAATGTCACCAGGGAGGACAGCCCTGGATGCCTAGCAACAGACAACTAAAGAATAGGACCTCCCCCTCAGGATGAACTTTCCTTCCCTAGCATATGACTAGTCATGCAGTTTAGACCTCCTGACCTTTCATATCTCTGGTAATGTGGTTCAGACCTTCCCCTGACCTTTCCTTCCCTGGTGTGTTGCAGTCATGTGGCAGACCTCCTTAGAGGAGGAAAAGGGAGCTGGAGAGTAGCCTCATACAACCTTTGTACAAGCCCTCACATGACCATTCCCTTAAGCATTAAGTCCTAGAGATACATCTAGGCCTCGACTGTGTTTCAGCTACTAGCCCAGAAAAGCAGCAAGGCCAGCTGGGGTGGTGCCTGGTTGACATCAGGACCACCTGCAGTAAATAATGACTCCTGCCCTGGCACTGACCAATTAGTATAGACCATGACCCTGAAAAGCCACATCTGAAAAGCTGATGAATATTCTACTGAGATCCTCCCCTGAACTAAAAACCCTCAACAAAGGAGTCACTGAAAGTCTCCTCTCCTCTCTGTCTCTCCCCCTCCCCCCACATGCCTGAGCATTTCTCCCTCTTCTTTTTCTCAGGTGCTCATATCCTTGCTTTTTTTCCTTCTAAACTTCAAGATCCCTTCTTTTGCTTCTGTAACTTTATTCCTGAGCCCATGCAGCCCAGCTGGCTCATTTCTTCTACCTCTGAGACTTTCTAAATAAATTCTTGCTTGTATTTGTGTTGTGTCTCTAAATTCTTTCTTAACCAGAAGTCAAGCACTGAGGTTGCTGAATGGAGGAAACGTGCTGGTGCCATTTCACGGCTAACAATGGCACTCAAAATTTAATCTTTGTAAACTTTACTTTGCCTTGGTATAAGTATTTTTTTAATTTTTGCAAATTTTTCCCATTTTATACCAAGAGATGAAAGAGAATGTATACATATTTATGCCATTATTTAACTGAGTTATATGTATAAAAAAGATCACAATTAGGTACATCCTGTTCTTGTTTTTTCTTATAGTAGTTATATCTTATTCATGGGAGATACATTCCAAGACACCCAGTGGATATCTGAAACCAAGGATAGTAATGAACACTATATAAACTATGTTTTCTCCTATACATACTTACCTATGATAAAGCTTAATTTATAAATTGGGTGTAAAAGATTAATCACAATAACTAATAATAAATTAGATTAATTATAACAGTGTACTATAATAATAAAAGTTATGCGGATGCCTTTGAGATCATTATTAAGGAAAATAAGAGTTACTTGAACACAAGCACTTTGATATCATAACAAGGGATCTGATAACCAAGAAGGACACTAAGTGACTAAGGGGCTGGTAGTATATGCAGTATGGACACACTGGGCAAAGGGATGATTCATGTCTCAAGGGAAACAAAATTCATGTCTCAAGGGAGATGGTGTAATATTTCATCAGAATGGCATGCAACTTAAAACTTATTAACAGTTTATTTCTGAAATTTTCAATGTAATATTGTTAAACCACAATTAATCATGGGTAATGAAACCATGGCCAGCAGAGCCACAAATAAGGAAGGACTACTGTATATGTCCCCGAGTGAAAAATCTAACCAGTGATTTGTGCAACCAAAGCCAGGCCTTATTCACCCAAAGGGACATGGGCTACGTAACAGAAATGGAGGGTAGTTAATACTTCCGTTTTTATCAGTTTGCTCTCTTAGGTCCACAAGCACCTTAGGAAGGAATCTAAGTAATTTCTTCTCTGTGATCTTTTTAATCAAAACTAAAAAAAAACCGAGGCTTAAAGAGAATGGCACAGAATTGTTAATCCACTCTGGCTATTCCTTACATTGTTCTTCAGTCTTTATAACCTAACTCAGAATCTACTCCTCTCCACTCAATCAAAGCTGCAAACCAGTAGAACTTGTATTTAAAATAAGAGTCCATTGTAGCATGGAGAAAAATTTCCAAATGTGGTATGTTTTCAAAGAGAAGCTTTTATTTAGTTTAAACATTAAAAGAGATTAAACTTGGCTCCCACAACTACCACATCTATAAAAGATACATTTCTATTTTAAGTAATCCTTTGCAATTGCAAGTCATAGTCTTCATTACCGAGACAGGCCCAGACTTAAAGAATCAGACTGGGCAGGTGGTGGGGGGTGGGGGTGGGGTGGGCCATGCATCTTTGTTTTTTCCTAGGAGCTGGGTTTGGAATCATGTATTTGCTCTCAGCTACGGAATGATGTCTCCTTCAGGACAACTACATTTTCGAGGCCTGTTTCAGGGATGGGTAACAGAAGGCCACAAAGCCACCGCTTCATGTATGTACTTACTCATACTTCTAGTTTTTCTCTAGTCTGCTGCCACAGTTCTTTATCATCTCCTCTTGTGCTCCTCTTCCAAGTGGCTCTGGAGAAGTTTCTACATAGTATGCATAACAAAATTCAGGCCTCATTTCCAAGAGTGTTTATAACCAACTCTACTATTGAATGCTCTTGTTTTTATTCATATGCTTTCTTCAGAGGGATAGACTTTTATCTTTTTAAAACTTTTGGAATCATCAAAAGAACCACAAGATAAAGTCCAAGAGGCCACTTCTTACTTATTATTGAATGTTATTACTTTGTGAAGGTGATCATGTCTATTTGATCACCTTACTTTTAATTTTTTTAAATTTTTTAAATAAAAAAACTGTCTCCCTCGACTTCATTTTTTAAAACAATATTTTATTTATTTATTTTTAGAGAGAGGGAAAGGGAGGGAGAAAGAAAATGAGAGAAACAGCAATGTGTGGTTGCCTCTTGCTAGCCCCATACTGGGGACCTGGGCTGCAACCACAACCTAGGCATTTGCCCTAGACTGGGAATCAAACCAGCCACCCTTTAGTTCACAGGCTAGCACTCAATCCACTGAGCCACACCAGCCAGGGCTGATCACCTTGCTTTTTAATTTCTACTACATATATGTGCAAATGCTGGGCTTTCACATAAAAATGAACGTTCTAATGGAAGGCACATGCAAAGATACAAATAGTAGTAATTCAGAAAACTGATGTAAAAGAAGCATGGACCAGCATTATTAAATAAAAAGGAGAAATTAAAATTAGTGGAGAGAGGACAAAATTGATTACAAACTAAATGGTGGCAACTGAGGAAGGTGTTAAGAAAAGGTGAATGATATTTAAATAACTATATATCTTTGTATTTATCTAATGTCAAAATTATATGTAGATGCCATATATATGTATATATGTGACAGAATATACCTGGTCACATTTTAAATTTAAAAACTGAACTGTTCTATTTTTTTCTTCCTCTTTTTTGCAACAGCTGAAGAATGATATAGAAAATGTTCCCTTCATGTCCTAGCAGATTAAAACTTTTCTGTCCTTAAAAAAGAGTAAATTGTTTTAAAAATTGTCAGTCATTCAGGATGATTTTAGTCAACAAATATTTTGAGATAGCTCGCCTGGGAAGGTTGGGTTAGAGGGAAATTCCTGTGCTCTAGAGAGGGAGGGTGGGGTGTCCCCCAGAGTAGGAAAAATTATGCCCAGGGGTCGTAAGAAGCAAGTGACCCTTAGGCCCTGGTGACCTTCCTAAGGAGGTAATAGGATCCCAGAGAAACTGTGTGATGCTTTTTGGGAGGGATGACCATAGACTTTTATTTCTCAATAGTGATGTGGAAACTACAGAGAATGTATTAACCATATCTTTTTGTTCTATGTTTTAATACTTACACATCGTGGAGCATTGTTGAGCCTGTAGGGACTGCCCCTCCCAGGGCTAACCAATTCCTAGACCTAGTAAACACCTATCTGGGAGCACATGTTTCAGATGCAAACCAACAATCAACAGGCCTTACCCCAACTACCTCCTTTATCAGGTTTTCACATGTTAGGCCACACTTTTCTTGCCTTATTCCTTACTCATCCCAGGGCCAGGCACCAGACAACTGGGGTAACCCTTATTGCCCAGAGCCCTGATATTATTCACACTAACCCAGCTTACACTGCCTCACTTGTTCCTTCCAAGGAAATCTGGAAAGGCTCTTGATCATGTCTTTCCCCTCAGTCTGTCTGCCTCCTAAACAATCCTGCTTTTTCTCGTGTGGCCCTGCATGGCATGCTGTGCCTCCTGCTTCTGGGGGACAGCAAGTATAAACTTCTTCCTTTGTGACAGGCATTTTCATGCCTGTATGTTTTACTAAACCTGATTAAAGCAAATCTCAGGTACCCTTAAAAGAAAGAGCCAGGTACCCAACAAGACCATGGGGAGGGAAGTTCTGGAATGGTAGAGTGAGGATCTCCACATATCCGCCCCCCATTAATGCAATACACACAAGAGAAAACTCATCAAAATCAACTTTTTCAAAATGCTGGAAATTCACCGAAGGCTTACAATGATCCAAGGCTTGTTTCCTAAAGTAAATCTGCTGAATTATGTTAAGAACAGAAAAATTGGTGGTTTTCAAGTTTGACCTACTCTCATTTGTCTCTACACTCTACTGTAACCTTGAAAACCAGCTGTCTTGCAGTCCCCAGAAGAAGCAGACAGGGCTAAAGTCCCTCGTAAAATCCCATTCCCATGGTTTTGTCATCATTTGACCTGTCTCAGCTCTCTAGAAAAACCCACTTACAGGCTCTTGTCATTATTTGACCCAAATCAAGACCCAGAGAGTATTTTCCAAAAATAAACTGCAGCAAATTGTTTAATGTTGCCTCTACCTGATGTTGTGACATCGGTTGGGGTAAACAAGAGGTAACCAAAAAGTTAAAAATGGATCGAGAGGTTCACAAGGGACTTTGAGAAGCTTTGTTATGTTCCTACAGACCATGAAGGCCACACACATGGGTGGGGCTGTGTGTTTGTCCAGGAAGAACCTAAGAGAGCTCTAATCTCTGACCTCTGGCTGACCTTGATGCCCTGCACAAGCAGAAGATGAAATCTAAGGTAGAATTTTAAATTGCTTGAGTTTTGAAACTATTCCCTGATACACAAAGAGCTTCTCATGAAAAAATAAAAAATTGACTTCCAGCCAAGATGGAGGCGTAGGTGGAAACATTGTGCCTCCTCACACAACCAAGTCTAAAGACAACAAAGTTTTAGTAACAAAAATGCAACCAGAACACAGAAAATTGAAATGTATGGAAGTCTGACAACAACAAACCATTCAGCCAGATGGGTAAGAGGGGCGGAGCCGGGGGCTAGTGGAGTGGGTCCACAGGAAAAGGTGGCCAGTGGACCCAGGCACACAGGCAGTGGTTGGTGGATCCCAGGTGTGGGGTGGCAACGGGCGAACCCAGTGAGGGCACAAGGTGGCTGGCTGACCAAGGTCACACATTCGCGGTCACACAATGGCGCACAGATAAACTGTGCTCTTTTAGGCAGAGGAGTGAGCAGTGAGACAGATAGTGTAAATCAGGGCCCCAGTGATGGGAAATAAAGCCTAAAAGCACCAATTGGAAAAACTTTTGGGTTTGAGGGGCTGTGAGAAGCTCCCAGGCTCACGGAGAGTTCCCTGAAGAGACCCACAGGGTCCTGGAGGGTGCACAAGCCCACACACCCGGAACCAGCACAAGAAGGGCCCAATTTGCTTGCGGGAAGTAGCAGAGGGGACGAAAATCCAAGAGAGAGCAGAAAAAACGCCATTGCCCCTCTCTGACCCTACCCCCACATACAGCGTCACAATCCAGCAAGCTGGGTTGCCCTGCCTTGGTGAACACCTAAGGCTCTGCGCCTCATACTTAACAGGCACAAACAGACCAAAACATTATGGCTCAAGAAGAACAGCTCAAAGTCCCAGAGCCAACACTTCTATATGTATATATATATATATATACATATATAACACATTATAATCAAATTGTTGAAATAAAATAATTTTGAAAGGAGTAAAGCAAAAATGACTCATGGTATACAAAGGATCCTCAATGGAATTACAGCTGCCTTCTCATGAGAAAAACATAATAATGCTAATAAAATAAAATAAAGTTTCAAGTGCTGAAAGAAAAAGCCTACCAATTGTTAATTCTATACCCTTCAAAAATATCCATCAAAAATAAAGGAGAAATTAAGACCTACTCAGGCAACAGAAAAGTGAGAATTTGTTGCTAGAAAACTCCTACTCTTCAAAAATATTAAAGAAAACCATTCAAGCCAAAAAGAAAAGGCACTGGACAGTTATTTTAATCTATATGAAAAAATGGAACATCAGTTAAGGTAACTGCGTAGATAAATATAAAAGACAATATAAATATACTTTTTGTAACTCTTTTCTTCTATCTGATTCAAAAGAAAACTGTATAAACAAAACTAGGTTGATGGACTTATAATATGTAAAGATGTAAGCAGTTATAGCACAAAGGAGGGGAAAGGAATGTAAATGTATTGAAGCAAGTTTCTATATTCTTATGAAATTGAGTTAGTATTAAACCAGACTAGGTTGTTTTCATATAGTATACCAATTTCAACCCCCTAAGCAACCACTATGGAAATAACTTAAAAAATGTATTGTAAAAGAAATAGAAATGTAATAAAAATAGTACCCTAAACAAATGTTTGATTAATAAAAAAGTAGGCATGAATACGGTGATAGTTTCATTGCTACATACCTAAGTCCAAACTCATCAAATTATATACATAAAATATATACAATGTTTTGTACAGAAAACATACCTCAATAATCTGTTTTTTAAAAATGTAGCCAGTAGCAGAGAAATAAGAGAACAAAGACCTAAAAGCCAGTGGTAAAACATTCCACTCAACTACAACAAACTACATATTCTTCTCTAGTGCACATGCAATATTCTCCAGGGTAGATGATATGTTAGGCCATAAAGTGAGCCTCATTACATTTTAAAATATTGAATTCATATAAAATATGTTCTCTAGTAACAGTAGGATTATATCTAAAATTAATAACAGGAGGAAGTCTTAAGCATTTAAATATGTGAAAACTAAACCACATGTTCCTCCAAATAAGCAATGAGTAAAGGAAGGAATGATGTAGAAAATTAGAAAATATTGATTTTCATTTGATTAAATGGAAGAGGGTGCTCAAGAGTAATTGAGGTAGAATTAGTACCTTTCAGACATAGCTAGTAATTAAACTCCGAATTAGACTTGGTAACAAAAATTAAATAGTGGAATATTTCTTCCACGTTTAAGACACATAACTACTCCACCCTGACTGGTGAGGGTCAGTGGGTTGAGCATTGTCCTACAAACCAAAAGGTCAGCAGTTCAATTCCCAGTTAGGGCTCATGCCTAGGTTGTAGGCCAGGTCCCTGGTGGGGGGTATGCGAAAGGCAACCGACTGATGTATCTCTTGCATATTGATGTTTCTCTCCCTCTCTTTTTCTCTCCCTTCCCCTCTCTCTAAATAAATAAATAAAATCTTTTTTAAAAAGAGACATACTCCATTATTTTAACACATGGAAATTAAAGAAAATCTCAAAAAATTAAGCTAAGACCACTCATAATGGTTAATGCCTGGAGACATAGCTATTATTAGTAACATGGGGTATATACTTCCAATCCTTTTTCTGTTCATGTTATATGTATGTAAGAAATGTAATTTTGTTTTCCATAATTCACCAAAACTTCCACTTCTAATTCTCAGTGTATTGGTAGCAGAAACTAATCTTGGTCCATTCACACTTACCCCTGCCCTAGGGTTGCATCTAAAAGTTCCAGGGAGCTTGCATAAATTTGCACTCCTATGTGCCAGGTTCTCAGTCACTAGTCTATGTAGGAGTCTTGACTGCTTGGTGTCTCCAGGTCTGGCTCTCTCTTAGGAACTGGGGGCAGGTTGCTTGTGTTGTTCTGAAGTTATGGAAACTTCTTGTACTCTGAGGTCTTTCTCCACATTTATGTTGCACCCAGGGACAGGGGAAATTAAGCTCCCTGCTCTATGCTGAGACTTGGCCTGGAATCACCATAGGGACGTTTCGTCTGTTCTTGAGTTTATTTGGCATGGAAAATTCTGAGCCCTTTCTAGCTTTCCCAGGTTTGGCTCTGACTTGGGGACACTGATTTCCTATCAGGCAGGTCTCCAAGCCTGTCTAGAAGTTTTATCATAAAATATTATATCATGGTATGAAAGAAGTATAATTTATTTAACTGTTTTCTTATTGTATATTCAGATTATATTAATCCTTTATTATGTCATGCTGTATTAAATATATTAGTAGTTAAAGCTTTATTCACATCCATTATTATATCTTTTAAAAGAAATTCCTAGAAGGGCAATGTGCATATCAAAGAATGCACACATTTTAACACTTTTTCTGTAAGTTGCCAAATCACCAACCAGAAATTTACCTCTCACCAGGAGTGTGTGAGAATTCTCACTTCCCTACGTAGTAGAAGATTTAGCAATAAGTTAGTTACACAAGTCATATCCTTGCTGTTTATTTGTGTTCAGTTTCTGTATGCTATTCATGATTTCATAATTTTAAAAAATGCAGTTTGATCATTTGTAAAGTAACCAGTAGAGAACCACTAATATAATATAATAGTTAACATTGGAAATGATTTTTTAAGGCTAGAAAATGAGGCTATTCATGAAACATGTGACTAAGGGATTACTTCTTGGCAGGACTTCAAGAAGGTTAATGGCCAGCTTTTTTTCCCCCTTTCTATTTACTGAGTAAAGAATTTAATTAAAATTAAAAGTCTGTAATAACAATAATTATAGTTGGCTGTAGTACACAGAGTGGCCGACTAAAGGAGTTCATGCCAAGAAACCTGGATCCTGTGAATGTGTTATATTACATGGCAAAAAGGACTTTGCAGATAGAGTGAAAGTTATGGACCTTAAGAAAGTGTGGGCTTTGTCCTGAATTATTTTAATAATGGGAAGTCAGATTCCAAGTATAAAACATATTAATGCCTTGTTGTTGGCTCTTACATGTAGAAGCTCACAGGCAAGGACCACTGAGAGGCATTTAAGAGCTAAGGGCAGCCCCCAGCTGGCAGCCAAAAAGAAATGAGGACCTCATCTAATTATCTCTAAGGAACTAGATTCTGCCAACACCCCAAATGGGCTCACAAGTGGGTGCATTTCTGAGCTTTCAGATAAAAGTCAAACTGGCTGATACACTGATTTTCACCTGTACCTCTGACCTATGTAACTGTAAAATAATACATTTTTGTTTTATTGAGCTGCTAAATTTGTTGTATTGGTTAGCATAGAGGTAGAAAGCTAATATGTTAGCTGAATAAATAAATAAATAAATAATAAAAATGAATGAATGAATGAATGGAAGAATCAAATGTGGTTTAAGAGTGAAAATTGTTATATACATGTTTCCCAAAAAGTTGAAGAATCAGAGGTCCATTTTACTTTCGAGGTCCTTTGAAACTTTCCTTCACACTTTGCTGATTCATGTTAAAGCTATGTACCATTTTCGGCTCCAAGAGGACATAATTACGTGCTGAACCACCATCTCTGCTCTGCAGTGATAAGATTTATTATCATTTTTAGTGTGTACTAACTATTTTGTGCTTGTGATTCCTCAACATTTTTGCTTGAAGACTGGGAGCATTTCCATCCAGCATACAAATTATTACTCTTCTTACCCAGTGAATTCAGATTTAAGTAACTGCATACATTTATTACTTATCCAACAGGTATTTACTAGACTTCTGTTCTGAATTTAGTTTGCTGCTTGGCTCTGAATCTATTACAGAAAAATAAAGATAGTTTTCAAATTAAAAATTGATATATGTTCTAGAAGTTTATGTCTAAGTTATGTCTTTGTCACTCAGAATTCATTTGCATGTGAAACAATAGTAAAACATTGACTCTGTATCTAAACCAGCTCACAAAAGCCCATTTAACTAAAAAGTTATTTGAACTAATCTTAAAAAATTTAACTGAATTTAAACAGTATTTATTTTTTCTATGAAAAAATTCAGTTCTCCAATTTGTTATGTTAGAAGTTCAACTTCCTACCTAGAAGAACTGGCTCTTTCAGCAGTAATATTGGGATCACAGGCTTCTTTGAGTAGTGGAGCATATAGTTCTGATTTCGTGTATGCTTGAACCATTTTATTTTGTTTTAGTTCTTTGTAGCAGAAAAACCAGTTACACTTTGGTTGGATTGTCTTGTTCTCTCTTTCATGTCTGCTGTCTTCTCTCTAGTTGTTTTTATTATATCTAAATTCTTTAATCACCATTAACTCTGAGTATCTGTACATCTGTCACCTCATATATTTCATTTCCTAGAAACACCTTATATATTTCATTTCCTAAATAAGTGGCAATTAGCTTCAGAGAGGAGTCAGTGCTCAAATTGATAATCCATTCCCTTAGCTTTCCATATACTGTCATTAATAAAATTGGTGCTATTTAGTAAAAAAAATTATATGTTCTCTTCAAGATATGCCACTCACACCCAGGTAATGTTTTTCTACTTGAAGGCAAGTCATACACATGAACCATTCCAAGAGGTAGGTTGATAGATAACATGTAAAGTAGTATATACAGCGAGAAGATATGTCATAGCTATAGATATAAGTTACATACAAAAGAAAGTGGTAGAGACAACAAATAATTTAGGAGTTAAGAAAATGAACTCAATTTATGCTTGATTCAACAATTTAGCAATACCAAAAAGTATGGGTAACTTCCTTGCTCACAGTTTTATCCCTTTTAGAGTCTTATTTCAGTGTCTTCTCCATGTCTGTATACCTAAATCTTCATGGTCCACCACATGTGCACACTTTCTACAAGCCTTCCCTGACAGTCCCTTCTGAGGTAATCAGCCTTTCTTCTCATTTCCCTTGTCAACTCCTCACTGTTTTCCTTATGACATAGTGGGATAAAAATGGAGAGATATATTTTAAAAACTACAAGCATGGATGTTAAAAACAATTTGTTAAGCAAATGACAGGTAAGTTGAGATTTGAGACATAAGAGAATGAAAAGAAGCAGGAAGAACACTTCAGGTACAATGAAGGAGACTAGAGAAGTTGATGAACGAAGGCAGAGAATCTGGACATCAGGAGGATGGCTCTCTAGAAGCAAAGGATTCCTATTGAAAATGGCAGAAGGTAAATGTTAAAAGGTAGCTGGGGAGCAGATGGTGTAGGGCTTTGCACAACGCTTCAGGGATGAAGAGTTTGGACTTTATCCTGAAAGCAACAGGAAGCCATTGAATGCACTGTTAAAATAGGTATTTAGGAAGATTAATTTGGCAGCAGTATGTAAGATAGATGCAAGAAGCATATTAAAATGTATATTTTAGTAAGATAAGAGTAGCAGGTATAAATTTTAAAGGTCCTAGTCAAGTGTGTAACAACATTAACAAAATTTTAACTGTCCTCATTTTCTATAAAGCACTTCAATTTCTGGTGCTAAGTCTTCTTTCTCCTTGCTGAAGAAAATCTATTCTAGTCACTTCTAGGTAAAATAAGTCCAATTTTGTGTTTTCTCATTGAACCTCCATCATTTCAGGAGGGGGTGGAAGGAATGAGAAGGCGGATGTGAGAGACATTCAGTTTAACCTTCTCCTCACTGTGTTGGAGTCTATTCCCAATGTCACTTGTCTCATCTGTCTTCTCAGACAATGGGTGGATGGTCATTGGGAGCTCAGTTTGTCCACAGAGTTCCTCCTTATGGGAAGTTCCCTCATTCTGACTGTGAAACCTCTTGCAGACACCTCTCTTAGGTAACTCTAGTCTCCAGAATTGGAAGGCCATGAGAGAGCACTCAGACATTATCCACACTACCCCAGCCCACAAGGCGCTAGGTGAATTGTCTCCAGCTGTTATCCACATATGAGTCTCACCACCAGTTTGATCTTGCAGCTTGTCCTCAATGATGGCAAAACAGTAGGGGAGGAAAGGGGGATTTCTCCCCCAGATATGCTGTCTTCTGTCTCTCAGCCCCACTGTCTATCCATCGGATGCCCAAAGTTAACTAAGAGGATTTATTATGTCCTCTCCCAGGATTCATCACACTCATGTTTGACATATTTCTTTTTCTCTGCCAACCTCTCACCTCATGTCCTTATTTTTTGGCTTGAGTTTTGTTTGTTTGTGTTTTTGGTTTTTTGTTTCTTTTAGTCTATGTATGGGAGTTGTATACATGAAGCTGAATCTTTGAGTATTACCTCAAGACCAAAGGATTTTGTACTTAAGAATCAAGGTTTTTCTGTTTTTCCTGCCTTTTGTTTTTAACTGGTTCTTTGGTGAGTTCCACAGTGATCATGGTGTCTCCTGTCTAACTCTGATCTAGAAGGGGGCTCTTAGGGGAAAAATGAATGACAGGTGGGATTAGGATGGGCATGGGTAATCCCACCAATTAGTACTTAAAATTGTGGCCATCACATAACTATGATGTCCTGAAGGCGTAAATTAAGGCGGAAAACATTATCAGAAAGAAAAATCCATTGGATATATTTAGTGTTAAAATATGATGTAGAGTAAGGATTTTTAAAGAGTTTTAAGATTTTTGAGATTGAGTGAATGGGAAATGAGAGAAGTTGAGGGAATTTTAAAAAGAATTACAGAGACAAACTAGTCATTTACACCCCATGTATTGACACAACTGAACTTGAATGAGAGCAACACTTACAGAATATACATTAATTTTGTTAGTTATCTGAAATAAGCATAGTTCTAGAGGATCAATTTCCTTGATCTAACTCACTAACAGTGGTTTGGAAATGAGCATATCACTCATTTATTTACCTTGGGAATTATATCTGATAATGTGATTATTAGTGGACATTTGTACATGATTACCTGACCGCTGAGGTGGGAGTTGGTGCTTGGTGATCAATTGGGTCAACAAATGATTAGTAAACATAGAATAAGAATAGATACACCAGGTAATAATTAGGGGCTACCCAACTGCTGAACAAGATGAAAAGCTCCTGTTGGTTCTAGGACTGTTTCTGTCTGAGATAACCCCCCAGTAATCTTTGGTAGCATCATGTTTCCTTCCCTAGAAGTTGTGAGGACACACTGACAAATTCTACTATACTATTCATTTTCTATATTCTTTATCTGTCATTTAAAACCTCTATCATTTCCTTATGGCAGTTTGCAATTTCTTAAATTACTACTAATCTTCTACCAGTTACATTTTAAACTGATGACTTCCCTTTTAGGGAAGCAGGCTAGACCCCTGGTGTGACTTAGAAAGCACCCTCAAATTGCCAGCAATATGTTCATGAATCATCTTTTGGGTGACTTATTTCCTGTGATAATTTTGCAGATGGCTAATCTTACCCATTTTATTTTGACTCCTGTCAGTGCTAGCTTCTAACCATTATAATATCTGACTCCTAATTTTAGCTTATGCTTTCCTTTTTTGTTATCCTTTAGCCTTCCTTCCCAAATTTCCATATTTCTTGCATTTTCCAACATTTGTAAAGGAAAATGGTTGAGAAGGACTGACTTTTGCTTAGAGTACACTGTGAATTTGACATGTATTACCACGTTGAGCTGATTAGATAAGAAAATTGGAATATTAATTGTAGAAGTTTAAGCAGGTCAATACATAATATTCTCTTTCCTTCCTGAACAAAGCATTAAGACCCAGGATTTGGGCAGACAGAAATAAAAGTAATAGCTTTATTACTTTCTCAAAGGTGCTTAGAATAGTGACTGGAACACGTAGTGACTCCATAAGTATTTGTATGAATGAATGAAAACAAGATTGAGAGCCATAGCTTAATGTATTACTGCACTGGTTTCCTAAGACATTTCTGCATTAAAGTAGCCCATCCAGTTCCAGGAAGGTGTGGACAACCCAAAACCTGTACTGAAGGGACTGAAAGGCTTCTTTCAATGGCAGTCTCCTTCAGGCAGGCAGGTGACAGCAGGTGAGAACTTGGTAGTAGAACAAGTCACTTTCCTCTCAAGTAAAGGAAAAAGTGGGAAAGTGGGGCGAGGCCAGAATGTTATTCTCGGGGGAAGTCCCTTCTTAGAATAAAAGACCATGAGGTGAAATTCCTTTTATAACATTTCCATCTTACGGCTCCTTTAAGTTATTGAAACTGACAGTTAAATGTATGATCAGACAAAACTGTCTAGCCTAGGGAAACATAAGCATGGGAATTAGAAGATATTTTTCTAATTTTTTATTGTGGTAAAATACAGATAACATAACATTTACCATATTAACCATTTTTAAGTATATAATTCAGTGGTATTAAGTACATAAATACACTCATTTTGTTGTTAATCATCACTACCATCCAACTCTGGGACCCACTTCATCTCGCAAACCTGAAACTATACCCCTTAGGTAGTAACTCTGTAAACTCCCATCCCCCAGGCCCTAGTGGCCACCATTCTACTCTCCGTCTCAGTACTAATTTGACTATGGCAGAAGGAGATTTTTAAAAAATCACCATTAGCACAAATAAGTGCTGGATTGGAAGATGACACTCAGATTTGTGGTCCTGAAAAGCTTATTATTTAGAGGAAAGCCGATGCTAGGAAACGTTGGGAGGACAACAGCCATCAGTCGAAAGTTACATCACCCTATCATCAAGCCATGTTTAACCACCTAAAATTAAAAGTAAGAGAAACTGCCCTGCACAGGTAGCTCAGTTGGTTAGAGCATTGTCTGCACACCAAGGTTGTGGGGTTCCATCCCCAGGCAGGACACACACAGGAATCCACCAATGAATGTACGAACAGGGGGAAAAACAAATCCATGTTTCTCTCTCTCTTTATTCTCCTCATCCTCCTCTCTCTCTAAAAGAATCAATAAATTAAAACTTTTAAGTAAAATAAATCGACTATCTTAGAGGTTTTTTACTGACTATATTTATGTTTGTTTCTGTTGATTGTTTTGTATTAGGGAAAGAGTGAGTAACAATTCTACAATTACAGACTAAGATTATTATCCTTAAGAGATCATTTTTTCAACCCAAAGTGAATCAGTGGCCTATGTCAGTTGCTGTCTAGATAAGCTATGTTAAAACATTTGCAGAAAACAGAGCTGGAAAAGAGAGAGGAAATGAGCCAAGCAGGTTTCTCTTTCACTATTAGAGTTTGAAGGCATTCCTTGCCCAGCAAGAATGGTTCCTGTCTTGTCTCCGAGTAATGGATACCTGAAATGCCTCTAGCACATCCTTTCTCTCAAAGTTATTCAGAATTGTGGCTGAAGCTGAAGCCAACAAAAGGTCTCTAGTAAAGGGCACTCTGTGTGGGCTCTAATGAAGCAGGCATTTGCACTGCAAGAAGCACTGTCTCTTTGCTCTAGAAAAAACTCTGATTGCTTCTTTGATCAATACACCGAGAAGAGCAGAAGAACAGGTAACCCAGGCATTTGGGTTTTGGTTCATTTAACTGGTGGTGACTTTTTTTTTATGAATGCTTTCAGGGTCTTAAAGATTTTTCATCCTTGCATAAGTTGGAATTGAGGGAGAGTCTAAAGTTGGAAATCTGACAAGCCAGAAGTTGAAGGATTGACTTTCCTGAGAAAATGCCAAATGACCCTAAATCTCTCAAGCAGTACTTGTACAGGTATTTAATCAGCTCTCCTGAGGTTTTTCTCCCCTCTTCTTTGAAGATCACATTACATTCAGCATTCCAAGAATGTTAAGAATAGGTACCCTGCTGAGGCAATGATCTAGAAAAACATATTTTGCATGTAAGGAAAGCTGCTCCCATGAAATTTGCTCTTGCTGGCCAACCATAGTGTCAAAAAAAAAAAAAAAGATTTGTCTTGCTGGTGGCCCTTAAATATAGCTATTATAGTTTTCTATAGAAAGATATGATATTTAACAGAAATCAACTCTTTATACCCTGAACACTTAACTAACTGGGGACAATAATAAGAGTGCTTGCCCAAGACCTACTGTAGGAAGATTCAGGTGGAATTTGAACTTTCTCTGCTTTTAGATGCAGATTCTCTCCCTGGAAGGTGATCTTCTGTCTGCCTTTCTGTTATTTCTCAGGATAAGGAGGGAGGAGAGAGCATAATAAGACAGTGAAGGCCCCTCTGGGTTAGCTTCCTTCTGCTCATCACCCCTTTGGCTTTCCCAGTCTTAGGATCTGCTTATTGTTCTTTGAGTTGTTCTTAGGAAAACTCTAGAAAGCTTCAAAAGAGCTGACTTAGTGGATCCGCCAAGAGATGTGCATTGCCAGAACTTCAGAAATCTCTGAAAACAAATTTTCTTAATAGGCATTTTATTTTCTATAAAAGTACTGACATGTTTTGTACAATTGCCTTCCTGAAAAAGATTATTTCACTGTTAATGTACTTTTTAAGTTGATCTGCAATTCAGCTAAATAAATAAATGGTGATAAAATGAAGGCTCAAAGCGCATTACTCTAATTAAAATAATGCATTGAAAATTTTGGCTTATAGGAGGGTGGTCCTTCCATTTTTGTGATCTAAGCTAAGACCAAAAATCATAAATAAACTGAAGTAATGCATTGATAACATTGTTTCAACTGCGAAAGTATTTTCTAGACTTAGACCTACCTTCCTTTTGCATGTAGTTAAAAGTGTCCGTTCAATGTATTACACTCAACATGTGTGGGTAGGTGCGGACTACTTTCTGCTGACCTTTGTGGAGGCAGTTGACATTGAACTCTGGTGAGGTGGAGTAAGCATGAGACTTTCAGTAAAAAAAAACAGCTTTTAAATTTTGCCAGTTTACATCATTTGGGTGAATATCAGTTTTTGTTTAATTTCTAAAGTAAGATAAGTGATATGTACATCTCAGCAGGTGTTTTAAGAATTAATGGTACAATACATGGAAAAGCAGTTAGTTTACTACCTAATCAAATCCAACAAAGATATCTGACAGTGATTTGGGACAAAATATTTCTGCTCTAGTGCCAGCTCTGACACTTCCTCAGAACATGACCTGGGAGTAGCTACTTAAATCTGTTAAGCCTCAATTTCCTCACCTGAAAAATGGAAACATAGAAATGAGATATTGTTATATAAAATGTTTATTTCTGTGTTAAGCTCATGACAAGTTTTTATTTTAAAAGTAGTTTTATTGAAACATAATTCATATACCATACAATTTTTTCGGTAAAGTGTAAACTTCAGTGATTTCTACTATATTACAGATATGTGCAACCATAAGAATGGTCAACTTTAGAACATTTCCATCACCTCAAAAAGAAACCCTGCATCCTTTAGTTATCACCCCTCAGTTTCCCTCCCACTATTCCCCAGTTCTAAGCAACCTGCAATCTACTTTGTGTCTCTCTAGATTTTCCTGTTCTGGACATTTCATATAAGTAGAATCACATACTATGTGGTTGTTTGTGTCTGTGTTTTCTTCACTTCCCATAATTTTATTAAGATTCATGCATGTTATAGCATAATAAGTACTTTCATCTTTTGGGGAGGATGAATTACATTCCATTGTCTGGGTATAACACATTTGTTCATCCATTCTCCATGTATCCATTTAAATGTTGATTGACATTTGACTGTTTCCACCTTTTGGCTATGAGAAATAATACTACTACAAACATTCACATTTTGTGTGAACACTTTTTTACTTCTCTTGGGTATATACCTAGAGGTGGGAGGGTGGTAACTCTATGTTTAACAGGTGAAATAACTCAGAATGTTTTCCAAAGAGGCTTCCTCATTTCACATTCTCATTGACGATGTTCGAGGATTCCAATTTCTCCATATCTTTGCCACCAATTGTTATCTGACTTTTTGATTTTAGCCAAGCTAGTGGGTATAATGTGTTATCTCATTTTGTACTCTTAATTTGCATTTCTCTGATGATTAATGATAGTGAGCATCTTTTCATGTGCTTATCGGCCATTATTCCCTGAAGAAATGTGTATTCAGATACTTTGTACATTTAAAAAATTAGGTTCTTTGTCTTACTGTTATTGAATTATAAGAGTTCTTTATGTATTCTGGATACAAGTCTTTCATCATATATATACTTTGTAAATATCTTCTTTCACTCTATTGAGTGTGTTTTTGCTTTCTTGATAGTGACCTTTGAAGCATAAAAATTTTAATTTTGATAAAGCCCAGTTGATTTGTTTTTTATTTTGTTGCTCATATTTTGGGTGTCATATGTAAGAATGCTTTGCCAAATCCAAGGTCATGTGGATATCTCCCTATATTTTCTTCTAAGAGTTTTATATTTTTAGATCTTAGGGCTTTTATCTATTTTGATTTAATTTTTGTATATGGTGTAATGCAAAGGCCCAACTTTATTCTTTTTCATATGATTACCTGGTATTTCTAGCATCATTGTTGAAAAGACTATGCTTTATTCATTGGGTGATCTTGGCACCCTTGTTGAAAATCAATTGATAATACATGTATGAATTTATTTCTGGACACTAATCTCTACTCCATTAATCTACATGTGCACTCTTGTGTTAATACACCACTTGCTCAGTTAATGTTGCTTTGAAGTGAGTTTTCAAATTGTAAAACATGAGACCTTCTACTTTGTTCTTTTTTTTTTTAAGATTGTTTTGCTATACTGTGTTCTTTGTAATTCCATACGAATTTCAGAATCAACTTTTCAATTTCTACAAAGATGTAAATTGGGATTCTGATTGGAATTGTGTTGGATCTTTAGATAGTTTAAAGAATATTATCATCTTAACAATATTAGTTCTTCCTATTCAGAAATACCAGATGTTTTCCAATTATTTATCTTTAATTTCTACCAACAATATTTTGTAGTTTTCAGCATACAATCTTTGTATGTCTTTTGTTCATTTTATTTTTAGGGTGTTATTATAAGTGAAATTGTTTTCTTAATTTAATTTTCAGATCATTTATTTCAAGTGTATAGAAATACAATTGATATTTATATTAGATCTCATATCCTGAAACCTGAAGATCAGTGTAATAGTGTGTTTTTAATAGATTCCTTAGGGTATTATATATATATAAGATCATGTCAAATGCGAATATAGGTAGTTGTATTTTTATCTTTAAAATCTAAAGCTTTTTATTTCTTTTCTTTGCCTAATTGCCCTGGTAAGAACCTCAAGTGCAATGTTGGATAAAAGTGGTGAGGATAGATATCCTGGTCTTATTCCTGACATAGGCAGAAAATGTCCAGTGTTTCACCATTAAGTATGATGTTAGATGTGGATTTTTTATGTGTGTTCTTTATTATGTTGAGAAAACTCCCTGTTGTTTTTAGTTTATCAAGTACTTTCTTTTTTTTACCATGGATGTTAGATTTTCTCACATGCTTTTTGTGCACCTGTTGAAACAATCATGTGCTTTTAAAAATTCTGTTAATATGATGAATCATACCAATTAGTTTTCAGATGCTGAACCAACTCTTCATATCTTGAGTTAAATCCTACTTGGTCATGGTGTGTAATTCTTTTTATATGGTGCTGTATTCACTTTTCTAGTATTTTGTTGAGGATATCTGTGTTCATATTCATAAGGTATATTGGTCTTTAGTTTTCTTGTGATGTGTTTGTCTGGTTTTGGTATCAGGATAATACTGACCTCATAAAATGGGTTGGAAAGTTTTCCTCTTCTACTTTTTGGAAGAGTTTGTGGATAACTGGTATTCATTCTTTAAATGTTTTTTTGAAATCAGTAGTAGGACTATCTGGGCTTGAGGTTTTGATTGTGTGTTATTTTTGATTACCAGTTCAATCCATTCATTTTTGTAGATTTATTCAGATTGTGTATTTTGGGGGCAGTTTTAGTAGTTTGTACTTTTCAGGAATATTGTCTGTTTCTCTTAGTTTATCTAAGTTGTTGGTGTACAACTGTTTGTAGCATTGCTTTATGGTTCTCTAAAAAAGTTCTGTAAGGGAAGTGGTAATGTCCTCTGCTTTATTTCTGATTCTAGTAACTGGGGTCTGTTCTCTTTTTACCTTGGTTTATCTACCTAAAGGTTTGTCAATTATATTGACCTTTTCAAAGAAGCAGCTTTTGGTCTCACTAATTTTTTCTATTATTGTTAATTTATGTTTTAATTAACACCTGCTTGCATTACGTTTAATTAAGACCTGCTTGCATTAGGTTTTATTTGTTCTCCCTTTTCCAGTGTTTTAAGGTGGAAGTTAAGTTTATTGATTAGAGATATTTTTTAACATGTGCATTTACAATGAAAAATTTCTTTCTAAGCTCTGCTTTAGCTTTTGTCTTCACTTTCATTAATCTCAAAATGTTTTTTTGTTTTTTCTTGTGATTTTTTTACCCATTAGTTATTTGAGAGTATGTTGCTTAATTTCCATATCTTTATAAGTTTACCACTTTTTTTCAATTGCTTTCTAATTTTATTTGATCGTGGTTACAGAACATGCTTTGTATTAGTTTTATCCTTTAAAATTTACTAGATCTGTTTGATGGTCTAACATATCGTTTATTTTGGAGAATGTCCCATGTGCACTTGAGAAGAATGTATATTGTGTGGAGTTTTCTGTAAATGTCCATTACATAAAGTAAGTATTGTTCAAGTCTTCTATTTCCTTGTTGATCTTCTGCCCAGTTGTTCTATCCATTATTGAAAATAGATATTAATGCCTCCAGATATTGTTGTTGTATTTCCATTTCTCCTTTCAGTTATGCCAGTTTTTGCTTCATGTATTTTGAATCTCTGTTCAGGATATAGGAGTGAAGTCTGTTCAGAAAGTATCCAGCCATGCAATGTGAAAAATAGAGACATTTATTGCAGAAGACACAAGATACAAGAAACATTGCACAGAGGAAAATGATGCCTCAGTCCCCTTCAAAGTAGGCATGTTGGGACCTCACACAGTTTTACTAGTTGCCATCAGCTACCCAGTCATGTTTTCCTGAATCTCACTGAAGGTCTGAAATCTCTTCTCTTTCAAAGGTGATTTTGATTTTGGGAAAAGCCAGAAGTTGCTGTCATTAGGCTATAGGGGACCTGAGTCACCAGAGTTATTTGCTGTTTCACTAAAAATTCTGCATGAGATGCTATGCATGAATAAAAGGGTGTATTGTTGTGATGAAGTTGCTATTCAACAGTTGCCCATAGCTATGATCTTCTGAATAATCCAAATAGTTTCCTTGGAAGAATGTTCAAGCTTAATGCAAAATTTGATGCAGATTTATTGCTCTGCTTTCTCAGTCATTTTGAATGTGATGGCCACACAATATACATGCTCACTCAATGGCATCTACTGCCCCCACTGAATAGTACAGTGAAGTTGTCATTGTTTACACATTCACATTCCAGTCCACTCTCCTTGGCTGCCAGGTTACGTCAATGTCATATCAATGGTTCTTGTCATACCAACGATAGCTGGACTTTTACCAGACACACCTTGTGTGTGTGTGAGTGTGTGTTTGATTGATGTATCTTCCTGATATTTCTCTATATACATACATACATAAATGTGTGTATATGTATATATAGTCATCATAAAATATCTGCATTTATCTCCAGCAATATTTCTTATTTTAAATTTAATTTTGTTTTCTGTCAATAGAGCCACTCCATCTTTCTTACAGTTGTTGTTTGCATGCTATATCTTTTCCATTCTTTACTTCTGTTTGTATCTTTAAGTCTAAAATATATCTCCTGTACACAATATACAGATTGACCTTAGTTGTTGAATTCTAGTAATTGATGATTTATTGCTGTAGTATTTTCAACAATGTTTTAGGCATAATAATTTACCTAGCATCTTGAATCTCCCCTTAATTGCCTTTGATCATAATCTCTACTGCTCTTGAGAGCTCTTTAAATTTATCCATGCTTTTTTTTTGTGACTGAAGGCAATATATTTGGCAAGAGATTAAGAGCTTTGGGTTTTACAATGGCTTCTTCCCCTAGACAAAATTTCTAAGGTTATGGAGCTGGAAGTGGTTTTAAAGGCAATCTTCTCTCTGATATACTACTGCTCTAGGAGCTGAAGGCCTGGTAGGTTGTACAGTGTGGGTAGAGGCTGCAGCCTGAGGTTCCCTTGGCTTATTTCCCCAAGCACAAAACCATGAGGTGGAGCAAGGGTTATCATGGCCTCAGTATTCTCAGTGAGCTGTGCCGGAGGCAGAGACTCTATCCCATGAATCAGAGCTGTGAAGAGGAAGGGAGCCTCCACTTTTCAACCACAGGGGGCAGTGTGAGAAATACTTCAGTCCTGTTCTTTTGGGGAAGAAACCCTTCCATTGGGAGCTGGAGGAAATACCTCAGACCCTCAACCTTCTTACCAATTTTCTATTGATTTTATTGAATGAATGTTTTTTGTTATTTGCTCTTTGCCTGTAGGACCATTTGAGAGGCTTTAAGTGGTTGCCTTTTGAAGATAAGTATTTAATAAATATCAGTTAGCCTTCTTTTTACCTCACAAAAGACCACCAAAATCTTGAAAGCCTGTTCTAGCCAATAATTTTTATTTTAGTGTTTTGTAATCATTAATTGCCTTAAAGAGTTCTTTAATTATATCCATTTTTATGATGTAATGAGGCATCAGCTCTTTATATACCAGGTAGAATCACAAAACACTGTAACACGTGAGGAGAAGGGATAATTTAATGCCATCTCTTTCCCATGGTACAGAATCTTCACTATCCTCTTAGCTTTTATATTTTACTCAGTTCCTGAGGGTATTTCTAAATAAATAATAACTCAGTATGGCTCCTGGGTCCTCTCAAGAGCAATGTTGGTAAGTTATTTATTCATAACTGCATATTTTCAAGAATCTTTGTGAAGATTTCATAAGAACCTTTTGCTTACTCTAGTATCAGATTTTCTCTCAACATTATAATTAGTACAAAGCTTTCCCCACTATTCAAGAATTCTGTTGACATTATAGAAATGTATCAAAGTTTATACTTTGGCATATTCAAGCTCCTGATATGATTTCTGCACTCTGGCACAGTGGTTTTGAATCCTCATATCTGCTTTCTGCAGAAGCACAGGGCCCTATTGTTACAGGATCAAGCCATAACCCTGAGCAACAGTGTAGCACATATAAAATCATGTCAGTGGCATTCTGTACTGAGAGCTTCTTCTGGTGTCTCCAAGCACTTTAAAGTCTAGAAGAGCTCAAACTGTGCTATTGTGATTATCACCTTTCTCACTTTCATATCTGTGCTACTTTAGAATATCATCAAGACTAACTGGTTTATGGATTTGTGAAATTTATTTCCCATAAGGTTATAATTCAAGGGTCCATTATGACTGAAAATGGGGAAAATGTAGAAATTAGAATTATGTAACACTCAAAGAGATGCAGTCTCAGAAAACAAATGTGATCCAGAGAATAAAAATGAGAAAGAAAAGTTGTGCCAAAAGAGAGAAAGAAAATACTATATCAGCTAAAGAGTTGCCATTAAAAACAAAAAGCCTCCAAAATTTTATAATACATTTAAAAATATTGCACAGCAACACTTCTTGCTAGATCAGAATAAAATCCCTTGTGATACTGAAGATGGAGGAGGAGGAAGTGGACACTATACTAACCTCCTGCCAGGACCAATCTGGAATCACAACTAAATTGTAGATAAATCATCTTGAAAAACCAACTGAACACTACCTAGAGACAAACCTTATAACCATGGACAGGCAATAGAAAGCCACATTATCACAGTGTAACTGCTAGGGAATGCAAAGGAGGCATGAGAATGCTAAAGTGCTAGAAAAATATTTCAGTGGCTGGGGGCCCACCACCCTGAGAAGTGTGGGGTCTAAACCCCAACCTGGGCTCCCCAGCCTATAGCACTAAAGTCTAAAAGGTACCCTAATAACATCCAGCTGTGAAAAGCAACAGGGTTTCTGTCTGTCAGAGAGAAACAGCTAGAACTCAAAGTCTCTTAAAGGGCCAATGCACAAACCTTCATTTGCAGCCACTTACCCTGGGCTCTGGCAGACAGAGGGAAGAGTATACTAGAAATGCTTGAGGAGAGCCTGGAGTTGGTGGCTCTGGTGAGTGAACTGGAGGAGTAGCTGCCAGTATCCCTGAGCTGAGTCATCCTCCATACTGCAGAAGCCATCTTTCTCAGACAGAGCACTCCTTCCAAGTGGCCTAAGGGGAAGCAGTAGTTCTGCCCAAAATAATTATTCTTCCTCACCCTGTGAAGCTTGAGCCCTATGCTGAGTATAGCCTGAAGCTATATCACTGATTAGTTTAATGATTAAGGCAGATCTCCGGGAACTAAAAGATTTCAGCTGACCCTCCCCTGGTCTGGCACTGATAAAAGCCAGCCTTGGAGTGCAGCCTCGTTCTTTCTGCTCACACCCAGGCCTAGCAGAAGAAGCCACAAGCTGTGGATCACTGATAGCTCCAAACAGGTTGCCCAAGGCCAGTCACAGCAGCATCTGACAAAGGCCTACTCTAGAGTCTTTGCAGATCTCCCTAATACATAGAAACAAATACCAAGAAGCAGCCAAAATTGGAAGTCAAAGAAATAGACCCCAAATGAAAGAACAAGAGAATTTCCCAGGAGAAGTAGATGAAATGGAGGCAAGCTCTATACCAGAGAGTTTAGAGTAATTATAAGGATACTCAACAGCATGAAAAAAGACATAGGAACCATAAAAAGGACTAGTCAGGAATAAAAAAATACAATATCTGAAAGAAATAATACACTGAAAGGAATAAACCATAGGTTAGATGAAGCAGAGGACTGAATCAGTGATTTGGAAGACAAGGTAGGAAAAAAAACACTCAAGCAGAGCATCAAAAAGAAATTTTGAAAATGAGGAGAGCTAATGAAACATCTTGGACAACACGAAACATAACAACACCTGCATCATGGGAATACCAGAAGGAGAACAGAATGTGCAAAGATTGAGAATCTATTTGAAAAAATAATGACCGAAAACTTTCCAAATCTTATGAAAGAAAAAGACACACAAGCCAAGGAAGTCCAGAGAGTCCCAAACAATTTGGACCCAAAGAGGCCTACACTGAAACACATAAAAACTGAGAAGTCAAGGCTTAAAGACAAGAAGAGAATCCTAAAAAAAAAACAAGAGAAAAGCAGGTAGTTACCTACAACGGAGCACCAATTAGACTGTCGTCTGATTTCTCAACAGAAGCATTTCAGGCCAGAAGTGAGTAGCATGAAATATTCAAAGTAATGAAAAGCAAGGACCTAAAACCAAGGCTACTTTACCCAGTAAGGCTATCATTTAAAAATCAAAGGAGAAATAAGGAGCTTCCCAGACAAGAAAGAGCTAAAGGAGTTTGTTAACAACAAACCAGTACCACAACAAATGTTAAAGGGCTTGGTTTAAGAAGAAGAAAAAAATAGAAAGAAAAAGAGAGGAAAATAGTCTAATAATAAAAGAGCACTACATACACATATATCAATAATCACCTTAAGTGTAAATGGCTTAAACGCTCCAACCAAAAGACATAGGATAAGAAAACAAGACCCATATATATGCTGCCTCCCAGAGATCCATTCCAGATCAAAAGAAATACACAGATAAAAAGTAAAGGGATGGGGGAAGATAATTTATGCAAATGGAAAGGAAGGAAAAGCTGTGGTAGCAGTACTTATATCTGACAAAATAGACTTTAAAACCAAAACTGTAGTAAGAGACAAAGAAGGACACTACATAATGATAAAGGGAACAATCCAACAAGAGGATATAACCCTAATAAACATTTACACACTCAACATGGGAACATGTGAAGCAGATCTTGATGGACATAAAGGGAGAGATCGACAGAAATGCAGTTATAGTCAGAAATGTTCCAGTGAAGTCAATGTCCCATTGACTTCACTGGATAGATCTTCCAGGAAGAAAATCAACAAGGAGAGAGCAGCCTTAAATGACACACTAGGTCAAATGAATTTAATTGATATACTCACAGCATTTCACCACAAAGCAACAGAATAGACATACTTTTCAAGTGGACATGGAACGTTTTCTAGTATAGACTACATGGTAGGACACAACAAAGTTTCAATAAATTTAAGAACAGTGAAATCATATCAAAATAAAATTCCTTGCGATAGGCACTTTATGATTGCTGATCTTTGTTAATGACATTTATCTTTATGAATTGATTGAGTTTAATAGGGACAAAGGCTAAAACAGTATTACCATTATCTTGCTTTTCTTCATGAAGAGAAATGTCAGTTTCAAAATAAAGATGAGGTATTTTTTACAGATTTATAATCCCTTTACATTGTATTATAAAATCATATGTTTTTAAAGATCAGCCTAGTTTTTTAAATGTCTTGATTAATAAAAGCATGAAGAATATATTCACTTTTATTGAAAGATACTTAAAACTGTTTCTATCTATCTTTTGAAAATCAATTTTGGACTCCAATATGAATTTGGGTACATTTATTATTTGAGGAATCCAGGGAAAATAAAATACTGAGGCCATGTTGTGGGGATCCACTTAGAAGGAATTAATATCCTCACCTTTTACCCCTACTTCTCTGATCAGCCGTGGTATCCAATCCCATAATTGCAGCATTCCCTATCACCTTTAAGTCTTTTTTTTTTCCAATTTTTTTATTTAATTATTTTTCAAGTACAGTTTTCTGTCTATTACTCCCATCCCGTCCCACCCCCCATCCTCCCCCCTCCCTCCCATTTCCACCCTTCTCAGTTGTTGTCCATGTATCCTTTATATAGGTTCCTCTAAATCCCTCCCTTATTTCCCCTGAAATTCCCTCCCCTCTCCCCTCCGGTCACTGTCAGCCTGTTCTCTATTTCAGTGTCTTTGGTTATATTTTGCTTGCTTGTTTGCTTTGTTGTTTAGCTTCCTGTTAGAGGTGAGATCATATGGTATTTGTCCTTCAACACCTGGCTTATTTCACTCAGCATAATGCTTTCCAGTTCCATCCATGTTGTTGCAAAAGGTAGGAGCTCCTTCTTTCTTTCTGCAGCATAAAATTCCATTGTGTATATGTACCATAGTTTTTTGATCCATTCATTTACTGACGGGCACCTAGGTTGCTTCCAACTCTTGGCTATTGTAAATTGTGCTGCTATGAACATTGGGGTGCATAGGTTCTTTGGGATTGGTGTTTTAGGGTTCTTAGGATACAATCCCAGCAGTGGAATTGCTGGGTCAAAAGGCAAGTCCAATTTTAGTTTTCTGAGAAAATTCCATACTGTTTTCCATAATGGTTGTACCAGTCTGCAATCCCACCAACAGTGGACCAGAGTCCCCTTTTCCCCACACCCTCTCCAACATTTGTTGTTTATTGCTTTGTTTATGATAGCCATTCTCACCGGTGTAAAGTGGTATCTCATTGTAGTTTTAATTTGCATCTCTCTGATAGCTAGTGATATTGAGCATCTTTTCATGTGTCTCTGGATCCTCTGTATGTCCTCCTTGCAGAAGTGTCTGTTCAAGTCCTTTCCCCATTTTTTAATTGGGTTAGTTGTCTTCTTAGAGTGAAGTCGTGTGAGTTCTTTGTATATTTTGGAGATTAAACCTTTGTCTGAGGTATCATTGGCAAATATGTTTTCCCATACAGTTGGTTGTCTTTTTATTTTAATGCTGTTTTCTTTAGCTGCGCAGAAGCTTTTTATTTTGATGAGATCCCATTTGTTTATTCTTTCCTTTATAGTCCTTGCTCTAGGGGACATATCAGTAAAAATGTTGCTGCGTGAAATATCTGAGATTTTCCTGCCAATGTTCTCCTCTAGGACTTTAATGGTGTCATGGCTTATATTTAAGTCTTTTATCCACCTTGAATTTATTTTGGTGTATGATGTAAGTTGGTGCTCGAGTTTCATTTTTTTGCATGTAGCTGTCCAGTTCTCCCAACACCATTTGTTGAAGAGGCTATCTTTACCCCATTTTATGATACTGCCCCCTTTGTCGAATATTAATTGACTGTAGAGATTTGGGTTTATTTCTGGGCTCTCTATTCTGTTCCATTGGTCTATGTGCCTGTTTTTATGCCAGTACCAGGCTGTTTTGATTACAGTGGCCTTGTAATACAGTTTGATATCAGGTATTGTGATCCCTCCTACTTTGTTCTTCTTTCTTAACATTGCAGCTGCTATTCAGGGTCTTTTATGGTTCCATATAAATTTTTGAAGTGTTTGTTCTATGTCTGTGAAAACCTTTAAGTCTTAAGCAAAGCACATTTGCCTATCTAAACTTGCTTGTCCGTCAAGCTCTCTGAGGTTGGATGAGATAAAGAAGGTTTTTTGTTGTTGTTGTTTTGTTTTTTAAATACTTTTTCTGGTAGTTGAGAGCAAGCAAGAACCTGGAATATCTTTCCTTCCAGGTTCTGCAAGCTGCAAATGTAATCAGGGAAGGTGACAAGTCGATAAAAGAGTTCAAAAGAGAACAGAGGACCTCTGGGAGAGAGCTTAATGCTTTTCTAAGAACAAATACTGGATCGCTGTAGCCTGTACTGGTTTGCAACATTTCTTAAGCTGCTATTATATGTAGACTCATATCCACATTTCTGATTATATGTCCATTTCTGTTTATCCTGTCTATGTTATAGATGTTTCTCATAACAAGGAGAGAAAGAAACAAATGGACATAGACACTGTGACTTGCATAGAAGAGTAGGATCTTTCATCTTGGGACCGACTTTCTAGAAGCTATGTTGCTGAAGCACCATTCTGACTTGAGGGAGCTGAATCTCTCATTGTTTGTTAATGACCAAAAGATATGACCAAATATACTTTTCATTTGTGTGAGGAACACTCAAAATTAATGCATAAATCCAAAATTATTCTATCAAGAACACGGTCTAGTGTTCTGGGAAAGTTAAATATTGTTATAATGTCAAAACAATGAGAATACCATTGTTTGGTTTGATTTTCCTGCTGATGGGTAACTTACCAGGTTTTTTCAGGCTGTTTTTCACAAGCATATGCTTTTCATTTGCATCAGAAGTTCCCTCATTAAGATGCTCATGTCCAGCATTTGCTGCAGCTGGTGTTGAGCAACAGACCCACTGACTAACTGCATGAATAAGGCTTCACTCAGGCAGAAAGAGTTTCCTTTATTTTATTTTTTTGCTTTTGTGACTTAAAGAGGGAAACAGTGATACACACTTATGTTCCTGATGATTTGAAATTGAAGCACGTAACGCAGAGAGAAGCTGAGTATGAGAACAGAGAGAAATGGTCTATAAAACATTAAAGAATCAAAGGAAAATGTCAGCATGAAGTAGATTGAGAAAAAAGAAAAAAAGGAGACAAGTAGGAAGAAGAAGCTGTGAAGAAGAGAGAAAGCAACCTGCCTTTAGCAGCAGAGGGCAAAAATGGTGGGGGCAGTGGGTGGTGCAGACAGGAGGGAGGCAGAGGACTTAGAGCAATCAGGCAGAGGCTTAGGGCAACAGACCATTCTTCTATTTTAATGGCCCACTGAGCAAATAGTTCATTGAATTAGACTTGCAAAATGAACACCACATCTCATATCATAATAAGGAAGAAAATGTATTAAAACTAAGACTAGATCATGAGATTAAAGGAGAAATATTTGAGATTATAAAGCTCTAGATAGCTCAGAGAGACACAGCAAGAATCAGTGTTTCCTGACTTTATCACTTTCAAAACTTGCCCATATGAAGTTAGGATGGTAAATGTGTTATTTCCTAACAAATGTGGGGAAGTTATTTACCATCTTCAGTTCCTGAACACAGATGGTCATAGATCACACAGCAGGCATTACAGGAACATGACATAAGAGGTACCTGCATAGCTCAGTTTGAGGAACCTAATGGGCAGCTCATTTCAAAACACCAAATTACTTGAAGTCATTCCATTCTCAGCACTTTGCTACTCTGGTGCATGACATATTTCCCTTTGCTGTAATCAGGAATTGGTGGACAGACTATTAGAATAAAGTACTAAGTAACAGGGAAAGGGAGGGAGGAAAAAAGGAGGAAGCCAGTTACAAAAGTGCACAAAGCACCTTAGGACTTGGGAAGAGTTCCAGGTGTTAAACGTTTTCCTTCTTTTCTTGACCTGGATTAGATCATTGCCACTATTCTTTTCTTAATTTATATGTTATAGGAAAACCGAGGAAGTTACTGCTCAAGTGTCTCAACCAAGGTTATCTCTCCTAACCCCTAAGAGATATTTGGCAATCTGAAAACATTTTTTAATTGTCTCATTCAGACAGTGGTGCTACTAGCATCTATTGAGCAGAGGCCAGGGATGCAGCTAAACATCCAAAAATGCGCAGGACAGCCTCTACCACAAAGAATTATCTGGACTAAAATGCCAAGGTTGAGAAACACAGTCCTAAAAATGTATACATCAGCACACATTCAGTGAGTATGTTCAAGGCAGTGTGCCAGTTGCGTGGGTGCAAAGATGAGAAGCTCACAATCCTTTCCTTTAAGAATTTGCCACTTTCGGGCCCTGGCTGGCGTAGCTCAGTGGACTGAGCGCGGGCCTGCGAACCAGACGATCGCGGTCCGATTCCCAGTCAGGGCACATGCCTGGGTTGCAAACCGGTTCCTTGCAGGGTAACTACCAGCAGGGGATGCACAAAAGGCAACCATACATTGATGTTTCTCTCCCTCTCTCCTTCCCCTCTAAAAATAAATAAATAAATAAAATCTTAAAAAAAAAAAGAATTTGCCACTTTCAACAAGAATGACATCACATATGATATAAACATTCGGAGCAAAGAGATTATTCCCAGGTGTGCCATAAAAGAAGGATTTGGGAAATGTCAGTATTTAAAGGAACCAGCCCTGGCTTGTGTAGCTCAGTGGATTGAGCGCGGGCCTGTGAACCAGATGATCGTGGTTCGATTCCCAGTCAGGGCACATGCCTGGGTTACAGGCCAGTTCCCAGTGGGGGACACACTACAGGCAACCATACATTGATATTTCTCATCCTCTCTCCTTTCCTTCCCCTCTAAAAATAAATGAATAAAATCTTTAAAAAAATAAATAAAGGAACCAGTGGTAGATATGAAAGGAGGAGGGGTGTGCGCTCTCTGAAGGAAAGAAAGAAAGAAGAAACTGGGCAGAACAGGAAGCAGAGCCATGGACAGGATCAAAAAAAAAGTGGAGTGGAAAAAAGGAATGTTGGAAGGACAGTTGGGGTCAGACCTCATACACTGAGGCTGAGAATGTTTTGTTGGTGCGTGTTCCTCTTTTTTGTTACTGCGTCTTACAAAAATCTAATCCATTATCATTTTTTAAGAGGACTGCCATAATCAGAGATCTGAAGTTAAAGGGTTTTCCTAGTAGAAGTGTGTGAGTGGTGACCTTTAAAAGTCTCCATGTCTTCACTGCTCCCTGCACCACACCAGCCTGTCACCTAGTGAAAGACTGAGTGCCTGCTCTGCTCACGGCCTTGAATCTGACAGTTCTCCCTGGCCCGGCCTGTAAACCTCAGGCTGCCTTTCCCAGACACTGATCTTGCTGCTTATCTTCCATTTCCTTCCTTTCTTCACTGTTAGCACTTGATTTTTATTACCATTTTTTTGAGTCATGATTCTAGGTCCTCTTAATGGCAGAATTTGTTTCAAGACCCCAGTGGTTCTCATGCATTAACACCAGACTCACTTGGGGATGATGGTGGTGGGGAGAAAGGAGGGAGGGATTACCAAGGGGTGAGAAATATGTTGACTGTGGTGATAGTTTTATGGTGTGTGCTTGTGTCAGAACTTACCAAAGTGTACATTTAAATACATGCAACTTACTGTATGTCCATTATATTTCAACAAACCTGTTTAAAAGAAGAATCAAGTGGAGGGCTTGAGATTTTTGCATTTCTAGCACTCTGAGAGAAGCACTACTTTATACTGACCTTGGATAAACCAATTTTCTTCTCCTTTCTGAATGATTTCCAGATTTTTTGGTCAGAATCCCTCTTGAAGGGCTATTGGGCACATTCTGACCTTATTTCATCAAGTTCTATTTATCATTGCAGCCTGGCTTCTGGCTTCTACCACTCTAACAAAATTGCTTGTTCAAGGATCATAGATGATAATGATAATTAGCATTTATATAGTTCTTGTCTGCCAGTTTTGTTCTAAATAGTTTACCTGTATATTAACTCATGAATCCTCAGAACAAGCCAATGAGATAGATACTATTATATTTTTCATTTTAAGTTGAGAAAAACTAAAATACAGGGAAGTTAACCAATTGGCCCAGGTCACATAGCTAGTTAGTGATGGAGTCAGGACTTGAATCCAAGCAGTCTGGCTCCAGGGTCATGTTTTTAGCCACGACTTGTCTTAATTACACTATCAAAGCCTCTTTTAACTTGCCACTGAGAAAGAGAAACGAACAGGCCCTTATATTCTGAATGAAGTGCCCTGGCGCTCATGGCTAGGTCATGTTATTTCTTCTATTAGATATAAACAGCTCCAGAAAACAACGACCTCAGCCAAGATGACCCTTAGATTGTGGCAAATGAGCCAAAGTAAGGCCACTTCATGATTTTATCTAAGAATAGACAAAAGCATGGTCCCTGTGTTACCAGACAAAAGTGGGGTCTGACTGCTCGCCGTGAAACACAGGCATAAAACAAAGGTTGGTGGGGAAGGAAAAAGGGCTTTATTAAAATGTTGCACAATTGTGTGTGTGTGTGTGGGGGGGGATTCTCCAGCTCCAGGCTCTTTTCTTCTGCAAAACATAGACACACCCATTTATTCCCCAAAAGACTAAAACCCAAGTCCAAGCCCAGAGATCTCCCTCCATTCTTATCTATCCAGCAGCTAAGAGCAAAAGGCTGCTTAGCAGATGGCTCTCCAGCTCCAGGCTCCCTCCCTGGAGTGCACACTTGTGGGGCCAGAGCTTGCCAATGCCATACCATAGCTGTTTTCCACTCTGGGGGCCTGGGGCTGCTGCCAATTGCTGCAGCTCATTGTGCAGGGGCTCCATCTCTGGGGCCTGGTACCCAAGGCTGCCATAGCTCCCGCTGCGGCTGGCAATTGCTCTCCTCTGTGTGTCCTTGTGCTGATCTCAGAGGAAGAGAAGGAGTGTGGTCTGGGACCATCTGTGCAGTGCAGAGCTGCAGCGTCCCACAGGGCTCTGCCAGGGCACACATCCCCTAGGAGTGGCCCAGTACATGGGACAGCCTCCAAGAGCTGCCCTCCTGACTGAGCAAGCAAAAGGAAGGAGAAGGGCCAAATCTCTGCCCTCCCTCCATTTAAAAATCTGGGTCCAAAATTCCATGCACTCCAGAAGCATCTGGCTTCCCTAGCCAATCAGTTCTTTTGCCAGGCTTGACTAGCAAGTCTGCACCTTCCCTTGCTTCCATGTTCTGGAAGAGAGTAGGAGGGATTTTCCTCCATCAATCACTCCCACTGCCATTGCACAAACTCCATGCAGAGTTTCCTCCTACCCCATCTCCACCTGGGGCAGGAAATTTACCATTATGCATGGTGCTGACTTGATTGCCAGGGCAATATGATGCTTCTACACAAATTGTTTACCCTTTACTCAGGGGAAGGGTGATCTATCACACCCTGGCTCCAGGTTCAGTCCTGCCACCTCTGGTGTTTCCTGCAACCCCTCCTTCAGTTCTGGGGAGCAGTGTCTCCCAAGTTGCCTCAGGACACCTCCACTCTTCCCAGCAATTCGCTCCTCCCAGCGATCCACTCCAGAATTCTCTGTATCACCTGTGCCCCCACAAAACACCAAGCACCTCCTTTTTCAGCCAAAGTGAGTGACTGCTTCTTCTTTACCAATTATAACTTTATTCTTTTTTCCAATTCTCCCTCCATTCATCGAGATACCCAATCATAGAACTGTCCCTGATCCCTGAGAGCAACCACTTCACAGTGAACCTCTGCTTCTTTAGACTCCCCCCAAATCACTCAATCAAATCTTATGGTGGGTTTTAACGCTATCTTTTTTCTTTTAAGTATATTTTATTCACCATGCTACCACAGTTGTCCCAATTTTTACCCCCTTTATCCCCCTCCTTCCTGCACCCCACCAACCTCCAGCTTTCCCCCACCGCCCACTTAGTTCATGTCCATGGACTGTATACACAAGTTCGCTGGCTTCTCCATTTCCTATACAATTCTTTACCTCCCCCTGTCTATCTTGTGCTTACCTATTATGCTTCTTAATCTCTGTACCATTTCCCCCCACTCTCCCCCTTCCCCTTCCCACTGACAATCCTCCATGAGATCTCCATTTCCGTGATTCTGTTTCTGTTTTAGTTGTCTGCCCAGTTCCTGTTTTTGTTTTTTTAGGTTCAGTTGTTGATAGTTGTAAGCTTATTGTAATTTTACTGTTCATATTTTTGATCATCTTCTATTTCCCAGACAAGTCCCTCTAACATTTCATATAATAAGGGCTTGGTGATGATAAATTCCTTTAACCTGAACCTATCTGGGAAGCACTGTATCTGTCCCTCCGTTCCAAATGATAGCTTTGCTGGATAGAATAATCCTGGATGTAGGTCCANCTGCCCAGTTCCTGTTTTTGTTTTTTTAGGTTCAGTTGTTGATAGTTGTAAGCTTATTGTCATTTTACTGTTCATATTTTTGATCATCTCCTATTTCCCAGACAAGTCCCTCTAACATTTCATATAATAAGGGCTTGGTGATGATAAATTCCTTTAACCTGAACCTATCTGGGAAGCACTGTATCTGTCCCTCCGTTCCAAATGATAGCTTTGCTGGATAGAATAATCCTGGATGTAGGTCCATGCCTTTCACGATTTTGAATACTTCTTTCCAGCTCTGCCCCCCATTGCTTGTAAGATTTCCTCTGAGAAATCAGCTGATAGCCTTATGGGCACTCCTTTGTAGGTAACCTTCTCCTTATCTCTTGCTGCTTTTAAGATTCTCTCCTTATCTTTAATCTTGGGTAACTTAATTATGATGTGTCTTGGTATATTCCTCCCTGGGTCCAATTTTCTTGGGACCCTCTGGGCCTCCTGGTTGTCCTGGAAGTCTATTTCCTTCACCAGATTGGAAGTTCTCCTTCATCATTTGTTCAAATAAGTTTTAAATTTCTTGCTCTTGTTCTTCTCCTTCTGAAACCCCTATAATTGAGATGCTGGAACATGTAAAGTTGTTCCAGAGCTTTCTCAGACTCTCCTCATTTTTTTGAATTCTTGATTCTCCATTCTGTTCTGGTTGGATGTTCATTTCTTCATCCTGCTTCAAATCCTTGGTTTTGGTCCCAGTTTCCTTCCCTTCACTTTTGGTTCCCTGTATATTTTCACTTTGTATATCCTTCACTTCTTCCTTTATTTAGTGACTGAGCTCAGTTGTTTCTGTGAGCATCCTGATTACCAGTGTTTTGAACTCTGCATTAGATAAGCTGGCTATCTCCTCATCACTTAATTCTTTTTCTGGAGTTTTGACCTGTTCTTTCATTTGGGTCATATTTGTTTGTCTTGGTGTACCTGTTATGTTGTAAGGGGTGGAGCCTTAGGTATTCACCAGGGGAGGCTAACCCTCTTTGCTGTGTTGTGGAGCCATCTGTCAGGGGGAGGTCAGAGAGGGAACGATGCCACTTGCTAGCTCTGCTCTAGCCCCACTTTTCATCATTCCCCTCACTTCCCACAAGCAGATTGTGGCCTCTCAGATGCTGAGGCATGGGTAGGTGGTTTTGTGTATGTTCTAGGACCCTGTGGGCCTTTCAACATACTCCCTTGTGAGTCTGAGAGTTTCTCCTACTGTCACAACTCCAGGAGATTTTTACATCCAGAGGTTATGAGTCTTTAGTCCCCCACACTGAAACCCTGGCTTCTATGTCTGTCTTGCTTCCTAATTGTCCTTCCCAGCTTATTAACCCAAAAATGTGGGACCAACTGGTCCATCAGCCACCTCTTTGCCTGTGTGTCCTCTCTGCCCTGACTGCCTGTCTCTGTCCCTAATACCAGTCTGGATGCATGTTTCTAACAACTCCTTGGTTGTTAGACTTCCATGAAGTTCTGTCAGTTATGGTCATTTTTTGTTTTTAAATTTGTTGTTGTCCTTCTTTAGGTTGTACAAGGAAGTGAAGCATTTCCACCCATGCCTCCATTTTGGCTGGAACTCCTGGGCTGCTTTCTCCAAATCCTTAGCATATCAGTACATGAGATCCATGTACTATCTAACACTACCTTACTAGACACCCTGAGGTTCCCTTTGATGTGTGCCTTCACACCTGCAAGAAGTAATATGCTGAACTTGTTCAACTACTAGTAGGTCCCTGGCAGGCTTTGGCTGAAGTGCATTGGTATCCTTGTGGTATGTGTGACTCCCCATTCCTTGAAATCTTCTTCCTTAGCTTCTAGATACCATTCGTTGTCTTCTGATTTCCCTCCTTTTTTTTGTTTTGATGACTTCCGATGATTTTCTCCTCTTGGTATTCATGTCCTTGTTGTAATCCCTTCTTCTTGAGTGTGGGCTGGACCTGATAACTTCCTTCAGATGAGGAGAATACACCAAAAACAGTAGGATATTCCTTATGAGATTAGGTTATAAAAACACTAGCTTTCATCTTGTTGGCCCTCTCTTGCTCTATCGTTTGCTCACTTTGATGGAGCCAGTTGCCGTATTGTGAGCTGCTGTGTGGAGAAGCCCACAGGAAGTGGGGTTTGCATGGAGAAACCTAAATAAAAGTGTCAAGGAACTAAGGTAGGCCTGCAAGACATAACCAGTGAGGAACTGAGTCCTGCCAACAACCACTTGAGTTGCTTTGGAGCTGGATCCTTATCTAGTCAGCCTTGAGAGTACTGCCATATTCCTTGATTACAGCGTAAAGGAGACTTTGAAGAGAAGTATCTAGCTAAGTCATTCCTTAAAGTAGTAAATTTTTATGGTCTTTAAATTTTGAAATAATTTGTTATACAGCTATGATAACTATTATAGACTTCCACGATATAAAGATTAATTATTCTACAGCATAGAACTTACGTCACTGGCATAGACTCCTATATGGTTGGCCACTGCCTCTAGAATAAAGGTTTCCAGCCCAATCAAAGCTTTGACATAACTTTTGCTTTAGCCACAATAAACCCCTCGTAGGTCCCAGGACACACTAAGTGATTTTGTACTGTTTCCTTCACCCAAAGTGGTTTAGACATTCTGTGAGTTCTCCTTAAGAATGCCCATATTAGAATTAATTTTTCTTCCTCTGGAGTCTCAAAGCCCAAAGAAACAGGTATGAATGGAGGCAGGAAAAGTAGAGAAAGCACATAGAAATGAGGAAATAAAGAACAGTAAATATAATAACACAAGAGACAGCAATTGGAAGAATGATAACATAAATTCATTGGCTCCAAAGAGAAAGGACTCTGCACTGAGCAAAATGCAGACTCGCTATGATGGAAGACATTCTTTGTAAGTGAATCAGTGTAATTCTTAGGTTGGGAGTTTCATTTGTAGCTATGGGGAATGATGGTAGAAGTGTTAGGTGGAAGCTTGCTGTTTCTATTTTTGGCCAATCAACATAAGCAGCCTGAGGCATAAGCAGATGCCTAGGGCTCTGCTGCTGTGGATGCCCATCATGAAATAGCCTCTGGGTACACTTACAGATATTATTTTTAGATGTCACTTCTGGCTCTCAGAACTTTTGGTTATCAGAGTTACTTCACTCTTCACCCATAAATTAGGTTTCTTCCCAGTGGAATGTCAGAGATTCTATGATGAAACAAGATCAACTTGGCTCAGAATTGCTATTAAATCTTTTGAGAATCTTGTTTTTATTTTTCCTTTTAGGGGTAGCCATTTTGTCTAAGAAAGTTTATAAGGAAAAATGTTTTCTAAAGGCAGCCAAGCTGAGAAATATTTAACAGTATGCAAATCTGGCAGGCAGCTCTCAGACTAAAATAAAAGGGAGGGGGGCTGTCCTACTCTTATGAAAAGGATATGTATTAAAATGCAGTCATTAACTGGTGGAGTGTTCTAGAATTGACAATTACCTACCAGAAATTTGGGTTAAGTTTCTCTGGGGGTATAACAAAGCTTTACGTACTCATGGGAAGCCAGAAAAGAGGAGGATTTGAAGTAGAACATGGAACTTAGCCGAGTAGAGCTGAGATGGGAAAAGAAATGCCTTCCTCTTTTTTACTCTGCTGGAAGGTGGGAAAGGGTGCTTGTGGCTGACACAGTAGAAGTTGTTAACTGTGGGAAAGTAGTCCCACCAGGGTTAGCCAGTGGCCATGCTTCGACACAAGTGGAAAGTCTAAGTAAATTTAAAAGAAACATCCTAATCAGTGTTCAGAGCTGTATGTAGGTAGTTGATTAGAAAGAGAATAAATTGAAGGAGAATAAAATACACAGTGTAGCTTGCTGTCACTGAACTATGGAGTTCTTAGGACCTGGGACAGGACTCAGCACTGATAATAAAATTTCTTACTTTGATTGTCTAAGGTCATAAAAAGACTTTTTATTATGAAAAGCATGCTAATATTTTATCTGGCTTATGATTTTCTAGAACTAATATATGTAACCTAAAGCTGTCATTTTTAACTCTTGTTCATGTAGCTTGTCTGTTTGCCTTTCTCTCTCTCTTCTCCTTCCCTCTCTTTCCTTATATTCTGGGGATTTCTTCAGGAATAAGGCAGTATATGAATTCAAGGAGCTGCCCAAGACCAGATGCTGGCAAGACTAGTCCCCTGAGATATTCACTGCTGAATATACCTGTGTATTAGCCAAGGGCAAACCAAACTTCCAAGATCTTCAGTTGCTGTAAGCTCTTCCAGCTACTTCAGCACTTCCACCCACACGGAACTCCCCCAACCTGGAGGGTCTAGCTCATTAAGCTTCTTACAACCCAGGCTGCCTCACTCACCATTAGAAGTCTGAGTCTCAAGATCACAATCATTTGCCAGGTTGTCCCAAATAGGCCCTCATCTGATCTCATCATCCACCCTTATATACCCTCTTAAATTCCAAAAGGTCCCTTTGAAATTCATAGAGCATTATGAACAAAGTCCCAAGGTACCTTTAACCTCTTGCCTGAATATTTCATTTCCCCTTCTTGCTCTAAATGGGGAACTGGCAAATATTTTGTGTGTAGGGATAAGAGTACATATTTTAGACATTGTGGGCCATCTAGTCTCTGTCTGAGCTACTTAACTTTGCCATGCTAGCACAAAAGCAGCCACAGGAAGTATACAAACAAGTGAGCATGGCTAGTTGCAGTAAAACTTTATTCACATAATCAGGGGTCGGCTTGGCCCAAGAGTGGTAGTTTTCTAACAGTGGCTGTAACAGAAAGCTGGCTGCCCCTAGGGGGATTCACTCTCCTCAGGTTTCAGGTGAAGGATATGTATACCCTCTTCAACCTTCCAGGTCAAGGCTGTCAATTACCAATTTCTCTGTTATGTTTTGCCAATCTCTCCTTATTTTTAGATGATTTGAACACCTGACTCACTTCGCTCTCAATGCTGTCATCATTCTTGGAGACTTCAGAATTTAATCAATGGTCCATCCAATACTCTGGCCTCTCAGTTCCTTAATGTTTTAGAGCCAATAATCTCGTATTCTACCTTGCCGCAGCCACCCATTCACAAAGCCATACCCCAGCTCTTGTTATCTCCAAGCACATTTTCAAGATCTCAATTTCAAATATCTCTTCTCCAAATTCTTATTCCCACCAACAATGCACAAGTGTTCCTCTTTTTTTTGTATTAACCAATCTAACAGATGTGAGGTAGTAACTTGCAGTTTTCATTTCCATTATTTTCCCTGATGATTTGATATTGAGCATCTTTTCACACACCTGTTGATCAATTGTATGTCTCTTTTGGAAAAGTGTTTAATTCCTCTGCCCATTTTAAAATGAAATTGCTTTTTATTTATTATTGAGTCATATTTTTATATATTTTGAATATCAACTGCTTATGAGATATTTGCAAATATTTTCTTCCACTTAGCAGGTTGCCTGTTCATTTTGTTTATGGTTCCTTTGCTGTGTCTTTTTGTTTTATGTAGCCATGCTTGCTTAGTTTTGCTTTTGTTTTCTTTGTTTCTAGTGTCAAATCCAAAAAAACATTGCCAAGGGTAATGTCAAGGATATTACCTCTTATGTTTCCTTCTAATAATTTTATTATTTTAGGTCTTATATTCAAGTTTTTAATACATTTTGAGTCCATTCTTATGTAAGGTATGAGATGGTCTAATTTCATTCTTTTGCATGTCACTATCCAGTTTTCTAAACACCATTTATTGAAGAGACTGTTATTTTTCCATTGTATATTTTTGGCATATCTCTACTAAATTAATTAAACAGCCTCTTTTGTTTTGTTTTTGTTTGTTTGTTTGGTAGAGCTGAGCCTCAGATGTCCAGAGCAGTAACCAACTCAATAATGCACATTATAGTCACTTCTACTCCTCCCATCTCTTCAGCATCTCCTCCTTCAATTCTACTTCTGAGGGCCATCTCCAAAGTAAACTATTGTGCTCAAATCCAGTTTAAGACATTAGCCCCCAACATTCTCCTACCAGCAATGTATGCTGTCCAGCTGATCCCTGTGGTGAGGAGCCTGTGCTATATGAATCTGCACTAAAGGAGGGAGGCCTTCAGACCCTGGATCTGTAAGTTCAGGTCAGACAAATATCTCGAGGGCAAATCTCAGGCCTCTGTGGGTGATAGCATGGGGCTCTGGCCTTCACTAAGTTCTAGACGTGTCCTTGTTTCTAAGAGGCTTAAAAATTTCTGGGATAACTTTAAATGTTCCAATATCTGAATCATAGGGGTGCCAGAAGAGTAAGAGCAAGAAATTGAAAATTTACTTTACAAAATAATGGAGAAAAACTTCTCCAATCTGGTGAAGAAAACAGACTTCCAGGAAGTCCATGAAGCCCAGAGAGTTCCAAAGAAATTCGACCAAAGGAGGAACACACCAAGACACATTATAATTAAGTTACCCACGATTAAAGATAAAGAGAGAATCTTGAAAGCAGCAAGAGACATTTCCAGGAAGAGGAAAGGAGACAGTTACCTACAAAGGAGTGCCCCTAAGGCTATCAGCTGATTTCTCAAGAAAAAACCTTACAAGCAAGAAGGGGCTGGAAAGGAGCATTCAAAGTCATGAAAGGCAAGGACCTACATCCAAGATTGCTCTACCCAGCAAAGCTATCATTTAGAATGGAGGGGCAGATAAAGTTCTTTCCACATAAAGTCAAAGGAGTTCACCATCACCAAGCCCTTATTACATGAAGTGTTAAAGGGACTTATCTAAGAAATAGAAGAAGATCAAAAACTATGAACAGTAAAATGGCAACAAACTTATAAGTATCAACAACTGAACCTAAAAAACAAAAATTAAGCAAACTACTAGAATAGGAACAGAATCACAGAAATGGAGATCACATGAAGGGTTATCAGTGGGGAGGGGGAGGGGAAGAATGCAGAGGGGAGAAGGTACAGGGAGTAAGAAGCATAATTGGTAGGTGTAAAATAGATAGGGGGAGGTTCAGAATAGTGTAGGAAACAGAGAAGCCAAAGAACTCATATGCACAACCCATGGACATGATCTAAGGTCGGGGGTGAATCCTGAAGGGTGGGGGGTGTTGGGTGGAGGGGAATAAAGCAGAGAAAAAAATGGGACAACTGTAATAGCATAATCAATAAAATATACTTAAAAATGAAAAAAACTCAGTGATGACTCTTTTTCTCAGGTGGTCATTTCAAATTTAGCTGCTTGTTTTAGGCACCAGTTAGGAAAAATTGTGTACTGATTAGAAGAGTTTAAAACTTCTCCCTCCTCTACCACACGATCTCACTGATATGTAGAACTAAGTGAACAAAATAAACTGATGAACACAATAGAACCAGAGGCACAAGGAACAGACTGACACATCTCAGAAGGGAGGGGGTGGGGGGACTGCCTCCACCCAAATAACATATGTGCATAGCCCATGGACACAGATAACAATGTGGTGAAGGCATGGAGGGGTGGGGGTTGGGTGGAGGAGGGCAAAGAGGGGGAATGTGGGATATCTGTAATAGTGTCAACAATAAAACAAAACATTCCCTTTCCTGTCTAGAATCGAAAGTGTATCCCCAGCCTTCCCAGTCCTATTCCAGATAGACTATTTTTCATAATCCCTATCTTTAAATAATTTTGACTTGAATTTGATGTGAATAAGGCACTGCATATTCATGCATTGGTTTATTGCTTTCATGCTAAAGTTGCTGTTTCATTTACATGATTTCAACTTGAAATGGGAAGTTTCTGAAAGACAGGATAAGACTGTGTAAATCTATTTGATATGCAGTAGTTAGGTTCCACATATATGCATATGTGTGTGTATAATTGTAGAAGGTATCCAGCCATGAAATATGAAAAATGGAGACATTTACTGAAGAAGATGCAAGATACAAGAAACATGGTACACAGGACAATGACACCTCAGTCCCCTTCAAAGTAGTCACCTTGGGACCTCACACAGTTCTCCCAATTGCCATGACCTGCCCCATCATATTTTTCTTAATTTAATTGATGATCTAAAATCTCTTCCCTTTCAAAGGCAACTTTACTTTAGGGAAAAGCCAGAAGTCGTAGGGTGCCAAGTCTGGGCTGCAGGGGTCAGAGTCACCTGAGTGATTTGATGTTTTGCCAAAAAACCGTGCATGAGATGTGATGCATGAGCAGGCGTGTTGTTGTGATGAAGCTACCAGTCATCAGTTGCCAATAGCTGTGGCCTTCTGAATCACCCAAATAGATTCCATGCAAGAATGTTCAAGCATAACACAAAATGTGATGCAGATTCATTGCTCTACTCACTCAGTCATTTTGAATGTGGTGCCCACACAGTACACATACATGCTCATTAATGACATCTACCACCTCACTGACTAATACAGTGAAGTCATCAGTGTTCACATATGGGCATTCCAGTCCACTCTCCTTGGCTGCCAAGTTACATCCATGTCATACAAACTGTTCTTGTTATATTAATAATGGCTGGACTTTTCCTGGACAGATTTTTTTTTTGCTAATAGGAAGTGTTTCTTTCCTCTCCTCTCTTGAGGATAATTTTTCCTCTGCTCATTCAGTTATGACTATGCTTAAATATATCACACATGGAAAAGAAATATTTTAAAGTTCTATGTGACTTTTCTGACCTAAATCAGTTCAGAACTATCATTTGGAGAAATGTCCGAAAGTATTAACAGACCTAATTTTCCAGAGGTCAGAACGTGGCCGAAAGAGGAATGACATGGGGGACATTTGGTTAGTGGCTTCTCAGGCTTTGGTGGGAAAATGGAGCACATCATATACAGAGATGACAAAGAGGTGCCCGTCTTCCTACACTTCATCTTAGCTCACATACTATAAAAGTGCCAACTTTTATTAGATTTCTAATGGATTGTTATTAGTTCAAGTAAGGGGGTGTCCCTTTTCATGATCTTTCTTTCAGAGAGTACATTTATTTTCTTCCTAAGTAATTCCACTTCCTTGTAAGAATGAAAGCAGTGTATCTCCTGACCAAATGAAATCAGTAAAGAATCAGAATCCCCTAGGCATTCCAAAGCCTCCCCAACTGAAAGAATCCCTTCTGATAACAGACAATAATTGTACAAATTACAAGCAGAAGCCTCTGTTCTCACTCTGAGCTTCTTCTCATGTCTTTGAGATGTCACAGTGAGTTGTGAGAAGTGAGAATAGCACTGAGCATCATATCCACATGGTCTTTTTGTCCATTTACAAGCCCTGATTCTCTAAACTAAAAATGCTATGCAGCTGTCAGGAATGTGTTTTCCTTATTATACAACAGCCCGATTGGGATAATAAAAAGAGAACTATGAAAAGTACTGTTTATGTGTTTGCTTTTTTCCTAATTTAATAATACAATTTTATTATTTAGCAGCCATATATGTATAATAAATATGAGATTCATTTATTAATCATATGAGAATATGCTCTTGGGCTTTTCTTAGCTTTGGGTGCTGCTTACATTAAAAAACAATAGAGACTGAGTCAATAAAAAGGCACTGTATGTTATTATTATAAATGTCAGGTTAAATTAATGAAGTGAGTTTTTCTGACTGCACAAATGAGGAGAATCTCATTAGAGGTGAGAGGCTCTGTAGCCTTGCTGAGATTAGGTCCTATTTGTGCTGGATAGAATCTCTCATATGCAGAGCTGAAGTTTGGGGAAATAGAATTCCATAGTAGGTGTTTGAACAGATGAATGAATGAGGAAGGAATGAATGCATGAGAAAAACTGAGAAATGGGTGACATAGTTTTGTGGTGATCTGGCCAATTTTAGGACTTTCTTGAGTTACCCTGGGAATAAATGGCTTAGAGGGCTCTGTGTTCTGAGGCCATTGGCAATTAGGAAGATACTACCCAAGATACCTTATTGTCTTATTATTTTGTTAAAGGGAACTGCATTTAGTATGCTGTTAAAATGAAATCTAAGTAACCATTAAAGGAAACAGACTGATTAATTTTTTGCAATTTTGAAAATACAAACAATATGCATAATATTTTTCCTCTTGTATTCTTCATCATTTTAAAAAAGGATGAAATAAAATTCAAAAGAACAAGAGTTCAGTCATGAGCACTAACCTTCTCCCAAGCCATCATAGCACACTGGGAGCTATTCAGTGTGTGGTCCTACAATCCTATTATGTGTAGTTTTGGTAAGGTTGGCTCATGAATTCAAAGGGTCTATTTTTTGGAAATCACATTGGTCTGAAAGTTCAGTTCTTTAAAGATTAGTTCCCAATCCAAATTCAAATTTCTGTGCTGTCTTTTCTTGCCCTGCTAAAATAAATTTGACTTAAAGTGCATACATTCTCTTAGTTATATGTCAACGTTTAAAATATACTCTATTAAAAATGAAAAAAAGATTTTTAGTAACTAAATATTAAATAAGATATTTACATAGCAGCTATTAATAATAACCTCTGGATTTTTATTTATAAAACATGATATGAATTTTTAATTAAGTCTTGGTATCTTTTATCCCTGGTTCCATTATCTCCAACACTCCTGATTAAAATATTAAGAGTTTAAAAGTTATTTATACACATTCATAGTGAATTTTATGTATTCTGAGGCTTGGTTATTTGGGGAAAAGTGAATATTTAATATAAATTAAGTATTCATATTATTATGATTGAAACTCATCTTGAAAGACAGCACTTATTACTCATTTTTCGGTCAGGCCTCCCTAAGCTTCAGCCCTCACATTCACTGTGCCTCAGGGAACCGCGAGCTGTGGTCCATGGGCCAAGACTGGCTCTCAGTCCGTTTCTGTGTGCCATTTGAGGTAAGAACAATTTTTATTTTTTTAAATGGCTTAAAAAAATCCAAAGAATAATATTTTGTGAGGCACAGAACTTATATAAAATTCAAGTTTCCGTGTCCACAAATAAAGTTTTATTGGAACATATCCATGCTCATCCATTTATAGTAAATCTATTATCTATGGCTGCTTTTCCATTACAACAGCAGAGTTAAGTAATTGCAACAGAGACTATATGACCCACAAAGCCTGAAATATTTATTATTTGGCCCTGTCTGAAAGAAATTTGACCACTTCTGCTCTATTCTGTTTACTTGTTTCACATGGATAACCCTGCCCACTTCCCTTCATTTGCTAGCTCCTAGCAGTAGTTACCTCTGGCCTGACCTGACTCCTAACATCCTGTGAAATTTGTGTTCATAGTAAAAGTCCACACTGTGTTTTCATTTTGTCAACAATAAAAAAGCCATTCCAAAACAGATGGGCTACAACGTGGAACTTATAGGTGCCAGCCCTTAGAGATGGTCCCAGGGATCCTGGCTTTCACAACACTGTGTGGTCTCCTGTCACAATGTACTAGGGCTGGTGTGTGTGACCAGAATATGGTGAAGGTGACTGAGTGTCATTTCCAGGCTTTCATTATTAAGAATATTTTTTCATATTGATCTTTTTTCCCTCTCACTGTCAGATCTCTGGGCTTGGGAAAATCATGTTATAAGCAACTCCATGGAGAAGCCAATGTGGAGAGAAAGCCTACTGCCACTGTCATGTAAGTGGATTTGGAAGTGGGTCCACCAGCCCTACTCAAGAATTCAGAAACTGTAGCCTTAGCCAACAGTTTGTTTGCAGCCTCATCAGAGACCCTGAGCCAGACCACCCAGCTAAGCCATTCCCATCTTCCTGACTCTTAAGAGTAATTGTATGAGAAAACAAGAAAATGCTTGTTGTTTTAAGCAGCTAACTTTGGAATAATTTGTTATGCAACAATAGACAATCAATATGAAACTCAAAAAGCTTCATATTGTCCACCATAGCACTACATTTCCCTAACTCTTATATTTAGACTATTTATGCTCTTTTTTGAAATGTGATTCTCTTTCTCCTTTATGGTCATGCCTCATTGGTGGAACTTGATTTTTGAAAAATAATTTCTTGACTTTGAACTTTTGCTTCTCTCCTCAGACTAGAATCTAGCCTCCCTCCTTGGCTGTTGCACTCCCAGGGACTTTGTACTTCAGTGCCTATTCCTCGGTTCCCTCTGATTACAGAGTGGGAATCATTTCTCAGCTGTTAATGTCAAGGTCTCTCAACCAATATTTTAAATAGGAAAACAAGGAGAAAAAATCCCCAGTGAAAAATACTTGCTAAGTTTTTTTTGAATATTTTTGCAAAGATGATTGTCTTAACTTTAGCCTCTCATTTGAAGAAAATAAAAGATGTAAAAGAATTTAGAAGCAGGGAGAAAATTTAGAAATGGCATAATCTGACTACCTGGTTTATACGTGATAAAATGAGGCTCCTGAGGGTATGTGATGTTCCAGGGTCACTCAGGTAGTTACAGGTTCTTTAATGCCATGAAAGGCCATTTAAAGATAATAGATCTGTGAAAGGTAATTGAAGCTAAATTGGGCGTTTGTGGGCAGGTGAGGGTTGCCGAGTTTATCTGTGGAGTTCCCTGCCTGAGTGAGTCCTGGTTCAATTACCAGAGACTGGACACCGAATACAATGGACATTGGTGTGACTCAAGGTGGCTGGGTCAGAAAGCAGGTGCTAGATCAGAGCATCCAGCTTGTAGAACAGGACACAATGATCTTTTTTTCCCTATCGATTATTAATGCATTTTGATTCAATCGATCCGTACTTCTTCTTTTATGTAAACGTAGAAAATAAGTCCCAACTGAGTCTTGGGGGAAAATTCAAAGAGGCTGACAGAATGGCTAGGAACTAACTGGAAGTGTAGACAGTAAAAAGTTGGATATGAAATTTGTGGGGAGAGAAGTGAGAGAAAGTGCTAGTGTTTTACTTTGTGTACTCCCATGATTTGAATCTTTTACAATAGAAATGTATTTGGCATTTCTTATATAATTTTCACAAGGTTTTACACATTTTTACCAAAGAATGTAATCCCACTGGTCATAAATTGAGTTTACAGAAATTGAGTTTGAAAGTAAAATTTGAGATTGTGTTACATGTGCAAAACTCAGGTGCCTCTGTCAAACAACTAAGCACAAGTGGATTATAGGCAAGACAAAGCCAAAACAGCCTAGAAATAAAGACACATGCCTGGATAGAAGTGAAGGTCACGGGCAATGGATTCAGACACAATTGATCCCATGAGAAGAACTGGGGTTAAGTTATGGCTTTAGAGATTTGAATGAACTGAAACCAAGAGGTTCTTTATGGTAGAGCTATTCAGAGGAGGAAAGAAATTTAATAACAGATTATTCATGCAAACTGGGAATCTTTTCCCCTGGATATTTCACAAATGTAATTAAAAAGCACTTGTTTCTGATTGGTTAGGAAACCAATTGTAGTTCAGTTTGTGGGTTGATTTAGTCAACATCTCTATTTGTTAGTAGAGAAAAATACTCATAGCAACTTTCATAGTCACAGTCAACTTGACATCATTTCTAAAAAAAGTAAAGGTGGGTGAGGAATTTGAGTATTCTAAGAACTTAACTAAATCTCAGAAAGTCAACTCAAATCTAATTTTAGTATTTCTTATATTTCTTTATTATCAAACTATGGTTCAAGATCAGACCTTCAATTTTTTAACTGTTAAGACTTACCTATATTTCCTATTTTTTGTATAATAGACACAGTTTTGTGTAATTGAAAATATATAAAAACTACAAAGAAAAATGTGAATTCATGGAAAACTTATTACAGTAAAATCACACCATTTTGGACTTGTTTTAAGAAGAATTTTATTTTAAATGATTTTTAGTACATTAAGATCAATATTATGCATGATATAAACTAGGATAAAATAGCTTTTTAATAAATAAGAGTTATCTGATGCCAAAAAGTATGTAAGGTAAAGTTGTTATTACAAATATTTTAAACATTGTATCTTGATTAAGCTATTAATTTATACTAGTAGTAGGGGAAGACTTGTTTGGAAAGTCAGTTCCTGTCTACATTTAATTACAGTTTTCAAACAGAATCTGTGTTGTTTTATTGGTGGCAAAAAAGGCACCAGGTGTTAGACTTGGTGGAATCAGATAAGACCTTGGTCCAGCCACCTTGGTATTTGAATTCTGGCTAAGAAAAAAATTCAGACCCAAGACTCAAATTATAACAGAATATTTATTTGGAAAATCACAGAAGTAGAAGTGAACCATAGAAGAAATGGGCTCAGGAAACAAGTCACAGAAGCAGAAGGAGGGGTCATTGAGCCTAGAGAAGTAAGGAAGGCTTCCTGGAGGAGGGGGTGGGGAAAGGCAGAGGGATGCTCCCTAGAGAGAGCAGCACTGGGTCCTCTGTCTTCAGGATATTTATCTGGAAGTCTCAGTGGAGGATACCAGTAGAATATTTATCAGTTTTACAGGAGTGTCCTTTAGTGGTCATAGTCTCTGCTGATTGGTTGGTGACAGAAAAGGAGGTCATTAGTCAATGCAGCTGGTCCTGGTGTCAGCCATGGCCCCCCTCTCACTCCCCAACCTGCTTACCTGGTTTGCTGTTTTTCTGGGCCTGGAGCTGAAACACAAGTGAGGCCTAGATGTATCTGGTGTGGCTCAGAACCTCATTCTCCTGGGAACTTAATGCTTAAGGGTTATTCTCTGGCCTCCTTATTTATTCCCCCTTAAGGGGATCTAACCCACATGACTAGCAACATGCCAGGGGAGAAAAGGCCAGCTGAGGGTCCAAAGCAAATGAAAGGTCAGGGCATCTAAACTGCATGACCATCAATAAGCTCCTGGAGAAAATGTTACCCTGGAGGCAAGGTCCTTGTTTTTGCAGTTTTGCTTGTCACTGGGCACCAAGGGCTTTCTCCCTGGTGACCTTCTGTACCTGGCCCATTGTTCTTGCTGTGCTCATGTCTGTTTAGCTTCCTACTGCAGTTTTAGCTCCTCATCTTCTTTCTCTCTGTGAAGTGACAATCTTAGTTTCAGATTGCTAAGTGAAAACAGACCAACAGAAAGGAGGGAACCAAGAGCAAACACTGCATAACTTCTGGAAATGAGAGCAGTGAACCAAAAAGCAAGCAATTAAATATCAAGACTAGTTTTTACACATGATAAGTTATTTGGCATAACTGATTTGCTTTAAAATTTATCCCTTAAGGAGTATATTTATCACTCTGAAATGCTGATATCTTGGTCAAGGAAAGATGAAGTGTAAGGAGACTTAAGTTAATCCAAATATCATATAAAAATCCTGCTTATGAAGAAATGTTAGAAATTCTTAAAATAATGACTCTTTTCATTACAGACATTTTCAACCCCTTTTTTGTATTGTAATTTCTAGAAGTGATAATAACCTTCCTGTTTAATTTGCTTTCACTTATTTCCAAATATTAGCTCAGTAGCCATATTAATATTTGAGGATTAAACTATTATATAAATTGCAGAATTACAATTATTTAAAAATTAAATTTTGTCTGTAATACTTTTATATGTTTTCTGCCTTTTTATACTAATGAGCATGTATTACTTTTACAGTGAGAAAGACACTCCATGTTATAAGTTAGTAAACAAACAATTCAGAACCTTGTATCTTCCAGAGGAGGGAGTTCACTAGCTGTGCCACTCTGAAATCCTATCTGGAGAGAGATTTGGAGGAGGATTCTGTCCAGCTATCTCTCCAAAACTACAAGGTCTGGGAAGACCCTAGACTGGAGTGAGTCCCCCACCCCTTTTTAGAGTATGCCTGGGAAAGCCAGAGACCAGCCTGCATTTCTCAAAGACTCCAGGAGCCAGGAAGAGGAAAGAGCTGGTTAGATATTGTGTTCCCCTCCCCCATCTTCTCCCTTCCTATTCCCTTCCTCTTTCTTCTTAATAAGGAGATGAATGTAATTATTTTTTCACTAGGAAATTATTATAAGCAAAAAAATGTATGTGTGCATTCGTTCATTTGTTCATTCATTCATAGATTATTTTTGGAGAGGGAAACTTGGTGGTGGCTGGGGAGAAGAGAGAGACTTACTTTCCAGTGTATACCTTTTGGTAACTTTTCATTCATGTGTATGTAATACCTATCAAAAAACTCATTACCAAAGGAAAATTAGGTAGTCTATACATTCTTTTTCCTAAATGCTACTCCTAAGATATTTACATGGTTTGCTTCCCCATTTTATTCCAGTTCTGCTCAATTGCAGCCTTATCAGTGAAGCCTTCTGCCCATTTCCCCAACCTCTGTCTTTCATTACCCCCATACCTTCACCTGCTTGTTTACTGTCCGTCTCTCCTGACTAGTAGCTAAATTCAATGAGAACAGGGACTTTGTTTCATTTGCTGCTATATTCCAGGAGCCTAGGATAACGTCTGGCGTGTGGTGGGTACATAATATGTATTTGCTGATGAATGAATGAATGAATTGATAGTAATCTCTCCCCTTTGCTTTCTGAGTCAGTCACTCAATCACTAACATGTGTAATTCCCCACAATGCCTTGCATGCTTTTCCTTTCCTTTTCATTACTGGCACTTCAGTGAATCTTTTGTCTGGAGACACATCCCCCAACTTCTACTCAGCCTGCTCCTCAAATTTACCCTGAACACTGATGTCACTTAATATTCTTAAAACCATTTCCACTTACAGCTGACATGTTTATATTTATTCAAAAATATATACATATAATGTATATGTATATATATTCAGGCTAATATTAGAAAATCCAGGTTATTCTCTATTGCCTCTAATATATCAATAAGTACAAAATCCCCAGCTTGATTTTCGATGTACTTCACATCATGGTATTAAAATATTTTCAATCTTTATTTCCAATTATTCTAAATGAATATCTCTTCCAAGGTTTTTGGACTACTCCAGGTCCATTCTTTTTAAAAAATATGTTTTATCGATTATGCTATTACAGTTGTCCCATTTTTCCCCCCTTTGTGCCCCTCCACCCTGCACACCCACTCCCACCCACATTCCCCCCCCTTTAGTTCACGTTCATGGGTCGTACATATAAGTTCCTTGGTTTCTATATGTTCTATATGATTCTTTTTTTATTTAATTCTTATTCAAGTAGTTTTCTGTTTTATATTCCCAGCCCTGCCCCCCCCAGTGCTCCCCACCTTCCTCCCATTTCTGCCCCCCACCTTAATTATTGTCCATGTGTCCTTTATACTTATTCATGAATCCCTCCCATTTTCCCCTGTGATTCTCTCCCCTCTCCCCTCTGGACCCTGTCAGCCTGTTCCGTATTTGAGTATCACTGGTCATACTTTGCTTGCTTGTTTGTTTTGTTGTTTAGATTCCTGTTAAAGGTGAGATCATATAGTATTTGTCTTTCACCGCCTGGCTTATTTTGCTCAGCATAACGCTCTCCAGTTCCATCCATAATGTTGCAAAAGGTAGGAGCTCCTTCTTCCTTTCTGAAGCATAGAATTCCACTGTGTAAATTTGCCATAGCTTGTTGATGCAGTCATTTACCAATGGGCATCTAGGTTGCTTCCAACTCTTGGCTGTCGTAAATTGTGCTGCTATGAACATCGGGGTGCATAGGTTCTTTTGGATAGGTGTTTCAGGGTTTTAGGATATACTCCTAATAGTGGAATTGCTGGGTCAAAACGCATGTTCATTTTTAGTTTTCTTAGAAAATTCCATACTGTTTTCCATAGTGGTTGTACCAGTCTGCAATCCCACCAACAGTGAACTAGGGTTCCCTTTTCCCCATAACCTCTCCAGCACTTGTTGTTTGTTTCTTTGTTTATGATAGTCATTCTGACTGGTGTAAAGTTGTATCTCATTGTGGTTTCAATTTGCATCTCTCTGATAGCTAGCGATATTGAGCATCTTTTCATGTGTCTCTGGATCCTCTGTATGTCCTCCTTGGAGAAATGTCTGTTCAAGTCCTTTGCCCATTTTTTAATTGGGTTGCTCATCTTCTTTGAGTGGAGTCATGTGAGTTCTTTGTATATTTTGGAGATTAAACCTTTGTCTGAGGTGTCATTGGCAAATATGTTTTCCCAAGCTGTTGCTTCTCTTTTTATCTTGATACTGTTTTCCTTGGCCATGCAGAAGCTTTTAATTTTGATGAGATCCCATTTGTTTATTCTTTCCTTTATGTCCCTTGCTCTAGGGGATGTATCAGTAAAAATCTTGTTGTGTGGAATATCTGAGATTTTCCTGCCAATGCTCTCCTCTAGGGGTTTAATGGTTTCACGGCTTATATTTAAGTCTTTTATCCACCTTGAATTAATTTCGGTGTATGGTGTAAGTTGGTGCTCGAGTTTCATTTTTTTGCATGTAGCTGTCCCGTTCTCCCAACACCATTTGTTGAAAAGGCTATCTTTACTCCATTTTATGTTACTGCCCCCTTTGTCAAATATTAATTGACTGTAGAGATTTGGGTTTATTTCTGGGCTCTCTGTTCTATTCCATTGGTCTATGTGCCTGTTTTTATGCCAGTACCAGGCTGTTTTGATTACAGTGGCCTTGTAATACAGTTTGATATCAGGTATTGTGATCCCTCCTACTTTGTTTTTCTTTCTCAAAATTGCAGCAGCTATTCGGGGTCTTTTCTGGTTCCATATAAATTTTTGAAGTGTTTGTTCTATGTCTGTGAAATATGCCATTGGTACTTTAATAGGTATTGCATTGAATCTGTAAATTGCTTTGGGTAGTATGGACATTTTGATGATGTTAATTCCTCCAATCCATGAACACGGTATATGTTTCCATTTGTTTGTGTCTTCCTTGATTTCTTTCTTCAGTGTTGTGTAGTTTTCTGCATACAGGTCTTTTACCTCCTTGGTTAGGTTTATTCCCAGATATTTTATTTTTCTTTTTGCTATATCGAATGGGATTTTTTTCCTGATTTCTGCTTCTGCTGCTTCATTGTTGGTATACAAAAATGCCTTTGATTTCTGGATATTAACTTTGTATCCCGCTGTTATGCCAAATTCATTTATTAGTTCCAGCAGTTTTTTGGTAGAGGCTATAGGGTTTTCCATGTACACTATCATGTCATCTGCAAACAATGCCAGTTTTGTTTCCTCCTTTCCGATTTGGATGCCTTTTATTTCCTTTTCTTGTCTGATCGCTGCAGCTAGAACTTCTAATACTATATTGAATAGAAGTGGTGAAAGTGGGCAACCTTGTCTTGTACCTGATCTTAGTGGAAAAGCTTTTAGTTTTTGCCCATTGAGTATGATGTTGGCTGTAGGTCTTTCATATATGGCCTTTATTATATTGAGGAATGTTCCCTCTATTCCCACCTTGCTGAGTACCTTTATCATAAATGGGTGTTGTACCTTATCAAAAGCTTTTTCCGCATCTATTGATATGACCATGTGGTTTTTGTCTTTGCTTTTGTTTATTTGGTGTATTACATTTATTGATTTGCGTATATTGAACCATCCTTGCATCCCTGGGATGAATCCCACTTGGTCGTGGTGTATGATCTTTTTGATGTATTGTTGGATGCGATTTGCCAATATTTTGTTGAGGATTTTAGCATCTATGTTCATCAGTGATATTGGTCTGTAATTTTCTTTCTTTGTTGTGTCTCTATCTGGCTTTGGGATTAGGGTGATGCTGGCTTCATAGAAAGAGTTGGGGAGTTTTCCCTCCTTTTGGATTTTTTGGAATAGTCTGTGAAGAATAGGGGTTAGCTCTTCCTTAAAAGCTTTGTAGAATTCTCCTGTGAAACCATCTGGCCCAGGGCTTTTGTGTGATGGGAGTTTTTTGATTACTTCTTCAATTTCATTTGCTGTTATTGGCCTGTTCAGGTTTTCTGCTTCTTTTTCATTGAGTTTTGGAAGATTATATTTTTCTAGAAATTTGTCCATTTCACCCAGGTTTTCAAATTTCTTGGCATACAGTTCCGCATAGTAATTTCTTACAATCCTTTCTATTTCTGTGGTATCAGTTGTAATCTCTCCTCTTTCATTTCTGATTGTGTTTATTTGGGTCCTCTCTCTTCTTTTCTTAATGAGCCTACTTAAAGGTTTGTCTATTTTGTTTATCTTTTCAAAAAACCAACTCCTGGATTCATTGATCCTTAGAATTGTGCTTTTAGTCTCTATGTCATTTAATTCTGCTCTGATCTTGGTTATTTCCTTCCTTCTACTTGCTCTGGGCTGTCTTTGTTGTTGTTCCTCCAGTTCTTGCAGGCGTCGGGTTAGGTTGTTTGTTTGAAATGTTTCTATCCTCTTTAGGTGACCCTGTATTGCTATGAACTTCCCTCTCAGGACTGCCTTGGCCATGTCCCATAAGTTTTGGGTTGTTGTGAGTTCATTTTTATTTGTTTCCAGAAACTTTTTGATTTCTTCCCTAATTTCAATCTTGAGCCATTCATTGTTTAATAGCATACCATTAAGTCTCTATGATTTTGGGTTTTGGGGTCTTTTCCTTTGGGGTTGGTTACTAATTTCAGTCCCTTGTGATGAGAGAAAATGCTTGGTATGATTTCTATTTTCCTGAAATTGTTGAGACTCGTTTTGTGTTCTATCATGTGGTCTATCTTTGAAAATGTTCCATGTACATTTGAAAAGAATGTGTATTTATCTTCTTTGGGATGGAGGGCTCTATATATATCAAGTAGGTCCATTTCATCCAGAGTGTGGTTTAATGCTGCAATATCATTGTTGATATTTTGTTTGGAAGATCTGTCCATTTTTGACAGTGGGGTGTTAAAATCCCTTACTATAATTGTGTTGCTGTCAATATCTTTCTTGAAGTCCTCTAAGATTTTGTTTATATATTTGGGTGCTCCTATGTTGGGTGCATATATATTTATGATGTTAATGTCTTCTTGGTGGATTCTTCCCTTGATTATTATGAAGTGACCTTCTGGGTCTCTCTTTATGGCCCTTTTTTTGAAGTCTATTTTGTCTGATATGAGAATTGCTACCCCGGATTTTTTTTCTTGACCATTTGCTTGGAAAATTTGTTTCCATCCTTTCCCTTTTAGCCTGTGATGGTCTTTTGACCTGAGGTGGGTCTCTTGTAGGCAGCATATGTGTGGGTCACGCTTTCTTATCTATTCAGCTATTCTGTGTCTTTTAATTGGTGCATTTAATCCATTTATGTTTAAGGTTATTATTGAAAGGTACTTATTCATTGCCATTTGTGTACCTGTGTTCCTCTCTGTCTCTCTCTTTTCCTTCCTTTCCTTAAAGCAGCCCGTTTAGTAATTCTTGTAGAGCTGGTTTGGTGGAAGCATATTCTTTTAGACCTCTTTTGCCTTGGAAGCTCTTTATTTGGCCTTTTATCTTGATTGAGAGCCTTGCTGGGTAAAGTAGCCTTGGTTGTAGGCCTCTGTTTCTCATTACTTGGAATATTTCCTGCCATTCTCTTCTTGCTTGGAATGTTTCCATTGAGAAGTCAGTAGCCAACCTTATTGGGACCCCCTTGTATGTTACTTCCTTTTTTCCCTTGCTGCCTTTAGGATTCTGTCTTTGTCTTGGAGTTTTGCCATTTTAATGATGATGTCTCTTGCAGTAGGCCTCTTTGGGTTCCACCTGATTGGGACTCTCTGCAATTCCTGGATTTGTGTGACTTTATCTCTCCTCAACTTGGGAAAATTTTTTGTTATTACTCTTTCAAGTAGGTTTTCTATCCCTTGTTCTTCTTGTTCTCCTTCTGGTATTCCTATTATTCGGATATTTTTACGTTTCATATTTTCTTGCATTTCTCTTAAACTCTCCTCACTTTTTCTGATTCTCTTTTCCATTACTTGGTCCGTCTGGGAGATTCTTTCTACCCTGTCTTTGATCTCGCTTATGCGGTCTTCCGCCTCATCGATCCTACTCTTCATTCCTTCTACTGTGTTCTTCAGTTCAGAAATTGTATTCTTCATTTCCTCTTGGCCTTTGCTGATGGTTTCTATTTCCTTTTTCATGTTGGTATAGTTTGTGGAGAGTTCATTGTAGCTCCCCTGTAGTTTCTGGTAGCTTGTTGTAAGCTCTTTGAATTTCCTGATAACCAGTGCTTTGAATTCAATATCTGATAGTTGACTTGCCTCTATTTCATCTAATATTCTTTCTGAGACTTTTTCCTTTTCTTTCATTTGGGGATTGTTTCTTTGTCTTCTCATTGTGTTGCTCTTCTTGTTGGCCTCAGCTTCTTATATTGATCTCTTTTGGTTCCCTGGGTTTATGGTGTGAACTTCTCTGGTAGGATGCCTGTGAAATTCAGTGGTGCAGTCTCCTGCAGATATCTTGGTGTTCTCGGCTTCTACCTACTCCCCTGGTTGGTTTCCAGCTGGTCAAACCTTTTCTTCTGGTCTCACTAGCTGCAGCAGCCTGAGGAGCTGTTAGTGTGGCCTTTCTTGCAACTTGATGAACTCAACTGGTCTCGCCAGTGCCCTCCCAAGATCCATACTGGCACCACTTTGCAGTGCCCCACTGAGAGCAGATTTTTCCCCAGGCTTTCCAGCCCTGGTCTGGAGTGATGGTGCGCGGTCCCAGCCAGGCTTTCCTGGTTTCGAAGGCTTGGGCACGGACCTTTCCCAGTGCTGTGGCTGAACACGCAGGGCAACTCACAATTCTCCCAAGCCAATAGCCACAACCTGACTCCCGGCGCTTCTCAGCCTGTTCCTGGCTGGTTAGTGAGGGAGCTGATGGCTGGCTCTCTTCCATGGGCCCTTCCAGCAACCCAAGACTCCACGAGACTGTTTGAGAGCCAGCGCAGGTCCCGTGCCACAGGGAAAGCACAGGCGACTCTCAGTTCCCCCAGCCAAGAGCCAGAGCAGGCCCTGTTCTTTATGATTCTTAACCCCCTAGTCTATTTTCTACCTACCATTTATGCTACTTATTTTCTGTGCCTTTCCCCCCTCTATCCCCATCTCCCTCCCCTGCTGATAACCTTCCATGTGATCTCCATTTCTGTGATTCTATTACTGTTCTAGTTGTTTGCTTAGGGTTTTTTGGTTTTTTTTTTAAGTCCAGTTGTTAATAGTTGTGAGTTTGTTGTCATTTTACCATTCATATTTTTATCTTTCTCTTAGATAAGTCCCTTTAACAGTTCATATAATAATAGCTTGGTGATGATGAACTCTTTTAACTTGACCTTATCTGGGAAGCACTTTATCTGCCCTTCCATTCTAAATGATAGCTTTGTTGGATAGAGTAATCTTGGATGTTGGTCTTTGCCTCTCATGACTTTAAGTACTTCTTTCCAACCTCTTCCTGCATAAGTTTTCTTTTGAGAAATCAGCTAAAAGTCTAATGGACACTTGTTTGTAAGTAACTGTCTCCTTTTCTCTTGCTGCTTTTAGGATTCTCTCCTTATCTTTCATCTCGCAAAACTTAATGATGATGTTGGTGTGTTCTTCTTGGGTCTAAATTATTTGGAACTCTCTGAGCTTCCTGGACTTCCTGGAAGTCTATTTCCTTTGCCAGATTGGGGAAGTTCTTCTTCATTATTTTCAAATAAATGTTCAATGTCTTGCTCTTCCTGTTCTCCTTCTGGCACCCCTATGATTCGGACATTGGAACGTTTAAGTTGTCCTGGATGTTCTTCAGCCTCTTCTCATCTTTTTGAATTCTTGTTTCTTCAGTCTGTACTGTTTGAATGTTTCTTTCTTCCTTCTGGTCCAAACCATTGATTTGAGTCCCAGTTTCCTTCCCTTCACTTCTGGTTCTTTGTACATTTTTCTTTCTTTTGCTTTTCATAGTCTTCATTTTTTCTCTTTATTTTGCAACCATACTCAAACCAATTCTGTCAGCTTCCTGATTACCAGTGTTTGGAACTGTGGATCTGATAGGTTGGCTATCTGTTCATTGCTTAGTTTTATTTTTTCTGGAGCTTTGATCTGTTCTTTCAGTTGGGCTTTTTTTTCTTTGCCTGGGTGCACCTGTTACATAATAAGGGCCTGAACCTTAGGTGTTCACCAGGGTGGGGCAACCCACATCTCTGTGTTGTGATACTGTATATAGAGAAGGGGTCCAAGAGGTAACAGTGCCACTTGCTCCACTCTCTGCTGGCTTTCAGTCACCTCCTCTGCTACCTGTAGGCAAATTGGGCCCCTCTGGTGCTGGTTCCCATGTAGGTGGGTTTGTGCACTTTCTAGGACCCAGTGGGTCTTTCCAACAAACTCTCCTGTGAGACTAGGAGTTTCTCCCACTGCTGCCTCAACCCCCACAGGTTTCTTCAGTCAGAAGTTTTGAGGCTTTATTTCCTCACACTGAAACCTTGAGTTGTGAGGTCTGTCTCACTCCCCAGTTGCTCCCCCCAGTTTATTCACACACAAATGTGGGACTACCACTCCACCAGCTGCCACCTTGCTTGCCCTCACCTCGAGTCCTCTCCACCAGCTGCCTGTCTCCACCCCTGCTATTGGTCTGTATGAATATTTTTTCTTTAACTCCTTGGTTATTGGACTTCCATACCATTGAATTCTGTCAGTTCTGGTGGTTTTTTTTTTAATTTGTCATTGTCCTTCTTCTGGTTGTGCAAGAAGGCACACTGTGTCTACCTATGTCTCCATCTTGGCTGGAAGTCACAATGTCCAGGTCCATTCTTAATTGCAGTGCCTTACATTCTTGCTTCAGCCTCTTTAAATTTGGCTTAAATTACAAGGGTTTTGTTAACCTTTATTCCAGCCCCAGTCTAGATACCCCTGCTGAATTTGAAGCACTTTCTTTCTGTATCACTTACTTTCCACCTAATTACATGATATATTCTCAAGAAATTTTTTTCTAAAAAAAATTTAGAAATTTTGACCAAGATGTAGGCATAGGTAGAAACCCTTTGCTTCCTCGCACAATCAAAAAGGAGGATAACAACCAATCTAAAATCAATAAACAACCAGAATGCCAACATATCAAATGGCATGAAACTCCAACAACCAAGGAATTAAAGAAACAGTCAACCAGACCAACTAGACTGGTAGGAACCTGCAGCAAGGCTGCATGTAAACCTTGGGCAGGGCTGGCTGAAAAAAACCACAGCAAGGAAGTGGATCATGAAGGTGGGGCTGGCTGAAGGTGAAACTGAGACTCAGAGCTGACTGTGAACTATAGTGGTTGCTGTGGTGGGAGGAACTCCCAGTCTCACAGGAGAGTTCGTTGAAAACTGAGCCACAGCAAGCAGACAAGCTGCATTGTTCCCTCTCTGACCCCTCCCCCAGAGGCTCAAGGCAGCACAGCAAAGAGGGTTGCCTTGCCCTGGTGACTACCTAAGGCTCCATCCCCTTACAACTTAACAGGTGTGCCGAGACAAAGAAATGGGGCCCAAATGAAAGAACAGAGCAAAACTTGAGAAAGAGAGCTAAGTGTTGAGGAGATAGCTAACCTACCTGATGGAGAATTTAAAGCCCTGGTGATCCAAATGCTCACAGAACTGATAGAGCTTGGTTGAAAAATGAAAAAACAAATGAAAGATACCCAAAATGAAATAAAGCAAAATATTTGGGGAACCAACAGCAACAGGAATGAAACCTGGACTCAAGGCAACAATTTGGAACAAAAGGAAAAAATAAACATCCAACTGGAACAGAATGAAGAAACAAGAATTCAAAAGAGTGAAGAGACTTACAAACCTCTGGGTTTGCCTGAAATGTTCCAACATCTGAATCATAGGGGTGCCAGAAGGAGAACAGGAAGAGTGAGACACTGAAAACTTATTTGAACAAGTAATGAAAGAAAACTTCCCCAATCTGGCAAAGGATATAGACTTCCACGAAATCCAGGAATCCCAGAGAGTCCCAACGAAGTTAGTGCCAAAGAGGAACACACCAACATCATCATTAAGTTTTGCAAGATGAAAGATAAGGAGAGAATTCTAAAAGCAGCAAGAGAAAAGGAGATCGTTACCTACAAAGGAGTGCCCATAAGGCCGTCAGTTGATTTCTCAAAAGAAACCTTGCAGGCAAGAAGGGGCTGGAAAGAACTATTTTAAGTCATGAAAGTCACAGACCAATACCTAAGATTACTCTATCCAGCAAAGCTGTCACTTAGAATGGAAGGGCAGATAAAGTGCCTCCCAGATAAGGTCAAGTGGAAAGAGTTAATCATCACCAAGCCATTATTATATGAAATGTTAAAGGTACTTATCTAAGAAAAAGAAGATAAAAATGTGAAGAGTAAAATGGCAACAAACTCACCACTATCAACAGATAAAGCTAAAAGAAAAAATAAACAATGAAAACAAAAACTAAATAAACAAGTAGAACAGGAACCGAATCAGAGAAATAGACATCACATGGAGGATTTCAGTGGCGAGGGGGAAGGCAGGAATGCAAGGGGGAAAGGTACAGGGAAGAAGAAGTATAATTAATAGGCATAAAATAATGGGGAGAGATAAAAATGGTTTAGGAAACAGAGAACACAAAGAACTTACATGTACAACCCATGGACATGAACTAAGGGGGGATACCTGAGGGTTGGGGGTGCAGGGTGGAGGGGGAATAAAGGGGGAAAATTGGGAAAAGTGTAATAGCATAATAAATAAAAATACTTAAAAAAAGAAAAATTTTCTCTTTTTTAAAATTGTTGTTTAACTTTCCAATGCCAGTCATGTTTAATTTTGTGCTTCTTTTCATCCCACGATATAGTAAATTAGGTTAATTAAATCATTCTGTGTGAATATTAGTCAATGTAGATTAGATTACGCTGCAGTAACCAAGTAGCCCTCAAATTTTAGTAGTTTGGTGGAGGTTTCTTTCTCATCCATGCAGCTTACCCAGTGCAGGTCAGTGGGGAGCTGTCCATCAGAGGCTCTTAGAGACCCCAGCTGACAAACACTGCAATACCTCACAGATAAGCCCTGTGGTCACTGCAGTGTGGGAGTTGAGAGGGTGAGGAATTTGCCCCAGGTCTTAAATTCCTCAGATTAAATGTGATACTCATCATTCCTTCTCACAGCCTCCTAACCAGAGATACTGACATGACTTTACCTAACTGCAAGAGGGCTGCAAAATGTGAGAGAGCACATAAATATTGAAGAAAATATTTGTATCATGAATAACTAATCACAGATAGTTACACAAATTAGTTGACTTTACCTAGGATAGACCAGAGAGTAGATAAGTTTTAAGAGAGTAGCTCTTTCATACAGCTCAGGGATGTCATATAATTTACTTGCATATTGAAAATATGTACTTTATCATGTGATTTAATTTAACATGAAAGTTCAACTAAGTACCAAACCATAACAGGCTTTATTTTATACTTTGGAGTTAACATCCATTGGTGTTGATTCTTGTGTACACAAAGCCATGATTTTTAAAACTTATTTGCTAAGTCTTTCAGGGGTGTCCAACCCACAGCCCATGGGCCACATGTGGTCCAGGATGACTATGAATGTGGCTCAACACAAAATCATAAATTTACTTAAAATCTTAGTTTTGCTCATCAGTTTAGTTAGTATTTGTGTATTTAGTGTGTGACCCAAGACAATTCTTTTTCTTCCAGCGTAATCCAGAGATGCCAAAAGATTGGACACCCCTGTAGAATCTTTATATATATACATCACAGGATGGCTATGGGAACCATCTCTTTCTTTAGTATGTAGTGGATGCCTGGTGAGAAAGAAATGTCACTTCTCTTATTAGCATCTCATACTAGGAATTGGATGGGGAATTATTACATTTGGTGTGTCACTCAATCTCTACTGAAGGATTTTCAGGTCAGAAGTGCACTTCTCAGTTCCCCTACTGAAGCAACAAGATCTATAATCAGTTAATGAAATGTTTTCGTGAATCATGACTAGCGTATCTCATTCAAATGTAACTGAAATAACATAGCATATTTTGTCTAGAAAAGGTAAAGCAATGTGCAAACTTATTATGCAATCAAGATAGGTTCATCTTCATTACCTTCAAATCATACTTGGTAGACTTGCATTTGGATGAGGCAAAGTCAGAGTTACTGACCAGGTTACTTTTTAAGATGTAGATTTTTGGGATATAAGACAGGCTTTTTGTAGGCACTGCTGAATTCCTAACAGCTACTCCTTACTCTGTATCAAATGATATTCCTGATGCTTTTTAAAGCCAGATTTTCTGATTACAACTTTGAAAATATTTGTCATCATGTGAAATAAGAATTTTAAGAGAATCTATATAACTTGCACATGTGACAGATACCTGTCGTATCCAGCACTCCTTTTCTCTGCTCTTCCCTCCTTCCTTCTCTTCTCATCCTCCCCCCCCCCTCCCATGGGTACAGAGGGTTGACTTCAGCATTCATTAAGCATTGATGCCCATAGACATTATTATCGTTGGTCCATATAGAGCTTTTATCTCACTTGTTACTGAGGGAGTGAGTTTGGTTGATTTTATATTTGGTCTCTTTTATCACCATACTTTACTACCCTTTCTGTCTCTGTCACAGGCAAATATGTTAATTTGATATGCATCTTTGTGTTTGCATGCCTTTTTGCAAAATGTATGTTGTTTTTGGTAGGTATCTTTAGTTTATGCGAATGGTATTTTAAACCTCATTCTGGTTATTACCATGTTTCATAGGTCCACATAGGTCCATATGTGAACTTTTGTTGTCTTAATTGTTGCATGGTAAGCCACAAGTCAGAAGTGACCTTCCCAGTGATGGGAGCTATATCACCTCCAAGCGCCTGCTGCCACAAACAATGCTTTGATGAACATCCTCATGTGTGTTTCCTCATGGGCATGCATCAGAATTCCCATGGCTTTTATAGAAGAATTGAAAGGTTGGGTCATATGAGACTTAGGCATGTCATATTACTCTCTGAAGTGGGTGCCCGGCACTGTACTGTGAATTGCCCTCCCCATCCTCACAAATGCTGAGGTAGCCATCATATTAGCACCATTAGATCGTGCCTTCTGGCCTCAGTTGGTTTGACCAGGGGTCAACACTGACTTCATGCTAGGTCAATGAGTTCAATTCCAAAGATGAAGCTCAATTAAAGAGGGACTGATTCAGGGAAAGGAGGAAGTTAAGTGCAAGTTGGGCCAGTTAGACAAAAGCCCAGCTATCTTGAGAGAATAATCTTGTTGAAAAATGCCAGGGAAGCTGAAATGTGATGGATGTGAGGGTATCTAGGGCTCAGTGCATTCCTAGCTTCAGGGGCTGCAGACAGGCCACCCCACTTAGAATCCCCTTGTGCCTCAGCAGTTGGTGCCAGAGTCATGTGGCAAGCAATGATCCAGTTTCAGCAAAACACCATCATCTCTCACATTAAATTAATGATGTTAATTTGAAAGTTATTGCTTTTGTAGGTTTGCTTGTAATTAATTTGTAAAGTTGTTTTGGTTTTATTACTGTAAATGAGCCCCGATCATAAGGAGTTTATACTTAATTTTATGTTTCTTTGTATTTGAGTAGAAATGTGATAAAAAAATTAAAATCAACCCTGAAGGAGTCTTTTTGTTTTTTAAGTGTCTGTGTTTTCCAACTCAGACTGAGAAGTGTTGCTCAAGTCTGATCCCGTGGAGTTGACTCCCAGGCCCTGCGTTACACACACTTGTTTGACCTTTCCTGTAGGTTCCAGTCCTGACTATCTTTTTCATCTCAATTCTGTCATCCAGTGGATTGCCTCCTGGCCTGCTTCATGCCTTGGTAGGTTGAAAAGCATGCCACCAGTGAATGTTCTTAGTTGTGAGCAACCACATCACAACTTGGGGGAGGGAGTGTGACTCGTAGGCTCTGAGGATGGCCACAGATCCATGGGCTGAGACAGGGAAAGAGCAGTCTGAGCTACAGGAAAGACACCATCACAAACAATCTACAAATCCTGATGGTGGAGGATGTTGTCGCCCCTTGTGCCTGGATGGCACAGCCTATCAGGCCTCTAGCCCTGGACCACAGACACAGGCCCTGAGGTGTGCCAGCACTGCCCAGAAACCCAGAGCTGTTGCCTTGGCCTGTTTCCTGCTGCCAGAGGGATTTGCCCCAGTCACTTCTCTGAGCCCCGGGCCAAGATAACCTACCCACACCTAAGTGGCAAGGAAGACTGGGAATGGATCTAATTGTGGAGGTGAGCTCTGCCTCCCATCACAGCTTGTCAGAAATTCTTTAAACACAGGAGTAGGTTCAGGTGCCAGGCAGGGGTAAAATCCTCTACATGCACGCCTTCAAAGATGTAAAACAAGACCAGGAGGAGAATAGCTGGGGTTGGTAACAGGCCTTCTAGCCACTCAAGCTGAGATACTATAGTTCCTGAGTGAGAAAGTAAGATGACAGGTCTGCCCCTTCCTCTTTCCACCACAACCAGCTCTATTTGACCTGGAAAGGAGCACAAGTGAACATGTGTTCATGGATAAACTAAGGCAAACTTCTAGGATGAAATGAACCACAGTCTTTAAAGAAATGTCTTACCAGTTGTTAGTATTTAATTACTTGTGAATGTTAACATGTTAGCCCTAAAATATGATTTCTTAATTATTTTATATAGAAACTGTATTTGGATTAGGACTTTTAACATGGACAGAAGCTTCATTGGGAAATGCCTGGCCTTGTCAGCTGGCTATAAAGGCAGCTCAGTGTTTGTTTGTGGCACTCACCATCAAATAGTAAGGTACTTTGATAAGAAAGCTTTTTATCCATTCTGTTTAATGGAATCAGAAGCAGAGAGATAGGACAGCTGAGCTCGCTCAGGGCTACAACTATCTGGTATCCAAAAACTTGGATAATTAGAATGATTATTATTAAACACACTATAAGCAAATTAATCATGTGTAAGTGAAAACGCATTTGTTATCTCTTCAGGGAGAAGCAAAATAAAAAAGCTTGACAGTAGATGATAAGAAGCCAAGCCAGAATTTTTTCTCCTAGTTATTTGGGCAGCCGTCCAGCCTGGGTCTCTGTGGGTGCCTTTTGCTCATGCTCATTCATTCTGGTCAGTGGAGATGGTGCTCAGAAGGACCCTTCTAGTGCAGGGCTGGCGAGGCCTGGGTCCCTCTCCCTGGGTTTTTCCTGAACTCTGCCTTGGGCCCACAGTCAGGTCATTTGTCCTTTGCAGAGGACTTAGGACATAGGTATGTTTATAATCACCCATTTGTGTTACATATAACTCTCAGATGTTTGATAAAAGGAATATTCAATGATATTTTTATGCCTCAATACAGGGATGAATAGCATATTCTCCTTGAAAGCAATGCATGTTTTATGATCACTACAGAACATGCATTCAGGATAGAACTCTGTGTTGCTTAGGAGAGTCTTATGGGGGCTCTGTTACCTCAACTAAGCACAAATTCAGTAATTTCCAGATAACTCTTATGTATTATGTCTGTGTATACTCTAGTCTGGATCTTCAAATTTTGATTTCAAAACATTTATCTTTCCCTCTTTATTAAGTCTGGCACCATAATGTTATAATTCTGAGTGGAAAGTTTTCTTTTTTATAGTTTTCCAGAATACTTTTATTTTATTTGATAAATATCCTTTCACCACAAAGGTACATTTTGACCATGATCAAAACAAAGAAAATAATGCAAGTGTTTTAAGGGGCAAGATGCTTTTACTTCTACCAACTTACTCCTCAATTTAGAGGTCATTTTCAATGATAAAGATCATACTTAGTGTGGAAATGGTGAGAACTCAGTGTGATGGTTTTAGGAACTTGTAATTTTTTTTAAGACAGTCACAACAACAACAGAACCTTCTGCTTAAAAACAACATGATGTATTCTCATATTTTGGCTGTTAGGACACTAATTTCTTTTAGTCTTTTACTATACTCCAGGAATAGGTGTCTGCCAAATTTCCAAATCTAAGGTCAAGTCTGTTTAGCACAGATCTTTGCGGGGATATTGTCCCAAAAGATGGGCTCTCTTAGCATGGATTTTAGGTTGTGTATTTTCATGATGTATTTAGAGTTGGAGGTTCTGAGCATATGTTTCACCCAATTAATAAAATAATTAACTCCAATTCCAGTTCATTCCCCAAAAGTACTTTGGATGGCTTCTAAAAATCTTTTATTAAAGATACAATTAGGAAAGAGAAATGAATACCATAAGGTCCAGTCTAACGGCTTCTAATGCTATTGGTCTGAGCCTCCTTGCAGTGAAAACAAAGAGGAAAATAAAATTAGTTACAATATTCACATTGGTTTAAAACCTAAATGCCCACAATTTGTTTATGAGGAGCACATTTTGTTCTGGCCCCAAGGTCTGAATGAAATTTCTCCCATTGAGTCTCATAAAGAGAAAACTACATAATATAATTTTTAACGTTCAGAAATTCCTAAAATGAATGCAATATTGTATTTTATTTAATTGTCCTTACATAAGTAGAAGATATGATGCAAATCACAATTCAATAAAAACAATTCTATAAAAGGCCAAAGTAGAGATGAGTAATCTAAGACCCATGGGCCATGTGAGGCCTGTCCTTCTTCCATTATAGACCAGAATCTAATTCCATGAAGCCCTCACAAGTGAAAGGATGACTTACCCCAATCCACAGCAGGTTGGCATCAAAGTCAGAATAAGATAGAGCTTTCTTCCAGTCAGAATGGTCTAGTGGAACTCCTTGCCCTGACACATCAGCTGCAAGAAATACGACACTTTCTAGAGCAGCACTGGCCAGAGAACTTGCTGCAGTGATGAAGACCTATGCTCTGTGCTGTCCAATGCAGTAGTCACTAATGACATGAGACCACTGAGTGTGCGAAATAGTGAAACTGAGGAATTTAGTTTTGCATTTTATTTACATTTAATCACTTTACATTTGAAAAGCCGAGGGACTGGTGGCTGCTTTACCAGACAACATGGCTCTAACGTGCCGTGGGGTGGGCACCAAACTCAGCTCATCCATGCCCTGACTCTGGGTCTGTGTCGCTGGAATGCGTCTGCTGGCCAGACCAGACAAAGAGAGGAAGACACAAATGCTGCATTAGTCTGGAGGGTGGTTCTGAGCACGGCATGACAATTGTCCCAGGCAGAGACGATGGGGAACAAGAGATGTCAGGGCATGTGGGTAAGATGCCTTACCTGATCCAAATGCCTGCACAGTGGCCATTGGGTACGAGAGTACCAATGGCCCTCAAAGCCTTCAAGAACAGCCAGCTACTCCTGCTACACCCACCTGGATGGCTGCACCTGGGGAGAAGTGACGTGGAGACTGGTCTGGGGCTGAGGGGCCTGAAAAGAGCCAGGCTGGGGTCAAAAATGGTGACTCTGGTGACTCGTTCAGGCTCAGCTGTGCATCTGTGTCCCTGTACCCTCCTCAGGCAGCTGAGGAGCTTTGATGCAAATGAGTAACACTGTCCTAACTCATTTCAGTTATGCTGCTTATAATACAATTCATAAGTTTAAAATATAAAAAATTTAAAAGAATACAATGGTAAGGAGTAATAAGAAACAAACCTCATTTCACAATACAAGTCCACTTAAGAAAAGTAAAAATAAACTGGATTCCGTTGTGTCTTACTCAACAGCAAAATGTGTTTAAAGGGCAACGTTGTGACAAGTTGCTTCAGCATGTTACAGTACTTGTTGGCTTTTAACGTCCAAAAAGATACTCTTTGGTGATACAGAAATAATGAGATAATATTTTGGAACAATAGTAGATGTTGAATCCATTACTTGAAAATATATACATTTAAAATAAGAGGGAATAAAGCTTGTAACATTTTATTATTTTCTTCAATTTTTTTCTTGTGTGGGAAAAATTAGGACCTCTGAAATGGACTGGTATAGTATAGTTCAGGTAGAAAGTTTCTTATCCACTGGCTTAAACCAGGGTTTTCCCTAAATCTTATTATGTGTTTTTATATAGTGGTCATAAATATTAAGGTAAATGAAAAACCATTACTCTCTTTTTTGTACTAATATATTGTGTTAACTATATAAAATGATTTCGGATTCAAGTCTAATTTCTTCCCCTTCATATATACTATTTTTCTATTCTCTTCATTGTTTTGTTTCCTGAGCTTTCAACCACTTCTTAAAAGATACAATATTTCTTTATCAAGTAGCAACAGAAAGGATGTAAATAAATAATTTCTTACAAATTAAATGAAACCGGCCATAACAGTAGTGTGAAATAAATTATTGCTCTGTTCTGACAGCAAGCTCATAGGGTAAATAAAATGATGCATTAAGTAACAGCATTTACACTCAGACCTTTCCGAGTAAGTCCTCCTACTGATAACCACCCTCTCACGTGGAAAAAATATTTTTAGGGCACTAGATTTCTCAAAGTGTCCAAACAGTTTGAGTCTATTTACATTTCTTACCACTCTCACTTTTGGTAAGAGTTGTACAGGTTTATCATAGAGTGTAAAGAGCCCTTCCTCTTATTTTTTTCTTACATCAAATATAATTGATATATAACATTGTGTAAGGTCAAGGTGAGAGACATGTTGCTTTGATACATGTATATAAAATGATACAATTACCACCATAACATTAGCTAACACTCTATCACATTGCTTAATGATCATTTCTTTTTATGTGGTGGTAACAATTAAGATGTAGTCTCTTAGCAATTTTGAAGTTGCTAATGGAGTATCATCATCTGTAATCACTATCCTGTGTGTTGGCTCTCCAGGGCTTATGTATCCACCAGTTCCAAGTTTGTACCCTTAACACCTGCCCAATTCCCCCATCCTGTACCCCCAGCCTCTAATAACCACCCATCTACTTCATCCATGACACTCACCATATTAAAGATTATATTCATGAAGTCCTTTACTCATGTTTTCTTTTCCAGATAGAAGGTCCTAATCTTTTTTGTATTAACTCAGGGAGAATACTTGGCTTTCTGATATTTCTTGAGTGGTTTGAACATTGGAGAAATAAAGAGATTGGAAATCATTTTTGCATGATGAAGGTCTCAGTCCTAAGAGAAGGCCAGTGGGTACTGGGTGCCCAGTAGTTTGAGAGGTAGAGGTTAATATTTGTAAGGCTGTGCAGTGCAAGCCTTCCTTCTTGGCAGCCCTGACCTGAGTTCTGGTTCTGTCACTGTATACTTTGATGAGTAGCCTAACTTTGCTCTTCTTCTGATTTCTCATGTTTAAAATGGGGCTATCAAGCTCATAAATGAAAGTATGAGGTTTTCATTGTATAGGGCATGCAAAGCCTTGGCCCATGGCGACTGATCACTCACTAAATGACATCCCTGTGGCCCCGGGCTGAACTGATGTTGTGATCATTCTAGGCAAACAGAGTGAGCACACAGCAAACAATGTAGCTTCTCCTTCCAAAGTGCAGCTCTGAGCAGACTAGTTCAGAAAGTGGTGGCTGTACAGCTCTGGTTTCCTTGGGTTTTTGTGTGATTGAGACAGTTCATTGCCTTTATACATGACGAACAGCATGGCTTCGTATACAATGCTGGTGTCATGCTCTCTCCCTCAGAATGCCACAGGCAGTGCCCACTATAACCTGGCACTGAGGACAAAGGACAAGTCAATGCTAGCCTGGTTTCTTCTCCTCCCCTTCCCCATGTAATATATTTTTCTTCTTTTGCCTGGATCCCCATAGGATTCTATAGCTGAAATTCAGGTCTGTAAATTTAGCCAAGTGTGTCTTGGTGTTGACCATTTTCTATCAGACAGATGTGTTGAATGAATTCATTTGTATAACAAAATTAAGAGGGGGACTCATAAAAACCTGAAATTATCTTTGGAGGGTGGGCCCCTTATAGTACAGGCTTCCCCCTCTAGGTTAGTGTTTTAAGAACTCGTCTGTATCAGTGTAACTAGCTGGCATTGTTGTGAGAGGCTGTGTTCAACTTAAGTGAAGATTTTTTTGAAGACCCAATGTATTTGCTCATTTCCTGATGGGGGATTTATGAGTGTACCTGCCCACACTGTGCTGAGTGTTTAGCAGTTTTTGACACAAAACAGCATGACCCCTATGGCCCACTCTCCCCATTCACCAGATCTCACCCAGAATGAGTTTTTTGTTTGTTTCTCCTGATGAAAAAAGTCCCCAAAGGGAAACAGTTTGCTGATGTGGAAGAAGAGGTGAAACAAAAAAATGGCAGAAGCACTAAAAGGCATCAAAATCATTGAGTTCAAAAACTATTTTGAGCAGTGGAAAAAACACCTCAGTAGGTATATTGCATCAAATGGAGAGTATTTTGAAGGTGACTGAAGTTTAAACATGAATGAATTAATACACAATTTTTAATAAATAAATTCTGGCTTTTGGGGATTTCCCCTTGTATATATTAAGTACCTACCATGGGCCAGGCAGTATTCTGGGTGCTGTGTCAGTGAACAAAATACACAAAAGCCTTGCCCTTGCCAGGATTATATTCTCACGGAGGGAGAGGATCAGCAAACAGAATGTAAAGAGTAAGTTATAAAATGCTTTGAGAGATAGTCAGTGTTCTAGAGTGGGAGACAGCACCGGCAGAATAGAGGTGGGTGCAATTTTCTCTCTTTGTTCTTTCTTTATTTTTAATCCTCACCTGAAAACATGCTTATTGATTTTAGAGAGAGGAGAAATGAGGGAGAGAGAAAGATCATTCAGCTGCCTTTCATATGCTCCCTAACCAGGGAGAAAACAAGCAACTTGGATATGTGCCCTGACCTCTGACCAGGATCAAGCCTACAACCCTTTGGTTTAAGGGATGACCTTCCAACTGACTGAGCCATACTGGCCAGGGCAGAATTTTAAATGGGTTGTTTTGGTTAGGTCTAAATTAGAAGCAACATGGAGTAAACTTGAAGGAACAGGAAGGGCTGAGGAGAAGCACAAGGAGGTGGGTGCAGTGGGGGCCTGCAGAGTGAGAGGGAGAGGAGGAGGAGAGGAAGATCGAACAGGGCTGGGGGTTGGGTCCTGCAGGGCCCGGGAACCACTGGGGGCCTCTGTCTTCTCTCTGAGCAACATGGAAACCACTACAGGGATTGGAGCAGAGGAGAGATCTGATCTGATTGACACAGTAAAAGAAACATCCTGGCACCTATATTAAGAATAGACTAGGGTGGGGAAAAGTCCTTTTTTTTCTTCAGAAACACTTTGAAAATAAACAAATAAGTCCATCTTTGGTTGTTTTTGTTGAATTTATCCTATTATTTTCTTCAGAAATAAGAATTACACATGTCTTGGGCCTCTTGGTCAGTACCTCACATGTTTCATCCATCATGTGGACAGATCTCTGCTTCCCCATCATTTTGGTAAGATTTCATTAAATGTGTTCTCTGTTTATTCATTCATTCAACAAGATAGTTATTAAGTGTTTTTGAGTGTGTCAGTCACTGCTCCACAGTTGAAGGTACAGAGGTGAGCAGGTGGGAAGGCCCCTCCTTCATAGAGGCTTAGTAGAGGAGACAGATAACACACCAATTACACCAATAAACATACATAATGATTTTATATAGCAACAGTGCTACAAAGAATATAAAATGGGTCTGTTCTAGAAAGAGAGGGGGCAGAGCACTAGATACTTGGGTCGAAGGAGGTCTCCCTGAGGTGATCTCTGCACTGAGACCTAAGTGATGAAAAGAAAGCAGCCATGTCCCTGGGCAGGCAGAGATCCATGTGGAGTGCAGGAAGTGCCAAGGACTGGGAGGTGGCAGTGAGCTGGGCATGTCTGGGAAACAGAGAGAAGGCAGCACGGGGTGAGCGGGGGAGCAGTGTGGGCAGCAAGGTCAGAGAAGGCTGGGGAGGAAATCAGATTTCATACTCAGGGCAGAGACAGTCCTTGGAGGATTTTGAGCAGGACGTGGATGTGTTCTGATTTATGTTGCTGAAAGGACAAGGTAGGGCAGGATTTCTTCAACAAGACATGAAAAGCAATCACATGGGAAATTTATAAATCTTGCATTAAAATTAAAAATTCTATTATCAAAAAACATGATTTAAAGGGTAAAGCTACAAACAATCATAAGACCAACCAATGATTGGTATCCATAAGATTTATTTTTCTGTAAATTGATAAGAGGGAAAAAAGAAGTCAATAGAAAAGAATGAATTGTAGACTTACAATTGTAGAATTATTAGACTTACAATATAAAGTATTGAAAAGTATGCAGAGCAATAGGGGCGAACATACTGCAGGGGGGGCAAGTCAGTAAAAACATTTTGGTGAGTGTTTTGGTAATATCAAGATAAGTTAAAGATGCTCACTTTCTTCACCCAGAAATTCCACCACAGACTACATACCTTAGACAAATTCTTGCACATGTATGCAAAGACATTTCTGAGAAACGTTCATAGTAGTTGTCTCAGTCTGTTCTGCCTGCTATCACAAGGTGCCATAGATGACATGGCTTGTAAAGAACAGACATTAATTTCCCACAGTTCCGGAGGCTGGGAAGCCAGAGATCAGGGTGAGCCATGGCCAGATTCTGATGAGAGCCCTGTTTCAGGTTGCAGTCTGCTAACTTGTTGCTGTATCTTCACAAAGCAGAAGAGCCAGGGGAGATTTCTGGGGCCTTATTTATAAGAACATTAATCACATTCACGATGGCTACGTCCTCATGACTTAATCATGCCCCAAAGGCCCCACCTCCAAATACAATCACATTGGAGATTAGATTTCAACACGTGAATTTTATGAGGATATAAACATTCCATCAATTGGAGTAAGTAGCATTGCTTGTAATAACAAAAAGATACAAGCTGAAGATCAACAGGAAAATGAATAAATTCTATATATTTGGAATATCATACAGCAGTAAAAATGAAGGAGTAGAAGTCATAGGTATTAAAATGGATTAATCTCACAAACTATTGTGGAGTGAAAGATAATTGTAGAAAATATACTTAATATGATACTCATAAATAAATTTAAAAAGTACAAAAGCTATGTATAGTTTAGAAAATTAAACAAAAGGATAAAATATACAGAAATACATGTGAATGACAAACAAAATTCAATTTAATGCTTACCTTTGATGAGGGGGAAAGGAGATATAACGAGAGAAGACTACCCAAGGGCTTTAAATAGTTTGTAACATTTTATTTCTTAAACTGTATAATGGGTATATAAATACAGATTTGGGTGTTTTAGGTTGTTGTCATTTTTACATTACAAAATGTCATTATAAAACATTTAAGATATAGAAACAGACGTAAAGAAAAAAAGAACCCTTCATGTACTTATAGAAAATGACAAACAAAAATGAAAGCAGAGATTCCCCAGTGGAGGGCTGACAACTTCATTAATCCAGACAAGAAATGGTTGAGTAGAGAAAAGGTGTGGTGGTGTCCACCAGACTGGGTGAAGAATTGATGGAGTGAATTGAAGAGAGGAATCAAGTATGAGTCCTAGAATACTGGCTTGAAGAGTGTAATGGATGTAGGACCACTTATGAGATGAAGAAGACCAGGAGACAGATATGTTTGAGGGTGGGAGGGCATCATGAAACTCAGTTCAGAATATATTAAATTTGAGATGATTAGAAGATGTCCAAGTGAAAATGTCAAGTTGACAGTTAGAAATGAGTAAATTGCTCAAGGAAAGAGATGTGAATTTGGGAGTCAATAACATGTAAATGGCATGAGAATACCTGGAGAGGAAAAGGTAGGTAAAATAGACAAAGACCAGGGATGACCGATGCACATTCTACTATTGGCTAAGGAAGATCTAAGACAGAAACCTCGAAAGGAGTCAAATGACATCAGAAGTCAAGTGACAGAATAATACCAAGAAGAAGGGAGGATTTAATCCTGCCGAAATCAAGTAAAATGTGGGCAGAAGAGCATCAATCCAGAAGTTGTTGGGTATCATGACAAGAGATGTTTTAATGCTGCAGTCAGGGCAAAATACAGATTTAGTGAGCTGGAGAGTAAATGAGAGGAAATAGGAATGAATTAATGAACATTTAAAAACAGACATAATATAAATACAATTGAGGTTCTTTAAAAAGGATTATGTTTATTTATTTTTAGAGAAAGGGGAAGGAAGGGAGAAAGAGAAACACTGTCATGGGAGAGAAGACTTGATTGGTTGCGTCTCAAACATGCCCCAACAGGGGACTGGGCCAACAACACAGGCGTGTGCCCTGACTGGCCACCGTTCGTTTTGTGGGTTGATGCCCAATCAACTGAGCCACACTGGCCAGAGCAAAGCCCATTTTTATACCCCTGACCCTTTTCATTTCCTTCCCATCTCAGAGTGAATCACAGTTTTAATGTTGGTGGACATACTTTCTACCATGTTTATATTTCCACTACATATGTATATTTGCATATTTAAATGCTTTATGTTGTTAAAGTTTGCACAAATGCTATCATATGGGATATGTCAATGGTTTCAGATTGGCACAGATGACAGAGCAAGACATTTGAAACAGAGAAGAACAGAAACAATAGGATTCAGAGTGTGGTCCATCTTCAAGAAGGTGAGGCAGGAAAGTCAATGGCATCAGGCAGGTCTGTGGGGGCAGGTCTGCGGAAAGGGATGCTGTGGCTGACATGAGTCAAGTGATACAATGGAGAACGATCCAGTTCTGGGCCTCCCAGCTCTACATCCCAATCCTCTGTCCTGACCATTTGAGTTGAGAGAAGCAGTAAAAGGAGAAGGATGTGAATAAGAAGAGCAAATATGCTGGTAAATATAATTAAAGGTAGTTAAGTAGATAATGTTGGAAGGCAAATTATTTTTAAAAATGGTTTGCAATATTTATGTATGCTGGTGGCAGATTTATGTATCTTGTGGTCATTTTCCAAATATTGTGCTTTGACCAATGTAGATCTAAGTATGAACCATATGTTGAACTTCTTAAAATATAAAAAGAGGGACATTACGTAGCATCTGTTGACAATTGAATCGATGTGGTGAAATTCTGACAGTTTCTTCTCTCGTGTCAGCACACCATGCTGCCTTGTGTAGTCATTTCAAGAATTTAGTTGACCTGAGAAGAAACAAAATTGAGAGCACTTAAAAGAAAGAACAAGCTTACTAAAGAAATACTTTCTGTGGGTTGTTCCATCCACAGGCTTCTTAGGGACTCTGGCCTCTTCTTTTACCACCAACCCCCTAAAAGCTGGAGCAGGTGCCATTTCAAACAGGGGAGCGTGTGCTGGAGATTATAACAGGGCTTTTGGCATATGTGAGCTCTGTTGCTTCTTTCTGCAGCTAAGGCATTTCAGTGACTTTAAATAATAATAGTAATTATAGTCTATGTCTAGACGGTAACTTTTCCCCTTCATGTAATAATAGTTATAAAAGTCTTTTGGCTCAAAATTTTTCCAAAAATAAGAGGAATTATCAGTTGCCATGCAGAGGCTCTCATGTCCCTCGGTGGGGGTGGGGGGGTGGGCAGGGGGCAGATTTTCACCCTGATGCACAGCTACGTTGGGTCTTGAAGCTCTGTGCCAGTGATGTGAGATGCTGCCTCTTTGCCAACACGCTTCTTTGCATTTACAAAGTTGATGTATTTTATTAAAACTAAGATGTCATCAATTATATAATGCACCATTATTTTATGAACAACTAACTTGCTGTCAGTTCTAATTGCAAAAAACTATCAATGCTAAGGCACACCCTGCTTTCAGAGGTGTGACCATGTGAAAATGGGAAGAAGTGGAAATGCATCTCAGAGCAGATGAAAAATAGTACTTACGCTACTCTGTCAAGCCTCCTGGAAGAAAAGGGGCGAGGGAGATTGGCACAGCTTGAACAATAAAAAAAATGCTGGAAAAGGTGCAATTCTGCATAAGTCCATAGGAACCCCCAAAATGAACCCTCCAGGTGGGATGAAGGAGTCTGGTGAAGTGACCTAAGAAGGCTTGAGCGTCAGGGCAGGGGGCCTGGTGCCTCCCAGTGCACGGAGGACAGAAAAACCTGCGTGAACTAAAAGGGATGCAGTGCTGGGACTGTGGGATGTGACCAGAGTGCCATCAGCCTCTCTTCATGATGTGGAAGAATGGCCTTCAAGAGGCTTGGTGGGGCGGAAGCTCGACCATATGCCTAGCCTGGTGGCACAGTTTGCCACTTCCTGGGCAGGGGTGAGAGGCAACATGTTTGAGAACCTGGGATTTATTTAGCTAGCATTAGTCCCGACTGGGATTCTTGCTGGAGGCAGATACAGACTTGGTTATTTAAGCCCATGTATGAAAAACTTGCCTCATCTATGCTTATGTGAGGTAAGGATGAAACCAACCAGTCACATTCTGATAAAGGAGGGGCCAGATAAATGTTGGAATAAACCAAAGTACATACACAATGATATCAGTAGCAGATTTGGCCAGAAGCGACAGTCTACCAGGACTCCCGTTGCTGAGAAGGGGTGGTCTAGCTCCCCTCAGTGGCTCGCTCCAGTGTCTGGAACCCTGGTTAACTGCAAACTCACTTGCACTCATGCTGGGGGGGGGGGGGGCGGGGCAGACCTTTACAGACATGATGGTAATGACTGGTAGTTAGTACTGGGCCAGTGATGACTAGAGACTAGGACTGGGATCTCTGGGTGGAGTGCGAGAGGTACTGAGGGGGAGGCAGAAGTCTGATGTACCTCTCCGTGGAACTCCAGAAGGAGTTAATGGATAAAATGGGAGAAAGGAAATATATATAAAAATCAGTGACGGGAAAATTTTCAACTGTAATAAAGCTAAATAAAAATAAGAACGTATAATCTCCAAACTAATAGAAGAACTAAAATGGGAAGGAATGAAGAATACCCTAAAACAATGCAAAAGGAGACCAGAAAGGGGAAAAAAGCAATCTAGAAAGTTGAGAAAAACAGGATGTACAAAATAAACTGGTAGCAATGCATCCAAATATATAAATACTCACCATTAATGTGAATGTTCTAAATTTCTGCCAGACTGAATTTTTAAAAATCCCCAGCTACAGCTACTCATAAGTCCATACCCATAAGACAAGCCTTGAGAAAGATTAAACGAATGAGGGTGGTCAGGGTACCCCAGGGATGTCAGTTTGGATTGAGTCAACCTCCTTATACTGGAATTAATTCCAGAAGACTTTTTTATCCTAGATCATGGCTTCAAATTTTTAGATACCCTATTTTTTCTGTAGTCCGTGTTAATTTTCTCCACTAACTTGAATTAGTAGCTGAGCAGCATGAGATCTCAGATTTCTAATTTCTAGACAGCATTATGTCTTGTCTGAGATTTCTGATCCTCAGGAAGGACTTGGGCAAGCAAGTCCCCCCCCCCCAAAGAGGGACAGGAAAAGATGTGCAACTTTCCCAAGGTCAAGCATGGAGTTTCAGGCCAATAATACACATATTTCCTTCTAGCTTTTAGCTCAGGAGGGTGATGCACAATGTTCAAGGGCTACCTGGGTCTCTGGTACCACTGGCAATCTTATTCCGGAAGTCTGTCTGCCTGTTTCATCCGTCTGGTCCCTCATGCAGCTCCTGCAGCTGTTACCCTATCTTTCTTCTTTTATCTCGTCCCCATATTTCTCTCTCTCAAGTTTGGGCAAGATGTGAACTGTTAAAGGGGTAAACTCCAAATGAATCATAATTTTCTTAAAGGAGACAATATTTCTCTAACCTTTAGAAAAGGACAATTCAATAAATTTTGGCTGAAAATCTATGTATAAAACATCATACCAGATACTGATAACTGAAAAATAGATGAGACACTCTAGCCTCTGTTGTTTTTGAGGTCCTGGAGCCCAGTGGATGAGATGAACAAGCAAACGCTTGATTTCCCTGTTACCCTGTCATCCTAACAGTTAAGTAAACACAGGCATCCCTGACTCAGCAAGGGTTAGGGAAAGTTTATGGAAGAAATATGCCAGAGGAGGATTCTGAAGGATGAGCGGGAATTAAATGAACGTGAAGGGCATTTCACGTATCTGAACAAAATACTGATGAGGAAAACAATGTGCACGGTTTGGAGAAGTGCATGCACTTCGGTATCACTTTGCATGAAATACAAAAGAGGAATCTGAGAACTGGTTTAGCAGCTCTTGAACTTTACCCTCTTTCCAGTGTGAAAAGTTCAGAGTAAAAATAACCAAGAGCTGGCAGGTGAAGACTGATTCCCTTGTGAGGATGTGGAGGTGTCCTGAGTCCTCAACGCTCCCTTGGAAAGGACGAGGTGCTTGCTCCTCACTTCAAGCCCAGAGTACAACAGCTTACTGAAATGCTCCAGAGAGCTTATGAGTGACAGCAGAACTTGGGTATTTAGCACATTGGTGTCTTACTCAGGCCTGAGAAACCTAAAGGATGAGAGGTTCTGGCCGGCCAATTGCCATGATAGCAGAGTCAGGTGGGGTGAATTCACTGTGTATGTCCCCATGTAGCTATGTAGCTGCAAGTCCAGGGTACAAGTCCAGGGTTTGTCTGGGTTGGGGGTGCCTGAGCGTTTTCCTTGGATAAGATATGGGAAGAGGGAGAGAGAGAGAGAGAGAGCGAGCACTGAACTAGATTTGTCAGTTTCAGATTCATAGAGAGGTGACATCAGCCACCTCAACCAGTAAATAAGCTGAAGGTGGTTGGAGTGCCTTGCTACTGAGAGATTCCCCCAGCAATGCTGGAGGGCAGGTTTTCTCTAAAGAACCATGAAAATGCCCCATGAAAGAGAGTAAAGCCAGAACAGCAAGGCTATCAGCCCATCCTAGCAGTTATCAAGTAAGATCTCTCTTGTCTCCTCACTTCTTTCTCCCTCTGCCTACTCTTTAATCCTAGCAGGGGAGCTGTGAACAAATTTTGGTTAGCTTCTGAGGGGAGGAGGGATTGAAGTGCAGGATGGGAAAGAGAGAAAAAGTCCACCAAGGCCCCCCTCTCACTGCAGGTGACCAGTCTACAGCAGGTCCAAGTTAGCCTCAGGGAGAAACTCCCACAGACACAGGTCCAGGACGTTTGAATTACTGATACACATTGCTTCCTGTGTGTGACTACAGATAACTGAAGGATAGTCACACTGTAAGAATGACCAGAGAAATCACAGAACTTGCTCTAGGTTTTATCCAATAGGCAAGAAGAAACCCTTGCCTTTACCAAAGAGACTAGAATGGGCAGTGGGGAGAAAGACTACTCTTTCTGATCATGTTCATTTAAAGCTTATATTTGCATCTCACTGCTAAAACTGCCGTATCTTAGCACCGTGCTAGGTTATGGGGTCTCCAGTTGGATTCTATTTTATTAGTTCTTGTGCATACTCACAATGTGAGCTTTGGCAAGTTACTTGATTCCTCTAAACCCAATTTTATGCATAAATTAGGATAAAATAACATTTTGTTTGTAAAAGCCTTACATTCGGCTTTTCAATACAGTAGCCATTCGTCACATGTGGCTACTGAGCACTTGAACTGTGACTAGGCTGAAATGAGATGTGCTGTGATCATAAAACACGCGTCCAATTTCAAAAAACTTTGTATGCTGCAGTGACAATGTTTTAGACATGTTGAGTTTAACAGAATATGTTATTAAAATTAATTTCACCTTTTTCCTTTTCCTTAACATGTGTATTAGAAAACTAAAATTACATATGTGGCTTCCATTGTATTTCAGCAGTGGACAGCAATGGTTTAGTAGACAATGCTTGACTCTTAATTCTGGGTAAATGTTGTATCTGGTTATGTTTTAAGAAACTTCATGAAGGCAAAGAATGCATATTGTCTAGTATTGTATCTTAAGTAACTAAGAGTGTCTGGCACACAGGAGGAGTTCAATATAGAACTGATGGTTGGTGCCAGTCCTCACAGGATGGTTGCACTGCTTGTTCCTGGCCAGTGTGTGCCCTGTCCTGTTGGCTGGGCCTGTGTTGTGCAGGTTCCTAAATACCCTCAATCTGCCCTGGCTGGTGTGGCTCAGTGGATTGAGTGCCTAACTGCAAACCAAAGGGTCACTGGTTCAATTCCCAGTCAGGGCACATGGCTGGGTTGCAGGCCAATAGAGGGGTTCGTGAGAATCAATCACACATTGGTATTTCTCTCCCTCTCTTTCTCCCTCCCTCCCCATCTCTCTAAAAATAAATAAAATATTTAAGAACATAAATACATGTCCTCAATGTCACTCTCAGCTGGTTGAATCTTTCTGGTCCAGCTCAGGCCATGTTTCACTCTCTCCAGGAACCTATACCCAGTCCCTGCTCCCTGGTATCTCTTCCATCAGAAACTGTCCCTCCTTCTAATAAATTCACACAATTTTGAAAAATATTTTGAAAAATTATTTCTGACAGCGTTTGGCTGCTTATAGGCCTTATCTCTTCTGATATATTATCTCACTCTGAGGTACTTCTGTCCTTATTGCTTTGCACAGAGCAGGGGCTCAATATGAGTTGGCTAAATTGAATTCATGTTTTGTTTGTGTCCTTCTTTTATCCTACTTTACTTAGAATCAAGCTGGCCACTAAAGAGTCCAATGAATGAATAAACCAATAGGACTGACCTGAATAAAGAAGGAATGGGGAAACCTCTCTCAGTGTCCAGGGCAGTATTAATGGTGGCCTTGGGGATCTTCCTTCTCCATGGTCAGAGTCACTGGTGCTTTTGGTCAAGGCCAGGAAGAGAACAAGGCAGGTCTCTGCAGAGTAGTGGGAAAGGCGGGGCTGTTCCAGAGTTCTAATCTCACCCCTAGGGAACTGCCAAGTTACAGATCCTGTGTTTATGCTCAAGCAATGATACCTGTTGACCGCCCTGCAGCCACAGTGATAAACCTCACATGCAGAACGTCATCTTAGCAGGTGACCTTCTTCATGGCCTTTTCAGAACAGAGGATGTGTGCTGTCATCTGGCACCAAGCCCTGGTGATGGCTTACTACCAAGTCAAGGTAAAAATAAACATCACACCTCCAACAACGAAACCCTCATTCTACAATGAACATCCATGGGGTCCCATTACTTCTTTCTCAAGGAGACAGTGCTCTGAGCCTGGCAAATAGCTGTGTGAACTCCTGCCAAAAGAATGAAAAAGGGCCATAGTTACAAAGAGCCAGGCAGGGGCCCAGTAGTTTGAGCACTGGTTTTAGAGTCAAAAAGGCTTGGCTTTAGATCTGAACTCCTACCTCCTGGCTGAGCGGTGACTCTAATCTCTCTGAACCTCCATTTCCCCTACTGTAGTGATAATACGAGATAGCTTGTTCTGAGAGCTGACTGTAGCCAGGCTCTATGCTACAAGGTAAATGTCAGTATTGTCATCCATCTCATTTTATAGAGGAGCAACTGAGGCACAGAGAAAGTCAGAAACTACTCAAGCCACACTGCCTCCAGGATGTGCTTTGGAGGGTGATAGCATCCACTGCATGAAATGGATACTCAAGTACCTGGCACCTAGCAGGTTCCCGAGAGAGGGGGGCTATGACCCTGTACCTGAAGCTGCCCCAACTCCCACCAGTAGCTGATCCCTTCCTTTGACTGATGGTGGTATTTGAGGGAAATGAGGAGCTATGAATCTGTTAGCACTGATAATCAGAAGAGTTTCCTCTTGATTATCTGTAATGAATCAAAGGTGTCATTGATTTATAGCCCGCAGTTTAGATTCCATTTACACAGCCGAGAAACGGAGCATTGTGAAGCTGTTCACAGTCACATTCTCTCTTGTATGGATAAAAGGTTATTAATTTCCTAATTCTGTCTGGTACTTTGAACACTGGATGTAGCTGCTTTGGACATACAGGAAGCAACTTTGGGAGACAAGTATTTCTGTCTTCTGATATAAGATGACACTCTATTTTGTCTTCAAAGATGATCTTCCTGGTGCGTAGCTCTTAAGAGTATGATGTAAAATGAAGCCAGGCGGCAGTGAGACTGGCAGCTCAGACATCTGTGGAGAATTAACTTGTCAAAATACAATCCAAGTATTAGATATACTCCTTTTGTTTTCCTCTTTTGTCTTTAAACCATTCCAAATTTAGGCTGAATCCGGAAATGAAAGGGAAATGAGGGGTGATATGAAGTCACTAAATGAAACACTCCCCTATCCATTAATAAACATTTAAAGCTCTTTTTTTTTTTTACTAAACCACTAAAATAAAACAGTCACTTTTATTTTGGGTATATGTTCTGTCACATGTGTAAGAACAAAATGAAATGATATGAGTACATAGAAAGCATATGACACCAGCTGTATATTGGTGTTCGTTGTTTGGACTGTTTTGACAACACAAAAAAAGGATATTACCTGGATTTTAAAAATCATAACTGACTATGTTAATATGATTATATCTTCGAGCTGTGAGGTTAAAAGATTATTTTTTAAAGATTTCATTTATTTATTTTTAGAGAGAGGGGAAGAGAAGGAGAAAGAGAGGGAGAGAAACATTGATGTGTGGTTGCCTCTTGTGCACCCCATACAGGGGACCTGGCCTGCAACCCAGGCATATGCCCCTCCTGGGAATTGAACTGGCAACCCTTCGGTTCACAGCCCATGCTCAGTTCACTGAGCCACACCAGCCAGGGCAGGTTAAGACCTTTTTTCATCAGCTTTCAGATGTTCATTCCTGTAAGTCAAACATCACTTACTCTTTACATATTCCTAGCAATATATTCTGTTAAAATTTTTGTGGGGGTGTAATGACATATAATGAAATTCTGTAAATTTTGCTGCAAATTGTGCATTGGCCACCTCTGAGCCCCTCCTGCCTCCAGCCACCTGAAGGGGATCCAGTGTTAAGCAGGCAGAACCGCCACCCATTCTCCACAGCAAGGGCTCCTCTCTGAGCCTGAGTGGGAGCCCAGCTCACTGCCGGGGGGGCCCCTGCTAAATGCGTTGGGCTGGAGGGTCACCAGTGCTCAACCACATCCCCATTGCTTGTGAATGATTGTGATTTCCCAAGCTACAAACCGTGCAGTTTTGAAAAATCCTCACTTGAGGATATGTTTATTGATTTGAGAGAGAAAGAAAGAGAGAGGGACATTGATCAGTTGCCTCCCCTACAAACCCTCACCAGTGATCAAACCCATAATTTTTGTGTTGGGTTTTTTCTTTTTTCTTTTTTTTTTTAGTGCATGGGGGCAATGTGGCAACCCACTGAGCACCCAGTCAGGATGAAATAATGCATTTTACTAAATTACCTACAGAAAACCACGTTTATTTAACAACATGTCTTTCATCTGACAAAATATGTATCACCAATTTCAGCTAATTACCTAAATATTAACCATTTGTTGAATTTGAAAATTTTAAAATCAGTCCTAAAAAATACCATTCTTCAACACATTTTATTAATATTAAGTATATAGAAAAAATTAAAAAATGGAATATGTTGTAATCACACAGCTCATCACAACCACATAGTTTTAGAAATTGTGTTTGGGGTGTTTTGTTTTTTATTCAAACTCTTTGTCCAAAATTCAAGTCCCTGCTTTACTTCCTGGAGGCACGGACACGTAGTCCTTCAATGCTGCTTCCTCAGGAGCGTGAAAACTAGTCAGTGTCCAAGCAAAATGTAACCTAGGAAGGGTTTCAGATCAAAAAAGCAACATGGGCCAGCCTGGTTGTATGTTAAAGATGACATCCTTAAAGGCACTAACAGGAGTCACAAAGCACTGGAGAGCCCCTCTTCCTTGGCAAAGGTGCCTTCGAAAACCTTTGCCTCTCAGCTCCCCCCACAAAACAAATAAAAATTATTTGGCATAGCAAGGCTGACAAACAAGTATGCTCCAGGGAAGAAGGCTTCCTCCTGCAATCCAGTTTTTGCTTAGTCTTCCTCCCCAAGCATAGAATGGAAACAGAATGTTTCAGTGCACACCTCCCCAGGAAGAGCATTCTCTCTCTTCCCTGCCCCAGCACATTCCCAGGTATCACCTGGTTTTATCACAGCCTGTTTGGATGAAAGGTGCTCTGTTTCCACGTGTGAGAGACTTTCCATGCATGCTGCAGATGAATACCTGAGATTTCCTTGAGCAGATAGGTTCTCTCAAAGGAGACAAAGAAATGAGCCTTACACGGATTTGGGAGAACCACCCCCTTTGGTTCACGTGGGAGATTGATGGCCTGTTTACAACTGAAATTTGTGCGGAACATTTTTCATTACGGAACAAGCAGCTGACTTATGCTGCTGGTGTCTGCACAGTGAAACAAGCAGGTAACAAAGAAAGACTGTCACATCAGACAGAAGATACCATCTTGCTCTCACTTTTTTTCTCTTGGCAAAATGTACACATTCTATAAGCAGGGCAAAGTGCTGCTAAAAGCCTTCTCCGTGCTGTTTTAGAAACTTTGAATAATGGTATAGCTGGGGATTTCGGTACCATCTTCTGTACTTCAATCCAGTTTGAATTATCTTTCAATCCATTCAAAATACAAGTAAAAATTGACTTTGTAAAAATCTAACTTTTGCTCCTGCAAAGTGTTCCACAAAACTTGTGTTTGTTTCTCTCATTTCTAAAACACAGTTTGAATGTCTTTGTAGGAGCTTTAGTATTGGGGTCTGGCTAAAGTAACATGAAATTGCATCATGCTGGCTAGAATTCAGCATTTAACATTTTAGAAAAAGTCTTTAGAGAGAGTGCAGCTGAAACAGACAGGAATGTACATTCATATGGCCATCAAAGGAACGGAGCGAGCTGCCAGGCCGGGAGGGCCCCAGGGTGCTGCAGCAGGCCTCAGAAGAAATACTAGTGATCCACAGGAGTATTGGCAGGGGTCAGGAAAAAGAAAAGCTTTCTTGGAGCTACTGGTCCAGAATTTTTCACCGGTATATAAAGGCACAAGCTAGATACCGACTGGGACGTTGCTACATCAAACCCAGCTTCCCGAGGCTGCTGCTCCTTGTGGCCTGATTTACATGCAGTGTGTTAGGAGCGGAGCGTGGAGATGGCTCCAGCCCAGACCCGGCCCTGCAGAGCTGAAACAGAACAAGCAGTAGATAGACGTCTAGGGTCTCGGAAAGGAAAATTGTGCCAATGAGGTCTCCACCAGTGAAACGCCAGGGTGGCCTGGCGCATGTGAGAGAGCAGTGAAAGCAGTACAGCTGCTGCAGGCTGTGAGGCCCTTTCGCCTGTTGCCTCTCCAGGAAAGGGCAGGTGGGTGAGCTCGGCAGCTCTGAGAAGGCTAACGAGGTGAACGAGTGTCCGGCCCTGCAGCTGTGTTCTCATGTCTCTCCAGGCCTGCGGCTGTCGCACTAAAGAAGGATGCGGGGGGCTGCAGGCTGACTACAGGGGAACTTTCAGCTCTCACACACGTAGGAGGGGAGTCAGGTGAGGCCTCAGCACACACAGCCCCCTGCCAAAAGAATGAAACGTGGGGGCTGCAGGGAAGGAAATGCACCCCCATCTCTCCTGGGATGACACAGGACGGTTGCCTCCTCACAATAGATGAGGACATTTTTTTTTTTTACTGATGTGCTCAAGAAGAGATTTGACCATTCTTGGCAAGTAACTAAATATTAAAGAAAGTGCATTTAAATATCAATGACTTTACAAGGTAAAATTAGCTGACCTCTTAAAAATGAATGGAGATAGGAAGATACTTACCTATTTAGAGAATTTGCTGGAAAAGATTTCAAAGAGTTATTGTTGTGTTTTTGTTTCCAGTAATAACAGCTCTAGAGAAAGCAATGTAGAGCATGAATAGAAGTAATCATCATATGTAGTAATCCAGTTACAAGGAAAATGTTGAAAGCTCATAGTCCCATTTCTTTTTTTGCAATTTTAGATTTCCCATAGAAGAGAAATAATAGGAATTGTGGTAAAAACTTTTTTCTCTCCTCTTTTCAAACATTTACTAGATAATTAAAATTTTTGATCCATGCTAATGACGTGATATGGATGCAGGGATATTTGAAATTCATAGCTTATTCATAAATACTATCTTGCCAAGAATTTCCACTTCTCCCCTAGTAAGCCTTTCTATACAGAGCACTGGAAGTAAGCAAACCATTTTGGGTTTGGGTGATGTAGCTTTCTGGTGCCTAATTTGGGGTGCACCAACACAGAGACAAATTCAGCAAGGTCATAGCTGGAGGCGGGCCCAGTTGGGGACTGTTCAGGTGTCGCAGACTTCAGTGGGCACTACCAGAAGCTGAGGACTAATGCCAGCTGGGGAATCTGAGCGGGTGGAGCTGCAATCAAGTCTGGGGAGGTTGGCAACATTCTAATTCAATCTAGTAAGTGCCTATTTCCAAAGGAGGCTGTAGTCAAAGGGGCGGTGGAGCGGTGGCCTGAAGAGTTCTGAGGGGAGGCTCAGTGTGAACAGGTGCACTGACTGAGTTTTCTTCTTTTCTCTATTTTTTGTGCTCTGGCGTTTGGGGCCTTGGTCCTGGAGGGGCTGCCTTTCCCAGGCCGACTTTCCATTTGTCAAGGAAATTTCCATTGACAATTTCCATTTTCAATTGACAATTTCCATTGTCAAGGAAAGTGAGCAACTTCCTGGTACACACACCTTTGCTTTGTAAACGAACGAATCCAGAGCCTGCATCCCCAATTATCTCTTTTAAATCAGACTCTCACCAGTACAACACTTCAAGACAGCGTTCTTCCTCCTTCCTGAAATCACCTCCAGGTCAAGTAAGTACACACACTAGAGCTCAGGACCCACCAAAATTATACAATTCAAATTTCGACTCACTCTGCATACCTACCCTGCTTTGCCTCTTTCACCCAAGAAAACCCCTACACAGGCTTTGAGCCATGTTCTTTTTTCTCCTCTCCTGTCTCCTGATGAACCCTGGTGCTTCCCCATGTGGCCCCAGGGCTTGATGTGTTTCCTGATTCTAGGGACCTGTGAGTACAAACATCTCTTGGTTTTTTTTCATGGCAATCATTTCAGGTCTGCTGTCTTACTATATGCGATTAAAACAAATCTTAGTACATTTTTGACACAACAGGGTCACCGACCATGACAGACAGAGTAGTGAGTAGCTCATGACTTTTCTGTTCCTGAGCAATATTTGTGGAGAGGGTTAGGTCTGCAGGCCCTTGAGCTGCCACCCCAGGGATGGGGGTGGGGCAACCAGGAATCTGCATGCAATTCTGCTGCGGGGGTCTGGTGTCAGAACTGACCGACACAGACTAGGGACACCTCAGCATGGGAAGCAGAACTGGTAGAACCAGAGTAAGAAGAGAGCTCTCACTCTAAGACACATTTACTTGTCGATGCAGCAGCTCCAATTCTGGAAATGTGTTACCAGAAAATAACAAGGTATTCACAAGTATCCTTGGAAATCTTTTTATATTGCACATTATTTATAATAAAAAAGAAACACTCTCAGTAGGAGCGTGTTATGTAGTGGTACACTCATATGATGCATCACTTAGAAGCCATGTCATGTAAAATATTAATTTAAAAATTAGTAAAACAGCATTATGACATAAATAAAATTGACATGTACACAGAGATTGAAAACTGGGGTTATCTCTTGGTCATGCCATTACACTTGTTTTGTGTGTGTGCTTATTTTTCTGCATTTTCCAAATTCCGTACAGTGAACATGTATTAATCATTTTACTTGATACAGCACTCAGTCTGTCCTGCTTTGTCCTCCTAGAGCAGGACAGAGAAACTCTGAGCAACCACGAGATTCCTGTGGAAGGTGAGTTACACCTCCCACAAACACTGGAGAAGTCCTACACCCGGAGCTTTGTAAACACTCAGGATTCAATAAGCCCCTGGCAGTTTGGCCTTAGGACAATGCATGGGAAAAGTTTATTTCCAAGCCCCAATGGCTAGTGTGTCAGAGGTCCAGATCCTGAGATCCCTGGCTCCCAGACGAGGCATGGTGGCTCCAGGTGACAGGAGGCTCCCCAGCCACAGGGGTGTTATTAGACCTGGGCTGGGACAGGTGATGCTGTGGTGATGCTCCAGTTGGTGTAAAGAACTCATAATTAGCAACAGCAGGGTTACAAAGCAAGGAGCCTGAGAGAGAAAGAGGGGAGGAGTAATAACCTACCAGCAAAGGGCAAGAATAATTCACTCATGAGAGCATCAATCCCTTAATAACAAAGGGGTGATAGTAATTACATTAAATACACATAAAAAGAATGAATACAAAGACTATGATAATAGTACAATAATGTGCAAAAAGGGTAAACATAGGAGTGATCATATGGTTGTTCATCCATCTTCAAGGAAAGAAAATCAGTATCAATCAACTCATTTCAAGATCTCTCTTTTTATTAGGAAAACATTGTTTCTCAAATTTCAGGATGAAGGTAGCAGTGCCTATCACTTTTCAACCTCTCAGGGATGCTCAGAGGACAAATGAAAGCTGGGAAACTCACATACATTTGAAATGAATACTCAGAAAATACTTGTTGCATATCATTGAAATCACATAATAGTTCTATAATTATAAAGAATTATTATTAAAATGCACATACCTCAAATTTTAAGCCTGCGATATTCACAAGGCAGCCTCTTTCTGACAAATAACCTGTGACAATTTCATAATATAGGGTTCAGAAACCTCATTAGACCACACACATGGTGCAGCTGAAGCACTCTCCAGTTTCCAAGGGTTTGTCAAAATGTAATTAGGCAAACCACAGGCATCTGCAAATGTGGCACTTTTGCTCCAGGCAGGTGGAATCTCAGGGCGCCCTAGAGCTTTCACAGGGACAATTTACTCTCAGTGTCAGTGACTCAAACACACACCTAAGATGATCTTTTTGCACTTGTGGGAGAAAGTGTTGCCAGATGCATGTATTAAATGATGTATAACCTCCAGGTTTGGTTATACCCCTATGTGTGCTGCCAAATGTCGATGGGAGATGGGACACTTTTTCAGCTCCAGAATGGGTGCGTGGTCCTGATCACTATATCTTACATGAACCGTGGACCCATTTTGTAGTTGAAAAAGGCATGTCTATAGAATTGGCTCCAGGTCCTAAGTGGGTTTAGGATTAGCAATTCTAAGGGCTCACCTGTTCATCAGAGATCCAGCTCCCACTGCTCCACCCCACGCTTCTCTGCCCTGGAAGCAGTGAGTTGGCCACTCCGATAGCATCGGTAGTGAGCCCTTCAGTGGGTGTTCGATCTACACGCCGGTGAAGCAAATGGTGATGGGAGGAGGCAGGTGAGAGCTGCACGGTATTTGGGGAAGAAAAATGTTCCATCGGGGAAACCCCTGGGATGGGCTATGGTGGGAAAAGCACAGGGTTTGGAATCTGGCGGATCGGGCCCAGGCTCTGGATATCCCAGCTCCACCTTGTGATGCTTAACATGCTGTTTATTAACAGTATCTCTAAGCCGCAGCTTTCTCTTTGAAAAATTGGAGTAATGATCTTCTTCTCATGGGGTTTTATTGAGAATTAAATAATATACGGCAAGATTATTTTTAGAAGTATTAGTTAATGTATACCTCCAAATTCTCTCTCACATACACACACCCTTAACTTTGTCCATCCTCTATGTGATCTGCTACCGTCCAAGTCCCTTAGCCTAACTGAAAATTGAACCAGAAGAAGACTGTAAATTAAAATCTTGGTTTTTTAAAATTTTTTTTAAGATTTTATTTATTTATCTTTAGAGGGGAAGGAGACGGAGAGAAACATCAATGTATGGTTGCCTTTCGTGGGTCCCCTGCTGGGAGTTGGCCTGCAGGGAACCGGCCTGCAACCCAGGCATCTGCCCTGACTGGGAATCGAACTGCGATCATGTGGTTCGCAGGCCCGCGCTCAATCCACTGAGCTACACCAGCCAGGGCCAAAATCTTGGTTTTTAATGGAAACAAAACAACCATCACTGAAGGAGTAAGACAGAAAAGTTTGAGAGTTCTTGTTCTGTCAGATCTGCCTCTCTCTCAGCCCTGACCCTGAACCCTCCCTGCACACTCTACTGCAGAGGCAGGGCGGGCTTAGGGGCATTTAGAAACTGAAGAGGGACCACTGGCCCACTAGGAACCAAGGCTCGGGGGGCGAAGTTTCCCTTCCTTCAGCCCAGAGGCCAGGCAACAAGTATAAGAGTACATGCTCTTTTATCACTACTAGTTATGAATAATGCAAATATAAACACGGGTGTACAAATATCTCTTCGAGACCCTGCTCTTGATTCTTTGGAGCAGATACCCGGAAGTGGGATCGCTGGTTAGCATGGTGCTCCTCGGTTTAACTTTTGGAGGCAGCACCATATTGCTTCCCACAGCAGCTGCTCCATGCTTACTAAGGTCCTCACCTTTTATGTTCTTACCAACAATGCACAAGGGTTCCGACTTCTCCCCATTGTTGCCAACACTCTTTTTTTTTAAAGTAACCACTCTAATGGGTGTTTTAGACGTTTTCGAAAGCACCCTAGTTCATTCTGCTACTCAGTCAGGGCTGAGGGCCTCTGATGGAGCATATGCCAGGCCTCTCAAAGAGTTGGCTGAGCGGAGCCTCTGCCAGTCCTCCTGCTGTGGGGAAGGAGCCTGAAGCCCCTGGAGGGGGTGGAATGTCGGCAAATACACAGATCACCTGCCAGGCTGGGGAGGAGTGAGAGAAACACAGCACCCTTGGTGCAATGATAAACATTGATAAAGGACATTTGTGATACTTTTTTGCAAGTGTTGATTCATTTCCCTAACCTGTACTTCCTATTAAAAACACTGAATTTCCCACCCTGGAGTATGAGGCCCTGGAATATGATGTCCCCAGTGCCCTTGGAGAATGTGGCACTAGAGAACAACCGTCAAATTCTTGGCTTTTAAGTTAAAAGACAAATTAATATCATGGGATAAAGACAGTTTTTAGAAAATTACTACAATACCTTCTCCAACCAGCAGATAAAACTCTGAAGTGAAGTGTGTGTATGTGGAGGGTGGAGTGGGGACAAGTGTCAGGCAAAAACCAAGAAGATTTGTTGTTGGGGTTACACTGGTGGAACCGCTGATGTAACGTGGGTGGTGATGGGAATGGCAGAGCCTAAGGCTGTGCATCTATGGGCAGAGGGACCTTGGGCTCCTAGTATGGGCAGGGCTGGAGAAAGCAGTCAAGGCCCTCATCCCTCCACACCTTCCCTATATGGGCATGCGTGTGGGGCAGCTGTGAAGCCTACACTGTGTCAGGGCAATTCTGGGAGCAGAGGGCCCAGGGCAGGCTCATGAGGCTTCTGTGTCCTAAGGAACAGAAATGCTGTGTAGAAAGTGGTGGGGGTTTGGAAGGACGTATCAAAGAGGTTTTCAACGTGGAGGCATGTCTGTGGCCACATGGCCACGTGCCACCCCAGAGGGAGAGGCAGACCAGGAGGAAATGATTTGCCTGAGATGATGGAGAACAGCTGCAGCTGCCTAGAACTACATTTTCTTTCATTATGTAGAATGGGGCTAGTTCCTTTTTAGTTGAGTTCTAGAAAAATGAAACATGCTATTAATGTCTTGCATAAATGAGTAAATGGCAAGTAGATGCAAACCTTACACATCTTAATGGTGCTTAGTAGAACCTCAACAAATCATGGCTTCCATTGAAATGAGAACCAAATTACTATGGCACCAGCCCTATCAGTTTGATTGCTAAAAATTAGCTTCTCAAAGTGTTTCGCAGGGATGTGAGGGGTCCCTGGGGCGTGCACCAAGAACTGCTACTGACCTTCTGTGTCCACTCGTGCTCTGCGCACTGTGGTCGGCATGGGTTGACCCATAGGGGCTGTGCTTTAGCCCAGACCTTTTTCTCTTCAGCTTCTCTCTGCGAACCACAGGATGGGGTCCTCCTCTTTCATTCTGTACAGCACAGCACACACAAGAGGATGTAAATTTCATAGTCACAAAGTAAAGCATGTAAATTTGAAACTTTATTTTTCTTTAAATGAACTTAGTTCTTGGGCTCCCATTTCTGCTGAAAGCAGAGAACTTGTTATTGCCAATTTAATTATAAACTATGTTACTAAGTATTTCTTGCTCTATTTTGGACAAATAGTTCAGGATGTTTTCCTTTCCCTTCTTATTACCTCTCCCCATGGGTAATCTAAGAATCAACTAGGCATCCGTGCAAGGAAGCATCTGTTTTTTTATATGGCTAAGTTCAATATTGTAAATACTGCCAATTTTCATTGAATTCAGCCACCCTTTATTTACTGCTTAATGGCCCAAGTTCCTGCTGTGTTTTTGTCTTCAGGTCTTCTGAGGTCACTCTGTGTCTCCTTAGCCTTTTCCATACCATGACCTCTTCAAGGTCCATGGCCCATCAGTCCTTCCCTGAATTTCTTGGGGGTTTGGGATGCTTTTGGATGGGCATTCTCTAACAGCACTTGACGACCTTTCCCCCCAAATCTCAGTGGCTTATAGGTTTAGTCTCACATTACATATCAGGGGTGATTTTGCTCAGTGTCCTCTTATTATTGGGGTCCAGAGAGGAGCAGCAGCTTCCATGGGAGCAAATATTTTGAACAAATAATACAATTACCGTACTTACAATTCAGGAGTTGGAAGAGACTGGAAGCAGAGAAAAAGTAGGTGTTCGGTTTCTCTCTGCTGAAAACACCCTACTCCCGTTTCTACAAGCCACCATACTTTGTTGGCAGGCTGGTGGGTGGGTGGTCCTTAACTTCCAGACCAGCTGCCTTCTCAGGCTCTACCTCTGTGCTCCCCACTTACCCCTTTAGGGGGTGGCTCATTCTCTCTTCCGGAGCTTAGCCGAGAGGTTTCAGAGAGTAGGGACCTTCCCTGGGCACTCACAACCATATGTGCTCTGGTCATGTTTTCTCTAGAGCTTTTCTCCCCATCAGCTCCTTGAACTTTTTTTTCTTTTTGGTAAGAACATTGCAGAAATGTCATCATGCATTTTGTTCCACTTGTTCCAGCCTTTGGGGCTCAAAAACCCTTCTATACCTAAAGAAACCTAACTCTTGCAATAGAATTCATCAGTTTTCAGCATCCCAGTAATCAGTTTGGAAAAACTCAATTGACACCTCTCCTTTTGGTGTGTCTGCCCTTCCCTGAAGTGGTAGGCATCGTGAGGTAATGGATAGAGGGTAAATACAACAGAAGACGAGGTGGGAAAACCAGTTCTTATTTTCTCAAGATGCGATCCTGCCACAGTTTCTCTCAGGCTTTACTGAAGTTTCAAAAATAATGGAAGAGAATGAAACGCACAGAGTAACTTTACACCAGACTTCCACTTCCTCCCCCCTTATTGCTCAGTCTTAACCCCCTGCCTTGCCTACCCCACCTGAAGTGTCCATGCCGCAGCTCACTTCACCACTGCATGAGATCACTACTGGCTCCAGGGAGGTAAGGAGTTTTTATTTTTCCTTTCTAGTCCTGTGTTTACTTCTCCAGCCCACATTTTCTATCGGGGATGGGACAGGCACCCTTTCAGGGTGAATGGCAACAGGACCATCTGTTCACTACCCATGCCACTCCCCCCTTCATCCTGGGCTTGCTCTCCCCTGTGGTTCCAACGCCACACTCACACTGATCTGATTGAGGGACTGGCATCAAAGTCTGGGCTGTTGTCTTAAATGAGCAGCAATGTATGAGAGACACCTACTGCCTAGTTGACTGACCACACAAAATTCAGACAAGTTCCTTTTAGTGTTTCTCCACCAGCATTTCAAGCAGTCTCAGAATCTAGCCTCACCTAGGGGCGTTTTGTCATTTCAGTAAGCTTCATAGCCATCTCTGGACCAAGTTCACCTACTGTCACCTCAGTCATTGATCATCCCTCATCCAAAAGGTCTTGTCTTTTTAAAAATTGTATTGTGGGTGTGGTGTGGTCTTCACTGATTTCCATGTACGGTGTGATGGCCCCATTGGGTGCCCTAGTCCTGTGAACCCTGCTGTCTTGTGAAGGCCCCTGACCATTCTTCATAAAACCCTGGTAGAAAGTATTTTTTCTTCTTCTGAGAAACAAGAGTAACTAAGAAATAATTAGTGAAAAATTAGCCAAGCAAGTGACCTCTGGGGCTGAGTATAATTTTTGTCCTCATGAGCTCCCAAACAGCTACTGAATGAGAATTATCCTAATTACCATTCCAGAGAGGCCTAGTGTTTGGACAAGGAAGCGGAAGATGGTATCTGATGGCCAGAGTGCTGCCGATGCCCTGGTGCCACTCACGCCCTCCACCCCACGGCGTACCACAGATGTGATTGCCTCTGACTCCCACCCAAGGGATTCATGAGGAATAACCGATCACCTTTATAATGGGGTGACTGTCACTGACTTGCTCAGTTGCAAGTGGTTGATCCTCAACTACCAGTTACTCTTCCTTTACACCCATTTTACAGTCATGTGGGCCTTTGTTTTTAATCACAACTGAGATGTCACTTGTCTCTGTTCTTTACAGATTCCCATCAGAGCCTTTTCATTCTGCTCAAATAATATCCTTGTTTTACTGAAAATCCAAGGAAGGCTTTGGAAAGGGACAAAAAATAGTGTATTACCGTTACTGTTAGCTTACTTTATTTCTTCTTAGAATGACTTCTTTTTGGAACACAGAATGACTGGTTTTGAATATGCCAGCTCTGCTGGACCGTATAAAAGGAAATTAATGTCAAGTATGACAACCAATCTCTAGGCCATTTCAGGTTTTAATATTCTACAAGTGTAATCATTTTTCAAGATTCTATTCATAAAGAAGATTTTAGAGTGCTGGTGTCCATGTAACTCTTATAGACTAATGGATAATTTCCAGTTTAATAGTACCTTACATTTACACCGATGCAGGCAGTCTTTAAAGTGCCACTCAGTAGCCTCTCATCTACTCCTCCGGCTTCCTGTGAAACAGGTAGAGCTACCTGTCCTGTCACACAGCCGAGCCACTCAGAGCAGACTCGCAGACGATTTAAGTCTAATGAGGGGCCAGAGCCCCAACTGGAAGTCACGTGTTCAAATTACAGTCCACTTACTTTATCACACTTGCTGGAAAGAACATTGGATTTGGTGTCAGGCTGGCTTTACGCCTGGATTTATGCACGTGGCTGCTAATTTCACTGGGTGGTTGTGCCACTAAGTGAGCGCACAAAAGTACTAATGTCCCACAAATGTGGACTCCTGTTCCACTTGTGAGCCCAGACAGTCTGGCCACATGGGGGGCATGAAAAAACCTCCTTCTACGTGGGAGATGATTTCTTAAAGTTCCTCTGTGGTGTCTACCCCAGTGGTTCCCAACAGGCAGTGTCTGGAGGCACTTCCGGTTGTCACAAAGGGAGAGGGTAAGTGCTACTGGCCTCTAGTGAGTAGAGGCCGAGATGCAGCTAAACATTCTGCGATTCACCGGACAGCTCCACAACACAGAGTTCTCCAGCCCCCCACTCAACAGCGCCAGAGTTAAGGACCCCTACTCTAAAGTAGGGCTTCTTAACCTGATGTTCATGGACTCACAGCTGAGCTGTGAGGCTCCAGGAACCCACCCTGGTCTATTTGGGGCGAGTGTGCATATTTCTGGAAAGGGTTCATGGCCGTTAGTCAATAGATTCTCACAGAAGCCTGTAGTTTTGGTGTGGCCATGATCTTTGCTCCTGCTGTGCCTTAACACCCAGTGAAACTGCCACTCACACAAAGTTTTGAGTCTTCGAATCCTTTGGGGAGCATAAATAAATAAAATGTAATGTTGTATTGACCTCAAATGAGTACTGAGTGAGACAAAGAAAGGTGCACCGGAAGATCTAGTAGACAGTGGGTCATCAGAGCTGGGACCAGGCGGGGTGTGGGCAGTGCTGGGAGAACATCACTCCCACTCTCAGCTTCTCTGTGCTTTGTCTGGGGTCAGTCAGAATGAGACTAGAAGGTATCTCGGAGAGTGAACTGCTCGTCGGGTAAGAGAAATAAACTCATTTTAGGACAACAGAGTCTACTTCTCAGTACGTTTTTTCTGTGTGCTTCACAATACCCCCAAAAGTTTACTTATGTTGCCTCATTTGAGATTATATTATGCCCACAGTATAACTTATTCAGCTCAGACCCAGGGCTGAGCCTCTTCCTAGAAGAAGTTGGAAACTCTACTGGAATCTGAAAGTCACATTCCTATATCCTGGCTAAGTGGCCACTGGGCAGGTGTTGTCATAGTGTGAAATGCTTTGCTAGAGCAACAATGCACAACCGAATAAATTATGACTGTTGATGTGAGCCTGTTGAAGCTATAAAGCCTCTCCATGGGAAACTACTCATGTGCCTCAACACAACCGATACTGACTTTTTAAAGTGACAAGAGTTCATATTCCCTCTGATACACAGATGATTATTCTATTTTGAGAGCTCACAAATACTTCTCTGCCCCTGTATCCTATATCTATTTTGTAAGTTCTTGAATCAACTTTAGTCCTCCTCTAGCTTAACTTTCTAAATACCCTCCTCAATTTTTTGTCAGTTGTGAGAAATAAGATAGAAAAGACTAGCTCAGTCCAACTTTCAGACAGAATACTTTACTTTAATGGCTATTAACTGCTACATTGTAACATATTTTCCTTTTCTAATCTTTATGCATTGAACATGTCCAAAATACAAATAGTTATTACTGGTGTTATTGCCCAACTCACATCACTTCCAGTGGGCATGAATTCTGTGGGTGAAAGCAACCCGTTCGTCTTTCTCTATACCTTGGCTATGACTTAGAAAAGTCCTGCTGGTAGATTATAATCCTTACCTTCCATTTCATTCTGGATTATTTTGCTCTAAATCCAAACGTCATTTCCAGAACATAAATGAAGTGTACTGCAGATCAGTTAAATTTTTTTAAGAGACAATCTTAATGTGAAGGTAATCCTTTAAGAAAAAAATTAAAAAGCTAATCATACTCTCAGATGGAAAATGGATAAAATCAAGAAACACTAATGGTTATAGAATTTATCACCTGGTTCATATGGTCTAATCCTATCATAGCTGAAAGTAATCACATTGTTTTATCGCCATTCTGCTGGCTGTATGGTCTCAGCCCAGCTCCTAATTCAAGTGCCCGTGTTATAAAGACTACTGTGAACTGCCATTGGCCAGTGGGGAGCAGTCACAGAGGCTGAGCTATTCTCCCTTTCTCTGAGTGAGCACTTCAGGGTAGGGTTTTGGCTCATTAGTTGTAACAGAGTATGGCTCAAGCTACACAGTCCCCTTATAAGCATAAACGGAAGAAACTTGTTTCTCCAGAGGTTTTAATACAGCTTCTATCTTTGGAGACAAACTCATTCACAGGCTCATGGAAAAAAGCAAGCATCTTTCATTAGTACGAGTTGGTAATCCAGGCCCATGCTGGTTTCCCACAGCATGAAAAATATGACCATAGCCTGAAATCTACTGTTAGTTGCCTTTTACAGGCTAACTTCTTCATATTGATCAATTCGGACTTTGCTGGAGACTCAGATAAAGACAGTTAAGGAGCAGACAGAAAAGAGCTGCCATTCTGAAAGGTAATTTTTGCAAAGGGTCAAAGCATTTACAGTAAACATTCTAGAAGCAGGGAAACCAGTCTGGTCATGAAGCATGTGGAACAGAATAAGGTTTGTTATGTTTTTGTACCAAGTGAATATGAAGTATTGACTTTCTGAGATGAGAGTCAGTGTGTGCATGATTAAGCATGCATACTCTGCAGACAGACCACGAGGGTTTGAATTCTGAGTCTTTCACCTCTGGATGTGTGATCCAGGGCAAATTACTTACCTTCTTTATGACTAAGGTTCTCACCTATACAGTGGTTTGTGCTCAGTATCTGTGTTGAAACTTCAGTGAAATAATACAGGGCCCGGCAGAAGTAAGGCCTGCTTGGGTGTAGTCAGTAGAGTAATGCCATGGGTGTAATAATTTGTAGCTTTAATTTGAACATTTCACCTAAAATGTCATATGGTGTGCTTGGGGGTGATATTGTTATGTTACAGACTTACATGCTTATAATTTTGTAATATAAGATTCTGTCATTAAAAAGGGGTATTATTTGTGTCAGATCCTGTACGTATGAAGTGTTAGAGCCTATGAACAGTGTTCGAAATGATCAACCAGTGAATATTCACTGAGTGTGGGTTATGGGCCCAGTGCTGTTCTTTGCACTTGGCAAATGACAATGGACCAAAGAGACAGAAATTACACACACATGCACCCCACCCCCAAACTCGTGGAGGTCACGTTTCACAGCAGATGCTCAGTAATTAGTGCTGTGAAAAGTCTAATGCATTGTTTTCATCATAAATGGAACCTGCATTTCTGGAATCTCAAACCTTATTTATCTAGGCACATTGCTCAGAGGATGTGGCCACCTCAGGAGAATTTTTCTGGTTTTCTAATGAACTCTTTGTCCTCCTTGACATTTTTAATGCTGCTTGAAGTGTGGCCTCAGCCATGGCCAAGGAACTGAGATTGTGCTTAGAGCTTCTGAGCTGTCCCTCTGAGCACAGAGCCTGTCTCTGTGGGCCTCCGAGGCCCTGCCAGCACCGAGATCTGCCCTGATCACTCTAGTTGTAGCAGGTACAAGCTTTTGGCTTTGCTGTGACACTCGAGCCCATCTGGGTTGATAGCCACAGCCCCCATTAACCTTTAGCATGCCTTCACCCCCACTTAGTGTGTGGAAGCCATGAATAAAGACATTGTTGGTGCTTCTATTTGTCTGCCTTGGAGCATGCTGGCTGGTACTGGCTCAGTCCATTGTCTGTCTCCAACAAATCACAGAGGTAAGAGGTGTTAAAGAGACCCGACACCTGAGACTTTGCCGTCCCTCATCCCCTGGGTAATGCACCAACCAAAGTTGCTGACTTCTCTTTCAGTATGTTCCAATTCACTACTGTTAATCTCTTTCATATTTAAGATTGCATGCACAACTATGCAAATTAGCAGAGGCTTATAAGCTCAGGATCTGAAAGAAATTGAGCTGATTTAAAATGAATTGAGGGACAAGTAAGAACATAACTGAAAATTTGGAACACACTCCACAGCCCTGGGGGATTACTACTGCCTACCATCAGGTACAACATTGTTAAACAAAGATAGATAGATGGATACCTAGCTATGTACACACATACAAGATACACCTGTATTTAGTATAAAAGATAGTTTTTAAGCTCCCTCTAAAGTATAGCCAAATTATGTTATAGTATACATTGTATTACATTATATCAGTATCTACATACACATATACATATAACTGTATACATGCACATACATATATATGTATATATACATCTATGTAAGTTACCAAAATGATATACAAGTTTGCTACCTTTTATGAACCTTTTAAAATAAAATCCACATGACTAGCTTTTTGGAATGATATATTCATGATAAATTTGAAATGAGATAACAAATAAAACTATATATCTATAGATCTGGGATATAAATCACATAATTATCAGTTTGTTTCAGGTTCAGAAATTATTTCCATGTTCCAAAATTATGTTAGAAAATATTCAACTTTTTTTGCAGTTAAAATATATTTTCTCATTGTCTTCGTTTGCTGAATGGGTAAAATTTTTTAAAAAGTCATATAGATTTGGTTTAGATAGAGGCTCTGAAAAACTAATGTGACTTTTTTTGGTTCCACTACAAAATGTCAAAAATCCACAAATTTCATTATAATGAAAAGACTCAAATGTTCTCCCATTACATATTTTACAATAGTAAGTTGTAAAATTGACTTACTTGGTCTTCATTTGCAGTGTCAGAGGGTACTCATAAAGAGAGGAAAGATGATGTAATCAAACACTGGGTCAAAAACCCCCAAATGGCTGAAGTGAATACTTGCAAGATTCAAGTCTCCAAAGTTAGAAGAATTATCTCTTTAAAAGCAAATAAGTGCTTTTGACTTACTTTTTCTGAATATTCTTCTTATTAAAAGAAAGTAGATGGTTTTAGCTGCATGGCTAAGTTGGTTGGGGTGTCATCCAGCATACCAAAAGGTTACGGGTTCCACCCCCAGTCAGGGCACATACCTAGATTGAGAGTGTGTCTCTTGTCAGGGTACAGATGGGAAGCAACTGATCAATGTCTCTCTCTGTCTCTGTGTGTGTGTGTGTCTCTCTCTCCCTGCCTCCTCTATAAAAAATAATTAAAAATATCTTTAGGTGAGAATTTTGAAAAAGTAGATGTTACCTTAGTTATAACTTCAATTATAACTCAACTTGAAATGGTACTACAATTGCCTGTGTGGATAATCTGTTTGGAATAAGATATTCAGAAAGGGCTCAGATTTCTTTCTACTTTTTTTTTTCTGGTCGCTACAGTAAGTGTTAGAAACTTTGAATGTTTGTATTAATTGATTTCAAAAGCCTTTTGAAATAAAAGTGACCCAGAAGCTGATTTAAAATATTGCAGTCTTAAGGAAAAGGTAAACGCAACTCTTCCTCCAGGAAAATACTATTTTTCCGCGAAGTTCAGAGGCACTGATATTGCTTACTTTTTGTGTATGTTCTTCTTTATTCTCAAAGTAACAGCACATGATAGAATCATTAACATGAAGTTTATAAACAGCCAACAAAGACAATTGAACTAATACTTGTGCCATACAATTCAGGTTATAGGGCCATTTCTGCAAGAGATATAGAATGTCATGAAATACTTCTTTTACATATTTGTGGCTTTCAGTTTTCATTCCAGTTGCCTAACTTGATTTATAATAACCTACAGTCACTTGTTTATGGTTCAACATGGATTTGCAGACCTTACCAAGGGTTTAGAGATCAGTTAGTCCTGCCATCTCACTTTACTGGAGAAATGGGAGACTGGGGAAGCAGAATCACTTATCTGAACCACACAGGCAGAAACCGCGTGGCTCAGCCCAGTGTTCCCTCTCCTGCCCAGTACGCACACTCACACTAACACTTCAGCTATCAAATGTGCATTGTCCGATGTACAAGAGAGGAAAGATTGTATGTTCCTGGTTTTCCCATGGCACCTCTTTTCTCCAACTGCTCAGAGCTATCCGTTTAACTTCAGCCCTGTCTGTCCTTACCTGGCATTAGGAAAACGAAAAGACAAAGTATGCCTTTTGTGAATTAGTACGTGTGAATGACATAGGTACTGAAAGGTCTTTCAAAAATGCCCCCAAAGTTGTTTAACCCTGTGGCCATCTTTTACTCATCACCAGAAGAGGAAACAATCAAATGTCTGTCTTAAAAATTGTGAGAAAAACAGGTAAGTCACCTGTGGCTGTGGGAAGAGGGAGGGAATGACTATAGGCAACATGATTCTTGTGAGAGTGATGGAAATGTTCTGTATCTTAGTTGTGGTGGTGGTTTCTTAGGTGTATATAACTGTCAAAACTCATAGAATTGCACATTTTAAATGAATTTTGTTTTTGTAACATAAGTAATTTCTCCATATGGTTGACTTTAAGAAAACGGTGTCAGGAATCTATGATAAAAATGTCTAAGTTATTATTTCTCAATATTTAAGGAATAAAATAGACTCTATTATTGTTTTATAAGGTTATAATAAGATAATTTGAAGAAAGCAAAACCACCTACCTATACAACGTGGGAAATCAGAGGTTTCTACGTATCAAGACAATTTAAAGAGTAAGGCTATGTAAGAAAGGTGACTTTCATCCAAGATTCTTCCCTTTCCTACCCAGGAAAGGACCAGGAACTGATCTCCTTGGATGTGAGAAGGAAGAAACCCTATCTTTATTACCTCTTTGCTGACCAGAGTGTCCACCTCAGTTTACAGGCCAAGAAGGAATACCTTTTAAAAGCTTACTACGTGCCTTTACTTATTTTCCATTTGACCTGATATCTAAAAATATACAGACAGGTATGCAATAGGCTCCCTTTCTCCATCACAGCAGATAATTAATCTACAATTCTGGTCAACTATCTTAAGTCTGTCAATTAACTTCTATCTTTAAGCATGCCATTTCACATTGCTTCTCTCGGAGTCTCCAGGGAAAATGTCTAAATGTGGTGCCCTATTTTCATGCAACCTAATGCTGTTAAACTTGATACTATCTCCCGGATCTTGAATTGGGGTTGGTGTAGAAGGCACAGAGTTAAAGTAGCTGCAAAGGCCTGAATACTTTCCTGTAATGCCATGGGAAGTGTATGGTGCCATCTCTGCTCCTGCGATACAAAACGAAAGAACTAAAAGTGTAATGCATTAACTGGGTGAAATTTTGCACAGCATAGAGTAAAGCCCTTTGCCAGTGCTGTCATGTCTGTGAATAACAGGACCGAATGCTCTCTGGGGAAGATATTGTCTGTATGCAGGGAGAGCCCTGAAGTGGGCAGGGAAGAGGGTCTTGCTCCCCTGACACACACTGACCAGAGTGCTCTTCCCTCATGCCCTGTCTTCCTCAGCCCTTCGGTTGGCCAGACAGGCCTTTCCTTCTGCCCCTGATCACTTTTCTTTTCTTGTAGAAACTCACCTATTTATAAAATAAATATGACTCATGAGAATTCAAGATGCTAAGTAATTTCATTATCAGAAATTAGGAAAACAAACTAGACATTTCTCTCTCTGAAGCCCCTTCCCTAAGGTTATTGATTTTTTCCTTGTAGAGTAGCTTTGTTTTTGCCTTTGATCTTGTATGTTTCCAATGGAGCTTGGAGTAAACAGGGTGGCTTTGGAGTCAAAAGACCTGATTATGGGGAAATGTCCCACTGCATTAGTGGGAGGACACTGGAAAAGAGGTATTCTGTTTTGTTTCTAGTAATAAGGTTATATGCTGTTAATCCTTCTTGTATATAAACAGAATTTTGATGTACAGGCTTGGTTTTTAAGAAAACATTAATGCCACACTAAACAGCGACAGCTGTTTACAATTCAGTGACACTTCAGTCGACAACAAATTCGTATTAGAAGCTAACATCTAAATGTGGACAGATGGATGAAAATGTCATAGGAGGAACATCAGAGATTTAACCTGGAGGAAAAGAAAAGAAGTGGGAAGATGCACACCACTGAAAAAGAAAAGCACCAAGTGGGAGGCATTTGTAGCAAAACACTGCGTGAGAGCAAACAAGGGTTCTGCAAGGGAAGAAGCAAGGCCCATGCCTGGCGCAGGGCAGCGGTGAAGCCTGGAGAGCTGGGCCCAGGGACACTGTACAATTCCTGAGTGGGGGACGCATTGGCTGAATGTTTCAGATTTAAATGTTGGCTTTATGATTGAAAACCCAAACTCTAACAATATTTAGTCATTGTAAATAGGTCCCCGTGCACATGAAACAGATGAACAATGGAGAGATGTGGTGGAAAAACTCAGAAAACAGCCACTCAGGCTAACAAGCCTGGTTTTCCTCAGTGAGCCTTGGCGTTCAGGGTTGTAATGTCATGTTAACTGCATAGAAATAGTCACATTTTCTGGTACAAGGATTATAGGAGTTAACATATGTGGAATGCTTACTATGTGCCCAGCACCAGGCTAAGTACTATTTATGCAAACCTCATGTAATCCTCATGAGCATCCAAAGATATACATACAAGTTTGATTCCCATCTCAGAGAGAAAAACCTTGAATGACTCAGAGGTCAAGCAATGGGCATGAGTCACACAGCTAGCAGCTACTTGGGGTGTGAGCTGGTGCCTCTCACCCCAAGAGCTGGGCTCTTCGTTTCTCTCTGCCCAGCTCCTCCCATCCAGCCTCCTCTAACTCATGGGAGAGTTTTGGCAGAAGTGAAAGGAAATATATGAAAACACGATGTAAACAGACTACCTGACTAATGTGTATCACAAGCTGGCTGGTGCTAATTATATGCTAACTGAAATAATTTAAAACCATTTTGGAGATTCTAACACATTATCACTTTTAAATATTAATTAAAATATTTTAATATATTTCTATGGCCTTAAGGTAGCTTATTTAAATCAAACAAAAAATTAACATTGATAAAGTATGAACATTTACTTATGTGGATAAATCTCAAAGATAGAATGTTGAGGGGGGAAATGAGTTGGGGAAAGCTGCATACTATTTTTTAAACATTTGTTCAAATTCTTGAAATCTAAAATGGTGCTATGTATTACATATAGGTAAATACTTATTTGGTAAAATTATAAAATTGTGGGTCATGTTGAAAATTATATAACACCAGCTGCTCTAAAGCATAAGTCCTGATATTTAATGATTTTAATGCAATAAATTCTTATTTATTCTCATTTACATCACAGTCTAATGTCAATTCTTGGTTTTACATGGCCACTCAAGGAACCTGGCTATATCAATGGTGTGGTCCTCGGTCCCCTTTCTCGTCAGGTGGCAGAAGGGGAGAAGGACCACACACAAGGCATGCCTTCAAGTCACTACATGGGCACAGAAGTGATATATGATTGCTTCTGTCCCTATTCTAGTGGCCAGTATTCAGTCACATACCCATACCTAAATGTTCAGAAATCTGGGAAGTGTAGTTTTACCTCAGGTGCAAGAAGAAAGAGAACTGATTTTGATGAATGGCTGCAGGTGGGAAGGGTGTACAATAACTTCTGGATAGTTGCTATGTGTAGTCAGAAAAGGAGGAAAACTAAACTAAGTATGCAAAATTTTACATTTTCATAGCCGGGTGAAAGGTACATGACTATTATGTCACTCTCCATGCTTTTCTTTATGTTTAAATGTTTTACAGTTTTTTTAAAGATTTTATTTATTTTTAGAAAGAGGAGAAGGGAGGGAGAAAGAGAGGGAGAGAAACATCAATGTGTGGTTGCCTCTCGCACGCCCCCTACTGAGGGCCTGGCCTACAACCCAGGCATGTGCCCTGACTGGGAATTGAACAGGCAACATTTTGGTTCACAGGCTGGCTCTCAATCCACTGAGCTATACCAACTGGGGCTGTTTTACAGTTTTAAAAAGAATAAAAGTGGTGGAAATGGGAAACTCTTCTTAATGCTACATATTCAACTGTCTGTGGTCTCTAACCAAAACAGAGTTGGCAAGCTACAGCCCACAAGCTACGTTTTCACATTTTTCAAGAAATGTAAAAAATAGAATAAAATAAATAAAAAGGAGTATATATAACAGAGGCTGTATATAGCCCACAAAGCCTAAGTTACTTACTATCTGGCCTGCTGCAAAAACAAAAACAGGTGGTCAACTCCTGTATTAGCACAAAAGAAAATATGGATTTAGTATCTAAAAAAACATAAGTTAAACTCACATTTGCTAGTAACTGTGCTCACACATGAATTTTTAAATAAAAATTTGTTATAACAGTGCTATCAAGTAGGAAAATAAGAATTTGAATTACAAAGAGGTGAAGTAACTTGCACAAAGCCACACAGCTATTAAATAAAATCTCGAGGAATTGAAATCCTGGCGATCTGATTTCAGAGCCCATGTTCTTCACTCTTGTACCATTCTTTCTTCCTAACTTACATTCTGATCTCTCATATTCAAAAGTATTCCCCATATCTTAATAATGAAATTTCAGTTTAAAGTCATAGGCTTACATTTCAATTTTATTAGACATTTACACATACATACACATGTAAACATATACAAGAAGGACCCCCAAATCCGCAGAATTTATTTATAAAAAATTGTTTAAACTTCATTCACCTTCAAAGTACTCTCAACTTGATGCAATATACCTACTGAGGCATTTTTCCCACTGCTCAAAACAGTTTTTGAACATGTTGATTTTGATGCCTTTTGAGTACTTCTGCCCTTTTTCTCCACCTCTTCCACATCAGCAAAATGTTCCCCTTTGAGGACCTTTTTTCATTAAGGGAAACAAAAAATAGTCACTCAGGGCAGGATCAGGTGAATAGGAAGGGTGAAAGCTCGGGTTCATGCCGTTTTTGGTCAAAAACTGCCGAACACTCAGTGCAGTGAGGGCAGATGCATTCAAACATCACCCATCCTCAAATGGGCAAACACGCTGAAAGTCTTCAAATAGAACTCACTGAAGCTCAGTGCAGCCTCTCACAACAATGCCAGCTGGTGCACTGATACAGAGGGGTTCCTAGAACACTAACTTGGTGGGGGGGCAGCCTGTACTTCAAGGGGCCTGCCCTCCAAAAGATAATTCTGGTTTATTTTGGGTCCCCCTGCTATAGTTTTATTTTTTCAGCTAAGGAGACTTATGGAATCTCATTTGCTGAAATGAGTCCTATTGCCCACTTCAGGATAGTAACTAGGGCATCATGAAAGAGGTGTCCATCTGCTGGTTTGGGAACAACTGCTGTGGAGTGGGATGGAGGAGAACTGAGTTTGCCCCTCCAGGAAACACTAAGAATTAAAGGGTGGGAAACAGGAGGAGAATGCAGTGACAAGGAAACCAAGGGAGCAGAGATGTGCAAGGCACAAGGTAACAGCCTGAGATGGAGATTCTTGAGTGGATGATTTATTTAAAAAGTGCTCTTAAGAAAATCCTATAAAGATGCGAGGGGCAAAGGACTGAAATGGGAAACAAGCTGAGTGAAGATGTGGTTTTAGTTGGCACCTGCCTTCAGCCTGACCCCACAGGACTCTCGGGAGCATAACAGCCCCAGAACACTGAGGTGCCCTCATCAGCCAGGTGTCACCTGTGGACTCCCATTAGCTGAGGGGTGTTCTCTGGAGAGAGGTTGTACTTCGAGCCCTTGGCTGTCAGTCCTTGAAGCACCTAGAAGCTGGGTGAATGGTGTGATGGAGGGGGTCTGGGAGGGGCTTGAACAAGATCGCCGTGGCTTCTGCTGCAGTCCCAACGATTGGTAAGGTAACGGGTACACACTGTTCACTGGGGAAATCAAACACAAGGCCGTGCTGAGCATGGGTACAGCCAGAGCAGATTCTCCAGGGGCTGACCGAACTGGGTTGAGGATGGAGGCAGAAACAGCAAGTTTAGACCTCTCGTTTGAAAAACTTCAATTGAAGAGAGAATCTGAAAAATAGAGTGTCAGCTAAAGGCAAATGTGAAGATAAATGTATTAAGTTCTAAATACCTTCCAAGCCACAGTCTCTTCTGAGCTATCATTTATCTGTAAGTCACCATATCCTGTCCCACCACACATGAATGGTTCTGAAATGAGTTGGTATCTATCCTATACAAGCTGTCAATAGCCTGGCAAGAGAGTTTTGCTGATGGCAAGGTGATGAATGGCCAAACCAAGCTGATCTTTTCTGCTAGGGAGCTGGAATGTGAGGCTGGCTTTGCAGGAGCAGACTTAGGGCAGCTGAGTCATGAGCTGGCACCAGAGTTGCTCCTGGGCGGTCAGCCCCGTGTGGAATCATTAGTGCTCCTGCTGTTCACCAGTGAGCCTCGGCCTTCCAGTTCTGCTGGCAGGGCACTGCTGAGACCGTTTGCTCCCAGTCTGTGGCAGCTTAGACTCAATCTTGATTAACTAACATGTCCAAAGTGATCCTGTTTTCCTGAGAGTCTCAAAGAGCCTACCCCAAGGCAGGTGGTTTGGTGGGGGTGGGGAAGGGACAAAGAAGGGCTCTGCCTTACATTGTGTCTGATCTAAGATGTCATCAGCTATAAGACGCACACCATTCTATGTTCCAAGAAGGAAGAGAAAAACTTTCAGTAGAATTGTAAAGGGCCTTCATTGTAAGACATCTTGATTTTAGAGATGTCAGATGTGAAAAATGTAAGTCTTAAAATTGCTGAAAAATGGTATATCCAGAAAGTGAGAGTTGGAGATGTTTATAGATTGAGTGGAAGGATCTATTCAGCAGATAGAAGGTGAGATACATCAGGAGGAGAGTGGGGTGATAATGGAGCAAGGTCCCCTCAGAGGCCACAGGGACCTGCCCAAGGACACGGCGGAAAGCTCCATCCTCATGAAACGTGCGGTGGACCAGGCTCGTGCAGATAGACATGCATACGTTGGTGAGAGGAGATGTATAGAAAGCTCAGTCCTTGGGCCTCACTTTTCTTAGTTATTAGGTGGCAATTTTTCACTTCATTTTGGAATTATTTCAGGACTTTTTAAAAGGAATTTTCTTATAAGCTCAGACTTGTGTTTCTGTGTTTTACCAATGATTTTAGGAGATGGCTGAGAACATAAGGAAGTAAAATTCAGTGTTTAATGAAAGGACAAACAAGAGTGCTGCTTCTGTGATCATGCTGTACTTCAGCAGAACTGCAGACAATAAATTTCTTATTATATCATCGAAAGCTGTAATCTCAGATAATGATGTTCATTGGAAACATGGCCAACTTGAAAGTATAATGCCAGAAAGCCTGACCACAGGAAAGGTGTTTATTACACAAAGGCCTAAAAGTTCAGGCAACATCCCTCGCCCGGAGTCACACACAGTGTGTGACTTCACACACAACCAGGACTTCAGAGCTTCTCCACGTGGATAAGGCAGGCTCCTCCACACCACTGCATCACTCACTTGGCAGTATTATAAATCCTCTCTCCAGATTAAATATTTTCATTCATTTTGGAACAAAGTTATGTGTGTTCACGGCTTGCTTTCCACAAAGCCAGCCATTTTACTAACATTCAACTCAAAACGAAGTGACCCTCGAGCTTGGGATTTGGCACGCAGTGCTATGCTGACACATGATTTCTAGTTATTCTCCATAGACATAAGCTCTTCAAAGGCAGAGGTTGTTCTATGCAGCTCTTAACTGTGTTCTGTGTAGGGTCTTAACTCAGGGCCCCATCTGCCTGAGACCTCAACTTAGTGCTACTTTACACATGGCTGAACATTCAGGTGTCCCACCATCTCAGGTGTGACCAGCCTTCCCAGCTTTGGAGGACCTCAGAATCAGTCTGGGATGGAGCTTCCAGCCATGTTCTCCTCCAGCTGTACCCACGGCTCAGGTTACTGCAATTGTGTGCTATTACACTGACCTCTCTGTCTTTGTTCCTGCTAAACTCTCGGGAAGGAAACATTGTGACCTGTCAACCTTTTCAAATGCATTTCCAGCCATGGAACAGCTCAGTACTTAGTGCCTGCAGTGTGCAGGTGCTGGTGTGGGCCTGGGTCTCCAGTGGTGCCCCAAAGTTACCTGGTCTTCGCTGTCATAGGCTTCACAGCCCAGTGGGAGAGAAGTACACTAACACAGCACACAGAGTTGCGTACATCATCACAAGCAATAGAAACTAATGCTGTGAGATTGGATAGGAGGAGAACTGACTGTAGATGGCTTGATGGTCTGGAAAGGCTCCTCTCTGGAAGCGACACTCAGGATGAAACCCGAACACACTTTAAGCTCCACCAACATTGATATGTTCACCATTCCCAGAAAATACTGTGCTGTGTCCAGCTGGGTCCCTCTGCTTTTAGTGTTTCCTTAATCTAGAAGCTTCTTATTCACCCATGCTAACCCCTTCTAGTGTTTCCTTCCTCCCCTGACCTGTTCCTACTATACTCCAACATTCTGTTTAGATGTCGCCGCCTCAGAACAACTCCATGAGCCTCCCTTTCTCATCAGTTGGGTCTGGTGCCTCCTTCTGTGACCCAGAGCACCTGTTACACTGTGCTGACATCATCAGTCCAGCCACCCTCTCCCCAGCTATGTTCTTCAAGGGTAGGGACTAAATCACCCTTAGAAGCCCAGACTCTGGAATGGTATGTGGTACATATTAGGCCCTTCATAAGTGTTCTTGAAGGTCCATAATTTGTTGTCCAAGTGTCTGAAGTGTACTGAAAAATTATAGTGCTCATTCATTGAAAATTACAACTATACAAGCACATATATTGTGGGTGGGAGTTAGCACTGATATCACATTTGTTTTAACCAACATTCTTTTATTTGTGTTAAAGATTTCAAGACTCAGAAAACAATTCTGAAGTTGGGAAATCAAATTGTGAACCAGGAAGTAAATGATGTAGGAAAAAGGTCACTACTGTGCGGTCACATGGTCTCAGCTCAGAGTCTAGTTCCTGCCCTTTCCACCTGGGGCCCCTGCAAGCAACTCCACTATTCAGTGCCTCACAATCAGCATCTGTGACACAGGAAATATATTAACACCTACTTTATCCAGCTGTTTGAGGATTAAAGGAGATGGCGTATGCAATAGTTGTTTATCATGGTGATATTAATTAGAGTTGAATAAGGAAGTAATATTGTAAAGGCTGTGAAAATAACTTTTCCCAAGAGCCATGAGCACGCAGAATCTTCTTGTTTTACTTGCTCCAAGATGCAACAAATAAAAAATGTTTGGTTTTTACTGTCTGACTCGATTTTTGATAGCCATTAGGCAAATAACCAGGTGCTTCAATCAAGCCTAGGTTATGTGTTTATGGGAAAACATTAGAGGGTTATGCTATTCATTTAGATATTGTTCCTTTTTAAATTTTAATACATCTAAGAACTGTGTTTAATAACCAGAAGGTACTATTGAAAATTTTCACAACACAGAGATAGCTAGAAGAGGACCTACCATGGGGGTTTCAACCTAGTTCCTTAGAGCCACAGTTCTGTGGCCATGACGCTGGGGCTGTGGGGTACAAGGATTTTGGTGTCATGGCTGTGGTCCCATCTAAGCTGTTACATTTTCTGGGTTCCATAGGGACTTCAGGCCCCATAATAAACTAACTTGGGACTGGCTTCTTTCTTGTGTTAAAGCCCTCAAGATTTATGCATGCCTATGCATCTCCTCGATGTTCCAATGAATTTAATCAGTGGTCTGGCTTGAATATGCACTGCAAAAGGTTGATTGGTTACTTAACGTATTAACCTCATCTATACCTGTCAGACTCTGCCTGGTCCTCTCTAGCCCGGGCCTGCTGTGGCCGAATGGTAGGCGTAGTGGTCTCTGCCGGATCAAAGTTCTGGAGGATTGGAAGACTTTTGGGACCCCACTTTGGGAAAGTGCCATTCCTGAACTGGAGTTTAAGCTGCACATGACCAGTGAATGGGTCCAGGGGCATCCACCGCGACGGCTTGGTATGGGTTGTTCCCGTTAGACCACATTGCACCGTGTCTGGGAGGCCACAGGGAGATTTATGACCATTGTTTCACACGGTGAAAATGCAGCTATATTTATTTTTCTAAAATTAATACAGCTGGGTTGAGAGTTTTAGTAAATGTTAAGTATGTGTAATTAATGGCAAATATTTTGCTCAGAGACTTTCAACACATCATTTGCAATTAATCAGTTGATTCTGAAGGTTAATCAAATAAAAGAGTTAGCCAAATTTTCCTAGACTATACCCTCAACACACAGACACACACACTCACGGGCACACACTGGCACTTCACATATTGTGCCCCAAAGAGAATAATCTCCTCCCAGCTTTGCTACTGCAGGTGTTTCTTGAAATTGTAGTTTATTTCTACTACCTATTACCAAATTCCCATTTTCTACTCTTATCAGACATGAAATATCAATACATTTGAAAATGCTGTTTTATGTTGGAAGTGGCTTTTACTTACAACTTGCACATTCCCATGACTCTGCAGATCTCAACGCAGAGATATCTTCGGCCATGGCACCTGTTGTTCTAGGTTAAAAGCAAGTTGTGTGCGGGTCAGGAGGATGAAAAGCACCAACTAACTCAAGTATTTGGATGATCAAAATAATAGGATCCACTTTAAGCCAACTATTTTGGCTAATCCATGGACATGTCCATAAACTCATACCCCTGAAATTATTTTACAAATACATTAGACTCAGAAAGAAAAATGACTAGCGTGGTCTTTGAACTTTAATTTTCCATGCTGAAGAAAGTTTGTAAAAGTCCTTTATAAAAAGTAGCCTCATAAACTTTAGCAAGTGTGTCCTCTCCTATTGTAGGACACCTATAACGTAAAGCAAAGTGGGGTCAAAATCTGAGCCTACTTGGGACCTTCAGGGAGAGCCTCAGAGCGCTGGCCCTGGGGGTTGGCAGATGTGGAAAGAGCGATCTCACAGCAGCAGTGCGTAAACCCCGCCCCCCTCTCGGCTTCCACCTCCAGCCTGGTCCCCATAGCAGCTCCTCTGAGTCATGCGCCGCTTGTAAACTGAGTGCTCTCAGACGTCCAATTGTCTTTAAAGTTTCTGGAAAACTCCTTAGAGTTTGTGGCTGATTTCAGAAAGTACACTTTTAAAATAAGCAGAAAATAATTTTCTTTGAAGCTTTTAAATAGCTTTGAAATCAAACAAATTCTTGGCTTTGAACTTAAATATCTATGACAAAAATGATAACTACAAAGCTCTCCATCCTTATCTAATTGTTCTGGAAAATTTTTGAAGCATTGTCAACCATTTTTACCTTATATAATATCCTCTCAGTATAATTTGACCTCTTTTAATATTGGGGCCAAAATAAAAATGAGAATAGCAATAAAAAATGCATAGCTTCATGGTTAAAAGTAGGCTTTTTAGTCCATTAAATAGTTGTCTACCTAACTTACAGATTCTTTATAAGGATTCAATGAGATAATAGAGGGACAAATACTAGTGAATTATGAAACAGTATACAAATGTAAGGGGCTAATTTCATTATAGTTATTTTACTATTATCCTGGCTAGGACTTGGGGGCACCTGTAATCAGAAAGAGAACTTTTAAAAAATATTTTTAACTTTTCAATGCAGTCAATCTGCAATATTATGTTAGTTTTAAGTGTATAGCACAGTGATTAGACATTTATATAATGTACAAACTGATCACCCCAATAAGTCTAGAATCCATCTGACACCATACAAAATTGTTACAATATTATTGACTATATTTCTTATGTTATATTTTACATTCCCATGACTGACAACTTGCACATATTAATCCCTTTCTCTTTTTTAATCCCCTCCCATCTGACAACTGTCAAAATGTCCTTGGTACTTAGGAGTTTGTTTCTGTTTCATTTATTCATTTATTTTTATTTCTTTAGATTCTGCTTATAAGTGAAATCATATGATATTTGTCTTGTTCTGCCTGACTTATTTCACTTAGCTTAATACCCTCTATGTCCATGTCTACCTATGTTGTTGCAAATTTCATTCCTTTTTAATTTGGGGGGTTGAAGAACAGAACTTTATTTTCCTGAAATTGTAGATGCTAGAAGTCCAAGACCAAGGTGATGGCAGGGCTGGTTTCTCCTGAAGCCTATCATTGGTTTATAGGTGGTCTTCACATGGTCCCCCTCAGTGTACATGCACCACAGTGTCTCTCTGTGTGTCCTCATCTCCTTTTCTTATAAGGACACCAGTCAGACTGCATTAGGACCCACACTAACAGGCTTATTTAACTTAATTACTTTTGAACTTTTCCCTTTTTATTGAATTAACAAAATTAGATAGGTTTCAGGTGCACAATTCTACAACACATCATTTGTACACTGTATTGTGTTTTCACCACCCAAAGTCAAGTCTCCCTCCAACACCATTTGTCCCCTATGACCCCCTCCACCTCCCTGCTGCTCAATCACCATACTGTTGTTAGTGCCCATTAGTTTTGTCTCTTTGTTTTTCATTTTAGCCTATTCCTCACAACCGCTCACTCAGCCCCTACACCAATATGTTAGCCTGCTCTCTATGTATGAGTAAGTCTCTATTTTGCTTGTTAGTGTATTTTATTCATTAGATTCTACACACAAGTGAAATCACATGGTACTTATCACATTCTCTGACTGGCTTATCTCACTTAGCATAATGTTTTCCTGGTCCATCCATGCTGCTACAAAGGGTAACATTTCCTTTTTTACAGATGAGTAGTATTCCATTGTGTGCCATAGCTTTTTTTATCCGCTCATCCACCCTTGGACACACGGATTGCTTCTAAATCTTGGCTATTGTAAATAATGCTGCCATGAACATAGGGGTGAAAATATTCTTTTGAATTATTGTTTTGGGTTTCTTCATAAAAATTCCCAGAAATGGAGTCCCTGGTTTACAGTTTCATTTTAATTTTTAAAATTTATTTATTTATTTTTATTTATTCCTCACCTGAGGACATGCTCATTGATTTTAGAGAGAAGGGAAAGGAGGGAGAGATAGAGGGAAAGAAACATGGATGTGATCTAGAAATATGGATAGGCTGACTTTCTTTTGCCCTCCCCAGAAGGGGACTGAACTAGCAACCGAGACGTTTTACCTAACCGAGAATCAAACCCATGGCTTTTAGGTTTACTGAATAATATTCCAACCAATGGAGCCTACTAGCCAGGGCCTATTTTTAATTATTTGAGGTAACTATACACTGCTTTCCACAGTGGCTATACCAATCTGCATTCTAACCAACAGCGTGCAAGGGCTCCTTTTACTCCACATGCTCACCAACACTTGTTTGTTGATTTATTGGTGATGGCCATTCTGACAGGTGTGAGGTGATATCTCATTGTGGTTTTAATTGGCATTTCTCTGATGATTAATGAAATTGAGCATCTTTTCATATGCCTATTGCCCATTTGTATGTTCTCTTTGGAGAAGTATCTATTCAGGTCCTTTGCCCATTTTGTAATGGGATTGTTTGGGGTTTTTTGGTGTTGAGTTTTGTAAGTACTTTATAAATTTTGGATATTAACCCCTTATCAGATGTATTGGTAAATAAGTTTTCCTATTCTGTAGGTCATCTTTTTATTTTGTTCATGATTTCCTTTGCTGAGCAAAACCTTTTTAGTTTGACGTAGTCCTACGTGTTTGTTTATTTTTTGTTTCCCTTGCCTGGGGAGATATATTCAATGAAAATGTCTATGAGCAATGTCTGAGATTTTGCTTCCTATGTTTTCTTCTAGAATTGTTATGGTTTTAGGTCTAACTCAAGTTTTTGATCGACTTTGAATTTATTCTTTTGAATGGTGTAAGTTGGTTGTTTAGTTTCATTTTGCATGTATCTCTCTAGTATTCTCAACAATGCTTATTGAATATATTATCTTTAAACCATTGTGGTTTTTGCTCCCTTTGTCAAATATTAATTGACCATAAAGTTTATTTCTAGCCTCTCTGTTCTGCTTCATTTTTCTATATGTCTGTTTTTATGCCACCAGCCTACTGTTTTGATTGCTATGGCTTTGTAGTATAGCTTGATATCACATAGCATGATTTCCCCAACTTTGCTCTTCTTTCTTAAGATCACTATTGCTATATGGGGTCTTTTGGGTCCTATATAACTTTTTGAAACATTTGTTTTAGTTCTGTGAAATATGCTATTTGTACCTTTTTTAAAAAGTGTAAGGATATTCTTTATTTTTTTTAAGATTTTATTTATTTATCTTTAGAGGGGAAGGGAAGGAGAGAAATATCAATGTATGGTTTCCCCCACTGGGAACTGGCCTGCAACTCAGGCATGTGCCCTGACTGGGAATTGAAACTTGATCCTTTGGTTCACAGGCCCACACTCAATCCACTGAGCTACACCAGCCAGGGCTGCTATTTGTACCTTGATAAGAATTGTATTTAATCTATAGATTGCTTTGGGTAGTAATTGAGGTTAATTCTTCCAATCCATTAACATGGTATATGCTTCCAATTATTTGTACTTTCTTCAATTTCTTTCACATTCTTAGTTAAATTTATTCCCAGGTATTTTATTCTTTTTTGAAGCAATTGTGAATGGGATTGTTTTCTCAGTTTCCATTTCTGATAGTTCATTATTGGAGTATAAAAATGTAATTGAATTCTGGATATTTATTTTGTATGCTGCCACCTTACAGAATTCATTTACCAGTTTAGATTTTTGGTGGAATCTTGAGGGTTCTCTATATACAATATCATGTCATCTGCAAATAATGGCAGTTTTACTTGTTCCTTTCCAATTTGGATGCCTTTTATTTCTTTTCTTTATTTTTTGTCTTATTTATGTGGCTAGGACTTCCAGTACTATGTTGAATAAGAGTGGTGAAAGTGAATATCCCTGTCTTGTTCCTGATCTGAAGGGAAACATTTTAGTTTTTTTTTTCCTGTTGAGTATGATGTTGGCTGTGGGTTTGTCACATATGGCCTTTATTGTGTTCAGGTATATTCCCTCTATTCCAACTTTGCTGAGAGATTTTTTAAAATCATATATGGGTGTTTAATTGTATCAAATGATATTTCTGCATCTCTTGATATGATCATGTGATTTTTGTCCTTCATTTCGGTTGGTTATGTGGTATATCACATGTTTTGATTGGTGGATATTGTACCAACCCTGCATCTAGGGAATAAATTCCACTTGATTATGGTGTATGATCTTTTTAATGTATTGCTGGATCTGATTTGGTAATATTTTCTTGAGAATGTTTGCATATATTATCATCAGCCATATGGACTATAATTTTCTTTCTTTGTAGTGTCTTTATCTGCTTTAGAATTAGGATAATGCTGGCCTTGTAAAATGAGCTTGGGAGTCTTCCCTCCTCTTGAATCTTTTGGAATAGTTTGAGAAGGGTAGGTGTTAGTTCTTCTTTGAATACTTAGTAAAATTTACCTGTGAAGACATACAGTCCAGGACATTTGTTTGTTGGAAAGTTTTGATTGCTGTTTCAATTTCACTAGCTCACTTTCAGATTCTCTGATTCTTCCTGATTCAGTTTTGGAATATTGTTTATTTCTAGGAACTTATGCATTTCATCTAGACTGTCCAATTTGTTGGCGTAGAGTTCACTGCAGTATTTTTATATGCCTTTACATTTCTGTGGGGCAGCCTTGTCGGAGCTCCTTTGTAGGTAACTAAGTATCTTTCTCTTGCAGCTTTAAAGTCTCTCTTTGTTTTTAACCTTTGGCATTTTAATTATAATGTGTCACTTTTCACTTTTCATTTCTGATTTTATTTATTTGGGTTCACTTAATTTTTTTCTTTATGAGTCTGCTTACAGGTTTGTCAATGTTTTTTATCTTTCCAAAGAACCACTCTCAGGTTCATTGATCATGTATTCCTTCTTAGAGTCTAGTTTATTTATTTCTACTCTGATCTTTATTATTTCCTTTATTCTACTCACTTTGGGCTTCATTTATTGTTATTTTCAAGTTCCTTTAAATATAAAGTTAGGTTGTTTATATGAGATTTTCCTTATTTCTTGAGATAGGCCTGTAAAGCTATGAATTTCCCACATAAGACTGCTTTTTCTGTGTCCCACAGATTTGAGGATGTTGTGTTTCCATTTGCCTTTGTTTTAAGGTATCTTGATTTATTCCTTGATATCATTGTTAACTCATTCATTGTTTAGTAACATGTTTTTTAGCCTCCAGGTACCTGAGTGTTTTTCAGTATTTTTCTTGTGATTGATTTCTAATTTCATAGCATTACTGTCAGAGAAGATGGTTGATAGGATTTTAATATTATTAAATTTATTGAGTCTTGTTTTATGTCCTAACATGTGGTCTATCCTAGAAAATGTTGCATGTGCTGCTTTGGTGTTCATAAAATCCTTTAGTATTTTTCTTTGTCTGGGAAATTATTTATTTCTCCTTCAATTTTAAACGATTGCCTTGCTGGGTAAAACAGTCTTGGTTGTAGGTCCTTGTTTTCCATAACTAAATAATTCATGCTAGTCTCTTCTGTCCTGAAATGTTTCTGTTGAGAAATCAGTGGACAGCCTTATGGGAACTTCCCTATAGGTAACTAACTGTCTTTCTCTTGCAGCTTTTCAGTATCTCTTTGTCTTTAACCTTCAGCATTTTAATTAAGATGTGTCTTGGCCTGTGCCTGTTTCAGTCCATCTTGTTTGGGACTCTGTGCTTCCTGGGCTTATGTTTCTTTTTTCTTTTGGGAAATTTTCAGTCATGATTTCTTCAAATAGGTTCTCGATCCCTTGCTCTCTTTCTTCTCTTTCTGGAATCCCTATGATGCAAATATTGTTATACTCCCATTATCCCAAAGGTCCCTTAAAATATCCTCATGTTTCTTATTTCTTTCTTATTTTTTCTTCTCTGAGTGTTTCTTTACCTTGTCTTCCAAATCACTGATTCGATCCTCTGCTTCATCCAACCTACTGTTTTGTCTTTCAGTGTATTCTTCATTTCAGATATTGTGTTCTTCATTTATGACTGGTCCTTTTTATGGTTTTATGTCTTGTTTCATGCTGTTGAGCATTTTTATAAACATTACTTGATAAATTGCTTGCCTCAATTTCATTTAGCTTTTTTTTCCTGAAAATTCCTCTGTCCTTTTATTTGGGGCCTGTTACTTGGTCTTTCAAATTTGGGTGCCTCTTTGTGTTTGATTCTATGTGTTATATAGATCTGCTATGACACCCAGTCTTCATGGGATGGCCTTATATAGTAGGTGTCCTGTGGGGTCCAGTGGTGCAGCCTTCTTGATCACCTGAGCTGGGTACTCCTGGAATGCTCCTTGTGTAGGTTATGTGGGACTTCCTGTTGTAATTGAGTCTTGATTGCTTTTGGCCTGTTCATATGTGAAATTGACCTCAGGATGCGTGAGTGTGAAGCAACCTTACCATGGTATGTGAGCTGCTGCACAGATGCTGACCTCATAGAGCAGAATTCACCTCAGCAGGTTTTGGTATCTGCTGAGATCTCCCTTTGGAAAGGCTGATTGTGAAGTTTACTGGAAACTGCTTTGATGTTGTCTGAAGCTGGCCCCTGGGTGTGTTCTGAGCCTTTTGGGAGACATCCTGTTCAGGCCAATGTAAGATGTTGCCCATGACTGGTTCTCGGGAACCTGTTGGAGCGAGAAGTGATCCACAGTTTGTGGCTAGCTCTGCTGGGTCTACGTGCATGTGGAAAAGATCAAGCTGCACATCAAAGCTGACTTTTACCAGTACCTGACCTGGGGGCATGTCAGCAAAAATCCTGAGGCACCACAAGATCTACCTCTACCTGCCTCCACCTGCTGACTGCTCTTTAGGTTCAGTCACAGTAAGAGCTTCTGGTCATATTCCTCAGCAGGGCATAAGAACCACAGGGTAGGGCAAGGGGAAGTTTAGGGGGTGAGGCTATCACCCCAGGCGGATACCACATAGGGGGGACTGCTACACCCAGAAAGGAGGTATCTGTAGTATTAGAGAATGACTTGGCACAAGGATCCTGGTGACTGACCCCTCAGCTCTCTCCTCAGAGCCACACAACCCATACTCTCCTCACATAACTAGTATACTTCTCTCTTTCTGCTGGAACCCAGGGTCATGGCTTCAAAAGAAATTTTGTGCATTGGCCTTTAAGAGAATGGCTGTGTCTCTAGAGGACCCCTGTCTCTTTCTGGGAAAGAGAAACCCCGCTGGTTTTCATAGCCAACTGTTATGTGGGCATCTCTCCCTGGCTCTGGTGCTCTAGGCTGGGGAGCCTAGCTTGGAGTTTAGACCCCACACTTCTCAGGGGGAACTCTGAGCACCTGTGATGGCCCTTCAGAACCTCAGCTGCTGCCTCTGGGGGTGGAGCCACCCCTTTTCGATCTCAACCCTTCTTACCAGTTTCAGTGTGGCTTCTTCTGCAAATCATTGGTTGTCAGACTTTTCAGCTAGTCTTCAGTTAGTTATTCTTAATTATTTCTTTAGAAGCTGTATCTCCAAACACAATCACATTCCAAGGTATTGGGGGATTAAGACTTCAGCATACGAATGAGAGGCCACAATTCAGGCCATTAAACCCACAGTATCCAATTTTGGGTCAAACACTCATGTAGGTGTTGCTGTGAAGATCAACATTTAATTCTTTTTTGTGGTTGAGCAATATTCCATTATATGTATTTACCACATCTGCTTTACCTGTTGCTCTACTGATAGATACCTGGGTTGCTTCTATGTATTGGCTATAGTAAATAACACTGCAATGAACATAGGGGTACATCATCTTTTGAATTAATGTTTTGGGTTTCTTTAGATAAGTACCCAGCATTGGACTTTCTGGGTCCTTCCTTGTCTGTTGTTATAGCCTTTATTTAAAAGTCTATTTTGTATGATATAAGTATTATATGTCAGCTTTTTTCCCATTTGCATGAAATATCTTTTTCCGTCTCTCTACTTTTGGTCTCTGTGTGTCTTTCAATCTGAGTGATCTCTTATAGGCATAATTGTAAGAATATTTTTTCTTTCCCGTTTGGCATCTCTATGCCTTTTGATTGGAGCATTTAATCCATTGACATTTAAAGTAATTATTGATTAGAATGTAGTTATTATCATTTTGTTATTCATATTTTATCTCATTTTTTCTTGTCTCCTTAACATTCCTTATAATATTGGGTTTTGTGATGAACTCCTTTAGTTTTTTTCTCATCTAGGAAGCTCTTTATTTGTCCTTGGATTCTAAATAATAGTTTTGTGGGGTAGTGTAATCTTGGTGTGGGTCCTTGTCTTTTATGCCTTTGAGTATTTCTTAATAATTTCTTCTGGTTTACAACGTTTCTTTTGACAAATCAGCTGACAGTCTTATGGGAACTTTCTACTCGGTAACTAATCACTTTTCTTTTGATGCTTTTAAGATTCCCTCATTGTTTTTAACTTTTGGAATTTTAATGTCTATTTGGGATCATCTTGTTTAAGAGTCTCTGAATTTCTTGGAATTGTATGTCTATTTCCTTCACCAGGTTGAGGAAGTCTTCTGTCATTGTTTCTTTAAATAGGTTCTCAATTTCTTTTTACAAGTGGATCTTTTTTTCACATAGATTACATTTATTATATAATGATCACCCTACTTTATTGAGGGTCTACTGTCTGCTGGGAGGTATATCTGATGCTTTATACATATTGGCTCTGACTTTCCAAAGCGTATTTATGATATTGTGATTTTTTGCTTTTTTTTTAAATTTATTTCATTATTTTTCAAGTACAGTTTTTTGTCTATTACTCCCATCCCATCCCACCCCTCTGTGCTCCCCCCTCGGTGTTCCCCCCTCCCATTTCCACCCTTCTTAGTTGTTGTCCATGTATCCTTTATATTTGTTCCTCTAAATCCCTCCCCTATTTCCCCTGAAATTCCCTCCCCTCTCCCCTATACTTTCAGGGATCATTTCTATAGTTTGTTACAAGTGGATCTTTTGAAAGAAGATAATAGATGATCATCTATAACTAAATATGAAAACACCACCAATTTTCTTAATGCCCTTCTGAGTTTTCCTAGGCCCTGACTGTTAGTCAGCACTGTATATTTCATGAGTTTCATAGATTATTATAGTGCTTTACTTAAATCTTTCCAGGCAGGGAGGCTTATCTCAGATACTGTTCAGCACTTCATTCAACAAATATACCTGGTGGCTGGCCTGAGTGCTCGGCATAGATCTACGTGAATAAAAGAGACAAACATCTCTACCACTGCAACTGTTACAATAGTGGAGACAGACTATAATCAACACAGACTGAAACTAAGTGAATGAAGTGGTCAGAATATGAAAGGTAGGTGTAAAAAAAGAGAAAATCACAGAACAGGTTCTGCAGGACTGGGAGAATGGGGGGCAGTGAATTGTCATTTAAAAATGACCCACTTATGCCTAATTGAGCTGGTGGCACTTGATAAAAAACTCAGAAGGAGATGAGGAGGAAACCACACCAATTCCTAGCAAAGGCATGGCCAGTGCACAACTAGTGCAAAGGACCTGAGGTGATCACCTCCACAGACTGCTTTTAGAGAAGCAACAAGGCCAATTTGGCTGGAACAAAATAAGTGAGCATGTGAGTAGAAGGAGATATAATGTTATAAAAACTGAGCTAGACTAGCTTGGGATGGTTATCGAAGAGTGAGGGCCTTATAAGCCATCATAGAGACTCATTTTTTTTCTCTTGGTGAGCTGGGACACTTCAGAGTATGGACAGCAGAAATATTGTAATCTAATTCTCCTTTGAATGTATCCTCCTTGCCATAGTGGTGAAAATAAATACAGTTGTGCTGTGTGCAAATTTGGAAACACAGTGGCCAACTAGATGGAAATGTATTGCAATAATCCAAGCGACAAATAATGGTATCCGGGCCAGTGTGGTAGAGGAGATTTGTATTTCCAATTTATGCATATATACATAGAACAATAATGTTTCAGAAAAGATAGAGAATTTAGAAGATGGCTTTTTTTCATTTGTTTAAGGTAGTCATTTTTCTCTTTTGACTAACATGGTAAATTATTCCAGTGTTTTTCATTGTATTGAACATCTTTGTATTTCAGTGCTTCAGAAAAGAATCCCACTTGGTTAATTATTAGTTTTAAAATACAATTAATATCTTTTAATTAATGCTATAAGTCATTCACTAAATCACTGCAACAACACATGAGTTTAGTATTGCTTCCAGTTTCTTCATGTTTGTTAAATTAATTATGAAAACTAACCACAGATAAAATGTAAGGAAGATGTTCATAATAACATGGGTTAAGTTTAATTTTACATTTTGGATAATTCTGCAGACATAAGTCAACTGGCAGAAAAAGCTTAATGTTTCAATTTTGTAATATAAACTAAGAAACAAATAAAATCCATTTTGGGCTTTAGATGTACTAGCAAATAATTGCAAAATTCCTGATAAAATTATGAAAATTAAGGCATTTTTACCCTAATTTCATAGTAGAAAAGGCCAGCGACCAGAAGCCTCTTGACATGCCTTCCCTTCCCAAACACACATTTAATCAGAAAATTCAACATACAAAATAGTGAGCTGCTGGGCATGATGTTGCTTTATTTTTCAACCTTCAAGAAAAAAAATCTCTGGAAGACATACTTCTGTAGGGGACAAACCAAATAAAAGTTACTTTCTCTCATTGTGTGATTAATTCTATCAACTTTCAGACTCCAGTTTTGATTTTTAAAAAAACAAGCAAGGTTGGAAGTGACAGGTGGATAGGTGGGATTTGTAGGGTAGTGTAAACACACTATATGATACCATAACGATGGATACAGATCAGTATACATTTGCACAAACCCACAGAATGTACAACACGAACATGGAACTCTAATGTAAACAATGGCTCTGGGTGATAGTAAAATGTCAGTGAAGGTTCATTGATTATAACAAGTGTATTACTCTGGTGAAGGTGTTGATAACAGGGAAAGCTGTGCACCAGGCGGTAGAGAGTATATGGAAAGTCTTATTTTGCTCTGAATCTAAAACTGCTCTTTAAAAAGTCTTAATAAAACAAAACAAAACAGGCCAAGCCGGTATGCAGTTCATCTCCCTCCAGCCTGTTGGATTCTGACTTCAGCCAGGCTCTAACCTTCTTTTGGGCCAAAGTCTCCCTTAGCATCTGAAAGCGGCGTGCTCAAGTTTCCACCCTATCCTTGTAAGATTCTCCAACCTTTAAACCCACCTCCCTTTCCCTAGAAACTCTTTTTGTTTGTGCGTGTACCTGTGTACCCCCTTTGGAACATACTGACCTTCGTAGAAAACAGCAGGGACAGTACTTAATGTAGAAACACACAGGCCAGCTGGAGATGAAGAAAGGGGAAAGGAGCTCTCAAAGCATTTTTAAAATGCTAAAAACTGCATTTTCATATTTAGAAGGCAAGGAAACGAATTCAGTGTTTCAACCCCGAGTCCTACACACTGATCAAGACAAAGCGGAAGTTCGGCACACGCGCTCTCAAGGCCTGCTCCTAGTGCAGGCGCGGGCCCGTCGTCTGCGGCAGGCCTTCCTGGAAAGTGGGCTACCTATCCCAGGATCACAGTGCATAGCAGATCAGTTTTACCAGATAGCATACAATTATTCTCCTTCAGAATACGTATTAGTTTATCTTTCCTCAGTACTCTTTCATGTCCAGTAAGTCACTTCATCTCTACGCTGCCTGATATTTTCTAATAAGAACTTTCCCTATTGCTTGTGGGCCTCAAGATGACTTTCCTGGTGAGTAGTCAAGATGTATCCCTTCATCTTCTGTCTTCCCAGTCTCAGAGACACCAGACTTGCTGTAAAGGGGTGCATGTCTTGTACTTCTGTCTTAGACAAAAATGATATGAGGAAAGGGCTTGGAAATGCCATCAGCACAAAACAGTAGCTGCATCTCTGAGAGTTTACACAGTGAAAGGCAAACATCTGTAAGCCTGTGCCCTCAGATGAGGAGTGCTTCCATAGTGGACACATAAAAAGGGGCTTTGTGTGAAGTTTGGGTGATGTTGTGGTTCCCTAGGCACTCTTTCTAGGGATAGATGCCTTGTTTTCCTGTATTCTTTCCTTCTCTCCTCCCTCCCTCATGGCCATGCCCCTCACTCTCCCTCCTTTTTTCTCTTTCTTGGTACTTCCAAGATACTTCACCAGATACTTCCAGAGTGCCTCCCATGTGCCAGCCACTGTGCCAGGCTCATTAGATGCAATGGTGAGTAAAACATCAACATAAAAACTTTTGTACAATGAAAAACCTTGTTAAGAGGATAAGAAGATAAGCTATAGTCCTGAGAAAAACATTGAGAAACCATTATCCGGCAAAGGACTTGTAGACAAAATTCATAAAGAGCACTCAAAACTTTCCAATAAAAAAAGCAAGCAGTCCAGTTAGACAATGGGCACAAGATACGAACATACACTATACCAAAGAGAATATCTAGATAGTAAAAATCTCATGAAAATATGTTCAACATCATTTATCACTAGGGAAATGCAAATTAAAGCCAATATGAGATATTAGAACAGCTAAAATAAAAATAGTGACAATCCCACATGCTGGTGAGGATGCAGAGAAACTGATTCTCCCACGCCTTGCTGGTGGGAATATAAAGACTACAGATTTTGAAGGAACACACATGTCCTTCCGTAGGTGAATGGCAAAGTAAACTCTGGCACAGCCACACTCATGGAATCCTACTCAGCAATAAAAGAAAACAATTTACATTAATTTGTAAACACAATTTGGATGGAACTCAAGGGAATTATGCCCAGTGGAAAAAAGCCAGTCTCAAAGGCTACATGCTATTATTCCATGTATATAACATTCTCGAAATGATCACATTACAGAGATGGAAATAGAGAATTGATGTAGTGGTTACCAGGGGTTAGGGACACAGTTGAGAGTGTTAACTATCAAAATAGAGTATGTGGGATCTTTGTGATGAAGAAATTGTTCTATAGCTAATTTTTGTAGTGGTGATAAAACCACATAGAACTTGGTGCACATACATACACATGCAAACAAATCGTGTGACATTGGAGAACTCTGAATATCGGTGAGTCATACCAGTGTTAGTTTTCCGGTTTTGATATCTTACTACAATTATGTTCCTATTCACGGCAGCATTGGAGGAACGATGTGAAGTGCACACAGATCTCTGTGTGCTGTTTTGCAACTTCTTCTGAATTTAGAATTATTTCAAAACAAAAAGTTAAGAAATTAAGATGCAAACAATTAAATAAAAGTATCTTACTCCCCACTACTATGCTCTCAGTAAATTTAGTTTTTATTTAATCACCTTCTGTGTGTGTGTGTGTAAAAATGAGTATATTTGCAAAAAAGGCTTGTAATGTTTATACTTTGTTGTTACCATTTGTTAATTTAAAGATGTGTCACAAGTAGGTTTTCATGTTTTATTTTTTCCATAACATTCTTTAATGTTTTTTTGGTATTAAGTAGATGAAAATAACTCAGTTTTTTGAAAACTCCTTTAAATAGCAGAACGCTTGTTTTGGGGCTTATAGAGAAATGGACATGGAGCTGCTCCTTTTAAAGCACGAAGCAGGAGGCTCAGCCATATTCTGTGTGGCCTCCTCACTCCATTGCTGTGTTGTACTAATCCCTGACACACTTCTAGCAGACCTTAAGGCTCTGCAGGTGGAAAATTGTGTCTATAAGAAACAATGACAAAAACGCTGTATCAAAGATGCTCAATGCTAAATTTGTAGTTGTACTCAACTCTGTCCCTACCCTTTATCAGATATGGTAGTTGCCTCAGCTTCATATTTTGACTTTATAAGGAAATTAAAAATATAAGTATTTGAGAGGTTCATCTTGGTGGTAAACAGAGTGAAGGGAATGGGCTACTTGACCTTTTGCATGTCTTCCAGAACTTTTCATTTAAAATTTCTACTTTTCTACTTGTCACTATAGACCCAAATCACCCATACTGACAGCTGATATATCTTTATGTTACACAGTCATATATCTTCATCTATAGGAATCAGTTATTGGCATAACCTTCCTAGCAATGCTGAGTTTTCTTACTGAAATTGAAAATACGTCAAGATCTCCAAAATCTTTCTGGCAGTAATTAACCTTAGCATGGCCTATATGGTTTTTGCTGGTATAGATAATTTGTAAGTAGGCACAATATCTGTAAAAGTTTAAGCATTTAATAAAATAGTCAACTATAATATATAAATTCAGCTACATAAAATGCCTCTGACAAAGGAACATATAAAATTATATTTATTCTGCAGCTTCCTAAGAAAACAATTAATGCTTTGCATTGAGTAACACATACTTCTGCTAAAATTGAATGAAAGGCAATGTTATCTCAGTGAGACATGCCTTTGGCAATTCACCCCATTTGCAAAAGTCTCAGGTGCCAAATTTGCTGCTAATCGGGTGTTCTATCTCAGCCGACAGACCTGGTGGAGTGCCACGCTTTTATTTTCTTGTTCTATTTAATATTATGATTCAGAGCTTCAGAGAAAGTGGGATTGTCCCAATCCTAGTGTACAATGTAAAAGGACAAGGTTTTCATGTCCCCCATTTTCTGTGGAAAAGAGTTATTGATACAAATCTTAATGTCTCCCAGAGGACCTTAACAATCAGGAGAATTGCAATCAGCAACCATCAGCAACCATCATCCTTCCTACATGAACTTATCGGAGCCCATAGTCATTGTGAGAAGCTCAATTACTCTGCTGCCTTCACTGAAGTGAAGTTCCTTGGGGGGCCCAGAGTTCCAAGATGGATGCAAAGGCATTTCAACCTCATTAATGTTTCCTGTGCATTTCCATTAATCATGTTCCATTTCAAGGGCCATCACTAATGCTTTCTGAAAAGCAACCCAATGAAGCGATTAACAAATCTTAAGCTTTAACTCAACATATTTTTGTGAGATCTTGATGAGTGAAAACAAGTGAACTAGGAAAGGAAACTGAACAGAGAGAGTAACAGTTGGGCTTTGCCGGACTTGCAGTTGATCTCGCTTCTCAATGAAAATGAAGCATTTATTTTTCTGTGAAGATGCTGGGAAAACTGTACCCTTTTTATGGAGTCAAAGTTTATTCATGTGTTGTTGGAAGTTTACTTCTTAACGCATAGGGAGCTTCATTTCCCCACAAGGCAGGCAGATAATGGAGCAATTTTTCCTTTGTGAGATAAGGGTTCCTAGTGCGTAGTTTGATTCATAAACGAGACTCATTGCAAAGTGAAAGAGGGTCTGTGTGTTCTTAGTCAGATCAAGAAATGGAGGTAGGTGTCTGGCTGGGTAATCTGGATTGCACTCCTATGCCCTGCCCACCATGCTGGGAATTGCTTGTCCGGGTCGGGCCGTATGGTATGAATTTGATTCACATTTTTGCCTCCTTCTTCTGAGCTCCCCATGATCTACAACATACGGTTATCAATTTACAACCAGCACATCATGTATTCTGAGCAGTTCACACTGGCTGCAACGCAAAGCACATACTTATTAGTGACATAAATCAAGAGTTGCTGCGCCTGAATAAAGATTAATCTATAATCCTCACCAGAAAAAAGGAGAATTGGGAAGCAGTGCTGGCTATCCCTGTGGTAAACATTAATAACTCCCTTCCCTGAACACTGGTCATGGAGTGTGGATTCTGTCTCCGTGGCAGGAAAGGGCAAACAGAAAAGTTGGCTGGCCTTAAATCAGGACCTCAGAGGAGTCTAGATGTGGAAGCTTTTTGCTCTCAACTATGATATATTTTCATGGAGAAGGAGGCCGAAAAAAAAAAAAGAGTTGTGAAAAGCACACAAGATAACACAGGGGCCTTCTCTACAAATAAAACCCTTCTGTCTTCCAGATATTTTCTGGTGATAGGACTAACTACGACCAGTCTCTGCAAGAGACAGGCATGACCCAGGTGGGAAAGTTTGGCTTGAAAATTCCTGCTTCCTGGGCAGTCGATGGGTTAATCAGAAGTTAAATGACTTAAGGCCCAAGTGAGTTGACTAGGGTTTGGATGCCAGGTGTTCGCTCCAGGGAGGTGATAAATGCTCACGGGGCATCAGAAAAGCATGTAGGTTCTTGAAAATGGTGGAGAATTCGTTCAGTGAGGGAATGAGTTGCCCATGTTGCTACGTGTAGAGTCTGCACTGGGTGAGTTGTGGGTGTGTTCAGCTGTGTTGTGATGAGGCCCTGGACCTCGGGAGATCTCCAGAAGAATCCTTCAGCAGTGCTGTGGTTTTCGGTGCCTGGGCCTGCTTTTGGCCACAGCCGAGTACTGGACAGGCAACCTTCAGAAATGATCTTTACCTGCAGTGGGAGCACATTATGACCTCATCAGGCCCAGAATCCCACCAGGTCTGGGAGGTCTACTCCACCCTCTCTGCAGATTAAGTTAGGAACATGAAAAAAACATAGGTGTACTTGAGCCCTGCTTGACAGCTGATGAGTAAATGTCCTTTATAAGAGAAGAGCAGGGGACATGCCATTGTGACTGGCATATAACAACTGCAAGGTCAAAAGAACAATCTGCCTGAATAAAGGCATCACAGCTCCAGCGACATAATTCCCAAGATGGCAATCTGTCAGGAATTGGAGAGGATAAGCATGCTAAGTGTAGAGGGTGTGTATGCATGCCTACGTCTTCCTCCTAAACCACTTGCTTAAGGAACTCCCTTGGAGGCTATTAAGCCTTTCTCAGTGTAGTCAAATGCTGAATCCACAGTTCTCCCCACCTCCCTCTTTTACCTTTAGAATACTCTGGGAAGTAACTAACATTTTACTTATTGAGAGAAGCATTAAAATGTATACTGTTATCACATTCAGTGCTTTCTCTTCCTCCATACATTTGTTCACAAGATGGAATAAGCCATTTAATCAAGATCATACTCTTCTAGTTTATGTTTCTATATTTATAGACTTACATTTCCTTCTTTGAAGGAGATGGGGTAGTCTCTTTTACTTTCGAATGAGTCGGATTATTATCTCCCATCCAGTTAAGTGCATAAAATCAGCATCAGCTAAAAGAAAGCTTCAGGCTGATCACGACTGCACTGAGAAAGCAGAAGCAGGGGAGCACTTCCACCCACTGCCACATCTTCGCACGTGCGCCCATGCACCCCTCCTGCCCGTTACAACTGCTGAACCGCCCAGGATCCTGGCTAAAGCTAGACCTTCCTCTGGGGCCGTCTTATTTTCTCATAGGCATCTCTCCAGGTTTCCCTTCTCCTGTTCCTTTGATCACACACAAACAGTTTTGCCTCCATCTTTAAAAAATTAGAATCTCTATTTGAGGCAGGATAGAGAGAAGTTAGGGGAAACTCTGGACAGTAGAATGAGGAAGTAGAATCAAACACCACGGGCTGATAAGCCATGGGGTCCTCTCACCAGAGCCCCCACCTCCACGCATACTCCAAGGGGAAGAGTTTACAGCAGGAAATTTCAGTGGTGGGCACAGAAGTCAACAACAAGAACTGGCCAAAGCCAGATCAATCCAAGATGAAAGAAAATTTAACTGAAAAAGACCCCAAAGCTCATTATACCATCATTATCATGAAAACTGACAGCACAAGTAGAAGGAGACCCAGGGAGAAGAATGCTGTGACACTTTGGGGACAGACAAAATTAGGAACAAGATGTCCCACAACCAAAAGGTGGACACAGACTTTGGCACCACAAAGTCCAGAAATAACCTACCCTTGGAAACACATAAAACACCAAGAACTGACTGACTGTGGTGCCCAACTCACTCGCATCCGCTGGACCGTGCGCTTTGACTTCTTCTGCAGCAGTGCCCTGTGGGACTTGCAACTGGCGGAGCAGTAGGCAGCAGCAACCCCCTGGGCTCACCCCTGGTTCTGTGTTCAGGGACCAATGCCCTGTCCTCTTTTTAGCTACCAAAATACAACTTGCTTTTGCTCTCATCCAGATTTGTTCCTGAGTATTCTTTCCTGGGCAAAGTCAGGAACCCGGCAGTCCCAGAGCCCAGTGAAAACTCAGCTAGTTCAGCCTCCTGTAACACATTCAACCCAGGCCAGATTCACCTTCATCTCCATGCTCCCTTTACAGCAAAACACCTCAAAGGAGTTTCTACCACTTTGTCCCACATCTTCCCTCCTATTCTCTCTTAAATCACATTCATTTGAACTTTGGCCCCTAGCACTATACCAAAAATTACTCTTGCAAAGGTCACCAATGACCAAAATGTTGTTTACTTGGCCTTTCAAGTTATATCTGGCACAGTTTTCCTCCTGGAAACCATTCACTTGACTTTTTGGATAACACATTCCACCAGTTTGCCTTCAAACTCTCAGCTGGCTTTTTTTTCTCTTTTATCAATGTTCTTTGTTGGATCCTTTCCATCTTACTGACCTCCTGTTTAAAGCGCCCAGGGCTCCAACTCTTTGTGATTTCATCTATGCTTATGACTTTAAATACTTTTATAATAACTATGTCTTTTATTTTCTCCATGCTTCTGCTTTGACATTTGGGGCCTTGCTGACCCTGGAAGGACTGCCCCTGCCAGGGCTAGATAATTCCTAGAGACAGTAAACAACTTGCCCACCTGTGAGCGTGCCTTTCAAATGCAAACTAACCTCTCCAGAGGCACTTTGCACCTGCCCTCATCATCCCTGATCTGCCTGGTACCAGCTAAATAGATACAACCCCTGGACCCCAGAGCTTGTCAAAATTGTTCCAATTACCCAGCTCTTCAACTAGCCTGTTTACCCTGCCTTGCTCATTCCTTGCTATGGAAACCACAGTAAAGGCTCTTGCACACAATTTCCCTCTCTTTCTGTTTGCTCATCTCACCTTGGCACTTCCCTATGTGGCCCTACATGCCATGACTTTTGTTTCTAGGGACTGTGAGTATAATAAACTTCTTTCTTCATGATAGCCATTTCCATGTCTGTGTGTCTTCCCAGCCCTAATGAAAGGAAATCTTAATTACCCTTAAAACAACTATAATCACACCACACACGCACACTCCAAATTTGTGTATCTGCTGCAGACTTTCCCTGTACACTCCTGACTCATATACTCACCTGTCTTCTGAACGTCTCCATGAGATGTCAAATAGTACCTCACATTTAATATATCCAGACCCTAACCTACTATTCCTCTCAAACATGCGCCTCCCACAGCCTCCCCCGTATCAATGACAATTCAGTCTTTCTTGTTACTCAGGCCAAAAACAGTAATGCCATTTTTTGCTCCTCTTTTTCTCTTGAATTTCATATGTAATCCATCAGCAAATTCCTTTGGCGCTATGTGTAGGTGGTATCTAGAACCTATTCCTCTTTTACAATCATACAAAAATAAACCCCACTGCAACTACAGATCTTAGGGTCATAAAAAGTACCTGAAACACAGTATATGCTCAATAAATGAACTGAATGTCACAGTAAGTGAATTGTACTTTTTTTGGCCTGATTAATTGATATATAATGTATGCCCTACATTGTTACAAATGGGATAATATAACACTTTATGTCATTCTTCTTAGACCCTGAGGAAAGATTAAAATGTATTGCCCCAATGTCGATTGATCCCTTGAGATCAAGATGAGATTGCTTCAAGTCCAATTTCATTCTCTGTAGAAGTTCAAAACCTTTCAAAGGTTTCCATTATCGTCCAAGGAACTTGATTCTCATGATCATCTATGACTCCGGCTTCCAGGGAAATGGGAAAATTTATGGATCATCTTGCTATCCTATGCCTTTGACTCTCCTACAGGATGCAAGTTGACACCGGACTTATTTGCCACTTTCACAATGTGTCTCACGAAAGGGGGAATTATATCTTAGAAACACAGCAATTTCTGATTGAACAACACAAGGCACTGGTCAATGAACACGGGGGATTTTTTCATGGCCAGTTCACTCCGTACAGTCCTCAGTATCACACTGTTCCTCCCCCTGCTCCCTCCAGCTTATTCCTCCTGGATTGTTACGCTACCTTTCCTGTCCTTTAAAATTCTTCTCATTATTTCCAGGAGCAGAGATATAGGCTTTCCACATCCCAACATCTCCCTCCTACGATGATAGTTGTAGGATGGTTTGTTTATTTTTATTCTGAATTACTTTTCACTATGAGGCATTTTTGACATATAAAACATAGAAAGAAAAAGATGGTGAACATCCATATATCAGATACAATAATTGTTAATATTTTGTCTTTCTTGCTTAATCTATAGTTTTTGCTGAACCATTATAAAGTAATTTACAGATATTATGACACTTTGTGCCTTTAGCCTGACCTGCAAAAATGAGGACATTCCCATATATAACCACAATGTGCTATCACTCTGACATATGAACAATATTCTTTAATAGCCTCAACTGCCTAGTTCATTTTCAAATTTCCCAACTTGCTTCTATACAGTTGTATTTTGAAAAAGCAATTTAATTGATTTAATTATTTGCTTAGTTAAATCTGTATTTAAAACAGTATTCAATTTTTATGAAACATTTTAGTATTGTTGAGTGCTTTTCTGAACACTTCTCTTTGTATGAAGTGGAGACAAATACAAGTAGCCAAATGTTTTTTTATTAAATTACCTGTTAGAATAAACCCATACCATTAAAATGGGGTCTCCACTTTATACAGCTGGTTAATGGTAGAAGATGTATGAACTCATTTGTTAAATTGGAATCTGTAAACAAAAACAAATGGGAGGAAGAGCAGCAGAGACAATGAGTAATGAAAACAGCTTCCGTACCACAGAAGCTGGGGCTTCAGTAGAAAATATGTGCAGCCAAAGGAAGGACTTTCTGGAGTCCCTTTGTCTGTTACCTAGCAACAAGCCCATCACACAGGGGCATGCCAGAGTCCAGTTAACAGGTCTCAGGTAGAGCACGTAGTTAGAAGACCAAATTTCTTCTTCAATACTATGTTAATAACTCAGGTCTACAGCAGTCTCTGACGGGGGTGCATGCCTAAAGAAATCATCCCTGTGTAATGCATCCCCCACGTTAAATCCCTAAAGGAAGAAAATGGCTTTAGCATAATTTACTGTGCACATGTCATTACTTATTTGTCCATATATCCATCAGATCAGAGGTAAATATACTATATGAAAGAGAAAATCACCCAAATTCAAATTATTTTTGACTCATAGTATAAGGCTCCAAGACCCATTCAAATTCATTCCTAATGGCAAATGAAGTCTGTGTCACAGATTTACTATCATTATTTTTATTATTTTTTGCTTTTAAATAAATTACTGCATTTTTCAGGTTTGCCCTTTCTTCTATTAGAGTGTTAATATGAGCTGACAGGAAAGATTCTCTGTCATCTGTTTTTGCCTAAAATTTGTCAGGGAAAATGTTTGTTTCATAGTATAGCATTTTAAAATGTAATTATGCCAACAGTCATTAATAAGAATACCTTCCTTATAAACAATGCCCATAGCACTGATTCTCATTTTTCTTTTCGGTAAGTCAAGCTAAGATACACACTAACCAAAGTTAGGGCAGGAACCCAATGTACTGTTCCCTGCTGTAGTTTTATGCCAATTAAACCATGTTTTTAAATTTTGTATATGTGTGTTTTTAAGGTTTTAAATTGTGGTGAAATATACATAACATAACACATGCCATTGTCTTAAGCATGCAATTCAATAGTATTATGTACATTCACATATTGTGTATTCACATACTGTACAACCAATGCCTAGAATTTTTTCATATTCCCTGAAAAAACTAAAACTGAACCCATTAAAAAACAACATCCCATCCCCTCCTCCTTCTAGCCCTTGGTAATCACCATTCTACTTTCTGACTCTGTGAAATTGACTACTCTAGGTACCTCATATAAATGTGATGACACAGTGTTCATTTTTTTGTACTCGGCTTATTTCACTTAGCATAATGTCCTCCAGTTGTATTTATGTTGTAGCATGTGTTAGCCTTTTTAAGGCTGGGGAACATTCCATTGTATGTACAAACCACATTTTGTTTATTCACTCACTAACCAATAGGCTACCCAAGTGGTTGCTTCCACTTTTTCAGTACTGTGAATCATTATTCTATGAACATACGTGTATAAATATCTCTTCAAGACTGTTTCCAATTCTTTTAAGTATATACCCAGAAGTGAAATTGCTGGATCATATGATAAATTTAAAAATTTTTTTAGGAATCACCCTACTGTTTTCTGTAGTGGCTGTACCATTTCACATTCCAAGTAGCAGTGCACAAGGGTTTCAATTTGTTCACGTCCACATCAGCACTTGCTACTCTCTGCTTTTCTTTGTTTGTTTGTTTATAGTAGCTCCTTTAATGTGTATAAGGTGACATCTCATGGTAGTTTTGATTTGTATTTCCTTGATGATTAGTGATGTTGAACATCTTTTCATGTACTTAATGGCTATAAATATATCTTATTTGGAGAAATGTCTATTCAAGTTCTTTGCCTGTTTATGAATCATGTTGTTTATTTTTGTTGTTGGATTGTAGGAGTTCTTTATATATTCTGGATATTACTCACAAATATGAGACCTTCAACATTGTTCTTCAAGATGGCTTCAGCTATTCAAGTCTCATAAAATTTCAAATTAACCTCAGGATAAATTTTTCTTTTTGTAAAATATATTTTATTGATTATGCTATTACAGTTGTCCCAATTTTTCTCCTTTTACATTCCTCCACCCAGTACCCACCATTCCCTCTGGCAATCCCTGCCTCCACTTTAGCTCATGACCTTATATATGGGTGTGTGTAAGTTCTTTGGCTACTCCATTTTCTATACTGTTCTAAATATCCTCCTGCCTATTCTGTACCTACCAATTTTTATTTAATCCCTGCATCATTTCCTCCATTTGTCCCTCCCCCTCACAATTGTTAACCATCCAAATGAGCTCCATATACATGATTTTGTTCCTGTCCTGCTTGTTTGCTTAGTTTATTTTTTAGATTCAATTGTTAATAGCTGTGAATTTATTGCCATGTTAATGTTCATAGTTTTGATCTTCTTTTTCTTAAATATGTTACTTTAACATTTCCTATAATAAGGGCTTAGTGATGATGAACTCCTTTAGTTTTACCTTGTCTGGGAAGCACTTTATATGCCCTTCCATTCTAAATAATAGCTTTGCTGGATAGAGTAATCTAGGTTGTAGGTCCTTGCTTTTCATCATTTTGGATACTTCTTGCCAGTCCCTTCTTGCCTGTGCAAAGTTTCATTTGAGAAATCAGCCGATAGTCTTAGGCGGACTTCTTTGTAGTTAACTATCTGCTTTCCTCTTGCTTTTTTTAAGGTCCTTTCTTAATCTTTAACCTTGGCATTTTAATTATGGTGTGTCTTGGTGTGGTCCTCTTTGTGTCCATCTTGTTTGGGACTCTGTGCTTCTTGGATTTATATATCTATTTCCTTCACCAAATTAGGGAAGTTTTCTTTCATTATTTTTTCAAATAAGTTTTCAATCTTTTGCTCTTTCTCTTCTCCTTTCAGCACCCCTATAATTTGAATGTTGGTATGTTTGAAGTTGTCCCAGAGGCTCCTTATTCTATCTTTATTTAGGGGATATTCTTTTTTCTTCTAGCTGTTGATTGACTTTATTTCCTTCCTTGTGTTCCAAATCATTGATTTGATTCTTGGCTTTATCCATTCCACTGTTGGTTCCCTATAAACTTTATTTCACTTAGTGTAACCTTTATTTCTACCAGGGTCTTTTTTATACTGTTGAAGTACCCAGTGAGTTCCTTGGGCATCCTAATAACCAGTTACTTAAACTCTGCATATGAGGGATTGCTTATCTCTATTTTGTTTAGTTCTCTTTCTGGAATTTTGTTCTGTTCTTTCATATGGGTCATATTTCTTTGTCTCCTCATTTTGGCAGCCTCCCAGTATTTGTTTCTGTGGATTAGGTAGAGCTGCTTTGATCTTAGTGGTATGGCCTAATGTAGGAAAGCTCACCCATAACGTGGATGGGGCAGAGCCTGAGGTAATCACCAGATGGGGAAAGTCATGTGAACTAGGTTGACAGAATCTCAGATATAGTACAGTTGCTCTGTGGTTCTGTCTGGGAGTGTTCAGAAAAGTGACAATGGCTGCTGCTTGGTCTCTGGAGTTTTGTACAGGAAGAGGCTGTCCTCCATCACTTGCCATGATGCCAGACACTTCAGTTTCTTCCCATACACCACCGATGCTCTTCAAGCTGCTGCTCTGGTGCTGGAGCCCAGAGGGAGTGAATCTGAAGAAGTCCAAAATCCACTTCAGACCCTTTAAGAGAAGAAGCCTGAGAATCCTGCAGTTCTTTCCACAGCCCCAATCCTCATTGGTTTTTACAGCCAGAAGTTATGGGGATTTATCTTCCTGGCAGTGGAACCCTAGGCTGGGTGGTCTGGTGTGGGGCTAGGATGCCTCACTTCCCAGATATCACTCCCAATTTTCATCTACCACATGTGGGTATGGGACTGTGTGTCCCATGTCTCCATATCTCTGCATCTTGGTGCTCCTAGCTGTCTGAATGAATACAACTTCTTTAATTCCTTGTTTGTCAGACTTCCATACAACTTGATTTTCTGACAATTGTGGGTGATAGTTGTTCTGTAGTTTAGTTATAGTTTTTGCTGTGGTGTGCAAGGAGGTGAGCCATATTTACCTATGCCTGAACCTTGATAGAAGTCCAGGATAAATTTTCATATTTTATAAAAAACATCATTCAAATTTTGGTAGTGGTTTCATTTTTAAAAACTTTGAGGCTATAGAAACTCATTTGCAAAGCACTATGTTTTGAAATCTTAAAGCTCTGCAGACAATGAAAGTGAGACTTAGAATTTACTTAAAAGGCAATGGCCATATTTTTACTTTGGGGAAAAATAATTCTCCTTGATGTTCAGCAGACTCCAAGATTCCATGATAACAGTAAACTTTTATGTAAAGCTTATCAGTCTCTAGGCACTGCTCTAAATGCTTTAGCTTAAAATTCATTAAGTCATTTAGTCTTCACAATGGTTCCTGTGGAATAGATACTATTGTAAACCCCATTTTATAGATGAAGAAACTAATGCAGAAAATGTTTAGGTAACTTGTTCTAAGTCACAAAGCTAGTAAAGGGCAGAGTTGGAATTTGAACCCAAGCAACATAACTTCCAAGTCTATGCTCTCAGCAATTATACAATCCTGTCTCTTTGCACTGGTTCTTCATTCATTTATTCGTTCATTCAATAAAACTTATTACAAGGCCCTGGAATTTCAATGGTGAGCAAGATAGGCATTGTCCCTCCACTCAGGCTTGTCCTCACGACTGATAGATGCAATAGCCAAATGCTTGTGGTTGTTGCTGTGCTATGTCACTTTGGTTACACTGAATCATCATAAACCTCCAGGTAAGTTACTGCCAAGTTGTCAAAGACCAGGCTTTTTGCTACAGAGGTATGATTAATTATCCTTTCATTGAGTCACATATCCAACCTTTACTGAGCACACTTACTATGTGCCAAATGCTGGGTCAAAGTATGTATGTAGAGAAAACAGGGATGCACAAGAAGGTGCCAGTGTGTTAAAGATTGATGTTTTAAAAAAAGAATGCTCAGGGTATTTGGGGAACATAGAGAAAGGTCCCACTGGTGGTTTATGGAGGAGAGCTGCTGTAAGGAAAGAACTCGATTCTCCTCTGCTTCTCTGCCTATGTAGGAATATGTATGCAATTGGAATATGACTTTTCCATTTTCTGCAGAACCAATAGGAATACTGCATAGGAATGCTTTCACTCTAAGTTCCTCTCAGATGAGGATCTCCCCTCCATGGAACACTCAACTACTAAATCTTTTGAATCTTTGGTACTGCCCATCTACAAAACTCCAGGCCACCATTTGCAATCATTGCTAACCAGAGAGCCATGGGACTAAATTTCATTGAATATGTGTTTTCCTTTTTTATTAAATTTATTGGTGGGACACTGGTAACAAAATTATACAGGTTTCAGGTGCACAATTCCACAACACATCATCTGTACACTGTATTGTGTATTCACCACCCCAAGTCAAGTCTCCTTCATCATCATTCAGCCCCCACTGAACCACCTTTTACCTATCCCTTACCCTTTCTCCCCACCACACAGTTGTCCAAGTCCATGAGTATTTTTTCTTTTCTTTCTTTTATGCTCAATCCCTGCATACACCGCCCCTAGCCCCCCAAACCCTTCCCCAACAGCTGTCAGCCTGCTCTTTTTTATAGTATAGAAATTGGAAGCTGTGAGGAGCCATCACAGGCTGTAGCAGGCTGTGATGTAGGCTCCCTTCTCATACCCCTGGCTCTCCCCATTCTGGTACACCAGATTTTCAGCTCTCACCCCCTCCATTTATTTTTCTGAAGAACTTCGCTGGCCTCCAGAGTGAACTTTGTCCGCCCACGACAGAAGTCAATGTGCCATGGGATCCGCGGCAGGACAGAGGGCCAGGTATCCGTCATGGGAACTACCTTGCCTGTTCTTGGCTACCATTCCTTTTCTTTCTGGCTCACTGTCTTTTAAGTGCTTCCAAGATGTCATCCTTAGTAAGTGAATTCACTTGAACTTTTGCCCTGGAGACTGGTTCTGTTGTGCCCAAGCTAAGACAGAGTACAGTCTGAGAACTCTTCTTCTATAGAAGCTGATCAGGGTCCTGGTGCTGTTTCCATCAGGCCCTATTCATCCACATGTGCGTTGTGGATGAAAGGTCTTCGTGCAGAAAGAACCATGTCTTCCTTTAAGCAGAGATCAAGAATATTAAATGGATGTAGATTTACCTTTTAGATACTTTTATTCTGGATTACTCTCACCAGTACTTGGCCATCTTATTTATTTTGTAACTCATTTCCTCCTGGCTGCAGAGTCCAGTGTGTGCTGCACCAGAAGGTAGATGCCCAGTGGATCTGCTTTCAGTGCCTCTGGTCTTCAGGCAATAAAGACTTGGGAGGCAAGGCTGCCTATAGTGTCATTAATTTGAGATTTTATTATAATAAAATCTATGCTTCCAGTTACCTTCCTGGGGGTGCCAGTGATCCGGGGATGCCTTTCCCCTACATGTCTCCACATATTGTTCTACATTTGCAGAGTGACATCATAGTATTCCAGCACACACTGAAATATGTTTTTTTAGCCAGAAATACATCAGTTTAGAGAAGAACTGATGTGCATTGTATTCATAATTGAGGAAAAAAGCAATCAGCTGAATACAGAAATGGTCAAAAGGCTATGAGAGAGACAAAGTTTACAGAGAGTAAAAGGGAAATTGGCAAAAGTCGGGGGAAGGACCAAGACAAGCAAGCATGAGACCAAAAAAAGAAAAAATACAAGCATGATTTCTGTCTGCTTTGCTGCTCTACATTTGACCTCTCTGCCTGGAAAGCAGAAGAGGAAGAAGGAAAAACATAGACACTTGAGTAGCTCTAACGCCTCAGTGGTTGGCAGTCCTGGTCTCCTCACAGGACACCGAATCACTCCTGCAGCACTTCACGTCCTCCAAAATCTACTGCTTGATAGTCACTCTGACTTTTGCTTCTCATCACATTTCACACCAACTGGCAGTGTCACAATCAGAGTGTGTTTTAAACTCTGGGTTTACTAAGTGGCTGCTTGAAGTTTTCTTAGGAAATGGCAGGTAGCCAAGGCCAGCATTTCAGCTTTATTTTACAATTGCATTGTTTTCTATATTTTGCTACTACCCCTTTCTCCACACCCACCCTGATGCTCCCTGGGCTGAAAGATGACAAAAATGAGTTTCATCCCTGTACCTCTTCAAATACTATTCAATCAAACAGTGAATTGCAGTAAAGCAAAATGCTTTTCTGTTTTCAAATTTCCAGGTAGCCTACCATAAAGAGAAGTCAATTTCATCATGCTGATAGGAAAACATAGTGTCCTTTTTAAATGGAATCATCCCCTCTGAAACCAAAGTTCTGCCGAAGTGCATTACCAATGGCACTGGCACGGGAATAACCATGAGGATTCTATCTTGCGTTTCTGCTGCCCCTGATCAACACACACAAACAGTAAACTGCTTGATCTGCTTCTCATCTGAATCTTTCCAGGACTGGGGGAGTAACAGCCAGGAACACAAATAAGATGCAGACCCTGCGAATCTGCGAGATTCGCAGCCCAGGGACTGAGATAAACTTTGGTCTGTGGAAATTGCCCTGGGTTATTAAATGTCCACAAAGAGCAGATGGGAGATCTGCTTCTCAGAGGTCTTATTCCACAAGCCCCATACACAGAAGCCACGGATTAGTCCTGACTCCTTGGAAGGAGGAGAAGCTGGGTTGATGTGGTTTCTGTTCCAGTCTGAGGTTTTGGCTTGACTCTAAGGGGGAAGGAGGGAAGCAGCCTGGTGGAGAAAAGGCCCTACTCATAGCTCTCCTGCTGGGTGGGCAGCTCTTGTCATGTGCTGGACCCCTCTCCCCATCTGTGAAATAGGGTGAGGAGGCTGACCTCTAATGAATATGTGAGATCTATGTGGGTAGGGCTTTGAAATCAAGAACAAAAGGTGTAATTTGAACATAAAGCATTGTTATTATTTCTCCCCCTTTCTCCCAGCTCTCTTTTGTTTCTCTTAAGAAACTGTTGCTGCTTATCTGAAAACACCCACACCACCAAGCCTCTGGCTGCCCTTCCAGCAGGGGGGCAGCCTTGCTAGCAGCTCTGACTTTGTTGCTCATCAATTAAATGAAAATTTTAAAATACACACAAAAATGATGATTTCCCACAAACAGTGGCAAACTTTTCAAAGCAAAGACCTCTTTCACCTTCTGTCCCAACACACTGTATGCACACCGATCATTTCATGTTTCTTTGAGGAACCCAAGTCAAGGGGGAGGAGCAGGAGGTGGTTGACGTTTGTAAGGTTGGGAGGTTGCCAGTTATTCCAGACCACAGAGCTGAGGGATTGCCCATGGGATGGGAGTCTCTTTACTATTACCTTTCATGCATTTCCTCCATGCAAATTTTCTTTTTTACAATTATTTTTACTGTTTTTAGACTTAGTTTGTGGGTGCAATTAATTCTATATCTGATATTAAAGGTATTACTGTCCTTGTTAAAATTCTGGCCACTTGGGGAAATTTTCTTTGACTTTTTTACCCCCACACGCTAAACACATGTGGTGGATGGCAAAGGGTTTATTTTTTCCTGGACTCCTTGGTGTGTTTGGTGGGAGTGAGTTTTAAGTCCCAAAGAGAACATTCTGTCAAACATTGAACATGCTCTAGTGTTGGCTGAGGAAGGTGAGCATCCTTTCCGTAGTCATTGGGGAAAGTACGAGAGCCCTACCTGCAGCAGCTAAGCTGAATCTGATGGAAGAGCAGCAAGGACAAATTAATAGCGGGCTGGTCACAGTGGGGTGCACCCACTGTTGGAGCACATCAGCTGCTGAGCACCAACTATGTTCCCACCCTGGCCCAGAGGGGTAGGCCTTTGCTTGGAAGGGTGACTGTCTGTGGGGTGAGAGATTACTAACTGTGTACACTCGGTCAGTATTTGGGGTTAGGTGTGGGGATCAAACACTGGATTCCTGAGGCTGATCCAATCCTTTGAACTATTGGTCATCTTGAAAAAGATTCTTTGGAAGGGAGATATTTTTACTCATAATCAAAATCCCAATTGACTGCTCTCAATGCTCTTGCAAATAACGATATTTCATAGAAGCATGTGAATGGGGCCAGGTGTGTGTGTGTGTATGTGTGTGTGTGTGCATGTGCAGGACTCTTTCCTGCACTTCTGAACCATATATCTAATGTCCTACAGTTCATCTCTACACGATGTTCAGCACCTATAGTGCAACATCGTCACAACCCACCCCATGTTGTTTCCCTCCAAACCCATTCTTTCTCTTTCCTTATTGAAGAAAACCATCTGCTCATCTGACCAAACCAGAAACATTGATGTTCACCTCACCTCTTTTCCTTTCCTTTGTCCCAGTTCAGATCCATTCAATTGCTAAATCATTTTGATTCTGACTCATAAATATTTTTTCATGTCTCTCTGCTGTTCTCTATTCCAATTGCCATCATGGTGTGGTGTTTTGGGCCACCATTCTCTGCTAATCTGAATGACTCCAACAAGCCTCCAGCTGGCCCACTCAATCCATTCTCCTAGTGCAATAAAGAATGGCATTTAAATGCTATACCACCTTCACTGGCTCCCTATCACCTCCAAATAAGGGTCAGGCTGCATAACATAACTCAGAAGAGCCTTTGTGGTCACCACCCCCTAGTAGCTCCAATGCCCTGGCCATATTAAATTACTGGCAGTTACCCAAATCACATTTGTCTGTTAGTGGGCCTTTGTATGTTTCTCTTCCTACCCAGAGCACTCTTTCCCTCTTCATACCTAATTCTACTTTCACCTTCAGTTCTTCACTTGGATGTTACTTCTTTTGAGAAGGTCTTTTTGTTCAGAGATTGGGTCAAATACCCCTGCAATATATTGCATGTATAATGCTCACACAACACTCTTGAACCAGAGATAAAGCCAGTCAGAATGATAATGGATGGAGGGAAAGACCTCCAACAAGTGAAGACTTTTCTAAATCCCATCTCACTACAGCCAATCTCCCATCCTGAAAGGACCCAAGAAGTTTTTGTTTGCAAGCTAGCACCTCATACTTTCCACCACATACCAGCAACACTGTGTTGTGCTATACTGGAATGTCCTGTTCAGCCCTGAGTCCCCTAGACAAGGTGATGAGCTTCCCACTTTATTAATTTTTTATTCCCAGCATAAAGTATCATTTCAAGCACCTGTTCAGCATTTACATATTTGTCCTATTAAAGAATTCTTTTTATACCCACTTAATGGTTTTCAACTATATGTTGGTTTCCTTTCTGCAATTTTTTCTTTTTTAAACTTTACATTTGGCTGTCCAAGTCAATACATCTACACAGACCTACCATTTTGTACTCTATGCAAAACTATGGTCCATTCCGCCCAGCTGGAAAATAGGTTGTGGGAGCAGTTGGAGCAGCAGCAGCAAAAACAGGGATAGACACTTACACGGCATGTGCTGTATGCTGGGCACTGTCCTGAGCTTACATTTCTTATTTTACTTAATTATCACCTGAACCTAAGGAAGGGTACTATCAATGTCCTCATTTCAAAAATAACATAACCAAGGTATAAAGGAGTAAATTTTATTTAATAATTTTATAAAGTGGTAGAGTCAGGATACAAACCTGAGCAGGCAGATTTAAAACTCAGCTTTTGAATATGTGTAAATTATGCACTAGAGAGTTGACAGTGAATTAAAATGTGATATTGTGAATGTTTACTCCTTGGAGTTTTTTGCCATTAGAATTTAATAGTCCCATTGGATTTATATTAATAATACATAAGAGTGACTGAATTTTAGGGATTTCTTCCTTTCTGGGAAATTTTCCTTTTCCTCTGATGATCTGGAACTGGAGAGGCAATTGTGTCTTGGGAGCAGAGACTTCTCTGCTCCCAAGGATGGGGAGGTTAGCATGGTGGGAAGGGCAAAAGAAAAGTCCTCCCTTACAGGAGATCCCTCATTCTTTCCAGCCATGACACAGTTGTCTCTCTGGAGTACTGTGTAGGCATTATAAGTATAGACTATTGAGTGAAGATCAGAAACACCTTAGAGAACTTTACCTGTTTACTATCAAACATGTGGGCAGAGAAAGGCATTAGCTCACGATGTTAAGCACAAGCTAGGGCCTGAAACAATGCTCAGAGGAAACTGCCCGTAATACTCAGGATGGGTACAGCCAGGATGTATGGAGTGACTCTGTGAGAAGAAGGAGAAGGCATAACATTAGTACAGTCTTCTGCCTACCATTGTCCTGATCACAATCATATCCATTTGAGTGTAGGGAAGCTTCGAGAAGGCCACTCCAAGGTGGAGCTGCTCCAGTATGGCTTCCACCCCGGGGCTGAGGAGTCTTGCTGCATGCCCTTCTTCTCATGGGCTTAAAGCCTTATTCAGACATGCCCTGCCTCTTATAATAATTCCTTCCTTCACCGATTTCAAGGTACCTGGTTGCCAATGAACCACTTCTCTCTCTTCTCTCCTCTTTCTGCCTTTCCTTAGTTCTCAGAAGCAAAAGATGTGAAGAAAAGGACATGCAATATGGTTTCTTAAAGAAGCCACAATATTCAGTCTGTGCTCAATGTTCATACCTACCAACTAGAGTAAAACATCAACTGCTATGAAGGAAAGATTAAAAGCCTTGATTAGAGCGTCAAGATTTACACTGGTAGGTCAGACTCCAACAGGAATTAGTAGGCTGATTTCTGGTGCTTTAAATGCCAAAGTGTTGAGTCAATATTTCTACTAGAGAAAGACAGCTTCCAGATGAGGCATTTAAGCTCCCATGAGCATATGTGTTTACTGAGTCTGGATAGGTCAACATATTTATTGGGAACCTGCCCCGTGCCCAGAACTGGACTGAATCAACTCCGTGTTTGGCAGCAGCCATGCACATGTTTGCCTTCAGCCTAGTGAGAACAGAATGACAGAAGGGAAGAGAAGGCAGTCATCTTGGGAAGTGTGAGTTCAGAAAATTTCTTCCAGTGTGTACATTTGTCTCACTCATTGGTATAGTTTCTTCCTTCAGTAAATCTTTAGTTGAAAATCTTATTTCTGACTCCTCTATAGATTAGCCAGATGGGCCTAATAGAACAATGCAAATGGATAACATAAAACCTGGGATGACAGGAGGTCAAAACTAGGCAGTCAAGAACATGTGCCTGGCAGAAATTTACTTATTTATTTTTTAATTGTCAACACACATAGTTCTTATCATGTGTCCAATCCCTGTTAAACACTAAATATATACTGATATAGCCCATAACAACCCTGTAGAGTGGTATTATTATTATTCCCATTTGATTGATAAGAAATGGGTGCATAGAGAGGTTAAGCAACTGCCCAAGATTACACAGATGTGGGTTTTATTAGTCCAACAACATGGGCCAAGTTCACTTATCAATTCTTAAAAACTGGGAGATGTTGCACAAAAATGTTTAGATCTGTGGTGAAAGATCTAAACTGGAAGATCTGATGACACTAGACCTTATAGGCAAGCAGAATTAAGCAATAAAATGTCAATATTTATTAGAAATATGCATAAAATGTCATATCTGTTTAGTAAATGCTGTGAAGTCCCCACTCCTATCTCTGCAGGTAATCTAAAAATGTTTCTGAAGGACTCACTCTGAGACCAAAACAAGACAGTGTTCTGATAGAACATTCTACTCGCCTTCTGTGAGATTAGGCAATATTATCATTTAATAACTATGAGACAAAAGCCCAGAGTTCCAGACCAGAGGTGCCACTCCCAAGATGTTGGGCTTATAAAATTCTCAAACCTCATTTATGCAAGAATGGAAGTGTATGAACAAAATGCACTCATTACATCTATTAGAAATTATTTCTGAGAACAATTATGATCAAGATAATTGCATAATCTACTGTGTAAACCAGTATACTTGTAAGTATAAAGGTGGTTGTTTCATTTTTCAGTTTATTGCATCACATCTCCAAATCTATCCTCCATTGCCTGATCTACTACAACACAGATGAAGCCAGTGAATATTTTGCCTTAGCCAGTCGGAACATGGTGATGCTTTGTCTTCACAGAACACTGGAGGGACATTACAGGAGGTGGGGCTGACCTTCCTGGGTCTGGTATGCTCCTCTCCAGGCTTCCCCAGCACCTGGGTCCGGCAGCTCCTGGTGGCTGGCTGTGCTAAGTAGCCAGCAGCTTCCCCTAGAACTGTCTCAAACAGCTTTGCAGCCCAGTGCCACCAGGGAGGCACTTCTCTTTACAGGGCTTCCCTGGAATCTCCTCGTGACTTGGTAGCAAAATTCCGAGGCACACCACCTCCTAGAGTAACGCCTCCCCCAGTCCTCTAGAAGGCAGAGTTATGGTAAGTTCCACCTGCGTGGTACTACAATGATTGGTTTCCCCAGTGAACCACAGTCATGTCCTTTCCATGGAGGCCTAGAACTCAAGCCTTGTAGGTGAAAGAGTATGTCTCTTCCATGAGTTTTATATCTTGGCCTTAGGGACAAGGTTGTCCCTTACATCTGCAATTCTATAATTTGGAATTCTCTTTAACTCTCACCAGTCTGTTCCTCATATCCCACTCTCCTGTAATAAACTCTTTATGCTAAAATTTCCCTGTACAAATTACTATGTGTTTTCTGTTCTCTGGTTGGACACATGAGAGTGTACCACTCCCCAGGAGAAAGACTTGCAAAAGACACATTCGGGGGTTGGTTTTGGTGCTGCCTTTGATTTGAGCACAATGCTGAGCTCATTGACAATAGGAGATGAGATATTAGTATGCCATGGCACCAGTAACATCACCACTAATCAAGTTATTACCTGTGGTAGATTGTAATGAAGTGCCTTGGGAATCCGAGTGACTGGTGCACTTGGCTGTTATTATAATTACTAAAGGTCTGTGACGTGGGATGGATCCTTTTGCGTGAACTGGAGCATGTACAGAAAGAAAATGACAAACTCAGGCCCTTTTACTCTCAGTTCAAGTCATGGCTTCAGAACCAGGAGTTTCTGTGACAGTCCTATAAGAATTTCTTTCTTTTTTAAGATTTTATTTATTTATTTTTAGGGAGAGCGGAGAGGAGGGAGAGAAACAATGATCTGTGGTTGCCTCTCACACACCCCGCACTGGGGACCTGGCCTGCAACCCAGGCATGTGACTTGACTGGGAATTAAACTGGCGACCCTTTGGTTTGCAGGCTGGAGCTCAATCTACTGAGCCACACCAGCCAGGGCAGAATTCTTTACATCTTTTTGCCATAGGGCTCACATTGGTGAAAATTGAACACAAAATTTAATTGTATTTGTTGATTATGATGGATTCATAATATCACCAAGTTTTTCAGGTAAAGGCCAGCACATTGAGTAGAAGAAAATAGACTCCTGAAACTTAGAATAGGAACGCCTGGTTGAATGAATTGCCACCTAAAACTGACACCCGAGTCTCCCTACCAAAGTGGCTAGCCATCCCAGTTCTAGGGAGACTAGATTTGCTTGCTTGAAAACCCTGAGATTGCCTCACCCCCATGGGCCTGATGCCCATTCTCCCCAACACCATTCAGAAACACCCCATGGTGACGCTAACCCATAACTTAGCGCAAATCTCAGTATGCTCCGAGGGTACAGGCGCACACTGTGGCCCAGGGAAAAACAGGCTACATGCCAAAAGGATTGCAAGACTCTTCAAATATAAATTCATAGAAACTCAGGGGCCACACATAGGGGTTGAATTCTAAGGGCAATAGACTAGGGAGGGAGGAATATAACAGTGGATAGGATCACATTCTTTGACACAATGTGCTTACTAGTTTTTGGATTTCATGTGCCAGCTCCTGCCATTGGAGGTGGCTCTAACAATAAACTTATTTGGTTAACTGAAGCTGTGACTCAACAGTGGCCTATATATAATAAAGCTGAGATGTCGGAGTACCCATCGCATAATGTAGAGGAGGAAATCCAAAGACTTAAGAAGAAAGAAATTTCTTCTTGAAGAAACTAATTTCTTCTTAAAGAAAACAAGGTTCATCATGTGTGACCTATACATCCACCCACCCTCACAACTATCGCAGGAGGCACTGAAAAATATATTGATGAGAGGGCACTGGCACCCCTAAAAATCTCTGCAGTCACTTTCTTTTGTAGGCCAGGTATGACTGTAGGGAGTTGGTCATTCAAATGGGCTCCCTGATTTCGGTGGAGCTGATGGGATCCTGCAGTGGCAGAGGGCAAGGTGGGCTTGTACTGCATGTGCTTATGCTTGAGCAACAGAGGTATAGCCACCCTTTTAAGGTTGTTTATGAGCCGTTCAGTGCAGATTTAGATAGCGATGTTTCAAGTGTTTGTGTCTGAAATGTAGACCTTTGATTAGGTTCTCTGGAACAGTAACTAACCACCGTGGAGTGTGGGTTTCTAATTTGGAGGGTACTTCAACTGTTAACTGCATCTAGGGCATAGATTATAATTAAATGGTATATACCTACGCATGACACTAAATGTGCTGGAGTATTTTAAAATGAATTATAGTCAGTATAATCAAGAGTGCTCCTCACGTGATAATAATCAGCTTCAGCTCAGTGCCAATCCCTCTGTTGGATGGGCCATGCGTGCCCTGGTTCTCCCAGTGGGTAAAGTCCCTGCTACTCCCTAGAATCTCCTTGTGATAATATGAGCTCTGGTTAGTCGTCATGTTTATACTTTCGTTTTTTTCACAGAAGTGTTAAAAGGAAGCTAGAATTTTTATTGTACTATATTTCCATCAAAAGCAGGAAAATAATAAATAGACCTGGGAGGGTTGTGTGTGTCAAGAAAAATAAGAGAGGGTGTAGGTATTATTTACAAAGAGAATGTCTGTATGCAATTACTGTGCAAAGCAAAGTGAATCCATTTGGAAAGAATGTTTTTCCAAAGATGGCGGTGGCATTGTCTCACATTTCATATGCTTTCCTGTAATGTGACTGGCCACCCCCAACAACAGCTAGGATTTACAGATGAGGAAACACAGGTGCAGCGTCGTGTTCCGAGTTTGTCTGCAGTACAGCCAGGTCCCAGGTCCAGTTCTCCTGACTCCCAGGACAGTGCTCATGGAAAAGTAAATGTTAGTTGAATAACAGGGAGTCCTAGAAATTGGCTCGGTTTTTAAAATGAGATGACTGCTGGGTGAATGTAAGTTTGAAGAGAAAGGGAGAGAGAGAGAATTGGAGATAAAGGCCACGAGGTCACATGCAAGAATGTAGAGAGTAAGAAACAAATAGACTTGAATCCGGGCTTACAGTGATTTGCTTGACAGGTAAAATGTGAAGTAACATGCTAGAACTTCTGAAGTCCTGTCCTCCAGTGGAAACACAAACAGTAATAACAAACTGTTGTTTGGGGCTTTAAGTGTGCGCATGGTGGTTAGATAACAATTGATAACCCAAATAAATGCTTGATGAGATAATCTTGTTTTGTACTTAAACTTTTTTGCCTGGACCCTGTAGGCGTGTAGGTTGAGACCTTGCATTTCAGAGTTTTGTCGTTGTTGGAGGCTGATGTCAAACATCTATGTCAACTGGCATTTACCCATCATGAATATTCATGGTACACAAACACATATTCAGCTGACTTCAGTTGAACAAATGTTCTCCCCACCCTGCAGGGTGAAAGGAGGAGAATCTGCAGCCCTTCCCAACAATGTTCCACCTCAGAGATAGGTTCCTGTTCGTGGGCCCTGTAGATGCCCCTCACACAGGTGTAAAATTTATGCTTTGAAATAGTAGTTAATTTGTTTTTCACTTTAACAACAAGGTTTGCTCCATTTCTCCAAGACTTTAAAGAGAAGTCAAACGATTCCATTTTGTGGTGAGGTATAGTGGCCTCACCGTGGCTGCACTGTGGCAGAGCGGAATATACGCCTTGGCACTGTGACCTTGGGTGACCCACTCTGAATCATCGTGCTGCTAGAGCCTTCTCCCAGCCCCACACCCTCTCTGATATCTCCTCGATTTGTTCTTTACTCCACGTATTCTTGGATTTGACCTTCCTGTCCTCTTCTCCTACCTGCCCTCTTTAATTTAACCATCAATTCAGATTCTTTCTCTTTTTCTATCCCTTTTTCTTTCTTTCTCTCTCTCTTTCTTTCTTTTTTTCTTTCTTTCTTCTTTTTTCCCTTCCTTCTTTCCTTCTCTCTCTTCCTCTTTCTCTCCAAGACTGTCCTCACGCCCCAGGCACCTCCTTGAGAATGCAGTGAGTCCCCAGAAGCCGCTGTTGCTCATCCTAGTTTTCCATGAGCACTGTACTGGGAGTCATAAAACTGGGCCTGGGGCATCGTTATGGCTGAATAAGCTGTTTGGCCTCCAAGCAAAACACTTCACCCCTGTTTCCTCATCTGGAAAAAATGAAGTAGTGAGCTCCTTCTAGCTCCATGTTCTTACTCTCATATTCAAATTCCTGGTCAACTTTTGGCCTCCCTGAAGAGGCAAAATGTTTCTCTTTTAAACATTTGCAGGGTATTTGAATGCCTCCTTAAGCATAGGGCTGGGGTGTGACCACTAATATATTTTATCCCTCTTTCTTTAATGCATTATTTTGCACTTTGCCCTTAACTATTTCAGAAACCCCAATGAATATCTGCAAGATTAAATCCAAGCTTATTGTGATTTTCGTATTTCAGAAAAGCAATTGCATCATCCATCATTTAGCTCAGCTACACAATAATCAGATCAAGATTACATAATAACATTTTTCATAATGCAGCAAAACAGTTGAGTTCAAATAACGCCTTCACCAAGACCCTGGTCTATTGTTCCAAACGATTAAACAGCATTCCTATCAGAGAGGCCATCTTTTTCCTGCCCAGGCCAGTGGCCTTTACTTGGGAAAGATATACACAGACAGGAAACCACTCCTCTTCCTCTTCCTCCACCTGGCTTCAATGCCAGGACCTGGCTCAGGAAAAAGCCCTGGTGGTCCCAGCTGCTCTGGCCCCTCCTCTCAGAGGGACCGTGGGGCAGCCCGAAGCTGCGGGTATCATCCGAGGTCTGGCCTGTGCACAGGGTCCGGTCACTGAAACGGGCCTCCCACTCGGGCCTTTATCTCATTCTCTTTCCTGAGACTCAGCACAGCCAGCACAGCTCAAAAATGCTATCAGCATTCTGCTCCTTCCCCTGCAGATATGCTTGGGAACAGCTTCTGCATATGAAGACATTAAACAATGAACAGCATTTTAGATAGAATTAGGACTAAGTTCTGAGCAAACAGCTGGATGAAATATGTCTTTATCTGTGACTGTCTCTAATTTAAACAACCCATAAGATGTTTGTTCAAAACATTGGCCATATCTGGCTGTACTGCCTTTATGAATTCCACCCTCCGCCCTCCCTCCCCTCAACTTCTGAGAGAAAATGACATCTTTTCCTGAAAGTTGATTACTTTCCCCTCCTCTCAGGATGCACTCCTATTGGAATCAGCACTGGGTCAGTTTCTGAGGACAGTTGTGTGCCTTGCTCAAGGTTGCGTGGCAGCTGATCCTGGGCTGGACTGGCACTCAAAGGCCAGTACTCTTGGGGAGGCACGGTGTGGGGAATGCTGCTTCCCCCCATGAGGAGTATTTGGCCTTTAGCTGCCTGTCTGCCCAGGCCTTTCTGATCTACAGTTCAGTTTTTATTGAATCCTTTTCAGAATATGCCAGGGAACAAATTACATGGAGAAAGTTATTAGTGCAAAATAGGCACGTTACTAAGGAGGTGGTGAGTGAGGGATGCCAGTGGAAAGCCATAGAAAGAGGGGCTGAGAGGAGGGTGGCACTGTTGCACAGACAAGGGCTGGGGAGCAGCCCAGGGCAGGTTTGCACTTGACCCTTGGGTTTATATCTGCAGTGGGTTCCACACTCGACCCCGAGGAGGGTGATGGCTCCTGGATGCTATGATTCCTGTTGACCCCTCCCCTTTTTGTTTCATCTCACTCAATATCAGGTATTCTTAGAGCTCTCTGACTAACCTTCACTCCCTTGCATCTCCCAGATGAAGGGATAAGCTGAGTTTGTCAGTCAGCATGTGTGTGTACCTGTTGTCCTCATGGCCTCCCTTTAGGCACCCAGATCCATGTGTCCCTAGGAAGGTGTGCTCACAGTTCCTGTCCACACTGTCTAGCCCTAGTGGAATCCACTCCCAAGGACTGTCTGTAAACGCCACTCCAGGGACCAAAGCAGGAAAAGTGCTGATGAGCCCTTCAAGCCAGGGGTGACTCAAGCAAGTGAGGGGTGACTGGCAGGCATCCTTTCTCACTAACTCTAGTTGTCTTGTTCTCACATTCTGCCCTTCTTTAAGGCTAGTGTGTAAGGAGTCCTGACTTGGACACCCCTCTGGCCTCCTCCCACTGGGAGGTAGGAGGAGCGCAAACTTTTCTGGGGCTTTCTTTCACCAGAAAAGCACCCAGCTGTGCTTCAGCTTATTCTTCCCCCACCCCCAGCTTCCAAAATATTTTAGGGAAATGGATTTTGCAGGGTGGTGCAGAATAACAAGTGGATAAATTAAAGGGACCTAAGATAGCATGTTAGGAATACACCAAATTTCCTTTCATGCTGTGACTTACAGGCCTTCCTGCCTGACTGTCCCAGTGACTCCACTGCACCTTATGAGCAAGCTGGGCAGGCTGCCTCTTTTGCTTTCCTAATAGGAATAGGTGTTTGACTCAGTACAATCGGCTGTCATTATCAGGTGCCGGATCACAATACAGCAGTGCAGCACACATATTCTCGTTCCGTTCACAGCACCATGAAAAATCACCACATTGCTAACTATAACTGTGGCTGCCAAGACCCCAGCTTCCTTCTATTCTTCTTACATCCTGCAGATGGCCAAACTTAGGAACTAATCACCAGAGTCCCCTGGAATGGCAGCTGGTGGCTTGATAAGGCAGTGCTGGGGGTTTGGGCTGTGGCAGAATCCGGGAGAGACCACGCCTCCATCACAGTGCGTGCTCCATCTCTAAGGGGTCAGGACTCCATGGGAGCACAGCCCTGTGCCTTGGCTCGAAGGCCACTGTGCAGCACTCGAGGTGGGTACACATGCCGCCTTCTGGATCCCTGGGCAACCCAAGCTCAGCTCTAGTTTTGTCCAAAGGACCTGCCCTCCTTAGGTTGGCGTGGAAAGCATATCATTTCATCAGCCTAGAGGCAGGATTAGATATAGCATGCAGATTGCTTCACAACAACCTTTTTTAAAAGCAGAGCTTGGGATCACCTTTCAAGAGATACAGTGCTTGCCTCCATCTACTACACACAGTGACAACTCGGCCTCTCCCCTCCGTGCTTGTTACAGAGCATCATCATCGAGCCCTGAGGCTTATCTGTAGTTAATGATTCTGGTTTTTTTCTTCTTTATTATTTTTATATAGCTGCAATCTGCTTAGCTGTGTGCATGCAACAGAATCAATGAGAGAATGTGTACTGCTACCAGTCTGGGTTTCTGAGAGCAGCGGAGAGATCAAAGGGCTTGGAGTCTAAGTCCTGAATTAGAAGCGCCTCAACTCCTCCCTGGCTTTGTGACCTTGGGTGGGTCACTTAATCTCTGTGAGCTCCAGCTCTTTATTCCTGTGAAATGAAAGATGTACTAGGAGCTTTTCTAATCGCTGCTATTAAATATTAAACCATTTAACGGCTATTTGTTGTTCCCTTGTGCTAGGCAATGTGCTGGCTGTTGGAAACCAGGTCTCTGCCCTGGAGAGGCTCTCCCTGCAAACTGGGGTACAGACAAGACCAGAACAAGCGGCACCATTTCACAGTGCAGCAGACCTAGAGGTTGCCATCAGATCTCCTTGTAGGGGAGAACTTGCTGCCCCGTGACAGATTGCCCTGAGTCCAAGGTCATGTTCTTCCTGGACAGCCATGGCAGACCAGTGATGCAAAGAGGCCACGGAACAAAGGCCCAACACAGGATGACTTAGTGCCATGTTTGCTCCATGGGCTGAGGCTTTGTAGAACCTGAGTTGCACTTGACTTCTTGTTGCCAATCCTGCTTTGCCTTTCTTTTCACAGATGCCCATCTCTAATCCATATCTTGTCATCAAACTCCATCTCAGCATCAACTTCCATGGAATAGGCTGCAGTACATCTAGAAGGTGGTTCAGGGTCATCAAGATGTCTGAGAGGGTGAAGGAGTCCAGGGAGAGGCTCAGAGCCCATTCTTGTTATTTTCCCCTTGCTGTAATGGCCATGAGAGGGGTGTGCCCTGAATGCCTCCTGTCTTAGTTTCATTTCCCTCAAATTAGAGCCTGAGATAAGGCCTTGGGTGCAAGGGCTCATGAGGTGGCACTAGGAAGCAGAAGTAAGAAGTGAGGAGTGTAAGGTAGAGGATGAGGGAAAGCCACGTGGTGGGCACTGTTGAGATGCCTAACCCCAGGGATGACTGGGCTCAGTTCCTCTGGAGCCTCTCTAAGGAACGTATAAGATGTGCCTCAGAATTTCCTTCTATTCACTGACCTTCAGTCTTGCTGGTTGGAGGCTGTCTGTCCTTCCACACCCTTCCTCAAGCTGCCAGGCTGCCTTGTCCTTGGACTGAATGAGCTCCGAGGGCTTTGGACAAAGTCCTGAGGCTGAAAAGATGATAGACGCAGTGGGCACATGAAGTGGCCACACTGGCAGAATCACAAAAACCACCTCACACAGCCAACTGAAACAAGGCGGCCAAGGGGGTGGCATGGGGCCCTGAAGTTATCACAGCCTATTCACTAAGGCCCCTATATTGTGTGGCTGCTATTCCCTCCCCGAGGGCCACCCTAATCTTCCCATGGGCTGCAAATGGGAGACTGAGGCCAAGCTGGGCCATAAACAGATTGTTTTGACTTGGCATAGGGAGCCACAGCAGTGCCAGGCCTCATGTTGTAAGACCCAGCAAACCCAGTCCCTGGGTCTCACAGCACAGAGCTGAGGGTCTGTGCTTGGGCTCAGCAGCCAAATGACATAGGCTTTGTCACTTAGGAGCCGTGAGAGTTCATGTAAGCTTCATACTGTTCCCTCCTCATTTGTGAGGCAGGATCATCGAAGTGCTTGCCCAGGAGGGAGATGGCCACAAGGCCCACATACATGGGGCCCAGCATGGAGGCTAAGGTCAATACTTATTAATGGTCTGTGTTACTAGATCTTTAACTGAGTGTCTTTCTCACAATGGGAGTCTGAACACCACTTTCTCAACCCATGGCACAGCTGCAGGATATTGCTCTATTGTCCATTATAATAACACCCACAATTGCAAACATAGGAATGCAGACACTTTTCCCCAGTCATGTGAGAAGTAGCCCTAGAAGTATTTCCTCCTCTTCTAGTGTGCAAACGAGCAAAAAAGGCATAAAGAATAGACTTCGCTCCTTCCCCACCTCAAGCTCCTTGGCCAAGGTCTGTTGCTAACTCAGAGCTTCTCTGAGGGTCACTTATATCTATAAGTGCTTCAGGATAGCTGTTTTAATGCTTGCACCTGAATCACCCTTTATACTTCATGAAACAAACTGCTTTAAAGTAATTTTTCAGCAGCTTTGTTTTGTGTTGACTAAATTGTTTATTCTACAATAAACCTGATGAGGTGCATACTTCATTATTCTTGAGTTCTACCCCAGCAGAAATATGATAATCATGAATTCAAGTGCTTCTGGTTTGCTTGTGTTTTATTCACTCTTTAATTCCTTCCCTCCCCCTCAGCATCTTGTGGAAACTGGCACACCCTGTCCTGCTGTGACTGGGGTCAGTTTATGAAGAGGGGAGCCCTCCCTGGTCTCGATGACTTTCATCAGTCCTCTGAAGGATATACAGTCAGGACAATAGAAAAGCAAATAGTAGCACAAGGGCTCTGAATTCCAGGACTGACTCTGCCACTTGGGAATGAATTTCTTTGGGGTCAGTAATATCCACCCAACCATGTAAAACACTTAGCACAATGCTTGGCACATACAAAGCTGAAAACAAGTCCTGTTTGTACCATAGCATGGCATATTGGAACTAAGAAAGGTTTTGAATTTGGATGCATATGGTTAAAATCCTGGATGAAACTTACCTAGCATGCCTTAGGTTTGAATTTCAAAACCCTACTTAAAGCTTTTAGACTTTTCTTTATAACAAATATGTTTTCCTTAAGGCATTTAAAGGTAAATCTGGAACGTGATCAAAGGACTCTTAAAATGTCTTAAATATCTATTATTATAATTATTCATTACTGTGTCCAGGCACAACAAGGAAGGGAAAAAGAGAAATGTGCATATTGGATTGGGGGTAGGGGGTGGGAAGGAGGAAGGACCCACAGCCTCTCTGCTGACCCTGGCTCAGCATGATCATGAAATGAACCTCCCCCAAGAGGGAGGACACTCTGGACAGTCCTCTGAGCCCAGACCAGGTACATGGAGATGCTCCTCACAAACAGAGTGAAACACTCAAGCAAAAAGCAAGTTTGGAAGTAGCTTGTGAAGAGGCTTCATCTTAGAGTGGCTTGCTCAAAGTGGGCATCCGCTTGGTTGTACTTAATCATTATCAAGTAAGTAAATGCTAGAAGTGTGGAGTACTGATCTTGGGTGTTCGTCCCTAGGCCTTGATGGTGTCCCCATGCTTCCCGTTTAATCATGGACCCTCCCAGCCTAACTTCTCTGTATGTGGGGTCTGCTGCCTTGACATAATTCTTACTTGGTATATTATTTAGGGTAGACAAAGCTATGCTGTGTGGGTCAGGTGATTTTCAAGGACAGCAATTCTCCAAGTTTCTCCCTAAATGCAACTCAAGAATTGGGTTCCTGTCCCTGTAGTCTCCCTAATCATCGAGTCCTTTGCTCTCAGCCTCACAAATGGGAGAGAGAGGGAAAAGCAAGGAAGATCATGTGGATATTTTATGACTAGGCCAGAAGGCAAGGATGCCAGTCTGTGCATATCCTCCTCAGCCTTCTTCAGGCATGCTGGGAAATGTAGGTTTCTTCAGTGCCAGGACATGTGAATGGTACCAGTGAGCATCCAGCTGGTTTCTGACACCATCGACACTATTTCAGGTGATCACTTCCACTAATAGTTAGCTAATGCTCTTCTCTGCAATGATCTTATGCAGTTTGGAAAAATGAATTTTGGTCCAGAGGAGTTAAGTGAAATGTTCAAGTTTAGATTTCATTGAAATGGTAGAATTACCTGGTTTTTCAACACCCAATTGCATTAGTTGAAATAGGTTAGGCAATGCTGCAGTAACAACCTCCAAATCTCAATGACTTGAGACCCAAAATTTGTTTCTCAGTCCAAATCCCATTGTGACTTGAAAAACCATCAGGGAACCACCCTTCCTGCAATAGCATCTCTTTTTAGGACACTTAGGTCTCTGGCTCCTTCTTTTCCCCATAAGAATTCCTTCATGATTATGGCTGCAAAGGAGGGAAGTGTGGAAAGTTGCACAGTGACGATTACATTCTCCCACTTGTAAGTTACCCACATCACTTCTGCTTCCATTTCATTGTTCTAAGCAAATTGCATGGCCATAGCTCTTTCAAAGGGGCAGGAAGTATGATCTCCCCAGGGTCCGGGAAGGGAGAAGAATAGGAAATCTTGAACATTAATAATGTCTCCTGTCTCTGTAGATATTGAGAAAGGGGCTCATGAATGCTTGTTGGGCTTGATTTCAGATGGTGGTCACTCATACTGCTTCTTATTTCTATCACTATCAGAATGTAGAACCTTGGGATTCTCCTGGGACCTAGGACATCTGGTGCTTTTCATCCACCTAGCACACTTCTTTCTGTACTAGATCCTCCTCTCTCTCAACCTCTGTGGTTCTAATGAGATTGTCATGAGACCTTGCATTTGTGTTAAAATGCGATGCCCCTTTAGATTTTAAGGCAGGACAGCCTTCCATTTCTATAGGATTATAAACTAAAAAAAAAAAAGGTCTTGAGCTGACAAGATCCCCATTTCCTGATTCCTGTCTGTGCCAGGAAAGGATGAAAACAATAGGAAAAAGAGAGCAAAGTAAGTTAGACAGGTAGACACACATACACACACATACAAGGTAGGGGTGGTGGTGTGCTCTGATGACACCCACCACCCCTATTGGGGCCAGGATCCACCCACATCTGATCCAGCTTACCCTTGGCCATAGCGTTGGGGGGGGGGGAGGAAATGAGACAGCTAACAGTTTTTTTAGTATTTATTCTCCCCAGGTACTTCTTCTGCATATGTAATATGTTTAATTCTACGTAATCCTGGAAAAAAATCTACTTTTTAAATGAGGATGTGCAAGCTGAGAGAGGGTAAGTAGTTTGCACTGTCTCAGAGCGAGCATGTAGCAAAGCTGAGTTGGGAGCAAGCTCTCTCTCATTCCAGCAGTCATGCACTTCCAGGGGCCAGTATTGCCAGGCCAGGCACCCCCACCCCTATGACCTCCACTCCCATTTGCAGATACCTGAAGTTCTATGATAGAAACACAAACATTAAAGGCTTTCATTTGCAATAGAAAGCAAAACTCCATTAGATTTGGAGTGAAAGAAAGAGTCCAAAATCAGGTAGGCTTGTGTTTCAGGTGATGTGTTTTCTCATTTCACAACTTTGTGGCTGGTGGCAGCAAGTCATGATGAGGTCAAGGGCCGGGAGTAAAGTACGAGCCAGCCCTGGGGACACCGCAGCCCTTCTGGGAGGTAAACAATGGACTGCATTCAAATGAGGGACCCCGATAAGAGTCAGGGCTTGCAGAAAAAACAGTTGCCATTTCATTTCTACTTCTATGTGTACAATGACAGAAAATGAAAAAGGGAGGACAGCAGATAAAACAAAAGGGTAATATAATGGCAACAAAACCAACAAGAACTAAACAATCGTCGTTAATGTTGGAGAAGGGATTTCCTCCCTTGACATGTTCTGGAATTATAGGGATGGATATGAGTGGGAGATATTGAGTACCTCCTGGCTTGTGGAAAATACATGTGAGAGATGAATTTCAAGCGATGGGAAATAATACAGTGGGATACTAGACAGCAGTGCAAATACATTAGCTGGAGCTACAAGTAGTCAAATGGGTAAATCTCAAAAACATAATGTTGAGTAAAGGTTACATGTTGTATTGTATTATTTACATAAGCTTTAAAAGCATGCAAATTAGTTAGTTCCATATAGCGTTTAAAGGTAAATGCACAGCTAAGCAGTATAGTCATGGATGGGATGGATAAATACTAAATCCAGAATGGCAGCTACTCTGAGGGGGAGGGAGTGGGATGTTTGGGATAAGGGACAATATAGGAGGTGTCCATGTTTTGGGTGATGTTAACTGGTTAAGATGAGGAGTGGCAAATTAATATATGATAAATTAATTTCTGCATGTTTTTGATGTGTGAAATATGTCCTAATAAATAAGAGAGAACTAGGTGACAAAGATTAATTTAGCACAGGAAAATAAAGGCCAAGAGGGACATATGGCTGGGGAAAGATTCTAGTACCCCCTTAGAAAGGTATGAACAAATGTAGGGTCCTATTATATTACATATTTGGCTAATTGTAAAAGACAGCTTAAATGTGACATTTGGAAATTATTTTTAACTTACAAATCAAACCCTTTATATATCATAACCTCTCACTTTATGTAAATATAATGCCAGGTGCACAGTAGAAAAATCTCTTGTGGGAGATTCATTATAGGAAACTGATATTTTTAATACTCTTTTTATGCTAGCCAAATTTTAAATATTTTATTTCATTTATTTTTATTATTATTTTTAAATATACTTTATTGATTATGCTATTACAATTGTCCTATTTTCCCCCCTTCACTCCCCTCCACCCTGCACACCGCCTCCCATCCACATTCCCCACCTTTAGTCCATGTCCATGGGTCACACATATCAGTTATTAGGCTTCTACATTTCCCATACTATTCTCACTCTTCCCCTGTCTATTTTCTGCCTACCATGTATGCTACTTATTCTCTGTACCTTTTCCTCCTCTCTTCCCCACCCACTCCCCTGTTGATAACCTTCCATGTGATCTCCATTTCTGTGATTCTGTTCCTGTTCTAGTTGTTTGCTTAGTTTGCTTTTGTTTTTGTTTTAGGTGTGGTTGTTAATAATTGTGAGTTTGCTGTCATTTTACTATTCATAATTTTTATCTTTTTCTCCTTAGATAAATCCCTTAACATTTCATATAATAAAGGCTTGGTGATGATGAACTCCTTAACTTGACCTTATCTGAGAAGCACTTTATCTGCCTTTCCATTCTAAGTGACAGCTTTGCTGGATAGAGCAATATTGGATGTAGGTCCTTGCTTTTCATGACTTGGAATACTTCTTTCCAGCCCCTTCTTCTCTGCAAGGTCTCTTTTGAGAAATCAGCTGACAATCTCATAAGAACTCCTTTGTTCTTGCTGCTTCTAGGATTCTCTCAATTTTAATCTTGAGTAATGTAATTATGATGTGCCTGGTGTGTTCCTCCTTGGGTCCAACTTCTTTGGGACTCTCGGAGCTTCCTGGACTTCTTGGAAGTCTATTTTCTTTGCTAGCTTGGGGAAGTTCTCCTTTATTATTTGCTCAAATAACTTTTCCACTTATTGCTCTTTCTCTTTTCCTTCTGATACCCCTATAATTTGGATGTTGCAACATTAAAAGGTATTGTGGAGGTTCCTAAGCCTCTCCTCATTTTTTTAAATTCTTGTTTCTTCTTTTTTTCTGGTTGGATGTTTCTTTCTTCCTTCTGGTCCACACCATTGATTTGAGTTCCAGTTTCCTTCTCATCATTATTGGTTCCCTGTACATTTTCCTTTATTTCACTTAGCGTACCCTTCAGTTTTTAAATCTAATTTGTGACCAAATTCAACCAATTCTGTGAGCATCCTGATAACCAGTGTGCATCTGAATGCATCTAATGGGTTGGCTGTCTTCATTGCTTAGTTGTATTTTTTCTGGAGCTTTGATCTGTTCTTTCATTTGGGTCATTTTTTTTTGTCTTAAAGTGCCTGTTATGTAATGAGGGGTGGAGCCCTATGTGGGGGCTCCACACATCACTGTGTTCTGGCACTTGTGCAGGGAGGAGGGTCCAAGAAGAAACAAAGGTCCTTGCTCCACTCTCTGCCAGATTTCAGTCATGTCTCCACTTCCTACCAGCAAATTGGGCCCTTCTGGTGCTGATTCCTGGGTGGGTGGGTTTGTGTATGTACTAGGACCCTGTGGGTCTCTTCAATGAACGTTTCTGTGCGGCTGGGAGTTTCTCCTGCTGCTGCCTCAACCCCCACAGGTGTTTTCAGTCAGTGGTTTGAAGCTTTATTTCCCCAAGCCGGGGTCCTGGGCTGCACAGTCGTCCCACTCCCCAGTTGTTTCTCCAGGTTTATTTGTGTGCAGTTGTGGGACTGCCTCCACCAGCCTCTGCCTTGCCTGCGAGCTGCAGCATTGCTCACCCTGTTCCACAATCCGCCACCTTGCCCGTGTCCTCCAGCCACTGCCCTGCTGTGAGTCCATCTCTGCCCCTCCTAGCTGTCTGGATGAGTATGTCTTCCTTGACTCCTTGGTTGTGGGACTTCCATACAGTTTGATTTTCTATAAACTCTGGTTGTTTTTTGTTTTTAAGTTGTTGTTGTCCTTCTTTTGGTTGTGTGAGGAGGCACAGTGTTTTAAATATTTTAAATGTCAAAAATGAGAAAGAATGATGCTATGTGCTGTCCTTTGGGGGTGAGATAGCTAATGCAACAATAGAAGGCAGCAATCAGGATGAACAGGTGTATCGCATTCAGTTGCAGCCAATCTCCATCCCTGCAAATGTATGAAATCAGAAACTTGTGCTATTATAAAACAAAAAAATGAAACCCCTTTTATTTATATTTTGGACTTTTGTTGATTAAAATATTATAATAAACTTTACCATACAACAAGCTTTTATACATCTAAAGGAAGGCAAGCACTCTTTAAAAAGTAGAAAAGGGATATGAAAAGATAATTTATAGAAGTAAACATAGAGAACCAAAGACATAAATTTTTTCTATTCCAACTCAAAAATAAGCAAGGTAAAATATTGAGGTTTCATTTTCATTTTTAACCTATCAAACTGCAAAATACCAAAATAATTAAAAATACCACCTTCTTATCCTGAGTTTGGTTCAGTGCCATGCTGTGGCACTTCTTATCCTTTTCTTAGGATAAGAGGCAGTTCTATGCAGAGAGGGAAATATGTCTGCCTTCTGAATTGCCATTGTAATATGACAAAATATAGTAAAAAGTCTATTCAAAATATCTCAAAATTAGCCTAGTATAGGTAATTTAATATATTTTCCTGATTAATCTTTAAATAAGATGCTCAAGGAATTTATTAAAATGAAGCATATTGTAGTTTTGAGCAAAAAATATAATTGCAACAGCAAAACTCATGATACATATACAATAAACTATGCCAAGCATGTTTATATGCGCAGATACTTATATATTTATATTATACATATATAATGCAACAGTGTAGAAATCTATTAACTTTGGGTCTCTCTCCATAATAAATACTCCTTTATTTTCCTTTATAATGAAGTGAAACTTGTAAGTTAATTTGGCATATTCAAATTTGTATGCTATGAAGTAGTTAAGCATAAGTCATGGAAAACTCATTAAAAAGAAAATAAACATCAAAATTTTAGCTTTATGCTTTCTTATTTTACAAGTTTCAAATACCTACATTCAGTTAACATTATTTCTAATGGAATTAGTCATAAAATATTTGCCCTCTGTACATATTATATCATTTGTTCTTGTTAGGAAAAGTAGGTTTTCAACAAGGTTTCCTAACCCTCCCAATTCCCTGACTTCTTACAAAGGCCTGGAAGCAGGTACTTAATATGATTAGGTGTTTCAGGTATGGAGCAGCGTGATATGAACGTAATCTTGGCATGCACAGTCATAGACTGTAAACGTAGGGGTGAGAGAGGGGATCTGTTTAAGAACTGGTGGCGTGAAGAAAGAGGACTGCAGGGGGAACAGAGGCTGAATCCTCCTAAATAATGACTGTCGATAGGTATGAAAGATGGGGCAGAACAAACTAAGAAAGGGGAGAAGAAGATGGACTAACAGAAGTATCCTCTTACCCCTGCTGACTTGGTGTTGAAAGGCACCCTAGAAAGCCCAAAACATGTTTACAGGCAAGCTTTGGCCCTTGGCCAGCTTTTCCTCAATTTAGGCAAAACCAAATATAGAATTAAATATGTAAATAAGTGAAAGAATATGCAGTTGATGAGAATGTCACGAAGTTGAACTACAACTTGTGTATGTTGATATGTCCTGCTGGAGACAGGAGAGTGGGAGGAGGGTTTACAGCAGTGAGGGAGGTGGTCAAGAAGGAGCAAGTTCCTTCGGAAACACCCAGATTCCATTTCAAACACAAAGCTGTGATAAGCAAAAATACTTTCAAATATACATTTGCTTACTTTTAGAAGACTCAATTAAAATAAAGACTCCATACTCAAGAAGCAACATAATCATTTGCATGGGCCAGAAATAAAATGGGAACACAGAATGGTGAAGAGGAACCAAGTATCAGGCCTGCTAGAAACTCGGAGCAGTGATAGGCTAGGGTGGCTAGGAGTTTTACTCGAAAGAAAACAAAGGTATAGAAAAACTTCTCCTGAACAACTGGGTGGCATGATCTGAGGCTCCCTAAAAAGGAACGTTGGCTGAAATGAGTTATAACTACTAACTAGGTCTGTGGTAGAAAAGTTAGCCTCCTTCTAACTACATAAATAGCTCTTCAATATGAAACTAGGTCTAACTCTATAGTGGTAAAAAATTGGCTTTGTGTGTAAGGACTCATGCTGTCCACATAAAACTTGATTATAACTAGGGATGGGATAATACTAGGCAACCTCACAAAGAAAAGACATGAAAGGTTGGACTTGAAGACAGGAGATGACAGACAAAGAACTCACCTCAAAATTTCAAAGCACATGAGAAAGCTTAAAGCTATAAAAGGTGGCCAGAACACTAAACAACTGGAGAATTCATTACTGAAGAAACTAAAATAATAATCCCAAACTGAGTAAAAGAAGGATAAACTTCATTTAAAAATACAAAGACTGACAGATATTTAGCACGAACAGATAGATTTTTAAAAAATGTATGATAGGAGCATGGACATGAAAATCACAGTTATTAAAATTTTAAAAATCTCAACAAATGTGATCAAATCTGTATACAAGATCTGTCTGGAAAAAGTCCAGCCATTGTTAATGTAATGAGACCATGGGAAAGGTGGAGACATGGGTAGATACACTTTGCTTCCCTGGATAACCCAAAGAAGGACAATAGCAAATTTAAAAACAAAAAACAACCAGAACTGCCAGAAATTCAAATTGTATAGAAATCTAACAACCAAGGAGTCAAAGAAGAACTATTCATCCAGAGTGATAGGAGGGGCAGAGACAGGCAGCTGGGGCTGAGAAGACACGTGGCAAGGCAGTGGCTCGAAGACTGAGTGACTGAGGCATCAGCTGGCAGACCGGGCAGTCCCACAGTTGCCTGTGGATAGACCAGGAGAAACAACTGGGGAGCAAGGCAGACCACACAACCCAGGGTCCCAGCAACAGGAAAGAAAGCCTCAAAACCTTTGTAAAAATCTGTGGGGGTTATAGTGGTGCGAGAAACTCCTAGCCTCACAGGAAAGTTTGTTGGAGAGACCTATAGGGTTGTAGAATGTACACAAACTCCCCACCTGGGAATCAGCACCAGAAGGGTCCAATTTACTTGTGGGTAATGGAGAAGTGACTGAAAAACAGCTGAGAGATGCGTGAGCCACATTATTCCCTCTCTGACCTTTCTGCCATAGACAGCACCACAATGCAGCAAAGTGGGCAGCCCCTCCTTGATGAACACCTAAGGCTCTGCCCCTTACAACATCACAGGTACCCCAAGAAAAAGAAATATGGCCCAGATAGATGAAATGACAGATCAAAACTCAAAAAACAGAACTAAGTGATGAGGAGATAGCCAACCTACCAGATGAAGAGTTCAAAATACTGGCAATGAGGATGGTCACAGAAATGGTTGAGTAGGGTCACAAAATAGAGGAAGAAATGAAGGCTATGCTAAGTGAAATAAAGGAAAATGTACAGGGAACCAATAGTGATGGGAAGAAAACTGGGACTCAAATCAATGGTGTGGACCAGAAGGAAGAAACATCCAACAAGATAAAAAAGAAGAAACAAGAACTCAAAAAAATGAGGAGAGGCTTAGGAACCTCCAGAACAACTTTAAGTGTTCCAACATGCAGATCATAGGGGTGCCAGAAGGAGAAGAGGGAGAGTAAGAAATTGAAAACTTATTTGAAAAAATAGCGAGGGAGAACTTACCCAATCTGGGAAAGGAGTCCAAAAAGCTCCAAGAGTCCCAAAGAAGTTGGACCCAAGGAAGCATACACCAAAAGCGCACATCAAAAATATACGTGGATCCATAAGGAAGCAGTAAGATGCACTAAGCAATGGTCACTATAAATAACACAACAAAGACCAAACACTGACATTGATAATGCCAATATGCCAGGTAAATTCTGACACTGCCCCCTGGAATTACATTAGACATTAGAAACATGGGAACTAAAAGCAAAATCCAACTTCTAATTAAGCAAACTTCATTTCTCTATGACGAAAGAAGGGAAACAGAAAGAAATAAGGAGAAGGAAATAAAAGACAGAGAGTGAGGAAGGAAGGGGGGAAGTTTGTTCTCCTGTTTCTAGATTTTTCAAAGAGGAGAGATGCTATGTTCCTAGAGAGATGTAACTGGAAATACCAGCAGAAGGGAGTTTAAGCCTATTGAGTTCACCTCTACCCTGGGGTATTGGGGACACACAGAAAGCATGAGCCCAAGCTTTCTGACCAGTGGGCAGGTGTCCACTTCCTTTGACAAGAAACCTACCCAGAGAGGACAGCAGACAGTAGGGCTCTATGAAAAGGGCAGCCTGGAGTGCAGGGCAGCACCCACCAGGTTGAAGGTCAGACAGACGTTTCCCAGAACAGAAGGAGAGCATAAGTCACAGGCTCCTGTTCTGTGTCAAGCCAGGCTGCATAAAGTGCATCCCTTAGGCTTGAAGAGAATGTCAAAGGCAGCTCTTTGCCCCCACCACGTCTTCGTTAGGAACTTGAGAAGCCAATGAAGTAGCTGCTGGATTATAATCAGTGGGGCTCTGGGAAGATATATGGTAAAAAAGATTTTTAACAAGTTTGCTCAAATTTATGAGTGGAATTCCTTCTTGGTTCCTTTTTGAAAATGCATTAAGATTTAAAAATTGCTCTTAATTGCTTCTTTTGTTATCTGACTGGTATTTATTTATTTATTTAATTCTTGTTCAAGTACAGTTTTCTGTCTTATATTCCCAGCCCTGCCCCCTGCCAGTGCTCCCCACCTCCCTTCCATTTCCACCCCCCACCTTAGTTATTGTCCATGTGTCCTTATACTTGTTCATGTGAGTCCTTCCCCTTTTCCCCTGTGATTCTCCTTTATGTGATACTATACTACACAAAAACTATACTATATAGTTTAGTGATACTATACAAAAACTTGGAGGTTCAGCTTTATTTGGGTTACACACTTCAGAAGTAACTTCTGTGCCTGTGGTGGAGGAGAAATAAACCAGACTTTCTTCTTGCCTCTTGGTTCTGATCTGCCCATGGAAAGACTAAAAGTTGTCTAGTATGATTGGGCTTGGAGAGTCAGGGGCTGGGCCAACCCTGACCACAGAACTTTTGCAGCGATTCAAAATTTCATGTATTCTAGACTTTCTCCTCAGCAGGTCCAGCATGGCCCTTCTTGCACACGGGCCTTTCCTCTGTAGGATCACATCCCTCAGTGGCCAAGAGTAAAGGATGCTGACAAATTAGATCAGAGGCTTGGCCTCCCATGCCATGTGGCACTAAAAGTCACTTCCTATACCTGGAATCATGCCTAAATATTTGTTGAATGAAATGACTTTTATGGTGAATATCCCTCAGTATGACCAGCTTTCATATTGGCTCTTTTATAAATACCTTTTAGAATGTGCATTGTATCATAATACAGACCAAGCAAAAGCTGGTGTTGAATGTCATGTAGGATCAAATAGGCCAGGAAAATGTGGTTTAGAGAATAGACAGGCTCCTGGGTGCACTGTAAGTGGAGGGAAAATGAAATCCATGCTGTCTGCTGCCTTAGAGATTTAGTATAAGAAATATTGCCATGCTTTGAAATTAATTGCTATCAAAACAGAAAACCTCCAGTGACTTAAAATTATATTGCACATATCTATGTAGTATATTACAGTACATTAAGTAACTTAAAGTAAATTAAAAGCTCTAAAACAATCCACATATTATTTCAAGATCCCAGTGGCATATTAATTTTGCTTTCTGCTCTATTCATTTAGTCTCTTTTGTCAATATAGGCAGTCTCAGTATTAAACCACTTGACTGTTAAAAGACCCTTGCATAGAAACACCCATTGATCCTCTGTCCTCTTATAGTTTCACAGAGGCTGCAGCCACCAGAGTTCCTGGCTACCACTGACCCAAACAATGCCCTACAGCTATTGCTCATAGAGGTCCCAGTGCTAATTTCCATTCCAAATTCTCTTTATGCCTTAAATCTTCCTGCACTCTGTTCTTTTTTTGTGTTTCAAGAGTGACATTCTCTTTTATCTTTTTTACTTTTATTTTTTATTATTTTAATTTTTATTATTGTTTTATTACAGTTGTCCTAATGTTTCCCCTGCGGCTCTCCCCCCCCACCAGTCAATCCCTGCCCTGCTGTCCATGTCCCTTTGGGGTACCCCCAGCAGTATTCCAACTGTGTTGGTTCCACCTGTGATGAATTAGGCTGTCGGGGATAGTCTGAGACATTGGCCACCACAGTGAATATTGGGGTCAATTGTGAGTCCTTATAACATAATTACCAAGAATGTACTCCTGGAGTGTTCAGACCTCTTGTTTCAGTTTCCAGGCTGTGACGCTTGTTAAAGATGGAGCCTTTGACATTTTGGCTGCTCTTTGCTTTGTTTTTCTCATCTATAAAATGAGAACAATAATTATAACTGAACTTATAGGTACTATTCTAGGCCGAATGTGACTATATTTGGAAACAGAGCCTTTAATAGGGTAGTTGAGTCAAAATGAAATCCCATGGGTGACCCCTTTTGCAATATGACTGGTGTCTGTATAAGAGGGAGTTAGGACACAGACACACACAGAGGGAAGACCCTGTGACAACACAGGGAGACGACGCCACCTGTAAGCCAATGAAACAGGTTTCAGAAGAAAATAACCCTGCTGACACCTTGATATTGGACTTCTAGCACCTAGAATTGTGTGAAATAAATGCCTGTTGTTCAAGCTACCCTGACAGTGGTACATTGTTGTGGTAGAGCAGGCAAACGTATACAGGTATGTTTGAGGATTACAAGGGACAATGCATGAGTGGCGTGTTTAGAAAAATACCTTACATAGTAGGCATGTAATAAATGTCAGCTATCATTATTCTGCAGGCAGATGTGTTGCTAATTCCAAAGAACTTTCCTAAGAATTAAGATTTAACTCACAACCTATAAGTGTTGTAAGTATTATTACACATTAAAATTACCTTGAAAATTGTATTTTTTTACATTAAACATCCATTTGTTCATTCGGTCATAAAATAAACATGTATTCACTGACAATTTTGGTCCAGGAACTATGTTTGGTGTCAGGAGTGCGAGATGGATAGGACACAGCTCGTGACCCTTCCTTGAGGGTCTTATGGCATCTGGCAATGGTCCAACATGGTGCCTGGCATCATTAGAGTGATGGAGTGGTGGCTGGAGGCCAGTAAGGTTGAACATAGCAATAAAGGAGAACAATTGCCTGTCTGCAGGGCAGGCAGAAGAGGGGGTCTCCGGACCAGTTGAAAAGCAGTGCAGTTCTATAATGCTGTAGGTTTTCTTGGGAAGTTCTGCAGTCACCTGGTGCTGACCTTCCACATACAGAGAAAGATGGCTCAGTCTGAGTGAAGTTTTCATTCTGGGCTGGAGGTTAAAAGGTTGCAAACAAAGGCCAGCTCTATGAATGCAACTGAAGTCAGGGCACGAGTGCATTGCAGGTGTGTAATCTAATGGGGAAAAATGCTGATGCCACCCCCTCTACCTGCCACACTTTCTGGGAGACTGGAATAACTTATATATTCCTTAGGGAGGCTGCTTCCGTCACTAAGATCAGATTTCTCTGAAACTGTAATGTCACTAATGAGTTTCACCATTTGTTTATCTTAAACCACTTTATTCAGGTATAATTGACACACACTCAAATGCACACATTTAAATTGTAATATTTAATGTTTTGACATATAGATATGCCCATGGAAAATTTGCCATGATCAAGATAGTAAACATATCCATCACCTCCCGAAGTTCCCTGCTGCCCCTTAGTGATCCTGCCTGCTCACTCTTCCCCTTCCCCTGCCTGCAGGCAACCACTGATACACTTTCTTCACTATAAATTAGCTGGTATTTCCATAATATTATATAACTAGAGTCAGACAGTCTATACTCTTTTTATATGTTTTTTCTCATCCAGCACAATTATTTTGAGACTTGCCAGTGTTGTTTGTATGTAGAAGTAGTTCCTTCCTTTCTCGTTGCTAAGTAGTATTTCATTGTTAGAATATACTGCCTTTCTGTTTATCCATGTACCTGATGAGGAACATGTGGGTTTTTTTTCCTGGTTTGGGCTTTTGCAAATAAAGCTACTGTGGATATTTGTGTACAAATCTTTGTGTGGCTATATCTTTTCTCTTGGGTAGATATAGAGGAGTAGAATGCTTGTATCATGTGTTAGGTATATGAATACCTTTTAAAGAAACTGAAAACTATTTTCCAAGTGTTTGCACTATTTTGTATTCCCACCAGCAGTGAATAAGATTTCTAGTTCCTCCATATCCTCCTTAATATGTTTGGTTGTTGCTTAGGTTTGCAGTCTGTGAGCAGTGTTTGAAAAGCAGGACTTTAATTTTAATGAGGTCTAATTAATCAATTTGTTTTTTATGGTTCGTGCTTCAGGTGCCACATGTAGAAAATCTTTGCCTCACACAAGTTTACAGTTTTTCTCCCATTTTCTCTTCTAGAAACGGTATGATTTTAGGTTTTACATATAGACATATGATCTATTTTGAATCAATATCAACTAGGTCAAGTCGGTTCATAAATGTGTTCAAGTCTTCTATATCCTTCCTGGTTTTCTCTCTAATTGTTCCATCAATTATTGAGAGAGGGACCCTGAAGCATGTGACTATAATTGTTAATTTGTTTATTTTCCCTGTTCTTCTACCAGTTGTTGCTTCATAAATTTGAAACTCTAATATTAGGTGCATATTGAAGATTATTATGCCTTATTGATGAACTGACCTCTTTATCATTATAAAATGAACTTCCTTATCCTGGTAATATTCTCTGCTCTAAAATCTACTTTGCCCAAAATAAATTTAGGTACTACAACTTTTTTTTATTAATGTTAGCATGAAATATACATTTTTTATTTTTCACCTCTCTGTGCCTTTCTGTTTAAATTGGGTTCTTTGTTGACAGCATACAACTATGTTGCTTCTTTTTTTTAAGCTTTTTTTATACTTTTCTTTTTTTTCTAGATTTTATTTATTTATCTATAGAGGGGAAGGGAAGGAGAGAGGGAAAGAAATATCAATGTATGGTTGCCTTTCATGCGTCCCCTGCTGGGAACTGGCCTGCAACCCAGGCATGTGCCCTGACTGGGAATTGAACCATGATACTCTGGTTCACAGGCCCGTGCTCAATCCACTGAGCTACACCAGCCAGGGCAGTTGCTTCTTTATATAATGATAATTTTAGCCTTTTAATTGAAATGTTTAGACCATTAATTTTTACTATGAATATGGATATGTTCAGGTTTATATTTACCATATTACTATTTATTTTATACTTTGTTCAATTTTTCTTCTTGTTCTTCTCATTTTTGAACTAATTAAAATATATTTATTGTTCCATTTTATCTCCATTGTTGGCTTATCAACTCTAACTGCTCATTTTGATATTTGACTGGTTCCTTTAGGGTTTATAGTAAACATCAATAACTTATCCTAGCTGACCTTCAAGGATATTATACTGCTTCATATTTTGTCATATGTGGTCTGGGCTACTATAACAGAATACCATAGGCTAAGTAGCTGAAACAGCACACATTAATTTCTTACAGTTCCACAGTAATTGTCCTGTGATGGCCAAGATCAAGATGCTAGCAAATACAGCGCCTGATGAAGACACATTTCCTTATTTGAAAATGGCCTTCATGTTGTGTCCCCACATGATGGACAGGAAAGACCAAGAACAAATTCTCCTGTGTCTTCTTATAAGGCATCAATCCCATTCATGAGGATGACCCCTTACTACCTAATTACCTCTCAAGGTCTTATTTCCTGATATAACATATGAATTCAGAGAAGGACATGACATTCAGTCCATAAAATATAAAAAGCTCATACAACAGTATATTTATTTCTTCATGCCCACCTCTGTACTATTGTTGTTATATATTTTACCTCTTTTTGTTATAAAACCTACCCTACATTGTTATTATGTTTGTATAAACAATTATATTTTAAAAATATTTAAATAATAAGAAAGATCAATAATTTCGTTAATCATTTGTTATCTTTTACAGTGGTCCTCATTTCTGTGTGGATCCAGATTTTCATTTGGCATTATCTTCCTTCTACCTGAAGGACTTCTTTGAACATTTTTTCCAGTATGGGTCTCCTGGGGTGATGAATTCATTCAGCTTTGTATGTCTAAAGTGTCATTATTTTACCTTTACTTTTGAAAGATATCTTGCTGGACATAGGATTTAGTTGGCTTTTTTTCCCTTTAATGATCTTTCTCCACTGTTTTCTCTTTACATTGCCCATAAAAAGAAATCTGCTGTCACCCTATGTGCCTCTGTATATATGTCTGTTTTCTCTGGCTTATTTTAAAATCCCTTTTATTACTGGTTTTGAACAATTTTATTTGATTTTCACTGGTGTAGTTTTATTTATGTTTATTGTGCTTAGATTTCACTGAACTTCTTGGGATTCTAGGTTTATAGTTTTCATCAATTTTGAAAAATTGCTGAATATTCATTCTTTATTTTTATCAAATCATTTTTATTGTTATTCTATTACAGCTGTCCCAATTTTTCCACTTTGCCCACCTCTGTCCCTCACCACCAGCTCCCACAGTCAGTTCCCACACTGTTATCCATGTCTGCAGGTCATTCTTTGACATGTTCCTTGACTATTCCCTTCCCCTTCTTTCCAGTATTATCCTACTCCACCATCCCCTACAGTCACTTTCAGTCTGCTCTATGTCTCCATGTCTGCGATTGTATCTTGTTCATTAGTTTATTTTGGAACTAGAAAATATTATCCTAAGGGAAATAAGCCATGTGGTGAGAGACAAATACCATATGATCTCACCTATAACAGGAATCTAATGAACAAAATAAATGAACATTCATTCTTTAAATATCTTTTCTCCCTTGCTTTTTCTCCATTGGAAACTCCAATGTCTTCTATTTTAAGGTGCTTGAAGTTGTCTCAAATCTTACTGATGTTCTTTTCATTTTTTAAAAAAGTACTTGTTTCTGTGTTTGTGTGGATAATTTCTACTGTTATGCCTTCAAGTTCATTGGCATTTTCTTATGCAACAGCTAACCTGCCACTAATTCCATTCATCACAGACATATTAGTCTTCATCTCTAGAAGTTATATTTGGTTGTTTTTATATCTTGTAAGACTACTTTTTGAGCTGAGGAAATATATTTAATAATAACTGATTATCCTTGATTGCTAATTCTAACATTCATTTCAGTCTGGGTCAGTTTTGATTCTTTTTATATCCATTATGAGTAATATGTTCTTGCTTTTTTTGCATGCTTTATATTTTTTATTGGATGCCAGAAATTGTAAATTTTATGTTTTGGGGATATTGGATAGTTTTGTGTTACTATCATTATTTTCTTGAGCTTTGTTACAGTATAATTAACTTACTTGGAAATATTTTGGTCCTTTCAGGTCTTGCATTTAAGATTTGTTGTGTGGGACCAAAGCAGCACCAATTATCATTCACTATAAGACCCTTCTGAATGATTTATAGAGTGCTCTGTGAATTATAAAGTTTTCCAATCCTTGTAATTGGGAGCAGGCTCTGTTCTGGCTCTGTGTGAATATCAAGTACTTTTCCTTCTTATCCTTTAAGATAAAAGAGTGTGGTTCTTTCACCAACCTTGGGGTTTTTGTCCTTCCCCTACAGGTACTGACTAGTTCTCAGTTGAGCACTCAAGGGTGGCCTTCTGCAAATCTCTGGAGTTCTCTCTCCATTCTAATATTCTGTACTGCAAACTCCAGCTACCTTCTTCTCCTTACATTCTCAGCTCTGTATCCTCAACTCAGTGAGTCTGTTTCTCCTTGTCTCTCCCTTCCTGTGCTGTGCCCTGGAAAATATCTCAAGGAGATAAATTCAGAAAGTCATCCGAAGTCATCATCTGCTTTCCACCTTTCAGCAGTTACAGCCCTCCATGACTGATGTTCATTGTATTGAAAACCAGGGTGTCATATATTTTAGTTACAGAAAGTACAAGGTTCATGACCTAGCCCAGAACTTCCACTTCATCATTTCCACAGTATCCTACTCATTAGGGAAAGTATCCCTCTCCAATATGTGTGTGTTGGGGATAGGGGGGTGGAGAGACTACACTGAGCACAAATATTTGGAGTCAAGGATCACTGAAGGCTGGTTACTACTCACAGAGAGTGAATATGCCAACTTGGGGAGTGAGAAAATTAAATTATGCGATCTGGTTGAAGCCAGATTATAGTACATCAGAACAAGTTGATATCCATCAGAAAGGGTGTTGACAGAAATAATTCCTTTCTACTATTTATTCTATAAACACCACTGTCTCAACTGAGCTTTCATCATATTGTTTCACTATTATTTAAGTACCAGTCTCCTCTACTAAATTGAAAATTCCTAGAAGGCAGACTTTCTCTTATTCATATTCAATCCCCAAGATCCTAGTGTTATGCCTGGATTATAGTAGAAACTCAAGTAGAGTTTCTTAAATAGAATCAAGTTGAATAGACTAGGACAACAAGTTTACCAATATCTATGAGATGGCTCTAAACTTGGAGATATGCTACATGATCCTTTGGAGAAGCTGTTTAGAAGCTGTTTAGGTTAGGTCAGAGGCCAAGAAGGTCTATTCCAAGGCTGATGTGGCAATTCAGGCATAAAACAGTAAGACTTTGAATAGATAAAAGTAAGAGGTAGCAATAAAGTAGACGGCTTGAACCCCAGGGTCAAGTGAAGAACATAATAAATAAGACTTTCTGACAGTTGAGACTGAAGCAAAGCAAGGACCAAGATGATTCTAGGGTGTCAAGCTAAGAACACATGAAAATTATGATGTCTCCAACAAATTAAGAAAATGCTCAGACTGGATGCAGTGCCCTCTTTTCAAAATTGTTATTTTCTTTTATTTCCTATCCAAGTGACCTAAGCTAAAAACCTTGGAATTGTTCTTGACTTTCCCCCCTTTCTTACCTGTGAATCAAATTACATCTTGAGTTCCCTAGAAAGCAGATTCAGGTGGAGATCAGTGTGTAGAATGTTTATCAGGGTATGCTCCTGTGATGAGCCCTATAGAAGGGAGAGAAAAAAGCAGCAGTGGACAGAGGGAGACGTCCAGCAGTACACAACCTGGTGTCATTCCACAGGGAGCAGTGGAGCTAGCAAAACCCTTCAAGGTGGCCCTAAATTAGACCAGTTGGCTAAGCCTTCATGCCTTCACATCACTTAGTCATGGGACCACACTGAGAGGGGAAGTGACCTCAGGTGAAGAACTCTATGGAGCTCCAGCCATCCCTGGAGGTATTGGCAGCTGAATCTGGTCTGCTCACTGCATTCCCAATAACTGGAGCAGCAAGTGTTTTCTTGATTGGGCATTTGGGTGGCACATCACAGTGTCCAAATAATTACTACCCCAAGCCTTCATTTCCATCTTTGCATATTAGTTATTCGGGGTTCCCATTGGTTTTTTCCTGAATTGTTATAACAAGGTCCTAGTGTCTCTCTCTGCTTATTGTCTTTACCTCTCTCCAGCCCATTTTCCACACAGATATAATCATGCTGTTCTTTATCCTAAAACCATTCATTGCCTTCTTTTCACCTGTGCCTCCAGCCAAGTGGTACTCTAGCCCTGACAAGGCTTTCGTGTGTTTTCTGGTTCTTTCTTTGCCAGATATCATCCTCCTCTGACCCGATTTTTTTGCTTAGCTAACTCCTGCCTTGTCCTTCAGGACTCACCTACTTTATGTACCCTCCATGGTTTTTTGAGCCTCAGTTCAATGTCATTTCAGTATAGTGTCATAGCCCTCATTATTTGCCTTTGGAATATTTATTACATGATACTCCAATTGTTTGTTACCAGATTTTCATCTCATTGAGAGCACAAATGACTTGATCTTTAAAAAGAAAATATTTTATTTATTTATTTTTAGACAGAGGGGAAGGGAGGGAGAAGGAGAGGGAAACATCAATATATGGTTTCCTCTTGAGTGCCCCCTACTGAGGACCTGGTCCACAACGCAGGCATGTGCCCTGACTGGGAATCTAACCAGCGACCCTTTGGTTCACAGGCTAGTGCTCGATCCACTGAGTGACACCAGCCAGGGCATGGCTTGCTCTTTTTAACTCAGCACCTAGCACATGGCCTGGCATTATAGCGGGCTTCCAAATGTTTAAGTAAGTGAATTAATCGGAGAATATTTTTAAGAATGCACTTATATTCCTGATTACTAACCATGCTCTTTTGAACATCTGGGACAGTTTTCAAAAGCAGGAATCAATCTTTAAACTGAGGCTTATTATTGATCGGCTCTGAACTTCCCAGTAAAAGCACTATAGTCTATGAAGTTTAACCAAGAAACTACTTCAGTTCATTATTAGAGATCTTCCCTGTGGCAGTTCAGTAAGCTATTGTAGGGAAGGAAATTGCTAACTGCTCTAATCTCACTCTCGAACTTTCCCTCTACTCTCTTCTCATAACCCATGGAGTAAACCCAGGAACAGAAGAAGGAGAGAGGGCGTTCCTCCCTTCCTCAGGGGATGCAGAGCTGTGTCATTGTCTTCTTTTGCCTCTGGTTTCTTGTTTCCAGCTCTCTAGACTGGATGAGAAAAGATGGTGACTCTTGAAGAATCCTTCTTGCCCCATGCCCAGGCCAGTGTTGTCTAGAACCTACCCTCTCACTTCTACCCTTCCCTGAAGTGAGAGAAAATCTTGAATTCTCCAAGCCACTAATTGTTAACAGACATCTGGTGACTGTGTTACTTACACATCACTGAGTTTTAGGTGAGATTTACACTGTTGAACGGAGGCAATCCTGTTCTCACGGAATCTTCTAGTTTTCCCAAGAGACCTACATGCAGGAGCTTAAAGATGGTTGTATGGATGACAGCGATGTTTCAATAATTTCTCATACCTTATTCACTTGTATTAGTTTAAGATTATTTCTAAAAGAACATTTAAACAAAATCCGATGTTTTTTCAGATAACATTGGCTTTTTGGGGAATCACAGAGACACGTTGGGAAACTTTAATTTATTTTACAAAGCCATGCCCTGTCCTGGAAGGTTTTCATGTTGAATTCTATTAACGGCTTTTGTCCCTTGTTATACTGCATATATTAACAATTAAGATCATTTAAAATAATTGATTCAATTCACTAACGTCAAGACATTAATTAACTGATGCATAATTGATCAGAGCAGCAAGGCATTCCTTCTTAAGGGTTCAGATAGGGAAGCTGTGATCTGAGTGTTCATGAACAGAGTAGATAACAGTCAGCTGTGCCCTTGAGCCAGATACTGACACAATCAGGGTCATAATTCAATAGCCGAAGGCTGTTCGGATCACAGGAGGAGCACTTGGCCCTTGGCTGCTGCTCAGTGTGAAGTGGTACTCAATGCTTAGTTAGGCTGGGTCTTAAGATAGACACGGGACCTTGGATGTCAGAGCAAGGAGCAGCCTTGTCCTTTTCTCAACATGTGCAGTACATTCAAATTGCATTCTGAGGAAAGTGCTCCTATGCAACTTGTTTCATGTCCATGAGGAGATGAGTCCATAAATTTGTTTCAGGTCCATGAGGGGATGAGAGTAAGCATTTAGGAATTGGACAGTCATTGTATATCTGCTGAGTCAAATTTTAATTTCAGGCTTATGTTGTTATGCTCTTTTCATATAGTTTTCTAATAATTAATTGTTATTGTATTTAAAATAAGCATCAGTATGTAATAGATTATAAATTGTAAAAAAAAAACAGCAAAAACCCAAATAGTCCTTTCATACAAATATTTCTAAAACCACTGCTTTGGATCATTCCAGCGATCCCTAAACCCAAACCTTGCAAAATACTGTTTGGCCTAAATATGTTCTAGGGAAGATAACTTGAGCTCTAATATCCCTCTGCAACTGAGTTAAAAAACGGGATTTGAGATGTTTGCATTTGTTTCTCTGGAGGGGCTCCTGTGTTCTGCAGAGCCAGAGAAAGAGATGAACAAAGATGAATCAAAGCCATAGAAGCTGTAAATAATATAGCTGTGCTGATATTCATTTTGAACATGTGCCTACTGAGAGGGTCACGAGTTAACTGTGAGGAATAATATTACTGTACAGTCACCAGCCACAGCTGAGCATTGGTGTACATCACAGTAAATTCACGGTCCCACCTCCCATAAAAAGGGTGCTGAGAACTGAAGGCCTGCCTCATGGCATGTTTAGTAAGTAAATACTAGAAAAGAAACTGAAGAGTTGTCCTTTGGGAGAGTGGGATTTAAATGAACTGGTTAGAAGAGAGGAAGTTAGCCATTCCCAGATTTTACTAATACAAGTAAAATGAGTATAGCCACTAACTGAAGTGGAATAAATACTTTCTGGGGTCTGACTCTAAGTTGCCCTTGGATGTGGTAATGAGAACACCTTCTAGAAAGCTTGTCTGATGTCTTTTTGTGTGTATTTGTGTTGAAGAAGCTGTAATGGCTTTTGTAGCCCCTTCGATAAAATTCCAGGTGGGCCTGTTTGGTACTTCATGGGTTGCTGTGTATGCACATACAGAGAAAAGGGAATGACTGCCCATGAACCCATGCATCAGTCTGACCTGGAAATGAAGGGGGCTTGTGGTTTGGCATGTGTGCATAAGTGATCTTGGAAACATAGTCTCAGGATTTTAAAAATGAAATTGCTATTCTGAAAATAAGAGTTGTTTATTAAAAGACAACTACCATATAACCTTATCAAGTGGGAAAGTCCCTCACCTGAGATTATATGTGGGACCTGTTTATTCATATGAATGGAAATAAATATAATGTACTGAGTCAGGAACATTATGCTTCCAAAACCAATGGCATTCAATGTGATGTATCTCATATTTTTGGTATCATCTAAATAACAATGGAGAGACTTCTGGCCAAGACGGAAGCATAGGTAGACACACAGTGCCTCCTTGCACAACCAAAATAAGGACAACAACAATTTAGAAACCAAATAACAACCAGAACTGATAGAAAATTGAACTGTGTGGAAGTCCAACAACCAAGGAATTAAAATCGACACATTCATCCAGATCAGTAGGAGGGGCAGGGTTGGTGGCCATGCAGAGAGGGGTCACAGCAAAAAACCCGGTGGCACCGGGCGGGGTGTGCAAGGCAGCAGCTGACAGACCCCAGGCATGTAAGATGGCAGCGGGCGGACCCTGGGCGCCCAGGCAGTGGCTGGCAGACCCTGGGCTCAAGGTGGCAAAAGGCAGACCAAGAGAGGCGGTGATTGTGAAACGGGGCATGGCGCACAAGGCAGCTGGCTGACTGGGTGGTCCAACATTCGCGTGCAGATAAACCAGGCAAAACTGGGGAGCAAGACAGACCACACAACCCAGGGCTCCAGCATGGGAAAATAAAGCCTCAAAACACCGATTGAAAACACTTGTGGGGGTTGAGATGCCAGGAGAGACTCTCAGCCTCACAGGAGAGTTTGTTGGAAAGACCCACAGGGTTCTAGAATGTACATAAGCCTACCCACAAGGGAATCAGCACCAGAAAGGCCCAGTTTTCCTGGGGGAAGCAGAAGAAAGAACTGAAATCCCACAGAGAGTGGAGCAAGCACCATTGTTCCTCCTCAGACCCTGCCTCCACATACAGTGCCACAACCCAGCCACCTGGGTTGCCCCTCCCCGGTGAACACCTAAGGCTCTGCCCCTCATATCTAACAGGAACATCAAGACAAAAAAAATAGTGCAAACAGAAAAACAGATCAAAGCTCCAGAGCAAATATGACTAAGTGACAAAGAGATAGTCAAACTATCAGATGCCCAGGTCAAAGCACTAGTAATCAGGATGCTCGCAGAACTGGTTGAACTTGGTCACAAATTAGATGAAAAAATGAAGGCTACACTAAGTGAAATGAAGCAAAAATGTACAGGGAACCAATAGTGATGGGAAGAAAACTGGGACTCAAATCAATGGAGTGGACCAGAAGGAAGAAAGAAATAACCAAACAGAAAAGAATGAAGAAACAAGAATTCAAAAAAATGAGAAGAGGCTTAGGAACCTCCAGGACATCTTTAAATGTTCCAACATCTGAATTATAGGGGTACCAGAAGGGGGAAAGAAACAGCCACAAGTGGAAAACTTATTTGAACAAATAATAAAGGAGAACTTCCCCAATCTGGCAAAGAAAATAAACTTCCAGGAAATCCAGGGAGCTCAAAGAGTCCCAAAGAAGTTGGACCCAAGAAGGAACACCCCAAGGCACATCATAATTGCATTAGCCAAGATTAAAATGAAGGAGAGAATCTTAGAAGCAGCAAGAGATAAGGGGATAGTCACCTACAAAGGAGTACCCATCAGACTGTCAGCTGATTTCTCAAAAGAGACCTTATAGGCAAGAAGGGGCTGGAAAGAAGTATTCCAAGTCATGAAATCCAAAGACCTCCATCCAAGATTGCTCTATCCAGCAAAGCTTTCATTTAGAATGGAAGGGCAGGTAAAGTGCTTCTCAGATAAGGTCAAATTAAAGGAGTTCATCATCACCAAGCCCTTATTATATGAAATGTTAAAGGGACTTATCTAAGAAAAAGAAGATAAAAAACATGTATAGTAATATGACAGCAAACTCACAATTATTAACAACCACACATAAAATAAAAACAAACTGAGGAAACAACTAGGACAGGGTCAGAACCACAGAAATGGAGATCACATGGAGGGTTAGCAACAAGGGAGTGGGAGGAGGAGGGGGGGGAAAGGCACAGAGAATAAGTAGCATAGATGGTAGTTAGAAAATAGATGGGGGGGAGGGCAAGAATAGTGTGGGAAATGTAGAAGCTAAAGACCTCATGACACATGGACATGAACTAAAGCGGGGGGATGTGGGTGGGAGAGGGTATGCAGGGTGGAGGGTAGTGAAAGGGGGAAATGGGACAGCTGTAATAACATAATCAATAAAATATAGTAAAAATAAATAAATACATAAATAGCAATGGAGAATACCAGTGGTGAAGAAAATGAGTTAGATCTAGACTTAAATCCTAACTCCTCTGCTTTCTAGATATATACTTTTAAACACTTTACTTAACCTCTCTGAGCCTTAGCCTCCAAATCTGTAAACAGGAGACAGTGAAACCTACCTGAAAGACTGGCACTTACAGAATACTTCTTGCATGCTAGTTTCTATACTAAGTAGTTCCATATATTTTTCACTTATCCTCATAGCATATCTTTAAACTCACATGCTATGATAACCTAATACCCAAATCCAAACACTCCGTGATCACAGCTTCAGAAATAACGTCTATAAAGGACTGAGCACAGTGCCTGGCACATTGTAGGTACTGAAAATTCTAGTCCTTACTCTATTATTATTGCTGCAGCTGTCCGGAAGATACAGGCAACAGGAGCAATGAAAATCCACACTGGTGCTTGCTCTAAATTCTTCCCCCACCCCCACTCTGCTCTAATAGTGCTGGGAGGTAGCTAGGCTCCGGGTTTTTCAGGCCCCAGCCATATCAGTAAGGAAAGCAGGTTTACCTCAGGGCAAGCATTAGGCAAAGACAACTTTAGGAACAGCTAGAAGGCTCCATGACTTCCAAGTCTCTCCCTTAAGGCCTGGATGTTGCCTAAAACTCACTTGAGGAAAGTTACCCCATTCATTCTGCTTGAATACCAAGAAAGCTCAAATATGCAAATTCCCAGAAGAGGTTACACAAAAGTGTGAATAAGTTTCTGGTAAACAGTATAGAATGACCTCAGGTCTTAATAGCTGTGACAGAAGAAAATACAGAAAAGCAATGGTCACCTGGCATGGGTTAGAGAATGTTATGAGAAAAAAGGGAGGTTGGAAATAACTTTGGGAATCTCTCAGTTTTGTATCTGGCTGGCCCTGCTTATCCTCATGTGAGTGTAGATGAACTGCATATTGTGAGCAAAGGGAAGAAGCTTCTGGAAGAAGTGTGCCTGCACTTCAATGCACCTCTCTGAGAAAACTACACTGGCCAGTTTGGCCTGAGTGTGTTGTGACAAAACTTCCCCTACGCTCCTCTCCTCCTCAAGTTTCTAACCATATGACATAGTGGTTATTAAAATTAGGTTGCCTAGGTTCAAATCCCAACTCCCCACTTATCTAACTTTGGACAAGTACTTAATCCCTGTGAACGGGTAGGTCACGAGGGTGCATGAGGATAAAACGAGGCACTGAGCTAAAGTGCTCTGTTCTGTGCCTGGTAAGCAGCTCTACCATTCCAGTTTGTGACCCAAAGGAAGCAGCGAGTCCGTCAGGCATGTGTCAGGCCACCCAGTCTTCTCAGACCAACTACGCCATTGGCAGCCGCACACATTTTACTACATGAGAAAACTATTCATTCACAGAAATTATCATTTCAAAATGTTTCCTTTTTGTATCACAAGGTACAAACCAGTGACTCATCTCTTGTGCATGAATGTAAATCTTTAAAGATACAACCATCTAGGGCAGGAGATAAGAGCTCTATCAAATATCCTCAGTGACACCAGTGGGAGTGATGGGAAAGTCACCTCCCCTCACTTCTCAGTGTTGCGACTTCCCCTGAGGTAAAGGGAGAGGGTGGCCGAGACAACTCTCAGCAATAACTATCTGGTTGTTGTTGGTCAGAACTGCTTTGTAAAGCCATTTTGTATTTCCCGAGCCTCAGTTTGCCCATCTGCACATCCAAATTGCCACTGTCTATGATAGTTTACTTGACATAAATACTTTTAAATTTTTATTTATTGATTTGAGAGAGATAGAGTGTGTGACATCAATGCTTGTTCCACTCATTTATGCATTCATTGGTTGATTCTTGTGTGTGCTCTGACTGGGAATGGAACCCACAACCTTGGCATGTTGGGATGACTCTAACCAACTGAGCTGTCCAGCCAGGGCAAATATTAATGAGCTTCAAAGTTTCTTCCCAGCTCTCTCTAAGCATCCCTCATGCCATGTTCCTCCCACACCCCTGCCACACACATAACATGAGAGCTTTAGCTAGCTTCTGGGGACTGCACATTGGCTAAAACCAGCTAAACACAACACCAGTAGGGAAATTCATTAATATACTTCCGTATGCAGTTAGTTAAAAATATTCAAACGAAGGGCACAAGATGGCAGTGGAGCAGGACTTTTCTCACACGTCCTCCTAGAACCAAATGAAATAAAACTAAATAGGGGAACAGTCACTTGGAATTACCAGTCTAGACTACCTGAAGAGGAAGTGTCCAAGAATGGGAAGAAATTACCTCAAGACCAGTAGGAAGAGCGAGGTTGTGAAAGAGTCTGGCCCCACTCCCATGGGCAGCAAGCCAAGGTGGTAGAGGGTAGCATGGCTGTGGGAGCTTCCTTCTGAGAGGAGTGAAGCCTAAACCCCAGGCTGGGATCCCCAGCATGGCTGCCAGAGCCAGGATCAGCTGTCTATGTAGCATCCATTGGTGAAAGGCAGCAAGGTTTTTGTCTGCCGGGGAGAGACAGAGCCCACTGGAGACAAACATGTTCTTTTAAGGGGCCAAAGCACAAGATTTTTTCTTTTTCAGCCAATCACCTGGGGCTACTGGAAAGGGAAGGCAGTGAAGAGTGGAGTTACCTGAGGAGAGTCTGGAGTGGGAAGCACTGGGAAGAAGTGCGGGAAAGTAGCTCTCGGGATCCCTGTGCAGGGTCATCCCCTGATATCACAGCAGCAATTTTTTTTTGAGAAGAGCAAGCCCCTCCTAGGAGAATCAGCCTATAATCTTCCTTATCTCACCCTGAATGGTTTTTTTTCTTCACCCTGCATCTTAATCCCTGCTGAGGAGAGAGCAACACAGGCAGGCTCAGGGAGTGTCAGAGGCTGGCTTTGGGAAATGGACTGGCACTTCCTCAGCACAGGAGAGCTGATACCCACCCAATAGAAACACCCTCCTGGTTTCCAGCAGACCCAAACTCTAGGCACGGAAGGCCCCACCTGCCTGCCTACTAGGGGCTCTGCCCTACTGAGTTCAGGGGAATAATCTGGGACAGACTCAGACGTGTGGCTCTAGGATGGGAGAACACACCCATGATCTTCCCTGAAGTCTGAATGGCACCTCTCCCTTATGGTAGATTCAGGGGTCCCATCCTCCTGATTCTACCAGAAGGCCTTTCAAAAACAGTTGATTCAGTGTCTAAGACTGACGGCAGGCTGGCAGACGAGCATGCAGAGGCAGATCCTGTGGCACCTTGGTACATTCGCTGCTTTACCCCTGGGCCCTGTGCTGGTAAAATCTGGCCTTGCAGTGCAGCTTGGCCCCTCCCATGCACAGCCAAGTCTGGTGGAAGCAGCCGTAGAGTATGGATCATTTGTAGAATCAAACAGGCTCTGAGGGCCAGACGTGAACATCGTCTGACATTGGCTTACACTAGTTCAGACAACGTTGGAACAGTAGTAAACAGGAGATCCCAGCAGGCAGGCACGAAACTCTGCTGAAAAGAATTCCACTTTGTTCTTTTTTCATTAGTTTTACTATTTTCTCTTTTTCATAGCCTTTTTATTATTTTTCTTCTGTTGTCTTTTTTCTTTCTTTTTCTTTCATAACTTTTATTTTATGCTTTCCCTTACTTATTTTTATTATTTCCTGTTGGTTTTTTTTGCCATTTATCTCTTTTTATTTCTTATTCTTATTTTCCTCTTCCTTCTCCCCCTCATAGGTCTTTTTCTTTCATTTTCTCTTCTCTTATTTTTTGTTTTCTTATGCTATCACATTTTTCTATGCTTTATGCTTTTTTCCCCTATGCTTTACGTTTTGTTGTTTTTGATGTTGTTGGATTTTTGCTTGTTTTCTCTTTTGTTTTTCTGTGTTGTGTTGTGTTGTCTTGTTTCATTTTGTTTTGTCCTGTCAGTACCTGTACAATAGCTTGCAAGATGTGGTTGGGGTTGAGCCTCTCAGTCAGCCAGCTGGAGTGGAAATCTGACCAACAAATGGGCCAACAGCAATCAAGACCCAATTACAACAGGAGGGCTCACATAACCCACACAAAGGACATTCCTAGAGCATTCAGTCTAGGAGATCAATAAGACTGCACCACTAGGTCCCACAGGATGCCTGCCATGTAAGGCAAGACCACGAAGACTGGGAGTCAAAGCAGATCTATCTAATATATAGAAACAAGTACAAAGAGACAACTAGAATGGGTGACAAAAAAACAACTCCTAAATAAAAGACAAGGGGGAATCTCCAGAAAAAGAGCTAAATGAAATGGAGGCAAGCAGTTTATCAGACATATAATTCAAAGTAATGGTTATAAGGATACTCAAAGAACTTAGTGGGAAATACAGGAACATTATGGGGACGACATCAGCATGAAAGAGAACATAGAAACGATTAATAAGAACCAGTAAGAAATGAAAAATACCCTAGAAGGAATACCCTAAAAGCAGGCTATATGAAGCAGAGGATTGAATCAGTTATTTGGAAGATGAGGTAGAAAAAAAAACCCAATCAGACAACCAAGAAGAAAAAGACTTAAAAAGAAGAGGATAGTTTAAGGGAGTTTGGGACAACATGAAACATAACAATACCTGCATCGTGGGGATACCAGCAGGAGAAGAGAGTGAGCAAGGGATAGAAAACCTGTTTGAAGAAATAATAACGGAAAATTTCCCTAACCTGGTGAAGAAAAAAGTCACACAAATTCAAGAAGCAGAGTCCTAATTAAGATGAACCCAAGTCACATCATAATTAAAATAGCAAAGCTTAAAGACAAAGAGAGAATCGTTTTAAGATCTTAAAAAAATTCTCTTCAACAAAGAAATAACTAGTTGCCTACAAGGGAGCTAGCTCCCATAAGGCTCCCAGATGATTTCTCAACAGAAACACTTCAGGTCAGAAGGGATTGGCAGGAAGTATTCAAAGTAATGAAAAGCAAGAAAGGGCAACCAATCCTACTCTATCCAGCAAGGACATTTTTTAAAATTAAAGGCAAAATAAAGAGCTTCCCAGACCAAAAAATAAAAGCCAAATGAGTACATTTCTACCAAACCAGTATTGCAAGAGATGCTAAAGGAACTACTTTAAGAAGAAGAAGAAATATAGAGAGGAACATAGGTATAAAGAAAAATGGCAATGAATAAGTATCTTTTAATAATAATGTTAAGCACTGGTTGGTGTAGCTCAGTGGATTGAGTGCAGGCTTTGGAATCAAAGGCTTGTAGGTTCAATTCCCAGTTTAGGACACATGCCTGGGTTGAAGGCTGGGGCCTCAGTAGGGGGTGTATGAGAGGCAGCCACACATTGATATTTCTCTCCCTCTCTTTCTTCTTCCCTTCCCCTCTCTCTAAAAATTAATAAATAGAATCTTTCCAATCAAAAGATACAGGTAGCTGAGTGGAAAAGAAAACATGACCCATGGCCCTGGCTGGTATAGCTCAGTGGATTGAGCACTGGCCTGTGAACCAAAGGGTCAATTGTTCAATTCCCAGTCAGGGCACATGCCTGGGCTGTGGGCCAGGTCCCAAGTAGGGGGTGCATGAGAGGCAGGCACACATTGATGTTTCCCTCTCTTTCTCCTCTTTCTCTTTCTCTAAATATAAACAAATAAAATCTTAAAAAAAGAACATGACCTATAGATATGCTATCTACAAAATACCTACCTCACAACAAAAGATTTACACAAGCTATAAGTGAAGGCATGGAAAAAATTATTCCATGCAAATGGAGACAAAAAAAAGCTGGGGTAGCAATACTTGTATGTAACAAAATAGACTTTAAAACAAAGCCCATAGCAAGAGACAAGAAAGGTCACTACATGATAATAAAGGGCTCAATCCAACAAGAGGTTATAATCTTTGTACATGTATATGCATCCAATATAGGAGCACCTACATATATATGGAAAATCTTGGTGGACTTTAAGGAAGAGATTGACAAAAACAGTCAGTGTAGGGGGTTTTAACACTTCACTGTCACCAATCAATACATCATCCAGATACAAAAATATCAACAAGGAAACAGCAACCTTAAATGACACTGTAGATCAAATGAACCTAATTGATATGTACAGAACATTTCATCCCTAAACAGAAGAATACATATTCTTTTCAAATGCACATGGATAATCTTCAAAGACAAACCACAGAGTAGGACACAAAATAAGCCTTAAATTCAAGAAGATTGAAATCATATCAAGTATTTTCTTCTACCACAATGGCATAAAATTAGAAATCTGCCTCAATTAAAAAAAACCCTCAAAATATTAAAAAAGATAGAGGCTAAATAGCATGCTATTAAATAACAAATGGGTTATCAATGAGATCAAGAAAGAAATAAAAAATACCTGGAAATGAAAATGAATACACAATAACCCCAAACCTATGGGAAGCAACGAAAAACAGTGCTGAGAGGGAGGTTGAATGAATTACAGGCCTACCTCAAGAAACAAGGAAAATCTCAATCATACAATCTAAACTTACATGTAAAAGAACTAGAAAACAACAACAAATGAACCTCATATTGAGTAGAAGGAAGGAAATAATCAAGATCAGAGTAGAAATAAATGACATAGAGACTAAAAACAGGATCAAAAGTTCTATGAATCTGGAAGCTGGTTCTTTAAAAAGATAAATAAAATTGACAAACCTTTAACCAGGCTCATCAAGAAAAAAAGAGAGAGGACCCAAATAAATAATGTCAGAAATGAAAGAAAAGAAACAACTGATATTACAGAAATATTAATACAAAGGATTATAAAAAATACTATGAACAGCTACATGCCAAGAAATTGGACAGCCTAGTGCAATGGGTAAATTTCTAGAATATGCAATCTTCTCAAACTGAATCAGGAAGAAGCAGAAAACCTCAGTAGTCCAATAGCAACTAATAAAGTTGAAGCAGTAATGAAAAAAAAAAAAAGTCCTGGACCAGGTGCGTTCACAGACAAACTTTACCAATCATTGAAAGAAGAATTAACATCTATACCTTTCAAAATATTCAACAAAATTCAAGAGGAAGGAAGAGTTCCAAGCTCTTTTTACAAGACCAGTATCATCCTAATTCCAAAACTAGATAAAGACTATATCAGGAAGATAAAACATCTAATTAAAAAATGGGAAAAGAACCTAAATAGACACATCTCCAAGGAGGAAAATAAACAGATACAATAGGCATACAAAAAAATGCTCAATGTCACTAATCATCAGAAAAATGCAAGGTAAAATCACAATGAGATATCACTTCACACCTGCCAAAATGCTTATTATTAATAAATCAATAAACAAGTGCTGGCAGGATTGGAGAAAAGGGAACCCTAGTGTACTGTTGATGGGATTGCATTCTTGTGCAGTCACTGTGGAAAACAGTATGGAGTTTTCAAAAAATTAAAAATGGAACTGTTTCTTAACCCAACAATTCTACTGCTTGGAATATATCCTAAGAATCCCCAAACTTCAATTCAAGAGAATATATGTACCTTCACATTTATAGCAGCATTACTTACAATAGTCAAGATCTGGAAATAACCTAAATGTCCATTAGTAGATGACTGCATAAAAAAGCCATGGTACATTGACACAATGGAGTACTACGCAGCAGAAAAAAACAGAAAGAACTCTTACCTTTTGCAACACCATGGATGGAACTAGAGACTATTATTCGAAGTCAAATAAGCCAGTCAGTGAAAGGCAAATATCATATGATCTCACTTATATGTGAAATCTAATGAACAAAATAGAATCAGAGGCATAGAATCACAGAATAGGCTGACACCTGTAAGAGAGGAGGAGAGAGGTGGTGACTTATTGAAAAAAAACATGAAGGGACTAACCAAAGAACATAAACACATCACCCATGGACAAGGACAATGGTGTTGGGATTGCCTGAGGGAGTGGTGGGGCTGGGTGGAGAGGGGTAAAGGGGAAAAATCAGGACAATAGTCATAATATAAACAATAAAATATAATTTAAAAATAAAATAAATAAAAGGCAAAAGATATTTAAAAGAGCCTATGGAAGTGCCACACAGTCAACAAACATCTACTGAATATCTACCAAGTGCTGAAACTTAAGTTTCTTGGATAAATTATTGAATTCAAATTTTTGTTCTGAAGGAATTTATAGTATGTTATGGGATAATACATGCATGAATCCAAGTAACTAATTTTGGGTGGGAGAGGATAAGAGCCACAAATTAAATGTGATACAAGTTCAAGGGAAGAAATGTTAGGAAGTCAGGCCCTCTTACACTCTAAATGCTTTTAGGAAGGGTTTGTAGAGAGAGTTGTGGAGATGACAGGATGGGGATGGGAGTTCTTGAGGAAAGGGGGGAAAAAAAGAACATTCTAGAGCAAAGGCATGGAGGAGGAAGGTGAAGTCCAGAATGAATCTGTGGCAGTTAATGGTGCATTCAATTGCCCTGGTTCTGATCAATGAATGTTATAAATGTTGTCTGAGATTGTAGAAAGCCTAGAACTTTGGATAAATAATTTCTGCCCTATACCCTAATTAGGAAATGGAAAGTTTTGAAGCAGGGGAAGATATATAGGTAAAACAGAAGGGAGAAGGTAGGGGAGAGGAAGTTCTGCAAAAAGAATGGGGCACTGATCCAAATTAGAGGCAATGGGGGTCAGAGGAGAGCCTGCCCCACTAGTGACAGGAAGAGAAGAGGTTTAAAGGCAGAAGGACCACATATCTCTTCAGTTTTCCAGGGACTCTTGTGGCTTCAGCTTGCTCTGGTGTAGTGATTATTACCATTCTCTTTATAAGTATACTCACTTGGACAATAAATTATATGATCACCTTTGTTAAAAGTGATGTTAAGTTGAGTAACTAGAAGGGCAACACAATGAAAAAGAAACAGACTTTGGAGGACAGTGAGTGCAATTGTGGACATAAATTTGAGGTAATTTTTTGGCTGCTAAGTGAAAAAATATATAGCAATAATATAATAACAGCCAATATTTCTTGAACAGTGACTCTACATCAAGCAGGGTATTACCTCATTTATTCTTCACAATAACCTTGTGAAATAGATACTACTATTATCCTCATCTTATAGGTGATGAAACTGGACACAGAGAGTCATATGACTAGTAAATATTGAAAATTTCAGGCTATGACCTCAGGAGATAATTCAGAATAGAGACAAGCATCTGGTGGAGAAGGCCAAGAGGTCCAGGTGAGTTGCCAAAATAGAGATTGAAGCAAAAGATGAGGGGAAAGAACAAAAATAGAAATGGCAGGAGGAAGAGAAGGTCAGGAAAACCCAAAAGGAGCAATCTGTTAGAGAGGTAAAGAAACTAAAATGGCAGCCTTACAAAAACTATGGCAAGAGTAGAGTGACCAGCCCAATAGTGCAGAATGCTATAGAAAAGTGGGGAAGAGGAGGAATGGAAATTATGTTGTGCTGGTGACTTATGACCCAACAACAACCATGCTAATTTCTTCATTGTCAAAAATGTTTCACTTGTACCAGATGGTTGTGCAAATACCCAAGGACAGATGTCAAGCTCCTCCTCATGTTCTGTATGGTGTGGAGATTGCCTCATGTTCTTGGGGGGCAGGAAGCCCATTTGGACACCACCGTAGTCTTTGGGGGGCAGGATGGCAGAAGTAAGGAGTGAGAAAGACTGGATGTGTGTGTCAAAGGTCACTTCTCCCTGAAGCCACCAGTAAAACCAGCTTTATAAAAGAAAAGTGATTAAGCAGTTCCCTTGGAACAGGGCAGTATATAAAAGTAGAGGGGGAAAGCTGTAAGGCTTGTATTGCCCTTGTCTGTTGAAAGAAGCTCACTAACCTCCAAGGAGAGAATTTCACTAATCTGTAAGCCTAACTTGGCCTGAATCTCACCAGACTTTATGTGGGAGGTGTTAGTTATGCATGCCAGGTGGCAATGAAATAAAATCTTAGTGCTTTTGCTGTATTGTGTGGCTGTTAGTATTCTGAGTGTTTGCTTTGTATACTATTGGAAGTAGGATGCAATTAGCTTGACATTCTTTTTCTCTGGGTGTTAGGTATCATAAATTACCATGCTAAAACTAGTGGTACTTCAAAATCTGTAGTAGACTAGAATTTATTTTCTCTCTGTTTCAATTTATATTCTTTCTCCATCTGTACCACCTTCCTCCCTAAGGAATTTTGTCTTTTTATGATGAACATATTTTTTGATTCAGGAGAGAAATGAAAGGTTTCTTAACCTTAGCACTATTGACATTAGGAGCTGGAAATTTCTTCTTTGTTGTGGAAGTCCGACCTGTGCATTGTCCGTTGTCCAACAACCTGCCTGGATTCTTCCCACTAGGTACCAGTGACCCCTCTCCTCAAGCTGTGGCAGTCAAAACTTTCTGCAGACATTGCTAAATACCCCTGAGGAGCAAACTCTTCCACTTTTGAGACCTTCCATGAAAAGATCATTCATACTAAGATTTTACTTACTTAAGATGTTATTTCTCCAAGGAATATTTCCATTTTGTAAGTGGTACTAAGGAGTAGCAATGCAATAAGTAGAAATGTCAATTTCTCTTTTTCTGTATCCCAATTAATTTCTAATTTAAGCTTCGTGGTGGCAGAAATGCAATTAATGAAATGGATAGACTTGATCATCTTCAGGATTCAATTCAAGTCACTTCATTCAGGATTTCTCACTCAGTCCTGGGGTGTGTACACAGACTGCAGTGTTAGGAAGGATGGACATTAGATGCTGAGGCTTGGCCTGCCTTGTGCGGGCACTTGCAGTGTTGTGCAAGTGTCCTCTCCAATCCTCTGGTGGAGTCATTCCTGCTGCAGGCACTGGAGTTCTGCCAGCACTTCAAATGGGTTGTCTCCACCTTGTGTCCCCCTTGTCCTGACCACAGACTCCTCTAGGACCCAGGAAACTTGAGGAAGCTCTCTCTGACTTCTCTGAGATTGAGGCAGACTTTCTCTGCCCTGGGCCCATCTTGCTATATTCCTTTTTCTTTGCTATCAATAAGTGCTGCTGTGATTTCCTTTGTCACTGGATCCTCAGCCGTTTGGGTTTCTACTCCTTTTTACCACCCCAAAATACAACTAGAGATGGGGACAGCCACCAGCATCCACATCTTTTGTTTGGGGGAGAGAGGGAGAAAAGAGAGGGCCCTTAAACCTAAAAGCCAAGAATTTATTGCCTCTGTTTGATTCTGCAAAGGTGACTTCCCCCTAAGACAGTGATGAATCATTGCTAGCTGCTGGAACTGGAGGGAGGTCCCTGGGGCCTTTGAAGAAATTGACTGGAAAGAGAACACATGGCTTAATATCCTCCCTACTCTCCTCACTTGGCAATCCTCTGTCTACAGGCACTATAGCTCTGGATGTACATACGAGGCAGCATTTTCCAGGCACGTCCTCCATACACTGCAAGACATTTCACAGGAAGACTTAATTTGTCAAATTCCACCAGGCTTTTTGATAGGGAACTATGGGATGGAAGTATGAACCCATTTCTCATCTTTAGTCATCCAAGTACATTAAAGTACACAGTATAAAGCAGTATCTCCTCAACATCTCATAATGGGGAGTCTGGGAGGATATCAATAGGAATACATACATTACTAAGTGTGTGCATTCAACCAATAGAAAAGAATAATACCCTTTATACTGGGGATACCTAAGACACAGTGAAAAATAGCATTGCCTTCCCACATTTACAGTTAAGAAACAGCGTCAAGCATTTGTCCAGAACTGAAGAACATCTTACATGGTCTTACAACTAACCTACCAGGACAACTATCTGACAGATTCTTTTTCTTTAAGTTCCATCACCTTTTGCCCTAACCTTATTCTCAATGATTCACTTGCTTCTGATTTCACTGAGGAAATAGAAGCAGAGGGAAGGGAATGTGCTTGTGGTTCATCCTCCTGCTCCTGCGTCCATGTTCTCTGTCTCCCTCCTGCCCCTCTGGGCAAGGCCCACTCCTCTACCTCTCTAGACCCTAAGAATTCCTTTATACAATGAATACCCCTGGCTCTGTTCTGTATCGTCAAAGCATACTTTTCTACTCTTTTCTTTCTCGGTAGCTACCCCCAAAATCTGAAAATACTTATTCATAAAGATATGTGTACTCTATGTTCACTGAAACATTTGTCACAGTAGCCAAGACATAGAAACAACCTAACTGTCCCCCAAAGGATGATTGAATAAAGAAGATGTGCTATCTATGTGCAATGGAATACTACTCAGCCCCCAAATATGAAATATAGCCATTTGTGGTAACATGGATGGATCTGGACAATATTATGCTAAGTGAAATAAGCCAGATGGAAAAGGACAAAAACCACATAATTTCACTCATATGTGAGATATAAAACAAAAATCAACAAATGAGCAAATAAAACAAGCATATAAACATAAAAAAATTCACAGACACAGGCAACTGAATGGGAGTTACCAGAGGAGAAGGGGTTGAGAGGAGGACAGAGAGGGTAAAGGAGGTCAAACATATGCTGGTGGGAGGAGACCAGACTTCAGGTGGTGGGCAGACAATGGAGTATACAGATGTTGTCTTATAAGTTGTACACGTGAAATTTGTATAATGCTGTTAACCAATGGCACCCCAGTAAATTTAATAACAGTTAAGAAACAAGAATAAAAATCCTTTCCCCCTTCTCTATCAAAGGGAAAAAAAAGACATTAAAAATTCTTCCTGCACTTTGCTCTCCCTCCATTAACATTTGACTTATCTCCTCCCCATTTCAGTAAACCCTTGCACTTTCCATCTCCGGGGCCCAGAATACTCTGCCTCCTCATGTGTTCATGGCTTGTTCCCACATCTCCTTCAGGGTTTCACTCAGGTGTCATCTTCTCAGAGACAGCTGCCTCTCTAAAGCTGCAGCACTGCCCCCTGTCTCACTGCTCCTCCCATACTCCCTATCATCATCTCCCACTTTATTTTTTCTTTAGCACTCATATCCGTTTAAATTACTACTTACTTTACCATTTATTTTTGTTTAAGTCTTCTCCTCTACCACTAACCACACTCTATAATTGTTTATGACCATAAAAATAGGAACTACTCTGAATATCTAACAATGAAGCATGAGATAAATAAGTGATGTTACATCTCATATATGTGTCCCCCCCTTAAATGCAGGCAGGGATTTTGGTTGTTCTGTTCATTGCAGTATTCTCAGCAACTAGGGCAGTCTATTGCAGGCAGTCAATAGGACTTGAATAATAATTGAAATGATTGAGCAAATAAATGAATGAATAACCCTGTGATGTAGGCATTATTACATCTAAGTTTCAGTGGAGGAAACAAAAACTTAGAGAGGGTGAGACTTCTCTGAGTCATGGACTTAGTGAATAATAAATAATGAGCCTTGAATAATACAGGTCAGCTAACTATAAAGCCTGTGCTCTTTCAATCACACAACCCCAAATACTGATGAAGGGATATTATGCGATCACAGTCAGGTTCAAGTCAACCTGGAAGTCAGTGTGTTCTGATCTAACTGTGCCTTCTTCACTAGAATAGTGGAATACGATGCCTTCCTTGCACAGGTGAGGATTGCAGGTCCAGAAATGTGACACGACTTGCCTGGAGTCCTAGGTCTCTGAGCAAGAATTAGAAACCTGTATGATGCTCCACCAAGGAAATGCAAGTCATGGATGGCTCAGTATCACCACCTATAGTTTAGTTAAACAATGTACATTTGGAGCAATTCATAGCTAACCTTCCCACTTATCTTGGATTGATTCCGTCAAAGTTACAACTGACTATCTGGTATGGTTCTGTAATAGAGATAGGCAACAGAGTATTTATTTTCAGGCCCTGGCGACAAGTCAGGACACATACTAGTGCTGCCGAGCCACCTTCCTTAAGGTCAAATCTTGGCTGCTGAACTCAGATGCCTGAAGTCTCTGCTTGACCTGTTTTCCTAAGGGCAGGAGATTAACATGGACCATGTGTTTTCCCCTCTGTGTCAGGCACCGTGTTTTGGTACATTCATGGTGCATTCACAATCTCATTCACCTCCCAGCACAGCCTCATGAGCTAGATAGTATTGTTATTCCAACTCTAGGGATCAGAAAGCCTAGAGTAATTTGGTTAAATTCAGAAAGCCAGTGACTGAGAAAAGCAAGAGCAGAACATATATCTTTCTGATTACAATTCATGCTACTGTTACCTTATAAAATAGGTGTACCACAAACCTGACACTCTAACTTCATAGGAAAAGCAGGGAGATAGGGCATGGCCTCCCCTGACCCCAATCCAGGGACCCTCAGAGGGGCTGGGGTGAGGCAGAGGGGAGGACATAGGTCTTATTTGGTGGCCTTTCTTTTGGTTTTCCTCTCTCATAGAAAGAATATAGAAGGTGTCAGATTTGTCTTAAAATATTCTAGAAAAAAGCTGTGTATGTAAATGTGTGTGTGTGTGTGTGTGTGTGTGTGTGTTTTGGGGAGGGGAAATAAATGAAAGAAGACTTATAAAATATTGATAATTTTGAAGTTAAGTGATAGAGATGTGGGGTTTCATTATAATATTGTCTTTATTTTGTGTGTGTTTGAAATTTTCTGAAATAAAAATGGAAGATTTAGGTAAAAGAATGTTCATCTTATAATAGTTTTTGATGGTAAAATACAGAAAATATTCTATTATCTAACAACAATGCATTAAATAAATGCTGTTACATCTGATCTACACACATTTACAATGATGTAGACATAATTTCTTGATGTGGAATGCATTCATAATGTGCTAAATAAAATAAAATAATTTCCAGAAAACAATGTATATTAAACTTTTATTTTTATTGTTGTGTATGTATTTATATTTTAATGCTGTGTTTACATCTGTATTGAAAATAATCTAAAAATACTCTTGAAGGCTTAACTTTACGTACTTAGGTAACGTACAAACTTTCAAAGTAAAGAGGTAGCATCATGCTAATTAAAGTCTTTCACATTTTTGAAAAGCAGGTCATAAAACAGCACATATAATATTATCATATTTTCTCTAAAAGGAAAGGAAGGAAGGGAAAAGGAAAGACAGAGAAGCAGAACCTAGAGGTAGAACACTGACTATTTTGAAATAACAGGACCAGAGCTGAGCAGCTGGAGGGTGCGTTTGGGAGTGAATCGTGGACCAGACATGCTGACAGTGGCACAGAACACAAAAACTCTCTCACCCCAAGTGCCCAGTGCAAGACAGGCCTCAGCCAATACTCACTAAATTTCAAAAGCTCCTCTCTGCCCTGCTCCCGGAGTGTGCTTTCCCGGAACAGAGAGGGAGAATTGAGTTCATTATTCTTTAGATTGGAAAGTTCTGTTGAAAGAAAGTCTCCTTTGAAGAGAGAAAGGCAGCAGTGCACAGAATAGCAGGGAGGTGCTCCTGAGAGCATCGCCGGCATCTGTCTGGTGACAACTCTGCCAAGAGATGGGTGCAGCGCCTTCCAGGGGCTGGGGAGTGGGCGTTGTGGTGGGCACTCCAAGGAAATGCCTGGGGATAGAGGAAACAAGTGTGTTAGAATGCTGTGGGTGCTCACAGGGGCTGTCATTGTAGCTGCAGATTCACATTGTCTGGCTAAGTGGAAAATCCATAATTCAGATCATGCATTAGGCAGCTGGGTTTGTTGCTTTAGATAAATAAATCTAAGGTCAGAAATCTTACCCTGGATGTGCTACAGTGTGAGATGCTCATCCATACCCTTTAGCCATCAAGTAAAAGATAAGCTAATATGCCAATGCAATACTAATGGGACTCTATGGATTCTATTACTCAAGTATCTCCAATCAATTAGGGGTTTTAATTTAGTCATCCCAACATAAATAACCTTTAATGCCAATTAAGGCCACTGTTCATCATCCTGATGGCTTTATCATGGTATGTTTTCCTTTCTTTCATTCTTTTTTTTTTCTGCTGAAATTTTTAACAGGGAAAAAGACACACTTGGAACTGAGTAGCCCCTTGACCCACACTGGTGTCAGGGAATAAAGTTAACGACTATACAATAGGTGTTCCACGTTCAAGTGCTCCTTGAGCTCAGGGGAGGGCAAGCATTCAATGGAACACACATTTTTCCACAGTGTATACTGAGTGAGAAATTCTGTTAGAGACACCGGATAAATAAATACATTGAAGCCCATCACTTTCTGACAAGGTTTTCAAAGTTAAACAATTTCAGTAAATATCTAAAGGCTAAAGAAATGTTCATTAGTATTAAACATTACCACCTCTGATTTATGATTGAATTGCATTTATTGCAAAGAGAAAAAACAATTCTATAATCATTTTCACATTGTTTCTCCTGCCTCACTCCTTTCTCATCTTCCCCATATAAAAATCTACAGTGGGGGGCCTTTTCTCTTCCAATTGCCCTCCCATGGTGTAATCTTGTCACATGAACCATTATAATCAATAAAATGATCTGGAGAATAAAATGTTTTTAAGCATCTTGGATTGCATTATGTCATACAATTTCTCTAAAAATTTCCCCCAGATTTAACCTCAATCTTTTAGGGGTGTGTTGTTTCACATTTAGGAGGTTCTCAGAGTGCCTGACACCCATGGGAGGACCCCCCACTAGAGTGAGTATGAGCGAGCACTGTCCACCTTTCCATCCCTTACCCCAACCACCTACTTGTTCATCTTTGACTTTTATGTTTACCCATCTTAAGAGAAAACTTCCCTGAGGCTGGGAAGAACCATTGGCAAATCATAGCTGACATCATGTATGTACTTAAATATTTACTAATAGTCATTCAGAAGTTATATAAAACTCAGATGCTATATAGAAATAGCCAGATCAACACTTCCCAAACATTTCTATTGTACCCCTCTCCACAACAAGTTTTATACATTTTCAATGTATTCATATATATTCTACATATTTACATGTGTCATTCTGCTAATGTATTACATATGTTATTAAGTATACATAAAATATAAATTTTGAAAGCTAAATTAAATTAAACATAAGTTCTGATATCTCCTTCCCTCACCCAGCAATCACATGGTATGGTTGTGCGTGCATGTTCCACCTCAGATGCCCGGGGGTGGGGGTTACTTTGTGTCACCTGCTTGTGTGAGTGGGAAGCCCATACTCCATCCGCACTTGAGCAGATGTAAGAAATAAACACTGGCAGTTCTATTTTCCCATGGAATCTTTTTCAGGTAAGTAATGTTTCCTTTGTCTTTTCTTATAAGTCAAAAGATTTCTTGAAAGGTGTGGGCATGGTCTACCCCTTTTTCTTCATACGTTTGGTTTAACAGGAACCGGGGCTGTCTCAATCAACAGGACACTGTCCTGCACCCCTGGGCTCAGATGCTCATTCCAAGGCAGGCGCAGGGCTGGGTCATGACTGATGTGCGCTCTGGGACACAGAGGAAGGGGCTGCAGGCCTGCCACCACTGTCCTTCCCTAAGATTGCTGACAAGATCCGAGACCACCCTAGGTGGTTTAGTCAACATGCCTGTGTGAGCTGTTACTTCTTCATGAACCTCAGTGAAGTCACAAATTAGGCTTCAACATCAGAACTCCCATGTTGCATTCTTCGACCATCATGAGAGAAAAACAGGCATAAACTTAGAATGACACGCCCACTGAGCGAAATCCCTACACTTCTTCTGTGTATTCATTGTATTTTCACCATTATTAGTGCTACGACCAACAGCTCACCTCTTTCCACTGTGGGTGGTGGCAACTCCATACCATTCTATCAATCAGACAGAGTGAGAAAGGAGCAGAGACCACTGATGACTTGTGATAAAGCAGACAGTGTGGGAGAGCTGTTATCTCTGAGGGTACAAGCTCATTTATTTTGCCTCACCTGGCACAGCACCTGGCACATAATGGTATTTCTACAAATGTTGAATGAAGGCACATAGACATTGGCAGATCTCCTGGATGTAAATTAGCTTGTAGGACAGTAGTAAAAAATTTGGTTGGGGACATCCAGAGACCATGATATAGCTTGGCATGCCATATTTCTGAATGAAGGCCTGGCAATGATGGTAAGTTTTTGAAGCCAAAATGGGAAATAAGAAAATTGCTTTTGAGAAAGATAATAATGGTAATGTTACCACCTACCTCTACTGAATGTTTTCCATGCCCTGAGGACTGTCTAAAGGCTTCATCTTGGGCTCGCACCCCCTCACCTGTACTCACACCTTCTCCATGGGCTGCAACCAAGTGTCCCAGAGCCGCATGGGTGCTGGTGCCACTGCTCCTCACACAGGGTGTGCTGCTATGGCTGATGACCACACCTGGAGGCTCACCTTCCTGCACACCAGTGATGTGCACAGCTGGCTGGAGCAGGCCAGCAAGGACTCAAGCAAATGTGTGAATGCCAGCTGCTGAGTGGGCAGCACGGCCAGGCTCTACCCCACATGCTGCTGCGCCATGTCCTCTTGTTCACCCTACGCCAGGGAGCTGAGGCCCTGCACTTCAAGAACACCCTGAGCTACAATGCCATGGCGCTGGGAAGTTATGAGTTTTATAATGGTGCGGAAGGTTTGATTGATCCATTCCTCAAACAGGCCAAATTTCCAATTCTGAGTGCAAACATTAAAGCGAAGTGGCCACCAGCATCTCAAATAGCAAATCTTCATTTGCTCTATAAAAACCTTGCTCTTGGTGGTAAAATTGTGGGAATTGTTGGATACACCTGGAAAGAAACTCCTATTCTCTCAAATCAGGAGAAACAGGGAAACTAGGAGCAAGCAGAAACAAGGACTTTCATTAACCGTTGACTATACGCACACCTGTTAGAACAGCCGTCATCAACAAATCAACAAACAAGTGCTGGTGAGGATGTGGAGAAAGGGGACCCTCATGCACTGTTGGTGGGAGTGCAGCCTGGGGCATCCATGGTGGAAAGCAGTGTGGAGCTACTTCAAAACAACAAAAGTGGAACTGCCTTATGACCCAGCGATCCCACTTCTGTGAATATATCTGAAGAAACACAAAACTAATTTCAAAGAATATTGCACCCCTATGTTCATTGCAGCATTATTTACAACAGCCAGATTTAGAAGCAGCCCAGGAAACCCATCATTAGAAGAGTGGGTAAAAAAGCTGTGGTGTATTTACACAATGGAATACTACTCGGTTGTGAATAAAATTTTACCTTTTATAACAGCATGGATGGACCTGTAGAGTATTATGCAAATAAAATAAACCAGAGATAGACAAATACCACCTAATTTTTCTTATATGTGGAATCTAATGAACAAAATAAACTAACAAACAAAATAGGAACAGATACAGACAACAGACTGACAGCTGTCAGAAGGGCGGGGAGTTGGAAGGCTGGCTGAAAAAGATGAAGGGATTAAGCAAATTAAAAAAAAAACCCTCATAGACACAGACAATAGTATGGTGATTACCAGAGAGAAGAGGAGGGGTAGGGGAAGATTGAAGAGGGTGTGGGGGATAAATGGTGATGAAAGGAGACTTGATTTGGGGTGGTGAACCCACGCTAGAAAATATAGATGATGTATTATAGAACTGTACACCTGAAACCTAAATAATTTTATTAACCAATGTTAGCCCAATAAATTTAATAAAAATAAAGCTCAAAAAGAAAAATAAAGGCTTCATCTTGATGGGCTTAATACATCTTCACAGCAGCCTTGTTAAGCGGTTATTTCACTTTCATTACTTTATAGATGGGGAAACTGAGGCACAAGGAGAACGAGCGACTTGGGCACTAATGTAGGTGCAGAGCAGCCTTCTACACCAGTTCCCAAAACCTTCCTGTCACATTAACCATAGTATCTGGGATGGCAGAAGTCAGAGAAGAGTTAAAGTTTCAGGAAATTTTGAGCAAACCTAAGAGAGAGCCATGAGCTCCTGAGTCATTATGATGGCAAGGATTAAAGAATGCTGGGAGGTAAGTGGTGAGAAAACTACAAAAGAGACAAATAACTTCCCTTTGTGCCTGAGACCATCTTTGTGGTCTGCTTAAGCAGCCTTGTGCAGATTTTCCTGGATTCCCTACACATCGCCAGGAAGTGAGGATGGCATAATCGCACAGCAAATTCCCCTCCACTCAGCATGCACGCCAAGTACACCTGCATATCCAGGCCCATTGCATTTCCATACAATGCGTCAGCCACAGGGGAGGGAGCAATGTTGCCTCTGAAGGTATTTTGAATACAAAATGATCTGTATGTATCTGAATATGTTTTATCCAATTTGACCTTTGCAATGCCCAATGGTAGAAATATCTGTGGCTGTTAAATGACAGGGCAATCAGCTTGCTTAGAGAGCAAGCCAATCATTTCTTCTCTGACTTTATTCTCCTTCAATTTTTCTGGAGTGGATCAACATGGATTTTTGTAGCTGCTGATGGATTGATTTGTGACTGCCTTTGAATGTCAATTGAAACACAACTGGTGAGTTTTTTTATTTTTGAGAAAATGAAAACAACCTCCTCAAGGAGGCAACCTGTTTGCCTCCTTTTCATGGGCTCTTAGGTCCAAAACCAAGCTTCTTTTTGTTTTATTTTTTTGCTTCCCAGGGTATGATGCGTAAGTGACCATTTCAGATAGCTGAGCCTTGTCATCCATCCTTGGGTAACAGTGTTCACCACATCTGGAAACAATCAAGACTGAGGCCACATGGCACTTCCACACCTTTCTCAAGTCCACAGAAGCCCCCATGCACACTGCTCAGAGAAAGGCTTAGCAGGCACTTTGAAAGAGCCAGGCGTGTCTAGCCTCCTCTTGTAATGCATGCCATTTGAGATCCTGGGTACTGGCAGAATCTTCTTTCCCATAGTTGTTCCCTACCCTCATCCCTCCTCTCCCCTCCAATGTGCCTCAGATCCTTTTATTCACCAGTTCTGCAGGATAGGGAAATTTTCCTGCAGAACTGATGTGACTTGGTGGGACAGAAGGAAGCACTGGGAGCTGTCGCCAGAGAGTCAGAACACCGTGGTGTTGAGAGCAGGGGCTGTGGGCAGAGACCCTGTCCCAGTCTTCCCTCTGACTGAACTTCAGTGTTTTCATCTGTAAAATCAGAATCATACCAGCTCTGTGAAATCATCGAGGCCTCTTCTGTTGCAAGGGACAGAGACTCATTCAAATTTGCCTAAGCAGAAATGGGGTACTGGCCCACACACTAGAGGGCAGAGGTGTAACTGAGGACACATGGACTCTGGTTTGAATCTTTGTCCTTTCTGTCCTCTCTTCGTGATCCTGTTCTCTCTGATGGGGCCTTGCACACTGCAGGGCCAAGGCCAAAGAGCGCTCCATATCCTACCAGTTCTGGGCCTGGACAGCAGAATGGTCTTCTGCCAGAACCAGACACAAGTGCCCAGAGCAGGGCTCTAACTGGGCTAGCTTGGGATCCAAGTGCACCCCTAGACCAAGCACTGTTTGGGGCTGTGACATAATTTTGTCATATGGTGTCCACCATGGGCCCCCTGCTCTGGCTGGGCGGCCATGGGAGGGAGGTATGCCAGTTCACCCGAGCCAAGTGCCACCATATTACCTCACTGGATCCTGATGATACAGAATGGCAGATGTGCCGAAAGCACTGGGCATCTTATCTTGGAACAGAGTAATCATTTGGGGCTTATCACTGTGTTTAAAGGGGAAGGTGCAGGTCTAAGTCTGCTGCTGCTGGGAAGTGCTGGGAGGCAGGGGACAGGATTTCAGTTGGTGGGAGTGGGCCAAGAGCTTAGGCAGGCTGATGAAGCTCTGCCTGAGGCTTTCCAGACCTGCGCTGAAATCCTACCTGATGACACTCACACACTCAAACTTACACACAATCACATGCTGGCTCACAGGCATTCACATGCACACACAGTCACACACATGCTCACACTCATGCATATAACCTGCACACACCCACACCCAGCACTTCCTGGCCCTGCACTGGGTTGCTGAGACAGGGAAATCATCTCCTAGGTGCCAGGAGCATCCTCCTGAAGGCATCTCAGAATATAGGTGAGAACCTGTCAGCATTTTGCTAGGAGAGTGGCAGCACACTCTGACAGACCAACAGGACTCGTCATGATCACGTGACTTACAATGGTGGGGCCCAATTAGGGAAACCAAAGAGAGGTGCTGGAGCACCAGGGATAGTAACAGCAGAGCAGTTCCTTGATCCTACACCCAAAGCACACAGGGGGGTGTGGGTCCCCAGCTGCAGGAATGGGTTGGCAGACAGGAAGTGCACCTTCAATAAAAGAATCAAGAAATAAGGCTCCCTGGTTCTAATTTTCCTTCCACCCACTGATCTGTCACTGCCACCCACTGGTCCAAAGCAGTTGGCAGCCAGTTTGGGTACCCCTCCCAGGTCAGCCCCAGAGCCCAGAGCAGGTGGGGAAAGTGGAGAAGGATCCAAAGGAAGAGGGGGCCCTCGCCAGCACCAGACCTACAGAGAGTGCTTCTGGGAATTGAGCTTCTCCCTACAAGTCCTCCAGTCCTGATGCCAATAGAATTCTCAAGACCCCAGATGCGAGGCTCACTCATGAGAGTGAGCACCATCACCTCTGAAGCTGAGTCAGGGGTCAGAGCACATCCTATCTTTGTCTATCTAGGAGGAAGCAATTAAAACCTAGAGACTTGAGACCAAACTGGGCTGGAATCCACCTTTTTTGTGTGCCTTTGGGCAAGCCAGCTAACCTGAAGGAGCCTCATTTTCTTCTCCGTGCAATGGGGTGCCCTACCTCACAGGATTATTGTAAAGATTTAGGCAACACAGGTGAGGCTCCTATGACAGTGCTGGAAGATGTGCACCATACTGTAGCCATTACTAATTAGGTTTAAAGGGAGGAGTTACTTGGCTGGTAAAACCCAGCTGAACATTTTTGTGACTTCAAAGGTACACAAGGAACCTTTCTCTGTAGCATAATGTACATGAATTTCCATTTAACATGTTGACTGTAGAGTTAGTGCCTTGACAGGGTACTAACTTTTCCTTGCACCTAATAGGGAAACTACCTAGCTAACTTTAGTCTCTTCTGTGTCCACCATAGGCATGAAACTCTGGTGTTTTTGTATTCTAACATGGTGCACTAACTGGTAGTTCATCCTTACATTATTATTAATGTCAGTATTTCTACCTCTATAGAAAATCACATGGTCATAGAATTGAAAGCTGGAAGGAATGCTAGATATCATTGTATGTCTTCCAATTTGTGAAGGACAGACAGGCTAACAGGAATGAAAGGGGAGTGCAGTGAGGCCCCTTGTTCTCTCCAGCCCTGCACTCTCATCTCCCCCATCAGGCCTCTTCTTGGCTGCAGCTCCTCTGAAATGGCCCTCATGCTGCAAAGACGTTCATACCTGACTGACCATTGGGATCACCTGAGAACCTTGTTAAGTTGGGGTCTCTGGGCCCCACTGTGAATATCCAGATTCTCTAGGTCTGGGATCCAGTCCAGGAAGCTGGGTTTTGGACAGTCACCTTGTGTGTTTCAAAGTGCTTGTGACCACCATAACATAATGATGCACATTTAGGGCATAGAAGGACTATGTCAACATGGTATAATGGAATGGATACTCATATTCTCATTGATTCAGAGCAGAGGGACTCACTGGTGTTTCAGATGGGTTTATGTTTTATCATCTTTTCTTGCTCTAAACTGAGGGCATTTTTGGTTCACTCTCTTGTGTGCATCCATCACCTCTCAGCATTCTTTGGTCTGACTTTTGGCCTTCTCTAGAACACTGTCCTGGGCCAGTTGACCATGAAGAATAATTGTGGTGACATGACTGACATTAAACTGAAGGTTAACTTACTCTGCATTATAGTTACCTTATAGTAGCCTTATAGTTACCTTAGAAACTAAAGGTTACTTAACATAGGAAATTACATTACCATCCTTTATCTCAGTAGTTCTACCCTCTTTGGAGAAGTTGGGAGGTTTCCCCCTATTTGTGGTATATGTTAATCCACTCTTTTCCTTGCACCTAACAGGGGAATGTCACATGTGCACCTGATCCTGGTCTCGACCTTCTCCTTGGCCTCCAGGCTGCTGTCCTGATGCAGCTTGGGGAGTGTGTTGAGTAACTGCTTTTTAAAATAAAAATTAGAATCTATTGCTCCACTGTCTAAACTCTGGGATATCTTCCCCTACAGGTTTCTATGTAATTTGTCCTATAAATTCACCACCCCTGCCCTGTCCCCTCACTCACTGGGCCCCCTTCAGCTCCTTGAACTTGCCAAGTATACTCCTGCCTAGAGCAGAGAGTTCTAGATTCCCCAACACCCATGTCTATGGGGTTATTCCAGAGCATTAACAGTATTTATACTCCTGTTGTCAGGCATTGGCTCAAGAATGAACAAGCTAAACCAAATTTGGCTAATGAGAAGGAAGGAGAATTCAGCAGGGGAGCAGCCTCACTACTAGGAGCTGGGGAGAGATGGGCATGAGTAAAGCTGCCGGAAGCACTTGTAAGGTCTTGTAGGATAGCAGGCTTGGGATGAAGTGGCCAAGTAGAGAGAAAAAACTTCTTCACATTGTTGAACTGATGAATCAGTCAACCCTGATTTGGGGCATATTTCTGGACTTCCTATGTGAGAGGATGAATTTCCTTATTATTTAAGGCCTCTTTTTTTCTGAGTAGAGATTTTTTCTTACAACCAACAGCATTCTAAGTGTTCGATGCTGTTCTCTCTACCTTGGATCTTCCTATTAGTCATCTATTATCATGATCCAAACTCTCTCTTTAAGAGGTGTCATCCCCATTGACCTTACTTCAAGCAGCAGCTCCCACCAGGCTCAGGAATTACCCTGTGACCTCTTTGCGCCCTGCAGGGCACCTAGTGCCATCTTAAATTACATTATCTATTGTTTACTGAGTGTTGGTTTCACCCAGATACAAACTCTATGAAGATTGATACTTTCTTCTGTATACCATTAGAATGGTGACTGGCACCTAGTAGGTGCTCAATACATATTTGATGAATGCTTTAGAAATAAGCAGCATTCTGCTCAGTGCTCCACTGTAGGCCAGAGCAAGAAGAAATTCAGAAAGCATAGGAGGCATTTCTTTTAAATTCTGGAGGGTATTCAGAAGATTGATTGAATGTTTAATACATATTTGTGAAAAAGAAATAAAAATCTAGAGCAGTGCACTGTAAAATGTTGTCAATATATATATATATTAATTAGTATTTCTCAAACTTCAACAACGTGCTTTCTGTAATTAAAATGCAAACCTCCCAGCACTACCCCCTCTGGGAAATGTCTGGCACCCACACCCCTGGAGTAAGGATGTGGCGGGGGTCGTCAGGTGTTTGGGCCCTACCTGGGAATCTCTGTCTTCTGCACATTCAACCAGGAGGCAGGAAGAGTTAGTTGAGGTTTGCTTTTGCTGTGTGTATTCTGAATCTAATAGAGGTCCCCTCCTCTCTCTTTCCTTCCCCTGCTCTACATACATAACTGGAGAATCACAGTTTTTCAAACAAGCCAAGGTTTGGGTGCATTTTAGGAAGAATACGGCTTTCCAGTTTGGATCAGGACAGAAAGCCCTTGCCTTGCAGGAAACATTGTCGTCAGGGGCTAGAATGACAGAGATCCTCTGTGGACTGTTTACGAAGTTCTTGGCTCTGTAGCTGCTTGATCTGATTTCACCCTTTTATGAATCAAATGAGATAGGTAGTAATATTCTAGATGTGGATGAATGTTCAGGCTCAGACAGACACTAACTAAATTAGCCAAGGCCAGGCCTGCCCCAGTCCTGAACCCACACTCTGAGCCATTTCTCTGTTGCTCAGCAGAGCCCAAGCGGACTCAGTGTCCACTGGGGTGGAGCAAAAGCACTCCCTGGAGGGGTGGGAGTGACGGAGGCTTTGGCTCTCCATCTCACACCTGACACAGGGCCCATCTCAGGAGGCAGCTGCAGCCAGCAGAGCAGCCTTGCAGGGGGAGGTCTCCCGGGAGCTTCCTGCAGGCCCCACTTTGAGAGTGACAGCAGTGTCGTTGAGATAAGAAATAATGCAATTCTCCAGAAGAACTGCAGTCTTCCAGCCCATATAAATGATTCCTTTAGTAATTTTGCCAAGGATTATGTGTTATGTGTGCTTGGGGAACCAACACAGCCTGAGAATCCGTCAATACTTCTAGAGAATGGTGTATGTAATCAGTCAAGCATTCTGGAAAAAAATGTAGTTGATTTAAATAGCAAGTGGTTTTAAAAGTAAGCGGTTTTGAATGAAAAGATTCAACTATAGTTTTTAATTTTGTTTTCTTTTTCCCCAAGAATCACCCTGAGCAATTTCTTAAAGAATTAAAATTAAATGTTTCTGGGGTAACAAATCATTCAGTCTTATGGCTTGGAGCTTTACTGCTTGCCAGCTAACGGGTCTGAAGAGAGATTTCAGAAGACACTTTGTCTGCCATTGAGACCTTGCAGCCAGAAGCAAACACAGGGAGCTGCTGCCAGGACACGATTGTCTGCGGTATCTCTTTATAATGTCCTGGGAGCAACAAGGAGAAGGGGCTTGCAGGGAGGGGACAGTACAGATGGAGGCCTCCTGGGGGGCTCCATGAGCAGGGGCTAGTGTGGCGGGCGCTCTGTTCAGGTCATTCACTAATCTCTCCCTCAGTCACACATCTAGATCTGGTTTGCTTTATATAATGGCTGTCTTAGTGTAGGGCCATTTGTCATTTTTGTGAAGAACCAAAAGTGGATATCAGTCCTGGAAGTGACATTTTCTTTGGAGAAGCGGGTATAATGATTTATAACCAGGTTATGTATTGCAGAGATGGGCTCAAATTTGTAGTCCTGCAGGAAATACTACTGACAGGTAGAGCCTTACTGGTTTCTGAAAAGTATCTACTAATGCCTTTGCAAAGGGAATTATCTTTGAGGGGAAAAGAAGGGCAACCAAAGTCTAAGAACAGGGCCAAATGACCACCTCTGGGGCTGAAATGAAGTTATTACAAACCAACCAAGATTTGAAAGGAGAGAAGAGAGGGCTTTGATCCTAATGGAACCATCCTAGGCATCCCTGAGAAAGTAACCTACTGTGATCCCTGCTGGGAGTGGTTTCTGGCTTCCACAGCTTCTGAATAACTGTGTCTGTTCTCCATTTATCATGAAACCCATGGGCAGGTCCAAGTTCCAGTCCTCCCACAGCATCTGGGCTAAACATTCACCCACTAAACGTGTCGACTCCTCTGTGTCATTGACCCAACATTCCCCCAGCTTTCTGGCTCTCTCTGGGCCTCTCCTCCTTCTCTCTCCAGTCTGGACCCCATAGCTGATTATACACCTACTCTCTCATCCTTAGAACCCTGTACCCTGCATCCCTGCACCCCTAGTACTCTGTTCTGCAGAGCTCCAATCCTGGAGCAGTCCCACAATCTGTTTTCTCTCCTGCATCAGTTGAGATTATATTGGGTTGTACATGATAAATCCTAACATTGATGGCTTAATCAAATAGAAGCCCCCCCACCCCTATTTAAAAAGCTACAGGGCTGTGTGTACATGTACAATGCTCAGAACAGGTTCTTTCTCTCTCTTCATTCAGTCATGTTAGCATATGGCTTTTGTCCTTGTGTTTATTGTATTATGGTCCAAACATGACAGTTCGGCATCTAGCATTCTGTCTGCATTCCAGGAAGGAAAAGGGCCAAAGGGTCAAGGGCATGTGCCAGCTGAAGGTACCCATAAACAAACAAATAATTACAAACAAAACAAACAAACAAACCCACAAAAAAACACCTTCTTGAAAGGACTCCTTGAGAACTTTGGCTTTTATCTCATTGGCCATTCACAAGCCACCCCTGCATACAAGGGAGGCTGGTAGGCGTGTTTTCACTGTCACATTGCCTCTCTAAGCAGAATAAGGCTCTGTTTGTAAGGAAAGTAGGGAGTAGATGGGGACTCAACAACCAGCTCTCTCTGCGGTCCTCCACCCCCACGCCTCACATACATGGTGTCCTGCCCAATGTGTCCCTCTGTCTTTAGAGGCTGTTACACATCTCACTAGTGTCCTCAGTCCCTCTGCCCAAACACACCCAACTTATTGTACTCTTTTCACATAGATATGCCATCCATCAGGCAAGTGCTCATAAGTGCAAGTATACTGACACCTTTCTTAAGTCTCAGCAGGTGAGATGCCCTCACCACCGCCTCTGTCTGTGCTTCTATGTTCAACCTCCTTGTTGACTTTGCCCCACTCATGACCCACTGGCACTCAGATCTTCAACTTCTTCTCTGCCTCTCAACATGATAGTGCATTCTATATCTTCTTGAGATGACCACCTGAGTATAGGTGCGAAGCACTTTGAATGGTGGCTGACTTATAGAAGTAGTTCTACAAAAATTAGCTATTATGATGATTATTTCAAAAGAACTGGGGAAACAATACAAAAACCCTTGTACTCATTATATATTCACCTGCTTATGGAACCCACTTACTTGGGTACCACAGGTATACCAGCTTCAACACATTCTGAACAAAGATCATCTTTCTCCTCAGCCTTCTTCACTGTCTCAGTGAATGAGACAAACTTCCAGTTACTCAACCAGAACCCAGGGGCTATTTTTAGTTCTCCCCTCTCCCACTTGGTCCCAATCACAGAAATCATGAACAGTCAAGCACACCTCCCAGATACTTTTGCACCTTCCTCTTCGTCCTATGCTCACAGCCCAGGTCAACCAGCAGTGTCCTAATCAATCTCCCTGGGCTTGGGTCATAGTTCCCTAGAAGCTCTCCTCCACATCACCCCCCATGTGCCACATAAAATGCAGGCTTGCTCTTGGCACTCTGCAAAGCAGTGCTGACAGCTCAGAGTAGCAGGGCTCATAAGCATTTCTTATAAAATAGTACTTTTATGCAGTTAAGAATAGTTTCAGTAAGAATTTTATTTTAAGTACTGCTTTTGTTCATGGAGAAACAAAAGTAGAACACAGCTCCCATTTAGTTCTAAGGGCTGGATCTAGTTCTAAAATGCCTGGTCTGATTGGGGTAGGAGATGGTATTTGCCTGGGAAGCAGTTCTATAGTTACTTCCCCTCTCTGTGCTTTCTGCCATTTGCCACAGTTGGCCTGTCCCTCATCTGGACTAAAGTCATGATGATAATAAGCATTCCTGCCCCTCTGGATTGTCAGCACAGAGCTATAGAGTCCAGTGCTGCCGCTCATGTAAGTAAAACCCTTTGTTAAGCCATAAATCATCCTTGTAGGAATGATGAGAGAGTCTTGACTTTAAATGGAAATGTTTTGACAAAGAGCTTAAAACATTCTGATCCCAAATCACTTTTCTAAAGTCTGTGCTAGGTCAGAAAGGGGCCAAGATCATCACGGCCATCTGATGACAAGAGCAGGAGGTGAAACACCAGAAAGGGAAGTTAGCAGCAAGTGCTTGTGGTGGTGGATGAGATGGGTTCAAGCTGGATCTTAGCTGGGTTTGATCCCCATACAATGTTCTCTTCACAGCTCACACTTCTCTGATAAAATGCAATTTGTCATAAATTGGTAGGTTTGGATTGTTTCGTGTTGGAGGGTGAAGAGTGAGAGTGTCACAGTAAGTGAGAGTGTCATGCTGTCAAATTAAGAATGTTTTTAGAACAAGCAAGGGAAAATAAAAGAAGTCAGCTCATTTCAGTTCTGAAACACTGTCTGATGACTCCCTAGCTTTCTGGGGTCTTGTTTTTTGTTTCGGTTTGGTTTTTTTGTTTGTTTATTGATTTGAGGGAGAGGAAGGAGAAAGAGAGAGAAATGTGAATGAGAAACATCAATTGGTGGTCTCCCATATGCACCCTGACCAAGGATTGAACCCACAACCTTTTGGTTTATGGGACAATGCTATAATCAACTGAGCCACCTGGCCATGTGGCCACGTGGCCACGTGGCCAGGGTCTTATCTTTCCGTTTGTAGGATTATGAGACTGACTTGTCGCCTACTAGAGAGCACCTTCTTATCTTTCTGTTTTTAATCACATTGCTTCCATCAACACACTTAATGTAACATCTTTATGTTTACCCTGAGAAAGCACACTCTGGCTTTAGGCAGAAATGGCATTCTGAGCCTAGGGCTAAGTGTTGTATTCCTTTAGTGGTCAGCACAGGGCTGTGTGGCCCAGGCCTATGTGGTGCTCCCTTGACCTTGGGGAGGAGGAAAGAGAAAGCAGGTGGCAGATTGTGATGAACAAAACCCAAGAACTGGGGAGTAGTCAGGCAATGAAGACATATGACTAACAAGGAAGTAATTATTTTAGAACCACAATTTTTCCCATTATGATATAAAATACTGAATTTTAAAAGCCAGAGGAAAATAATCTGCATATCAGGCCACTTATAGTTTAGTCACTGCTTAAATTCTCATTCTCATCTTTCCAATTCTTTCCCAGAGGAAACCTGTTTTCATCACAACAAGCTACACTTCACGGGCAATACTCTCTTATGCTTCTGGCCTCTATGCAACTATCCCAGTTCCCGGAACACTCTTCAGCTGCCTTCTCTACATGCTTGACTTCTACTTGCATTGAAAGATTCTATTTTCGAGACAGTGGAGTAAAAGCTTCTGTAAATCCATTCCTCCATAAAAGCAATGGGAACACTAGCAAGAGCTGTCAAATTCAACTTTATCAGAATTCTGGAAATTCAGTAGAGGCTTGCAATAATCTGAGAAGAGTTTACTAAAGAAAATGGAATTTGGTTAGAACAACAAGATTTGTACCATTTTTACAAGTTTTAATCCCATCCCCGCTCATCAGCTCCATGGTAATCTTGACACCAACAGCCTCACTGTCGTAGCCAAAAACCCAGCATCCACTGGTATATCCCAGCATCCACTGAAGGAGGCAGAATGGATTTAGAGCTCCCCCTAAACCCTATCTTTAGAGAATTATTACTGTTTGACCTGTCTGATCAGTCATCGAAAAGTGGCATTTTTAGGACTTGACTGTACTTCACTTGACTCAGAATTCCACCCATATGAACTACAACATAACACAAGTACTGGAAATAATCAGCAGCACTTGTTTAATATTGTAGTTTCCCATGACAGTGTTAGCAGTTGGGGCTAATAAGTAGCTGACAAGATGTTTAAAAACAAAACTGGGTCTTGGGGGACAGTAATAGGCTTTGAAAAGTTCCAGCAAATTCCTAGGAATCTAAAGGCAATGCACATGTGCAAGGCTGGGTGCCAGCCCTTAGACGTAGAAGATCCTAAACTCTCACCTCTAGCTGGCTCTGTGGCTCTACATGAGCAGGAAATAAAGGCTAAAACATAGTTCTAAACACCATATCATTGAAGGCATGGCTCAACATGCACACAGAGTTCCTCAGCAAAATTTGTGGGACATATTAGTTCAAGGCACTTAAGGAAGCCTCTCTCCAATCAAGTGAATGGTAAGATAACCAAGCAGAATTCAGTAGCCACACATAACAAAGAATACAAACTTTACATAATTAGTCCAGAAAAAACACCAGGCAAACAAATAGCAACAGCAACAATGACAAAACCTGGGGAAGAAAGAAGGATCTGGTTTCCAGAGTCACCACATGATAGTATTTAAAATGGTTATTTTTCAACAATAACTATAACAAAAATGAGACAGGAAAAGAAATAGGACTCTATGGCCCATAAAAAAGTAAAAAAAAAAAAAGGAGAAAACAGTCAATACAAACTTTCCTCAAGGAAGCCCAAAACAACAGTTACTAGAAAAAGACTTTAAATCCACTGCCATTAATGTGTTTAAAAACAGAGAAAACTATGTTTACATAATTAAATGGTGAGAATGATGTCTCACTAAATATATAACATCAATAAAGATAAAGAAATTATTGAAAAATGAACCACTTAGAAATTCTGCAGTTAAAAATTAAAATAATTGAAATGAAAAATCTACCATTGCATTCAATGCTATGTTTGAACTAGCAGAAAAAAACCCCAGTGAACTTGAGGACAGATCAATTGAGATTACCAGTCTGAGCAGAAAAAAAAAATGAAAAAAAATGAACAGTCTGAGACCTGTAGTATACCATTGAATATACCAGCAATCTTTAAACAGTGTGCCACAAGAACTTTTAAAACATGCAAAACCTGACTATTTAGTCAGGAGCACTGACCTCTTTTCCCTTAGATAGGCAAATAAAAAAATTAACAACATCCAATACAACAATAGCATCTGGTGTGAATGATTAAATCATACCTATTTTTTGTCAGATCAGCAAAAAACACATATTTTTAGTGTGCAACAAAATTTTAGTAGTTAGTTTCTGTGCACCATCAGATGACAGGATAAAAATTGCTGGCATATACCAACATATGTATAGCGAGATTCTCAGAAGGAGAAGATAGAAAAGGGGCAGAAAGAATATTTGAATAAATAATTATTGAAAACTCCCCAAATTTGATGAAAAACATTAATCTACACACTAAAGAAATTTAATGACCTCCAAAGAGGATAAATCCAAAGAGTTCCTCACCTGATCAAATCATAGTCAAATTTTCAAAGCCAAAGCAGGGCCTCAGTGTTCATATCAGCACTATTAGCAATAAACACAGGATGGAAACAAACCAAACGTTCATTGACAGATACATGGATAAACACAATGAGGTGTGCACATAAAATGAACAATACTTTAGCATTAAAAGTAGTAACATTCTGACACATATTGTGGCATAGATGAACTGTGAAGACAGTATACTAAAGGAAATAAGCCATACACAAAATAATAAATGTTGCATGATTTCATTATTACATATGTGAGGTATATGTAATAGTTATATTTACAGAGAAAGACAGAAGTAAAATGGTGGTTTCCAGGGGGAATGAGGAAATGGTGAATTATTATTTAGTGGTACAGTGTTTCAGTTTAGGAAGATGAAAAAGTTCTGGAGATGAATGGTGGTGATTGATGCACAACAGTGTGAATGTACTTAATGCCACAGAACTATACTCTTAAAAATTGTTAAAATGATCAATTGTATATTGTGTGTATTTTATAACAATTGTAAAAAAAGACAAAGAGAAAACCTTGAATGCAGCGAGAGGGAAGTGGTTCATGACAAACATCTAATTTTAAAGTTTAAGAGCTGACTTCTCATCAGAAAACATGGAGGCCAAGAGTCAATAGAATAATATACTCAAGTCCTAAAAGAAAAGGAAAACTGTCAACAAATAATTCAATATTCAGCAAAACTATTCTTTTAAAACAAATAATAAATTAAGACAGTCCTGAAAGCAAAAGCAGAGAGCTTGTTACTAGACAAAGAAATTTTTTCAACTGGAATAAAAGAACACTAGAAAGAAACTTGAATCTACACAAAGGAAAAAAAATTACTGGTAAAGATAAATTAAAAACATATAGCTAAATATACATGAAATTATAAATGTATTTTGTTTATAACACTTTTTCTCCTATTTGATATAAAAGACAACTACGTAAAGCAATAATTATAAAAATGTCTGAATAGGCTGTAAGGCATAAGCATGTAATTTGTATGACAATAATAAAAAGTAATGGGAAAAGGAATGGAGTTATATTGGAGCAACTTTTGTATACTAAAATGTTGGTATTAGTTTGAAATAGACTGTTTTAAGTGAATATAGATATAAAAGTCCCCAACAAATATTAGCAGATTTGTTCTAGCAACATATAAAATGATTATGTACCTTAATCCAAAGGCATTTATCCTAGGAATGCAGGCTGGTTCTACATAAAAAAATAAGTGTAGTGCACCATATTAATAGAATAAAAAGCAACAAAATACATGATTATTCAATAGATGCTAAAGAAGCATTTTTCAAAATCCAACACCCTTTCACATTAAAAATTTCATCCAATTAAGAATATAAAAGGACTTCCTCAATCTGATAAAACCCAAAACTAACATAATTATGAAATCATAATCATAGTGACTATGCTGAATGCTTCCCCCAAGATTAGGAAAAAGTCGTGATTTTCCACTCTTGTCCTTCCTATTCAACATTGTACTTCAGGCTCTAGACAGGGAGAGTAAGTGAGAACAAGAAACAAGCATCAAGATTGGACAGGAAAAAGTAAAACTATCTTTATTCACTAATGACACAATTTTATATACAGAAAATCCTAAAGAATCCACACACACAAAAAACTGTTAAAACTAATAAATACATTTGGCAAGATTGCAGGATATAAAATGAATACACAGAAACCAACTGTATTTCTAGACATTAGCAATGAGCAACTCAAAAGTGAAATTAAAAAAACTGCTTTTTGATCCACTGTGTCTGCTGCTGGAATTAGACCCTAAGAATCCTGAAACACAATTCAAAAGAACGTATGTGCCCTGGATGGTGTGGCTCAGTGGATTGAGCACGGGCCTGTGAACCACACGATTGCGGTTCGATTCCTGGGCAGGGCACATGCCTGGGTTGCAGGCCAGTTCCCGGTTCCCGGCAGTGGACACATGAGAGGCAACCATACATTGATATTTCTCTCCCTCTCTCCTTCCCTTCCCCTCTAAAGATAAATAAATAAAATCTTAAAAAAAAGAAAAAGAACCTAACGTTCACAGCAGGGTTATTTAAAATAACCAAGTACTGGAAACAGCCTAAGTGCCTATCAGTAAATGAATGGATAAAAAAAGCTGTGGTATATTTACACAATGCAATGCAATACCACGCAGCCCTTCATGACAGCATGGATGGAACTAGAGAGTATCATGCTAAGTAAAATAGACCAGGAGGTGAAAGACAAATATCATATCATCTCACCTATATATAGAACCTAATCAACAAAACAAATGAGCAAAATAGAACCAGAGACATTGAAATAAAGAACAAACTGAAAGTAACCAGAGGGGAAGGCGGAGGGGGATAATGGGGTAAAGAAAGGGAAGGGGCGAGTCAAGGAACATGTGTAGAGGACCCATGGGCACAGGCAGTGGACTGACTTTGGGAGCAGAAGGGGAAGGGGTTTGGCAAGGCAGGGTAGAACAACAGGGAAAAATGTGGAAAAACTGTAATTGAACAATAAAAAATTTTTAATAAATATTTTTTCTTTTTAGAAAACATTTTTTTTAATTTTAATAAAAATTTTTCTTTTTAGAAAACAATCTCATTTACTATAGTATCAAAAAGAACACATTTAACTAAAGAAGTGCAAGGCTTCTACATACATTGAAAATTACAAAATATCATTTAAAAATTTAAGAATATCTAAATATTTAGAACAAATCTTTTGTTTTTGAATTACAAAATAATATTGAGAAGATAACAATACTCCCCAAAATGACCTACACATTCAAGCAATCCCCATCAAAATTCCAACTACCTTTCTAAAGAAACTGACAAATTTAATTTATAAGTCTTGTGTAAATGCAAGGAACTCAGAATTACCAAAACAATCTGGAACAGAAAGAACAAAGTTGGAGGACTCACACTTCTCAATTTCAAACTTTAAAGTTATAGTAATCAAGACATGTGGTGTTGACACAATGACAGACCTGTAGATAAGTGGATAGAATTGGGAATCCAGAAATAAACCCGCATGTCTATGGTCAATTGATTTCTGATGAGGTTTAAGAGAATACAAAAGAATGAAGTTGGATCACTACCTTACACCATATATGAAATTTAACTTAAAATGAATCATCAACCAAAATTTAATAGCTAAAACTATAAAACTCATAGAAGAAAACATAGGCATAAATCACCATGACCTTGCATTAAGCAATGATTTCTTAGACATGACACTAAAAGCATAAGCAATGAGAGAAAATGTAGATAAATTGGACATCAGAAAAATTTAAAATTTTTAGCTTCAAAGGGTACCATCAAGAAAGTGAAAAGATAACCCATAAAATGAGAAAAAAATACTTCAAGTCATATATCTGATAAGGGAATTACATGTATTTAAAAAACCCTCACAAACATAAAAAGACAGCTCAACTTAAAAATAAGCAAAGGACTTGAATAGACATTTTCATTGATATAAAAAAGCAAATAACCATATGAAAGATGCTAAACAGCATTAGTCTTTAGGGAAATGCAAATTAAAATCATAATGAGATAGTATTTCATACCCACTGGGATGGCTGCAATCAAAAAGTCAGACAATAGCAAGTGCTGACAAGGATGTGGAAATACTGAAGCGCAGACATTGCTGCTGGCAACGTAAAATGGGACAGCAGCAGTGGAACACAACTTGGTAGTTCCTCAGAAAGTTCAAAGTGATATCATATCACTCAGTAATTCCACTCCCAGGTGATTTGAAAACATATATCCACACAAAAACAGCAGTGTTTATAAAAGCATCACTCATAATAGTCAAAAATATAAACAATCCAAATGAATAATGGATAAATGAAACATGGTAGATCCATACAATTAGGTGAAAGGAATGAAGTACTGACGGATGCTGCAACATGAATGAATCTTGACAACATTATGCTGAGTGAAAGCCAGATAGAAAAGGCCACTTATTGTAGGATTATATTTATACAAACTGTCCAGAAAAGGCAGGCACAGAGAGTGCACGCAGAACAGAGAGTGACAGCTCACTGGTAGGCATTTCTTTTTAGGGTGATCAAGTTGTTCTGGGACTAAAGAGTGATGATGGTTATTCAACTTTGTGAGTATACTAAACACACTGTTACATCCACATTTTTTTAAAAAGTCAGTTTGAACCTCATCTCCTTCTAACTCTCCTTTACAGTTGACCCAGGCCTAATCAATTATCTTCCCTCCTGCACAGTCCTGTGCTCTATCTTTTCACTATTCCAGTGAGTTGTAATTAAGTCACTTCCCTGCCCTATTTCTAAGTCACCAACACTTAGTACTGTAAATAGCACAGCAAATAGAAATTGGGGGACATGCAAGTGACCTTTACACCACTGAGTGCTCAGATTTATCCAGGCTGAGAGAACCAGCTCTGCCAGTATCTGGGGAAACTAAGGAACACCTCACAGGCTCTTTGAGCAGAAATTATCTTATCTGTAAAGTAAGAATAATAATAATGTCCACTCTGGTTGTCTATCCCTCCCACACGCACTGGAGAAGTTGGGTTCTGGGATCATGGCTTTGAGTTGGGATTTGGACATCTGGGCTGGCTGAAGAAGCATATCGGTGATTCCTTCCAATATGCTACAAGCAGCAGACAGAGGTGAAGCCAGAACAGAAGCCCCCAAAGGGAGTCTGGGAAGACTGGCAACAGGGTGTGTGCAGCATCGAGTCCCAGACCAAGAGGGGCAAGAAAGTTGAGTGAAGGGCAGGAAGTGGCACCCAGGGAGGCTTCCTGAGCTGCTGGGTGTCATCTGGAGGACTCAAATATCATCTGGGAAAGGGGAAGAAGCCATTAAGGGCTGAGATCTGGCTGAAGTATGGATGTCTTAAAGGCCAGCGGACCCCTCGTGGGTGGGTAGTCTTCAAGTGATGGCCCATGCACCTGTAGGAAATAAGGTTAAGAAACTGAAGGAGTAGCTATGTTGGCTGCTGGAGGCCAGGAAAGACTAGAGCGGGAAGCAATGGTAGGCAAGAGTTGCAGATTTAAGCATCACTGTGTTTCATGGGAGGAGGAACCTAGAAGGATAATGATGGATGATGTGAGCATGCTGGCATGGGTCTGGCTGATGTTAGACATATTCTTGGATTCTTCGTTTAATTCCCATAACCCTATAAGATAGGTACAATTATGTTACCCCTTTAGAAATGAGAAAGTTGAGGTGGAGAAAAGTCGCTTACCCTAGTTTGCTCAACTAGTAGGCACAGGCCAAGTGCTGCTCAAGGAGGAAGGAGTCCGCAGGGAGGTCTGCGGCAGAGGTACCCTCTCCTGACTTGAGACGCACAGGTGCGGATGAAGGGTGCACATTAAACAACCACAGCACTGGGCATCTTTCTGGGTCTTTATTAGTTTAGATTTTTGAGTCTCAGTCTTGTATTTCCAACCACAAGCTCTGGATTTGGTAGGGGCACAGGGAAAGCAGGAGTGGGTGTGGCACCAAATCCGCATTCCATTTCACTGTGATTGAGGACAGAAAAACAATAGCCTGTAAGAAGTCTGTTTTGAAACTCAAAGTGCTTGCCCAGGTAGAAAGACTGAGCTTTAAAATCCAAAACGAGATGAATGAAATGTGTTTTAGAGCCAAAAATGGAGGAAATTAATACACTACATATTGTATTACATGCCAAGGCACACCTGCAGTGTGCCTCAATGTGGAAAAAGCCCACAGATAGAATGAACCCTACAATTCCCGTGATTCTGATAGATGAGTCTAAAACGAATTGTTTGGGATTTGTTTTGCTTTTTTTTTTGTGGAGGGGGGAAGAGAAAGAGAGAGAGGCCATAGTCATAAACATGTCAAAAACTCGTTGGGATGATGGGATTTGGGGGTCCATTTTCCTTGTGCTCTGTTTATGCCTCCCCAGAGCCTATGTGGACGATGCGGCAGGGGCTACGGGAGATCTGTGATGCTTAAGTGACTTCTTTGTAATCTTTCCCAGAGCACTTATCGGTGTTCATGATATCAAACTTAAAGCAGGTAATCCATTCCACATTGATATTTATATTAAAGATTGCACAGTATGGGGAAAATGTGGACAGAATACACTATTTGATGATTAAATGACACAAATTTCACAGTGAAGAATTTATTTTCAGATTCTAATTAGAATCAAAACAAGCTGTGTAGATTCTCGTTAACTCACATGGATTACCTTGTACATTATAATATTAATGAAACTCTTTCCTCATGTCATTTCTAAAGGAGTTAAGCAGCCAAAATGGGCAATCAGAGAAAAAGGTTGTCCTCCATGAGTGTAGTTCTGAGGCCCGTGGCAGGTCTGTGTGTGCTGCAAACAAGGAACGCTCACCAGTTGTCACCAGAGATGCCCATGAGATGCTGGGGATCAGTCCTCAGCCAGGAACTGGACAGATGAGACTGAATTGCTTTACGATTGGCCCATGAGCCTAGAAGCCTATTGTTCTTGAAGAGTTTACTTTGTGACCTCCTCCCAGGGCAACTCCCTGTTCCACAAGGAGGGAAGAAAGAGACTTGCTGTTTCTGCTGAAAGAGAAGATCTCTTCCTGGCATTGAAGACATTCAATCACCTGAATTGCTATTTGCTTAGGTAATCTTCAGCCCAGCCATGGGGATTTTCTGGCTTGATATTCATACAATTATATTTAAGTTCTTAGAAAAAGTACCCCCGTGCTAAAACAAACCAGAGCCTTAGCTAATTGAGTGTGCAGATTTAATCAATTTACCTGAGTCATTAGCACTAACCAGTCTCAGTTCCTCTTAGGCACCTGCCTGTGAGGAAGAAAGAGACTTCCTTGGCTGTGTGTATGAATCAGAAGGATGGGTTGGCCTCATCCACCTGACTCTTGGACTTCGGCTAAGGCATAAGTCTTCACTTCAGCCAGGGAAAGAAGAAGAGAGAAATAGTAGTTATTTTTGTTTTTGTTGTTGTTGACTAGGTAAGCCCTACACCTCTTGTACATCTGTGCTCTCATTTAGTTCTCACAAAATGGTGAAAAGTGAGCATTGCCATCTTCACTTTACAAATGAAGAAACTAAGCCCAGAGAAATTAAGTAACAGGACCATGATTGCACAGCTCTAATTCAGAGCTGAATTAGAGATTAGGACCTCTACTTTGTATAGCTCTTCAGCAAAGTGATGTAGCTCTCCGCAGTCATCATCTTCTCCCAACTCTCCCAAGGAAGGCAGTTCCCCAAGTTCTGAAAGAGCAGGCTCCTCACACCTTGCTGGAGAAAGAAGTTCCAGCTAAAAGCACCAGTCATGGTCAGCCCAGAACGAGAAAGATGGCACGCTTGTAAAGCGAACATTCCAGTTCCCCCTGCCCTCCCCACCTCCTTCCCCATCTTTGCCCACCTCATCTAGGTGTAAATAAATAATTTAGGAAACAAACATGCCTCCCGAAGTTTGCTTAGTTTCCCGTATCTGCAGATTATGAGAAAATGTGCACTTTTCCTCTTTGCTGAAGATAGTATTCATATAAATAAGGGATTCAGTGTGACCCTTTTGCCAATGTTAAAATTCCATTTAAAATTAAATTGACTTCGTGAAATATATGTATTGGCAACAGTGTCCACCATAGCCGGTGTTACATTTTACATTTAACACAGTGCTGTTTGCCTTGATAGAGACTATATTTTTCATACATGAATCAATAGAGTGATGTTTGAAGAGCCCAAATCTTTCATCACCCCCCCACTCCAATTCTGCCTTGAAAATTACAAAGAAATAACTTTCCAAAAGTTGTCGTTTAGTTGGAGAGTATTATTTACAGCACTTGAATAGAACACCACCCACTGTAAACTCGAATAGGAAATACTGTGAGGGAGAGCCAGGAGTTTGCTTCTAAAAAGAAGCATTCTGGTAATTTTTAAAATCCTCACCTAAGGATATGTTTTTATTAATTTGAGAGAGAGGGAGAGGAAAAATGAGGGAGAGAGAGAGATCAACATAAGAGAGAAACATTGACCAGTTGTCTCCCATATATGCCCCGATGGAGGATCAAACCTGTAACGTAGGTATGTGCCCTGACAGGGGATCCAATCTGCAAACTTTTGGTGTATGAGACAATGCTCCAACCAGCTGAGCCACCTGGCTCAGATAGTTTTTTAAAAATTCATATATGTGTGTATAGGTGCAGTATGTGTGTGCACACAACTGTGTAAGTATATGGGGGTATGTGTAGACATGTTTGTGTATTGTATGATTGATCACACATGTGCACATAAACTGTGTGTGTGTTCATGATCTTCTGACCTGGTGGGCATGGTATGGGAAGGGACAGCCATCGGAAGCAAGAACCATTAGACCGAGGGGCTGGGAGAAGCAGTGAATGAGCAGTTGTGAGAAATCTGTGGGTGGGTGGAAGTCAGAGTACGTGTAAGTTTGCCTTTGTTTGTTGAGCTGCACGTTTTGAGATTATTAACATTAGGCCTTAAAAAGGCAGAAAGCCACTTAGGCCTCTAACCTCTACTTCAGGTCCTTCAATCAACCCTCAAGAGGGTTAGTCAGATAATCACGTTTTATACTTCAGATTTGGTTTCTTTTCCAGAGGGTAAGTAAGAGCTTAGAACTACTATACAGAAGCTGTGCAGGCAAATAAAAGTCTCACTGGCTCCTTTTTCTTTCTTTCTTTTGTTTTGAATGTAGCAGAAAAGCAGAGTTTTGGCTAGAATCCCCCCTCCACTTCTAAGACAAGTAGACCCATACTTTGTTGCTACCATAGAATGACAGGACTCATAGCTTATTTTCAGTAAATGGTTGATCAATTTAAAACAAAGAATAAAATCAAGAACTCTCTGGGATCTTTCACTATTGTACATTTTGGACAAAGCCAAAGGTGCTGAGTCATGATGGTGGTAGATGAGGGCTGTAAGTGTGAGTGAAAGTAGGAAGGGTATAGAGTTGGTATTTCAAGCCAGGAGCTGACTCAGCTGTCCATATTGGGATGGCCCAAAGTGTTAACGTAGGCAACTAGGAGTTAACAAAAGAGAGGTCAAGAAAAGACCTGGGCCGATTGATTGTGGAAGTTACACTTAATGAGGCTTAAATCTGGAAGTTACAACTTCAGACACCCCAGGAGAGAGTCCAGCGCCTGCCGAGGGGATTAACAGCCCTCCGTCCCCTGTGTTGAGGAGGGAGGACCAGCTTTCAAATCTCCCGGGTGTGCAACCAGTACACTTGTCCTGACTATGGAGGGGAGGAATAAGCAAGCACCAAAGGGAAAATTCCTCCACTAGGCGCATGCCCAATAGAAACAAAGATGGAAGGGGGCGGGGGAAGGCAAAGACATGATGAAACTAGATGACCGTAGCAAAATTTGGGAGCATGCACAGTAGGAGCCAAAAAAAAATGGGAGACATAAAGGGGAGGAGTCTAATCTGGGAAAAGAATCAGATTGGATAAGGGTGTGGAACCCGAGGCTGCTCAGGAAAGGGATTGGTTGTGTAGAGAGCCCAGCACAAGCGCAAGAAAACCCAGTGAGTAGTTTGAATAGTTTGCTAACAAGCCGGCTTATTCCTCAAAACCAAGAAAATACCTGAATGATAGATTATCAAGAATCGGCAGGCAATTGTTAGAGCCTCTGCATCCCCACAATGTATTATTTTCCTTCGCTACTACACTTAAACTCCTCACACATGTGTGCCCTTTGAAAGTCCTTTTCAGTACACCACAAGAACCCATTTTCACTGGCAGCAAAAGGGTGCCAGGTACAGAGCTGCTGTAATAATTTTGAAATAGCAGGAACAATGGGGATTCTTTTCCTCCCCAACTTACTTTTGAAGAAAAAGTTTTTACTTTCATTTTATTTTTTTAAGATTTTATTTATTTATCTTTAGAGGGGAAGGGAAGGAGAGAAGGAGAGGAATATTAATGTATGGTCGCCTCTCGTGAGTCCCCTGCTGGGAACTGGCCTGCAACCCAGGCATGTGCCCTGACTGGGAATCGAACCGCGATCGTGTTGTTCGCAGGCCCATGCTCAATTCACTGAGCTACACCAGCCAGGGCATACTTTTTTTTTAATCTGAAACATTCTGATTGTTTATATGTTTATATATTACCTCTTTCTCTGGTCTTTTTAGCTCCTAGATTTTTCTAATGAATATTGAAAATATTCATTAGAAAAAGAATCATATGCAATTTAAGTTTTATTCCTTTACCAGCCCAGTGTAATCTAATTTGGGGTCAGAAATAAGGATCACTTGTGAGTCTCTAGGAGGGAGCTGTGTCTTTCCTCTTGACTCCACTGTCAAAGAAGAGACCAGCTGGCCCAACTGAGAAGGTCACCTTTTCAGGTAAGTTGAGCTTGATGACAGGCATAAGCTTTTAATAGGAAATGAGAACTCTTTGTTCTAGTTCTTTTCAGTCAAGACTGCATACACTGGATCTTTCTTTGTGAAGCAGTATAATCTGAAATTTAGTTTTGAGCAGAGAGAAAAGTGGCTACTTGGGCCTCAGTCCTGGACAAGTGAGTCTGGCCAGGACCAAGCCTAGTCTCTTGGAGTTCTGCAGTGGGATTTGGGTCAAACTAATAAGCAGCACAAATGTGTCTTAACTCTTGATTTGCTGATCATTGTCCTAGATCCTCAGAGACTTAGGAGGAAATTGTGATCAATGGTGAGTTTTATTTTTTATTTTATTTTTTTTATGTGGGTATATATAGTGGGTACATATATACATATATACTCACCCATACATACATATATAAAAATTCATATATATTATTTTTATTGTGTTTTTCCCATTACCATTTCCCCCCTATAACCTCCTTCACCTCCACCCACCTCCCACTCCTCTGCAATTTCCTCTGCTGTCCATGTCCATGAGTTCTTTCTTTTTTTCTTTTTTTGCTTGATTCCTTATGTTGTAATTCATCTAGTATATTCATGTTTATGATTTTTGAATATTGACTGTACTGGTTTAGATACCAAAAATCTAAAAATAGCTGTCCAAAAATTTTCTGATACTTGAAATTTTCATACTTTTAATATGAATAGCATTTGTTTTGAAATATAAACCCCTCTGAGGTAAGTAGCAAAATAAACAACTAAATTGATTTTGTTATTTTCTTTTTTTCCAATATTTTTATTTAATTATTTTTCAAGTACAGTTTTCTATTACTCCCATCCCATCCCACTCCCATGCTCCCCCCTCCCTCCCATTTCCACCCTTCTCAGTTGTTGTCCATGTATCCTTTATATATGTTCCTCTAAGGGAATGGTGAGTTTTAATAGTCCTGTCTCCTTAAGCAAGTGCTCTTAAAATACCATGGAGTATTTTCCAATATCACCATATAACAACTTTACAAATAGATCCCATGATACTGGTAGTTGGGGAGTAAAGAGAATCCAGTTAACCAGGACTCATAACTAATAACTGGGTTAGAAGAACCTCATTTAGAATCAGTGGCCAGAAGATCCTGAGAAGGGCAATCCGGTAAAGGCAGAAGAAATGAACCTGTCTACTCACTGTCCCTTGGATTCTCCAGCTATTCTCTATAATGGAGCTTGGATGGGAGCTGGTAAGCAACCAGCTGGCACCAGGTCTGAGACGTGTTTGCCCATCAGAGCACTTTGCTCTTCCCTCTCCTAGTGGAGTGCAGAACGCCTGCCACCACCACCCAGATCCACCCGTTCCTCAAGATACAGTTCAAGTCCAAAGTTTCTCCTATGGTACCAGTCCACAGTGATCCTTCCAGAATCATTTGGAACATAATACAGGATTGGGAAAAAGATGGTTTACAGTTGTGAGTATGTGAAACACAGAGCTTATTCTTGTATTATGATTTTTTTAATTTTTCTATTTTTCCATATGAACAACTATAAACTTTTTTCCACAAGATGTATAATGGCTTTCTCTGTTAAATTTTTATTTTATATTATTTCTTCTCTCAACTAAGTTATAAACATCTCAGGAGTTGTTACAACCATCCCTTTTTATCTGTACTCTCCACAGAGCCACACACCAATTTGTATGTAGTATGTTCTCATACACAATTAGTAGATTTTTGTTTTGGGTTTTTTTTTAATTTTATTTATTTATTTATCTTTAGAGGGGAAGGAGAGAGGGAGAGAAACAGCAATGTATGGTTGCCTTTTGTGCATCCCCTGCTGGTAGTTAGCCTGCAAGGAACCAGCCTGCAACCCAGGCATGTGCCCTGACTGGGAATCGAACCTTGATCATCTGGTTCTCAGGCCCGCACTCAATCCACTGAGCTACACCAGCCAGGGCTTCAATTAGTAGATTTTTGAATGGATAGTTTAAAGGGCCCAGGAGTAGGAAAATCTGCTTGGATTTTTAGAAAATAGGAAAACTATTTTTTGAGTCTTTACCTGCAAGGCTACTCCTGAACTGAAACGAGAGATTCCTTTGATACCTTCTTGACATATGATCACTCTTACCTACTCATTTTAAACTGCAGCCAAATCAGATAATCTAATTTTAGAAATAATATATATGCTGTATTCCATCAATTCTACAAGCCACATTTTTTTTTCATTTTTAACACTGATGGCTCTTATAATTGGCAGTATTTTTTCCTTTCTTCATGTTATATAAAATAATACTGTTTCTCATAAAGGATGATGACTTACAGCTAATGGAATACTGTGTGTTTGTATCTATCATTTGTCACATATCTAGTAATTCATCTATAACTCCGTGCAGTGACCTTTACTTGATAGATGCATGTGCAAGGAGTCCATAACTTATGTCAAAATGTGACAGTCCCCTACCCTGTTCTTTCCCCCTGCTGCTATTGTCATAAATGTTCTCAGGTGTCCCCTTAGAGCTTGTAGCATGTCGGTGGACTCAAACTTAGGAAAAGAGAGAGTTGCATAAATAGAAATACTAAGGAAGGTGTATCTAGAGAAAGACACCTACACATAGCCAGACCCAGGTATATCTGGTTTGCTTGTCATCACTATTTCCATTTCATTCTTCCTTTATTATTTCTTTATGTTTGTGCAGCTTGAAATTTTACTGGCCTGTGGTTTATGAGGATATTGGGGTAGAAATAAGCATCTACTTAAAAAATATAAATATCTGAGTCAGTGACTTATCAACTTTATTGTGTCTAGCTTCTGTCTAGCTTCCTCTTACTAGTCAACTGAGGCCAGCAATACTGATGGGGGTTGGAGAAATGGATGACAGAAGAATTCAGGGGTATTGAATGGGTTTTTTGTAATTGATCTGAGGGGTGGCAGAGAGAGCGAGAAACATTTATTTGTTGTTTCACTTATTTATGCATTCATTGGTAGCTTTTTGTATGTGCCCTGACTGGAGATGAAGCCTACAACCTTGGCATATACGGATAAGCTCTAAGCAACTAAGCTTCCCAGCCAGGGCTGGGTTATTCTTTTGATGTGGACTGCTTTAGCCTCAGTAAAAGCCTGGGTGTGCTGAAAAGAGGGATCTAATGAGGATACAGTTGAAGATTTTTAACCTAACCTTGTGCAAGGAGCCGGAGAGAAAATGCTTCTCCTTGCTTGCTTCTTTCTGTAGCACACGTGTAGTGAATAGGCTACTGGGTTGGGTTGTCCAGTGTCCTCCCTTCATTTTCCTTTTTCATTTGGTTATTGGTCCTTTCACCTTCCAGCCCAGGAGTTTCAAAGAGGCCTTATATCATGCCTACCCTCAAATGGGTAAAGTCAGTGAACATATATTATCCCAGAGAAAGTGTTTAGAAATGGACATATGACCCAGTTTGAGGCAATGAGTGTTTCTGAGAAAGAATTTTTCCTCTGCTTCTGAGAAGGCTAGTAAAAGAAACACTTTCACTTGCTTTGGACAGGGTGGTGTAAGGATGTGGTATCCCATTCTTTCTTTTTATTTTTAAAATGTTTGTTTATTGATTGATTTTAGAGGGGAGAAGGGAGGGAAAAAGAGAGAAAAGAAACATTGATGTGAGAGAGAAACATCAATCAGTTGCCTCTCCTACACGCCCTGATCAGGGACTGAACCCACAACCCAGGCATATGACCCAACCAGGAATCAAACCAGCAATTCACTCTGTGGAATGATGCCCAACCAAGACACACTGGTCAGGGCCCCATTCTCTTTAGAGTCAATTATTAAAAAGTTATAAACATTTTTGTAAGTTTACCTGGAAACCTAATTAACATATATATAATTTTTGTGATAGAAAATTCCTATCTTGGCAAAAATAGTTGACTTCAAACAAACTTTTGAAAACCAACCTGTTCATCAATCCATGAGTAATAGTGGGAATTTTTGAATGATAAGAGTCATTGATATGTACCAAGAAAGTGAAGAATCTTTTCTATAATATGCCAAAAGTTTTAGAATGATATTGTATCCTAAAGTAATACATTAGATTAGAAGGGAACATAACAACCCAGTATAAAAATGCAAGAAGCTAAAGTAATTTATGAAGTGTTAGCAGCTAGTTTCATGTGGACTCTCACAGTGTGGGCACTAAATTGCTCTGGATGCTGTGGTAAGATGTTTCAGTGCATTATGCGGTGGAAGTACCAGATTCAAGGTGGGCAGCTCTCGGGAGAAGGGGTCTGCCCAGCATATTGAAGAATAGATCTATTTCAGCCCAATCTGGTCCATGGAGGGGGCTCCAGAACATCCAAAAGATGAGATCCATTTGGATCTGAGGTGGTTCTGAAGGGTCTGCTTTATTTGTGGGTAATCTTCACACTCATAATAAATAAATACAATAATATAACAGACCATGATTTTAGAAGATTTTCCAGTTTGCAGAATGTTTTCACAGTCATATCTCAGCTGTGCTCAAGGAAGGTAGCTTTTCTGACGTAGCAGCGAACAGGTGGAGAACGGAGTGTGTGGGCCCCACAGCAGAGCTGAGACTCCGACAGCTTTCCTGACTCCCAGACATTGAACTCAAGTTTAGTAACTAATCCAGGTGTTTCCACTTCATCTTGCCTCAAGCTTTACCGAGAAAATTGAGGTCACCAGGTGTGAGTTTCCTTGTTTTCCATCTACATTTTAATGTAGCTTTGCAATCATCTGCACTCTTTCCATTTTGTCTTGTCTTAACTAAAAGATCACCCCTCTCATATCTGGAAGAAATTGTTTTGCCAGAGTTAAGCCATCCTCTGTGCTTCCCTGAGTCATCTTTGGTTTCTGTCTTTGCCTCCTTTCCCTTTGTCTCTAAACATGTGGGACTCCACTCTATACAAAAAAATTAAGCTTTTATGGTGGTTACTATATTTATTCTTTTTCTTCCTTCCCTTTCATCCCTTACTTTTTATAAATAGCAACCTTTGCCTACAGCCTGCCCCGGCATCCTTCTCTCTTCTCCACACATCCAATCTTTCACCACAAGTTGTTCCAAGAACCCCAGTGTTTTCCTGAAACCGTGGATAGTATCAAACCCTGTATAAACTATATTTTTTCTCTGCATACATATTTTTTCACTTAAAAGAAGTGCTTTATAGCTTCTTGTTGGCCTATCCAAATCGCCAGTGTCACTGCTCTTCAACTTGGGACCATAGTTAAATAAATTAAGGGTTAATTAAACACAAACATTGTGACATCATCACAATTGATCTGCTCACCCAGCTGGCTACTAAGTTACTGAAGGGCAGAAAGTATATACAGTGTGGAGAAGCTGAACAAAGGGATGTTTCACATCCCAGGTGGAATGGGGCAAGATGACACGAGATTTTATCATGCTACTCAGAATAGCATGCAATTTAAACCTTAAAAATTGCTTCTGGAATTTTTCATTAAATATTATCAGACTGTGGTTGGCCACAGGTAACTGATATCACAGAAAGCAAAACTACAGATGAGGAGGGACTACTGTCCTACAAAATGTAACAGTATTTGGAGACAGAACCTTCACAGGGGTAGTTAGGGTAAAACAAAGTCATATGTGTGGGCCCTAATCCTATATGCCTGGCACTGTTATAGGAAGACACATAAGGAAAGACCATGCAAGACAGAGAGAAAAGATAGCCATCTACAAGCCAATGAGAGAGGCCTCAGAAGAAACCAACCCTGTTGACACCTTAATCTCAGGTTTCTAGTCGTTAAAACTGTGGACATAAATGTCTTATCTGAGCCTCCCAGTTTGTGATAACTTTGTTATGGGAGTCCTAACAGAATGAAGCAACCCTTAAACTCTCATCAGTTTACCCATTTCCACATTCCCAGTTTCTCTGCTTCCAATGACTGTCCTTCTGCAAGACAAAGAACAAGGAAGGTTCCCTAAATCGCCATTTTCACTGGCACACTTCCCTTCTCAGAAATTCCAACAGCCTCCTTCTACCAATATAGTAAGTTTGAAAAGCTCTGTTCTAGCACTTAAGCCTCCAAAGTTTTGTTACCGTCTTCCTTTCCAGCTGCCTTAACTTCCTACCTGAATTTTTTATTCTTTCATGCTCAAGTATTTGCCACAGCCCACCATGAAATGGGGACAGGAGCCATTTTGTTTCTTCCTCTGGAAGTCAGGGTTGTGGCCTTGCCAGACAGGCCTCATCCAGCAACCTGAGCCCCATGTCTTGTTTGTCCTAACAGACTGTTTTCCAGGGCACATCCTCCCCTTACCCCTTAGCATCTCCACATATGGAATCCCACATTTCAAGGCCAAGGACAAATGGCACCTCCAAAAGGTTTTGCCATAATTTCTCTTTTCTTCTAAATGTCAGAAGAAAATAGCATGCATTGTACTCATAGATCACATTACCCACCGCACCTAATTTGTAGTTTTGTGTGAACTGGATATAGCTAAACTCCCCCACTAGGCTCTAATCTCCTGGGAGGCAACAATCAGTATTTTATGCTTTGTTTGGTATTCTCTATATTCTTTCAAGAATGTCTTATACATAGCAAGTGATCAGCAACTATTAGTAATAAGTTAATAAAGTAGAGGTTAAAGTGAATATTTATTGTTTCTTCATTCTTAGGTTAAAAATTAATATTTTGAGGGGTATTGAAGTGTGGGACCTAGCTTAATGTTCAAAGGTGAAACTTACTTATTTTCGTATATTTATTGTCTTCCTTTTCATTTATCTTTCTCCTGTGTCTTTCCCGTGGGTTGTTTTCTTTTTAAAATCTGGCTATGAAGAAGTATTGGTATAGACTACGGCTCTGCTTCACTTGAGTTCTCACTTAATTACTTTTGTAATGCATTCACTGCATTACTTGCAGTGAGCAGCTCCCCTACAACCTCCATGATTGAGTGTATTCATTTCATGAAGATTAAAAATGGATAGCAAACCATTTTTATTACCATACATATGTTATTAAGGAAAGTATGCAATTGCTTTGTAACTTTTGATTCAGAGAGACTTTCCTTTTGTTTACTGTGTTACTGAATAATTCCCCGGCTCCCCACCCTAACTCCTCTCCAGAATAGCTCTGGCTTTGGGCTTTGGCAGTGCTGGCTGGCTAGACAAATATATCACTGCGATTGGAAAAATATCACAAGAGGGACAGTTCCAGGTTTGAAAATAGGGCAATTAGCTCTCAGCAGGAAAAGGTGTGTCAGATGTTCCTGAAACTGAGTGACAGATAATGTTGGCTTGAGCCAGGCATAATACCCAGAAAGGCCATGTCGGATGCCTCCCTGCGTATTTCTGTCAGAGAATATGACTTCTGAACTGAATTCCACTGCTCCCCCGAAGAGAACTTGCCAGTGGGTACTTGTGCCAGGGTGTATGTATGCAGGGTCAAATATTCATTTTCCTCATTGTCTTCTTTATTAGAAGGAGGAATTCACTGCACAAATATATACTGACTCTTCAAAAAAGTCACCATAGTGGACATCGATGTGGGCATGACAGCTACCCTTTTTTGGGGGGAGAGCTGCTTTTCCTCAGTTCTGTTCGGTTCCTTATGGCCTGCCTGGAGATGGATAGCAGAAGCCCCATACTCACTGACAGGTCACTGCTGTGTGGCCCCCTTGCCGGGAGAGTGAGAGACCTTCCCTGGGAATCCCATACACTGAAGTGGAAGGGGGAGGTTCCCTTCCTCTGCGGTTGCTTCTCTGACTTGTTGTATCCTCATTTTAGCAGTGCCCTTTGCCCAGTGGGTAGAACCTGTTTCAACTAGAAGGGAAAGAAGAACCCAGCTGACCAAGATAAGCCAAGACAAGCTGAAAAGAGAGAAAAAGAAGAGAGAGAATGATGACATTATTTGCATCACTGTGTCCATCCTTGCCTGAGGCTAATTCCTCTACTGTCTTCCCAATTCCATGCGTTCACCATCCTCTTATTCGTGCATGTACTAGGTTGAAGAGCCAGCTCCTGAAGAAGAGGTGGCTGTAAAAATGCGGGGCTCTGCCCCACAGGGAGGACTGCCCCTTGGCCTTCCCAGTGCAGGGGTTGTGCTTGGATATGCCAGGGAAGGCTGCCAGGGGGTCAGAAGCAGCCACACGGTGTCCTGGGTCAACCTCATGTGAGCTGGGCCGCCCTGTAGGCTAGCCACAGTGCTGTGTGTGGCTCTCCAGCACCTGGTTTTTGTCCAGACTCTCAATCTGGTCAACAGATAAGACAAGTCACTGAGAGAAATAGGGAACCATCTGGGGCACGCTGTGTGGGCCCGCCAACAGTCATGGTGTGTTTACTGGAGCTGTAGGGCTGTGAAGAGGAGCGTACAGGAGGGGCTTGTACAGGTCTCTGAGGGGTCTTGGTGGCTGTGGTCCTCCTTGATCAAGGGCTTGGAAGGCCAGCTAGAGGTCGCAGTCAAATAGAATCCCAGGTCTTTGAGTGACAGGATAAAATTACTCTCTTCACCCTTTAGAGTTTTAGAATAGCTTGAATGGTTTGATTTCTACTTTTCTTGAAATTTTTACATTTTTCTTTCTGTCTTACTCTCTAATTGGCCCAAGGATTACCAGGACCATGCCAATAATGGAGGGAAGACTCTTCGCTAATTCTGTCTTGGCCACACCGGGGCACGGAGCTCTCATGGCTGTAGAGTGTGTCACTTTCCAGTGTGGTCAGATGGAAGCTACTGCTTGTCGCACCCTCTTTGCAGCACCACTGTGACCAACCCATACGACGGTCTGTGTGATAACACTTATGAAAGCAAATGCTAAGTATTATCAGCCAAGGTCTCTCGGCTCTGCCACTAAATATATTACCTGAATGAACAGACCACAGTGTTGCAGAGTTGGTCTGCATAGTTCAGCAAGGTCTCTTCTCAGAAATGTCATGACCAGAGGGTCTGGGTAGTCCATCGAAATCGCTCTTCTGGCCAATGAACAATCCTTTTACTTTTCAGTGTTTCCAAGAAAAGAACTTATTCAAGAAATTATGAGTGAGAAATAATTATAAAGTATTTATTTAACCTCCTGCAATTTATAATATTTTATAATTATTATAAAGTTATAAGATAATGCATACTTAAAACAGATTTTTTAAAGATAAAGGCTACAGCAAAACCAAAAAGTATATTTGTGGCCAGTACTGTTCAGAAGAATTTAGTTTCAGGGACTAAATTCTGTTCCTGCAGATCAAGAACCCCTGGGAAGCAGAATTGATGTGGCTTCTCAATGCTTCCCAAGTGAGTGCTAACACCCGGTGAGACGGTGAGCAGCTTGTAGAGAGATGAATCTTCATTCCAGGGATGAATCTTAAATTTCCCATTTCATAAAGGACTTGAGTCCGATGCGCTGCATGGAAAGTGACTCTCGGTTAATGTCGTCTCCAGGAAGGAGCGCCCGTCTCCTTGCCTCCGACCCAGATCGCCTAGCTCAGATGGGCGAATGAGAGTAGTCATTTCCTCAGCTGTCCCTTGTATATTAAAGATACTATTAGGATATTTTAATTCAGGATGGGGGCCAGGAGATTTTTGAATCTCCCAAGATCTGTCCAAATCTAAGTTTGGTTGTCAAGATATGTAGAGAATAAAATCTCTTGAGCTTCTTAAAACTCGTCTAGCTGGTAAACATGGTGGAATAAGACTTACTTATCAGCCCTGGCTGGTATAGCTCAGTGGATTGAGCCCGGGCCTGCGAACCAGACGATCGTGGCTTGATTCCCAGTCAGGGCACATGCCTGGGTTGCAGGCCAGTTCCCAGCAGGGGACATACCAAAAGCAACCATACACTGATATTTCTCTCCCTCTCTCCTTCCCTTCCCCTCTAAAGATAAGTAAATAAAATATATTAAAAAAAGACTTACTTACCAGAGAAAATGACTTTATGATGGAATGAGCCTTTTCGAACTGACACCCACACCCCACCACATACCTCTGAGTCAGTGGGGATTTGCTCAGGAAAGAGACCTCTCTTAGCAGGTCAAGCAGAAAGGGACTGGGTAGAGGGATTGGGGTGCTTATAAAACCACTGGCAGCCTGAAGAAGGGAAAAACTTGACTTTAGGGTTTGCTGTTTTGAAGATGAGAAGAAATGTTGCTCTGAGTCAGGCACCCACAGACAATCGCTGCAAGTTGCACAGATGATCCTCCATGGGCCAGAGACAAACGAGACATGGGGCTCAGGCTGCTGGATAAGGCCTGTCTGGCAAGGCCACAACCATGACTTCCAGAGGAAGAAACAAAATGGCTCCTGTCCGCATTTCACTTGCCAGATATCATGTTGGGATACTCAACTCATTGATGGGATTTAAAATGTGTGCAGAACATGCCTGGCAAAGGAGAAGGAGAAATGTAGTTTCCAAGTTTGGGGCCTGTGAAACACGAGAAAAAACATAGAAGGAGATAGATTGCCAACAGAGAGCACCCAGCCCAGCCTCCCTTAGGATTTCTAGCTTGGTGTCTTTCGTTCAACAGCCGCCACCCTCCCTTTTGGCCGTGCACAGTTCTGACTGGTGTGTACCCACGTCGCTTGTCGTCCCAGGTAACTGCATTCCCTAAATAAAGAGCAATGACCAAGTGGTCCTCACAATAGTTCTCCATTCACTTCTGTTTTCTCTCCTTTGGATGCAAACCTCCCTGATCTCTTCCACTTCCACTTTTCTTGATTTTTTTTTTAAAAAGCACATGCCAACATCCTAACAAAGAACGGGAGTGCCAATATGTGTCAAATTCATTAGGTCTGACAAGAGGTGTTAGCATCATAATGAAAGCTATTGAAAGTGTTGTCGCTCTGTCTAGTTTGAAAGTGCATTCATTCGATTCACCTTGTCCATCTGCATTTAACAAAAGACACGGGATGACACTTTGACATACTTTTCCTCCTCTTGAATCTGATTTGTGTGAAAAATAAACCCATGCTAGGAAAATATGAGGATATAATGGAGGGAGGATGAAAAGATAAAATGAGAAAATTTTATTTGCAAACTATAAAGAGAGGAAATAAGTTCTACTACTTTGAATGAAATTTTAAGTCACATCAAAGCAATAAAAGGAAATGGATGAGTCGACTGACCACATTCTCCCTTCTAGGCTCCGAGCCACATAGCATAAGAAAGGGCCAATCCTCCAGTCCCAGAGCCTGTGGTCCTGGGTCGAAGTCCATTGGGGGGGGGAGTCTGGGAGTGTGTCGCTGGTGACTCATCTATTGTCTCCACACCCTGCCCTGCAAAACCTGCACTGGCACTGTAAGCCACATCACTGCTGTGCCCCTAGCACTCCTCAGGCTTTGCCAGTGAGAGGTGCTAGAGGGAGGAGGAGGGAGGAACTTGATCTTCCTGTTGGCTCCCCATTTCTTTGAGTGTGCATTAGCCACAGTTCTTCATCCCAGCGTGGCAATTCCTCTCCACAGCAGCAGCCGAATGCAGTTTGCATTTTTTCTGACCTCCACAGAAGCACCCTCATCCCACAGGCTCAGAGCCCAGCGCTGGCTGAACAGAGCCTTCTTCTCAGAGGCCAAGACTCACCACCAGGTACCCTGGAGCTTCAGGAAAGGTACCCCTGCCTCGGGGTGGCAACTGCTTCTCCTGTCACCACCCCTGGGTACTTTGTTTTTGTCCTTTTGTCTATTTAGTTACCCAGTTAACAACTTTATGCATAGTTTACAATTCTTTACATTAAATTCTCTCTCTCAAAATAACTAGTGTGGTTTCTGCGTCCTGACTGACACCACTAGAAAAGAGCACTTTCGGCATGTAGGAGGCCTGCCTCTGCTGAATGGGTGGCTGAGTGGTGAACCGATGCTCACAGTGCTGCTGCCCAAGGGCCATGCTCGTTGCATACTCAACGTTGTGAACAAAGACGCTTGCTGGGGGCCAGCAAGGATGAACCCCAGCACACTACCTCACCGGTCCCTCAGACCACCACCCAGCTTCCTAGACAAGGCCTTTTCTGACTCCCTCCCCGGGGCTTCCTTGCCTCAGACAGGGAAAGGCAGCCCTCAGGCTCCACACCCAGGGTGGACAGGCCCACTGCCAAGGGAGTGTCTGCATGAGACCACGTGGAGCTGTGGGAGGGACGCCCAACCCTGCATGTAAATACAGCATTTCTGTTGTTTGCCCGCTCTGCACTTTCAGCTGAGGACCAAACTCTGGCAAATCTAAAACCTCATACCTGGCTCCAGGAAAGAGCGTGGCCAGGGAGGAAGCCAGGTTGACTATTACCCAACTGAAGTAACACAGTAGGAAGCAAACGAACCTGATTAGAGAAAATGGAGCACATTTCTGACTTGGCAGACAAAATATATACACATAAACACATTTTTAAATGCACCTGAAATTTTCCCTTGTTATTGCCTCACTTAGGGCTGGAATCATAAGACAACAGTGCCACCTGCTGTCCATTGTCAGACCTGAAAGTCGTGCTTACTTCAAAGTTGATGCTCCAAGTGGTACAATTGTGAAAAAACGTCCTGTGTTAACAGTGTGTGCAGGCTTACAGGCATGCTGGCCCAAGTCGTTCAGTTTCCACAAGATGTTTGGCCCTGCCCAGAGTCGCCTGCACACATTTGGAGCTATTCCAGGCAGGCATGCTCTCAAAAAATCTAGCTCTTTGAAAAGGTAATACATCCAAAGATTGGAGGTATGCCATGATTTCTGGCAAAATTCTTGGCAGATGAAGCCAAAACTGAACTGTTAATACATGGGATGTAATAGTTGAAACTGTGGATTAGATAAAATAATAAGTTTACGGGAAAGTGTTCCATGGAATCAGTGAACCCTAGGAGGTTAAAACTAGAAAAGGTCTTTGAATATTTTTTACTAGAGCCAGAGCAAGCCATAGAGGAGGTGAAGGGGTGGACAGATTGCAGGTGGCGTTTCAGGGTGTTGGAGAGGATGGTGCCAATGGAAGGGCTTTGAAGGTGTGAGTAGCGGTGGTGATGATGGTGATAAATGCTATCTGTAACCCGCTCCCCAGATGCACGGGGAGTCTAACTTCCCCAATCACTTTATGAAACTGTAACAAGAGACACAGCTCTTCTAGATAAAATTAAAAATAAAAATTAAAATGCAAATGCCATGAAAAAAGAAAACACAGATTCACTTATGTTGCTTCAACAAGCGAAGGGTTTTCAATTAAATTCTTTCTGGAAACAAGTGTGGGAGTGGGTTGGGGACAAAATAAACCAAAGCACACCAGCAGTGGCAACCAAGACCAAGAGCAGCAGGGAGCAGCAGAGACAGGCGGCCTCGGACCGCGCACGGCTCCTGGGGGTTTGAGCAGGGTGGGTGATCTGAGACACGCACAGCCCAAAGGGGAGGCACACCTCTTCCTCTTCTGGCCAGTGCCACCCCGCACCGGCAGCCTGGGCAGGTGTGGGACAGCTGCATGCTGGCTGCCATCCCACTCACAAAGCCAGCACCATGCACAACCTCCAGGATGGCGTGGTACTGTGTTTCCAATGCAAGAGGGTCTAATTTTCTCTTTCAACTTTTTACTACTTCATTTTTATTCCTGTGGAACTTATTTCACAGCTTTGTGAGAGAGATGTGATTTATCCCCTGTGCTACCACCAATAAAGTTTCCCATTATGGTCTGAATGTATTCATGCCATCTCTGTCTGCTACCTACCCAATAAAATTCCTCGTGAATCAATGACAGTCACAGGAGACACCACAAGACCTTAAGGTGCATCTCTAAATCATCGATGATTGCATTATGTTCTGTGACATTTTAGTGTCAAGTATATATTTTTCCATGACCCGGTTTCCTAAAATTGAACATCAACATTGCTAAATGTGATGTCTGGTGACTCATTAACTGGGATGTGAATGACCAGACTTCTCCTTCCCAGTGTGCACACACATCATTTGCAATAGAAGCCAATAAAGTCAAATTAGTTTCTATGATGATACAACATTTTCATTTCAGTGATAATTGAGGGCTTCCTGGGCAAGGGAAAATATCTTAAAATCTCAAAAAACTATTCAAGAATATATCATGTCAGTCATATTAGAGACTTTCATGATATCGGTAACACTGACTTAGTAAAACCCTTGGAGAGCCTACAGTTCTCCGAACTCTGCCCTCAGCACCAGGGGGCGGGAAGAGTGAGTGAGATACACTCTCTAGACTTCTCTGGACGTTCGTTCAGAACTTCCCTCCTCTGTAATGCCTATACCCCACCTTACTACCTGCATTGTTAACCCGACTTTTTTCTCCATAGCAATTAGCACTATGTGAGATAATATATGATGGCTATAAGGCAAAATGGTGTAATGAACTCTCAGGAACACGAGGCTGATATGCAATTTCCTTGTTGGTTTTCTCCCTCTCACAGGAGAAGTTAAGACCATGAGGAGAGAGATTTTGCCTCACTAGTGAATCCTCGGTGACTAGAGGCGCAAAGTGTTTGATAATTTAATTATCTGTGGATTCAGAAGTGATGATTGAACAAATCTCTGTCAGTATATTTTTATACTGACATTTTTATACTTTATGTGAACTCATATGTTTTTGGTTCATGCCAAATCATTACTGAATTTTAGTAGGTAATTTAATTGCTACACATGATACATTTATAAACACGAACATTTTGAAGCTAACTATATCTTCCTAACTCATTAATTTCCCACCAATTTTGAGTCTCACATCATTAAACACTTCTTCTGGACAAGTGTCGTACTTTCTATCATCACAGCCTTTCCCATCAAACTGGACAGAGCCTGGGAATGTCAGCCACTGGGAGCAGGTCAGGCCTGGGCGCTGCTACTGAGGGGTCTGCTGTGTGGTCGTTTATCGAGGGACACTGTTTTCCAGAGGAGTGCCAGCACTTTGTATTTCTTTCATATTAACTACAAAAAAACTCTAAAAATAAATGTTATCCCCATTTAGCAGATAGGACACTGAGCCTCTGGCCAGTTAAGTAAAACCCACAAGGCTTAATATCTGTTAGATGTTAGATCCTGGGTCAAACTCTCCTAACTCTGAAATCCAGGCTTTTCCACTGCCACTCGAGCGTGTACTCTGCTTTGTGTACAACAGGGTAAAGTACAGTAAAAAGTGTTAAAGATGCGAGGGCGATCTGGCCGTGATATCTGTCACCCTATGGATCACTAGGGTTGACTTGGCTGATCCGGCTGGAATGGCGGGTGTCCTCTTCCTCCCTCACAGATCCCTGTGTGTCCCTGCCGAAGCTGCGTGCTCCCTGGAAGAGGACGACCTTCCCATCTAGAGCGGAGGGCCGGTCTTCAGTCCTGCTAGAACCTCCAAACAAGCTCTCAAGGCCCATTTTCAGGAGAACGCAGGCTAGTCAAGCTTCCAAGACTCCAGACACATCCAAATGAGGCGCAGCACATCACAGTCTGCCTTTCTTAAAAAAAAAAGAAAGAAATGAAAAAAGTTTAAAAATCTTTTATCACATAAAAATAGAACACAACAACATTGTTTGTATAGATCAGTAACACCAATTTGCCAGTAAATGTGACATTTTCTGCCATTGATTAGGTTTTTGAATGATAACTTGTGACAGGGGCTGCCTCATAAGCTAGGGTGATTCAGGCATGGCAGGATAAAGCAGGTGCCCCCAGTCAGGGGCGAAACAAACACAGGGGTGCTGTGAGATGAGCATGGTGCTCTAGGGGTGCTAGGAGTTCGTAAATGCTATGAGCTCTGGGGTGCTGTAATTTCAAGGGTGCTATGAGTTTAGGGGTGCTATGAGCTCAGGGATGCTATGAACTCAGATGTGCTAAGACTTTAGGGGGGCCATGAGCTCAGAGGAGATGAGTTCAGAGGCCTTATGAGATCAGGAGCTCTGATTTATGGGGCTATGACTTCAAGGATGCTGAGGGCTGAGAGCTGCCACGCACACTGGGTGCTCTGGGTTCAGTGGTCTATAAGCTGAGAAATGCTATCAGTTCAGGGGGGCGATGAGCTCAGTGTGCTACAAATTCAGGGCAGACTGCATTGTGGCTTTCATGAACCCCAGGCATTCTTGCCTCCATGATCCTCTTCTTCCATAAAAAAGATTGAGATTTATATTGTACAACTCTGTTGGTGTAAGACAAATATAATTCAGGCTGAATTCATTATTTTATGTTTGTTATTGTATTCAGTTTTTCTTCTGATTTTAAAATGATTCACAATTCAATCATTTTTTAAAGATTTTATTTATTTATCTTCAGAGGGGAAGGCAAGGAGAGAGGGAGAGAAATATCAATATATGGTTGCCTCTCATGAGTCCCCTGCTGGGGACTGGCCTGCAACCCAGGCCTGTGCCCTGACTGGGAATTAAACCACAGTCCTTTGGTTCACAGGCCCGCGCTCAATCCACTGAGCTACACCAGCCAGGACACAATTCAATCAGTTTAATGGCCCCTAGAGCTGCCGTGGGCCTGGGCGTCATGCTGCTGTGCCACATGGACAAGTCGGTCCTGGTTCAGAGGGTTAGGCAACATGCCCATGCCCCCCCCCCCGCCCCCACAAAATGTATTTTTTCTGCTTCTTGAATTCCCACCATTACAAAGTTATTTATTTAAATCATATACCTATTGAGGTATAAATGTTGCTGGAAGAGATGTTAAGTTACACCTTACATACATTTTAAATGAACAAGAGCAAACACTTGAGTCCATGCTCTCTGACCAGATGCTGGGGTCAGAGGAGGGCGTGCTCAGCGGAGCACCTGCTGAGGGAATTCTCGGGGCAAACCCACACTCCCCAGCTTCCTGCAGCTGAACAAGGGCTTGGCCCAGTGATGTCCTGGGTGGCTGTCTGCACATCGGGGGTGCCATTGTATGGTTGTCATGCTGCTTGTTTTCTCTGCATGTAAAAGCAACATGTTTTATAGAAACCAACAGACATTAGCCTATTTGGGGGCCTATTTTTCTAACCTCCCTGCTCACATGCACACACACACACACACATTACATTTTGAATCATATTGTGTGTGCAAATTGTTCTGCATGTTGTCCCTTGTCATTAAAATTTTACTGTTTTTTATGGTTCTTCACTAGGCTGTACTTTAATTTTTTTTGTTAAAACACTAGGTTTTGCCTGCTTATATCTTTTCCAAAGATTAGGAAGTAATATCCTATTTTAAATCTATAAAGTCTTAAGTTGTAAAAATAGAACTTCACATGTATTTCCCTAACTACCAGAGGAAAACCGTGACATGGTAGATTTTGTGCACCCACCTACGAGGAGGTGTTTAGCATTGCTTTCATTTAATATCACCTCCTATATCTTGAACTGTACTAATAAAATCTAGGGCTTGAGACCAATTGGCTCTTGTTAAATTATTTTTCTATCAGATAGCATTTTACATCAAATTTGAAATTTTCAGTAGGCTTTCAAGTTAAATTTGTAACAAGTTTATAGGTTTTATACTATAATTTAAGCAGATTTCATTGTTCAGCATTAGCCCTTTTATACCATAATTATTCATTCACTAGTAGTGGTTAATTTCTTGGTTGGTTAAGGAATAGTACATTAATTTTTACTAGAACCAGTTGTGATAATAATCAGCTATGTAGAAACCAATAGGATTTACTTGCCCGTTTCAGCAATGTCTGCTGAACTTCCGGACACTTCAAGCCAAAGAACACGGCCTGTCCAGTCGACCTTAGCCCTGCCTGACCACTTCTTCCTTCCCTCGCCGGGGTTGGAGCTTCCTCGCTGACCCCCTCGTGCCTGACCCCGTGGGCTGTCATCTCAACTCTTTCCTGTCGGAGGGGTGTGACGTAACCCCTCCTGGAGCAGTCATCAGGATGAATGCCGGAAAACGCTTCTAATAAGCTGACTTGAAACCGCAGTGATGACCAAATTCTCTTTCACTGCGCCCTGTGCCTTTGGGACGTGGATTCTTGACATGTGGGGCCTCAGACACTGGAAAGAAAGATATTGGGAGCAAGCAATCCTGAGTAAAAATCTCTGTTCTGGCATTTACTCGTCACCAGCAAGGGATATAATCACTGTCAGCCTCCATTTCCCCATCTAAAGTTGGGGTCATTGTGACAATTTAGTGAAAAAATATAAAGCATCCACTAGCCTGGCACAGGATAGAAATGCCACCTTTACTGTGTTTCCCTCTCCGCTCATCTGTAGACCTAAGAACTAGGTCTCCAAGTCAACAAAATAGGAAAGTGGATAGAAAGTATGACTACATTCTTTCTCTATCCGAAAAAATCTTCTGGCAGACAAAAAAAAAAGCCATCAAACATAGTCACCGATCACAGCTTCCTGGACACTTTACTCCCCTCATTGTCTTCGGTGATGGGGGGAGGTAGGGGGTGCTTGAAAGATAATATCACTGTGCCTTTGAGAGGTCTCCTTTCCCAAACAGCATGATGAGCAGGCCACTGCTGGCCTGTGTAGGTGACTCGGGTTAATAAAGGGCTTTGGGGCTGTCTCAGGACTCTAGATATGGTGGCAGTTTTATCTGTGTGGCCTGTTGGGGCAAGGGAAGGATGCTGCCTCTCCTCCCTGCCTCTCACCTCACCTGTGTAGACCAGCCTCCCAGAGGAAAGCCCACTGGCCCTTCACCTGTGGGACACACAGTCCTATCAAAAGTTAAGGGACCCATCACTCTGAATCCAGAGAGATGAATATCTACTAACTCTTTTTCAACTAGATACCAGTAGTGTGTTATTATACAGGAATATTTCCAAGTTTTCATTTTTCCTATTAGAATTTTCCTTGATTATTTTCCATATATTTTTGAGATGTGGTTGAGATAAGATAAAATAATGGATACCCTGGCTGGTGTAGCTCAGTGAATTGAGCATGAGCCTGCGAACCAAGGAGTCTCTGGTTCGAGTTCCAGTCAGAGCCTGTGCCTGCTTTCAGGGCCAGGGCTGCAGTTTGGGGCATGCGAGAGGCAACCACACATTGGTGTTTCTCTGCCTCTCTGTCTCCCTCCCTTCCTCTCTCTCTAAAAATACATTAAAATCTTTTTGAAAAAGATAAAATACTGGAGGAGATATACAGAAAGAAAGAAAGAAAGAAGATATCTACCAAGAGGACTCCTGGTGGCCTAACTGGATTCAATTTTTTTTTCTAAAGAAGGGCCTTGCAGCCATTTCCACACATGGGTCTCTTATGCAAACCGCACTTCAGGGAGAAGGCTGCACTGAGCTGCCTGCCTCTGGCACTGAGCTGCCTGCCTGCACTGTGTCACTGCCCTCGGAGGCAGCCCTCATGAAGGAGTTCCTGGAATTGTATTTCAACCAATAGGACTGAGGCTTTCCCCCTGCAATTGGAGTGGTACAGTTGTGTACCCATCAGCAATTTTTTACTGACTAACCAGAGCAGCTCCATTGTGACCATTCGGGGCAGTGTTTGTTGGACCTAACTGTGAGGATGTGAAGTCCTTATTTGCATCAAGAGAACAGGGGTGGACACCAATCAGGGAACAGGAGTGGACACTCTGACTGTGTAAGTTAACTCCTTTTTGGCACGGACAGCACACTTTCTCTTTCCACCAAAGACTGAAGATTGTGTTTCCTCAGCTGGAGCTGAAACATCGAAGATGAAACACCAAAGATATCTTGCCAGGGAGATCAGAGCAGACCGGCACAGGAACAGAGAGAAGCAGATGGGTGCCGGGCAGAGTGGAGTGGACTAGGGCGGGTGGAGAAGACCAGAGCAGAGCCAGCTGTCTAGGCAGAGAGGTGCGCCACCCCAAGACCAGCTCGCCCCAAGGCCACCTCACAACTATGCTGTCCCACAGCTGTGTGCTTCAAAATGAAACCGCAATGCTACTGAGTTGTCATGCAGCAGTGCTGACCTAACACCCATGCTGCATCACAGGGGAGCTCTTGGCACTTTTCCCATCACACACCAAACTGGGGTTCCTGCTGGTGTCAAACTGAGGCTAATGGTCATCAGCTGACAAGGGCAACTGCTAGAAGGAGGCGGTGAATAGGCAATAAGGTTTCTGGGAAGATGGCGGGTTCAGGAACAGGGTGGGGTGACATGCTATAGGAAGGAGCCAATAAGTGAGAGATTAGGAGAAATCAGAGAAAAATAAGCAGGGAAGCAGGGGCTACTCTGTGAGGTCAGGAGCACTGCCCTTCACACCCAGGGGGACACAAGGGGTCGGGTACTGGAATCAAGGATGAATTGGGCACAGAGGCTCCAGAAATCTGTGTGTAACAGCTCAGACTGTCCCTAAGATACATGTTACCAATAAACTGTTTTTATTTTGCTTGGGGATCCTGTAACCCACCAACAGACACACAAACAAAAACTCACACATCCAAGTGGGTACCTGTGCGCATGTGGACTGGATGCACAACTTTCCCAGTTCCGGAACTGGGACGCCCTGAGGGCCCAGGAGCAACGAGGCAGCTGATAGTTTTCGATCATCTGCCATCCCGGAAGAACATCTTAAAACAGCTGTTTTAGCCACTTACCAAAGTAAGGGAATGTAGTTTGCCAGTTCCTTGTCAAAACAGCAACATTTCAGTGATGCAGCCAGTAAAATTGTTAGCTTTTAACCTCTGGAGGCTGCAACAAAACCCTGTGTTGCTTGTAAATATCAGAGCTGACTGTTTTCCAGCCTTTGTTAGATATTTGGCCACTGCCCCAGACATAATTGGCATCTCCTATTTCTATCAACCAGAAATACCACAGATGAAGCTCTGGAACTACCACATGGGGAGATATAAGCTAGCTGGGCCTGGTTAATTAAATCATTTTATAACCTAGGTTATTGACCAATAACCCCCAATTTCATCCCAGGTTTGAAAGAACTGATCAATGAGTTATTTGTGCCAAGAGCCATTTCTCTGGCCTCCCATTCAGTTTCCAGCTTCCTTTGACAAGTAGGAGGCATATTCAGTGAGTTCGGAAAGGTGTGGGGCGGGGGAGCAGCTTGCAGAGGTACCCAAGGGTGGCTGGCAGGTGGCAGGAGCCACACCCTCTATGTCACACACAGTGATCAGGCCTTCAGTGAGCCTGCAGTTGTGCTACGGAAGGACTGATCAGCCATCGAAGGGGTTCACTGACATAGTGACAATTCAATCACCGTTGTCTCCCCTAGAGGTAGTACTGTTTAATTATCAACTGAAAATAATCTAGAAATGGATACCGATCACTTACTACATAAATTAATAACAGTGCTGTGAGTTGACTATCTAAGCAGTTTGGTCTTGAAATAACAACTCTTTTATGTGAGCCTGGGAATTCTGAATAAAGGCTTATTTTTTCCCTTTTTTTATACCTCTAAATAGAAACCTGAAAGTTGGCAAAGCAGCTGATCCCAGTTTTGTGAACATGTAAACCAACCACCAGGCTGGGGAATGTCTGTTGTGTCTCCTCCGTTCAGATACCAACTTTCAAGGTGGAAGACAAGCAGAGAGGCTCTACCAACCCTTTCCCCCTGAGCGGGGAGCGTGCAGGA